>NW_024412419.1:18030650-18128080 GCF_014898765.1 Herpailurus yagouaroundi | reverse complement strand
CACACACACACACACACACACACACACACACACACACACACACACACTTGTTTTTGATTTACTTGGTATCCACATCTCTGGAGATTGGCCCCGAGGCTGTCACTGAAACCAGTGTTGTTCAGAAGCCATGGATGCATGATAGTTTAACACAGGCATGTGATGTCACAGAGCAACCAACTAGGGGGAAATAGTTTTTAAAAAATACATTACAGTTTTTAAAATTAATTTATTTAAATTCAAGTTACTTAACGTACCAGGTAGTATTGGTTTCAGGAGTAGAACCCAGTGATTCATTTCTTTCATATGACATCCAGTGCTCATCCCAACAAGTGCCCTCCTAATGACTGTCACCCATTTAACCCATCCCCCCCACCTCCCCTGCAGCAACCCTCAGTTTCCCTCCCTCTCTGTTTTTATCTTATTTTGCCTTCTTTCCCCTGTTTTCATGTTTTGTTTCTTAAATTCTACATATAAGTGAAATCATATATTTGTCTTTCTCTGACATATTTCAGAGTGTATTAACATCATACACTCTAGTTCCATCCACGTTATGACAAATGGCAAGATTCCATTATTTTTGATGACTGAATAATATTCCATTGTCTATATATACCACCTCTTATTTATCAATTCATCAGTCTATAGACATTTCAGCTCTTTCCATAATTTGGCTATTGTTGATAGTGCTGCTGTAAACATTAAGGTTCATGTGCCCCTTCAAATCAGCATTTTAAAATACTTTGGATAAAAACCTAGTAGTGTTAGGTGTTGCTGGGTCATAGGGTAGTTCTATTTTTAATTTTTTGAGGAGCCTCCATACTGTTTTCCAGAGTGGCTGCACCAGTTTGCATTCCCACCAATAGTGCAAAAATGTTTCCTTTCTGTACATCCTCGGCAACATCTGTTGTTTCCTGAGTTGTTAATTTTAGCCACTCTGACAAGTGTGAGGTGGTATCTTGTTGTTTTGGTCTGTATTTCCCTAATGATGAGTAATGTTGAGCATCTTTTCATATGGAAGAAAGAAAGACATTACAGTTTATATTGAGTTCATACTGGCATAGATTGGGAAAGTTAGTGGGAAAAAATATTTGTAGGATACTTTAATCTTTCTGGAGGCTGATTTGGGATCTGTGGAAGAAATCCTTAATTTTGGATTATCCACATTGCACCATCTTATTTCTTGAACTTGCGTTTTAGGTCAAATGAATGTGTATTTTGATCACAAAATACACAAAATTGATCAAAAGTAAGGTAGACCCAGATTGTTCCTTCGGGAGCTTAGAGTCTAGAAATGGCGGGTGGGAAACAATAAGAGTATAAACCCTACTTAAGTGAGACAAAAATTAGGGTAAAAGAGAGGCAGTGGCAAAATGCTGGGAGTTTGGAGGAGTCAGATGTCATTTTTTTTTTTTTATTGCTGAGAAGGTCAGACTCTTCAGTGGCATTGTTTGCCTTCTATACTCTTTGTAGGTATCAAACTAAGATTTCCCATTGTTTTTGAAGGAATATAAAGATGAGTCTTCTAGATTATTTATATTTGTTTTATTTTTCTAGCATCTTCAAAGGCAATTCTTCCTCCTTTTTCTTCCACTAGAGCAGCCAGTCACTTTCCATTGCTGATCATTGGAAGGTCATCTGTAGAAACATGTGTATCCCTCATGCCTCCGGAGATGGAGAAAGGTGGAGTCCAGCTTTTGGATTCCAAGTCCTAAGTTGGTCAGTGCCTGGCAATGCAGAAGCTGGCTCAGTCTTTGCTCTTTAAAGACTTTGGTTACAAATAGGAGAACTTTAGGAATCCTAGAAAGAGATCTCCCGTTCCATGTTTAATCAGCAATGTGGTAGGTCTGGAAATCTATTCACAGCATGGTGCTCTACCTGTAAGAGTAAAACCAGACTGCTTTAAGCTTCTCCAAACTAGCAGGACACTGTCTCTAGTACTCACATTCCCTACTTTATGTACTTCCTTGATTTTTACCTTTTTTTGTACATGCATATCTTTCCTTTGATAGCTCCTTTAAAACAGGGTATATGCCTAAATTATCACTGTATCCTTAGTAATTCCTGGAAAGGTGAAGGGGCTTAATTATGTTCTGGAATAGACGGGTAGGTGATGAAAAAATATAGTTTTATTCATGGGTATTTTTAGACCTTTCTGTAGACTTTGCACCTCATTTCAAAATTGTTCAGAAAGAACCATTTTGACAATCAGGGTCACATTATTTGAACTCTCTTGAGACTTGCTTTTCTTACCTGCCTATGGATCATTGAAATTTCAGATATGGGGATGTTCTCCAACTGCCCAGGACTGACATTTTAGGACTTGGCAAAAGTCACCATGAACTAAAGCACTTAAGTGAATGTCGAAATGCAGACAACTTTTTTGGCAAAGGATTACATGCAGTAGTTCTCTTCTACCTGGAGTGTGTGCTTTCTTGAACATATACAAAAACTGCCCATAGCTGCATGGGAAATGTATACTTTACAGAGATCCCTTCTCAGATTTATACATCTTCTTTTGAAAAATTGAGCTTTGAGAAAGTTCCTTTGCACTGTAATTCTTTTGTTCCCGCCTCAGTCTTCACAATATTCCCATTCACATTTAATAAAAATCAATTTCTCACCCATAGTGACTCTCACTATGTTTCGTTGCCCTGGGAGGTAAAAAAAATCTGAGCCATCAAACAAGAGGCCAGAAGGAAATGTCCTGCTTCAAAGAGAAGTCCTGAGAAAGCAAAGCAAGAATGCAGGGCTCAGCTTCATCCAGCTGGCAAACTTCTGGCAATACTCTGTACTTTTTCTACCTGTTAGTTTGTATTTGAATTGCACTCAGAAGTGAGAGCTTGCCATTAAGCAATTCATTAATAAGTTTATTTGAGCTCAAAAAAGTTGAATTCAAGCTTTTTCTGACAAAAAAAATAATGATCATTCTTATTTGATCAAGTGGATGCAAAAATTTGTTTTGCTCATTAGGTCACGTGAAAAATTGTATACATTAGTTAAGTGAGGTAATACTTCAGCTCCAAAGTTTTAAAAGTAGCACATACTGAAAACACATTCAGAACATACACTAGACTGGAAATTATATCCTTTGTGATTACATATTCTTATGAAAAAATGTAGATGTCTGCTTAACACTGTGGAAGAGGGTTCTCCAACACTTTAGTTGGGGGCTCTAGAAACAAAAGTTGGAAGTTCAGGGAAATGTAGACACTATGTAATTAAGGTTAGCATTAATTGCACTTATTGTAGGTAATGATAAACATGGGAAAAAGTATGCTCCATGTAGAGTTACCTAGTCACCCCCTATTAGAGCAGACTTCAGAGGAAATCCTCTGGGTAATAGCTGCTACCAACACCAGGTCCATTGACAACTACACTGGCACCTTCACATGCCTGCAAGAAAATTACTCAGCAGGCAGAAAGGTCCACCTTTACACCTGTGATCTCAATTCCAAGTTAGCACTCTGTGCCCACAATCCATTCTTTCACATTTTCCTCATCTCCTGTTCTCTACATGAATGTTTTAAATCATGTCAACCTCTTCCAAATCTATAGTTTCAACTCCTCCGTCATGTGCTTTCAATAAATGACCTTGCTTTTTCACAAAGAAGATAAAGGTGAGTCAGGTGATGAATCTCTCACCTTGTGCTACCTGCCCTACACCTCCATTCTAGTTTTCCTCCAGTCCTAAGTAGGAAGAGGCCTGTCCTCATGAGTAAGACCAACCTCCTATTAACTCATGACTTCTCTTTTTCCTTTATCTTTATTTCCCCCTACTTTTATTTCAGTCATGATTGAAAAACTGAAGTTTCCTCATCTTAAACAAAGGAACAATAATTATTTTTGTACAATACATTGTTTCTCAAGTGTCATTTGTAGCCATATTTTTTATCTCTTTCCCCCTCACAGCTAATATCTAAAGAACTGTTAGCTTGTACCTTTCATACATCTCTAAATTCCACTCATTTACTAGCCCACTCCAGTCTGGCTCCTATCCCTCCTCTGCATAGAAAATCCTTTTGCTTAGGTTCCCATGGACCCACATGGTACTCAACTCAAAAGAATGTTTCAGCCCCTAACCTGCTAGGTACCCCAGGAGTATCTGCTTCCATTGGCAGTTCCCCTTTTCTTTAAATCTATTTGTTTTGCTCTTGACCCCCATGATGTCGTATTCATAGGCTTTTCTTAAATCACCTTCCTTTCTCCCAAGGAACCCCGAAGCACTCATTACTAGACCCAGGGATACCTGGTTTGAATTGTGTAACATTTTCCTACACAGAGGCCTCCTTTCCTTTACATTTTATACTATCTTCCTAAATAATTTCATTCATTCCCATGGTTATAATTGCCATTTATGTGCAACTGGCCCCCAATTTTAATTTCTAAGCTTCAGACTTATGCATCTGTTTGCTGATGTGTCATCTTCTATTAGCTATCTTAAAGACCTTTCCAACTCATGTCCAAGATTTAGCTTCTGTTTTTGCCCCCAAATCTGACTGTCTGCTCTTACAGCGAATGGCACAAACAGATCTCTATTTACAGAAGGCAGAAATCAAGTACTCTCTTGGCTCCTGCTTTACTTTCAACCTTCAGATATAAATTATTTATGAATTGTGAACCACTAAATGTCCCTTGCATCCATCTCCTTCTCTCTAGCTGATTTCACCAGCCCAGCCTAAACATCATTTTCTATAAAATACTTATATCTGTGTTAAGTAAAGAGTGATAGCATTATCTTCTAGAGTTTACAATGTATGGGCCTGTAAAAATTATGACAACTCCCGCATATGGGGAATAAATAGGCTAAGGTTCAAGTTTTCTACATTTTATAAAGTAATACAATAGTAACTCTATACTTTGAAAGATTAAGGATGTATATTTTAATCTGTAGAGCAAATATTACAAAATAATGTTAAGAAATATAGGTAAAAAGTCAATAGATACATCAAAATGAGATTCTAAAAGATATTGAAAAAGAAAAAGGTAGGAAAGGGGGGCCAGTGGGATAAAAACTATAGGCAATAAACAAAAATTAAATAATAAACTAAAAACTAAAAAAAACACAAAAAAGAAAACTAATAAAAAATCCATTAGTACTAATAATTTCATGAAGTGTTATTGGAGTAAATGCTCTAGTTAATTAAAAGAGAGAGATTGTCAGAACAGATGAAACAGTAAGACCTCACTAACATGTTATCAACAAGAGAGATACTTTAAATACAAAGACACAGATGCTTTGAAAGTAGTTGCATGATGAACATAGGGGAAGGGAAATAAAAATAAAATAAAAACAGGGAGAGGGACAAAACATAAGAGACTTTCAAATATAGAGAATAAACTGAGGGTTGCTGGGGGGGTTGTGAGTTGGGTGATGGCTAAATGGGCAAGGGGCATTGGGGAAGACACTTATTGGGATGAGCACTGGGTGTTATACGTAGAGGATGAATCACTGGATTCTACTCCTGAAATCATTATTGCACTATATTCTAACTTGGTTGGAAATTAAAAGATAAAAATAAATAATAAAAAGAAAGTACTTGCATTAAGAGAGTATACTATGCAAACAGGAAGGCTGGAGTGGCTATGTTAATATCAATAAAATAATCTTCAAATTAAAGATTAATACCAGAGATAAAGAGGAACATTTCACAATGCTAAGAGGGTCAATTAATAAAAAGGACATAACATTCTTAAAGATCCTAGCCACTTATTAGTTATATGACCATAAGACAGCCTCAGTTTTCTTATCTGTAAGATGTGTTATAGTATATCTGGACAAATAGGCTTAGATAATATGTATGTTAATAAATATTAATAAGCAAGCAATGGCATTTATGTATATCCCTTGGTATATGGTGGGTGTTCAATGAACATTAATTCTTTTTCTTAATGTGCTCAGTTTGGGTTAAGGAAGGCTAAAAGGAACGATGAGCAGTTTGTTACAGAGATAACTCAAATCCTTAAAAACAGGACAATATAAAGTCCATATGATAAAATTAAAATTTGTTCAATGTTGGCATAAATTAGGAGTTTTTACTGGTACTGGTTCCTAGAGAAAGGGCTTCAACCTTTACCTTGAGATGTTAGAATTGGGGGAACGTGTTATTGAAAAGCAATTTTCCCTTCTTAGGCAAAAGTAACAAAAGCTAATCTTAACCCAAGTGTATTATTTTGGAGATGCTTTATCTTTCAGACAAAGTGACCAGTAGTCTCTTCTTTAGTACAGCTGCTAACATCACAAACCACTATTAGTACCGCTATCTTCCATTTATTGAGTGTTACATACATTGTCATGTGCAATTTTAACCACAGCTTCTTGAAGTACATAGGGTATTCTTTATTTTGCACACGAACTGAGGTTCATTAAGTGTTTTCTTCTAGCGTACACAGCTCTTACATAGCAGACATAAGGTGATTTCAACCTAAAGCCTAGCTTCTTATATTGCCTGTAAAAATGGGTTACACTTTCCATACATGTTTTAAAATGGTTTTTAAAACGTGAAATTTTGTAGGATCTCCAAAAATTTGATCATATTGTGAAACAATTTTAAATGAAAGTTATAGTCAGTTTTTGAAGGATACCCTGATGGAATTTTAAATAGAATCAAAGCTCAGTCTTTCCACTGAAATGGATTTACAGGAAATGTATAGGGGGAAATGGCCACATGTGGCCTAAAATATGGAGAAAAACATCTATGTTTAATTAAGTAGTAACTAAACAATTCAACATTTAACGTTGAACTTAATGCCTATTTTTCCTTCAGAAAATTTTATGAATAAGAGTTTCACAGTCAACTATGAAATTTAATGGAAAATTCTTGCACTGCATATGTATTATGATTTGTTGATCTTGAGGTCACTTTTCTAATTTCATGGAAATTAAGTGTGTGTGAATCAATTGTCCAAAGTGGAAAATTTCTTATACTTTGATGATGATGCTATACTGCAATGATAAACATTTCATATTTACTGAACAATTATTATGTGCCAGTCACTCTGTTAAGTGCTCTCCATACATTAATCTGAAACTCATGAATTCTCAGTGACATAGATACGATGGTTATCCACATTTTATAGCTAATGAAAATTAAACTAGTAGAGGTGAAATGAGTTGTCAGTCACACAGTACATGGTGGTAATGCAATGACAGTGTAGTCCACTTGACTAGAAAAGGCTCTGTATTGAACTATTGGTAGAGATTAGAAATTTTCTTTCACATAATCATATACAGAATCCCATTTCCCTTTTTGTCTTATCTTCTCTGGGCTAGTAGGATTACATTGACTTGAAAGCTTAGAAAGTGTAAGAGAATCAGAAGAGGATTCAGGACAGGGTAACCTGGAATGAGCAGCTTAGTTCACTTATACAATAAGCCTTGAGAAGAATGGGTTGTCCTTCAATGGGTTTATTTTCCTGTGCTACTTTCCACTATTATTGTGGCAGCATCAGAATTTGATCAGGGCTATGGGGCAAGGTGGTCACTGGCAAATAAAGCCTCAGACTCATATGTTAGGTCTTTCCCTAGGAGAAAACTAATAACATTGTCTTGGTCCTCATTCTGATTCTCCCACCTTCTAGCTAGATATGATTTTGGCAAGTTATTTCCTATAGCATCTATTTCCTCAACTGCAAAATGGGGACTGATAATGTATTTCCGTTAAGGGATATTATTGTGATTAGGAGAGAATTCATTTAAAGTGCTTAGTATGATGTCAAATGTACCACAAGCCTGCAAAATACATGCTAGCTACTATAATATCATTATTATTTTCATTATTGTTGTCTTTTGTCTAGATTGCCCTCCATGTGATAAATGTCACACATAAAAGTTGGGAATCTATGATGATTTTAGAAAATTGTTAAATTTGGGGGGGGGTAGTTCTACATCCTCCCTGGGGATTTGACAATGCTTGCAGTTGGCTCTGCTGTGTGATATACTTTTGATATCTTCACATGCATTGTTTTGGTAAAGAAAGGCAGTAAAAGCATGGGTGGTTTCATGGAGAAGATAGGTAAATACTATCTGAAGTGGTTATTTATACTGTTTCTTTGTACATTTCTTCCTGAAAATGTTTCCTGAAAGAAACTCAAGGCATGAGTTGGGATTTATTTTGTAAGAATTCCTGGTATAAGTGGGTCATAGTGACTGACATTGTAAAAAATAGTGGTGACTCTCCACTGAGTCATATTTCTGATCTTTGCTTTGTGACCGGCATGGAGAAAGGAGAGCTGGTAGGCATGGAGTAGTGCATACAGCAGGTGCACAGTGCAAATGAGCAGACCTAACATTTCATGGCAAAACATCTTTCTATCTTGCTGCAGGCATATGGAAGTGGCTGAAGTTTTTTAGGACAATAAAATGCTTAGTATTTGGGGGGCCAACTACTGTTAGGAAATGTTCTTTTAAGTGAAGAGCTGTGAACAGCTAGCAGAAAGCAGCAATCTCTTTAGCTTCTCAAAAAAGAATATGGGGTATTGTGTGTGTGTATGTGTGAGGGAGGCTTCAATTTAGGACACAGACACTGATAACTTTATTAAATATTGATTTTTGAGATATATTTTATATATATATATATATATATATATATATATTCACTAAGCCATGAGCCAGAGATGAGAGTTGGTGATAAAAATAATTATTAGTAGTATTTCAGCTTTATTGCAAACAAAATGAGTTGGCATAATCTATGTATATAACTATATATAAAAATAACTCCCATCCGTAGCCCGCTTGGAAAGTGGATGGTACTCTTCCTCCTGTGACAACAAGGCCACTTCAGAGTGGAACAATATTTGTTTCTTTTGTGGCTTCCGGGGCTGGCAAAGCCAGGATTTCTAGCCCTATAACAAACTTTCAAAGACTATTAACCCAGGCTCAGAGACAAAGGTGCAGAATTTGTGGCAAGCAGGGCTTGGGAAAATTCTCTGGAGAGGAAAGGCCACTTGAACAAAGGCCAGGAATAAGCAGTGGACTTGATAACTCAATACAACATTTATTTGGCATCAGAAGTGTCTCACTCTGGCATTCCTGAGAACCTTCAATGTCAGTCATCTCTGTAGATGAGGTGTAATGAGGAGAAACTATTGATTCATGTAAGAAGTATTTCCTAACCTCAAAGATATAAATGCAAGCATGAGGAGGATCAGCTTTTGGACTTTGGAGGAGACTACCTTGAGAATGATGAGCTTCTTGTGTCTACCAGTATTCAGGCAGAGGCTAGAACAAGCATTTCCCTGTGACTATGCTGTTGGTGGGGTATTGAGTCAGGTCAGACACCCCCAAAGCATTAGGCATTCCATAATCTTCCATGGGCTCACATCTACTTTGCATACTATGTGCTTTTAGGAATGTAATGAGAACAATACTCATGTTGTTGTTGATGATGGCAATGTTGCTAGCTGCCATTTGCTGAAATTGAATATATCCTAGGCACCGTGATGAATGTTGAGCAATCTGGACATATAATCCTAATCACTACCCTAAAATCGGTACTATCTCCATTTTATGGGTAAGGAAACCGAGGCTTAGATTGGTAAGGCTTGGTTCCTGTGTTTAAATGTTTTGGGGTGAGATAGGACTCACAAATGCAAAGAGTTACTGAAAACCTTGAGTACCTGCTTACATGTGACAGTGTGAGAACCGTTATAAGACCGCACATATGATGTGCATGCCAAGTGTTTATGGCTGGGGGCTGAGAAGGAGCTTTATGGTGGAGGGTGGGAACACATTACTTAAGAGGATGGTCTATTTGGTCAAGTAAGTGGAAGGTTTATGCTTAGTTTGAAATAAAATATTTAAAAAAATGAATGTGCTGGCTGGAATTTTTACTGTGGTGTCAATAACTTCCCATGCTATAGCTATCAAATTGGCTTTGCACTCTGGATAAATATCTTTCGCACTTTATTTGGCTTTAAACCTGAGTTACAGGAGACACAAATCACTAGAAGTAGGAATACCCAAATTAAATGAGGGTTCAGTTTTGAGTCTCTGTCTCGGTGTTCTTAAGCCACACATTTTAAAATCCCTTTAGATTACATTGGTGGGATTCTTAGTAAATCCAGATAAAGAAAACAGATATTTCTTATACCTTATGAACTCTTAACCTTGCTAAACTGTTCTGTGAGACAGGAGATACTGACAACTTTGAAAGTTGTGTGTGCACATGCACCTGCATACACAGAGACTTTCTTTAACTTTTCCTGAGATAATGTGCAGTATGAGTTGGAAGATGTGGATTTCAGTGGGGACTTTGCCACTGTGACCTTCTGATTAACCTTAACATCCCTTTCTGTGAAAAGTGACCTCTGGACAAGATGCTATAATGGGATCATTGTGTTAAAGATCCCTTGATTTTGTGGGGTTTTTTTTCACATAAGCAAATAAGTAGAAGAAACTGGAAGTCATCCTTGAGTACAATCCATTTTCTACCATACTGCTTTATGGAGCAATTTTGGAGGTCATGTCAAGTATTCATTTAAGGAAGGAATGATTCTCATGCAAATTAAACCAAATAGTCATTGCCATCTTCAAGGAGAAGGAAGTTTACATAACCTCAATTAAAAACAAATATCACTATAAATTGTTTTTTCCACTTCTTTAACTTCATATAAATGCTTGTTTGAAATATTTGCTATTTTGTGACTGACTTCTTTTGCTCAACATAATATTTTTGAAGTTAATCCATGTTGTTGCATGTATCAGCAATTAAGGTTTTGCATTTTGTTACATGTAAACTATACCTGAGTAAAAAAAAAAAAAAGAAAAATGGTTAACAAGGGATAAACAAACAAAATAAAATAATCACCTCCTGGGTCTTGGTACAGGCTGATTAGGAGAGATTATATTATGGGATGGAGAGGTCAATTGGGGAAAATTTCTACATCAGCAAGTTTCTCTTCTCTATCCTGGGCCCTTCCTTTTGTGTAATCAGAAATGAAGGAAAACTCTTTAGGTTTCTAATATATCAGTTTTCCCCATTGTGATCCCACTCAACACAATGTTAAAAACCCCTGCTGTCTTGCAACATGGAGATGGTGCTTTTCACCAGCAATAGCTAGCAAGGCATTTGTGTGGATCTGCTCTTCCAGCGTGAGGTGGGGACATGACTAGACGCAAGCATAAAGTCTAAATTCCAAGCCTGGCGTTTCAAGCTGTTCAGAGCCAGGCCCTGATTCAGACTGATGTGTTCCCACTCTGTTCTGATTTTGGATGGCTTACAAAGGAGCCAGACAGCTCATCATCATGGCACCCCAGAGCTAAATTTAAGGTGGTAGGTTTTCCAGAGTGGTAATTCATTCAAGTCAGCTAGCATTTATATAGTGGTTATTGCATGCCCATCTGTTTTTAGGTAGAAATAAATCATGGTGTGATCTTTTAAACCCTACTTTTTGTTCTCTTATTCCCTATTGTATTCTGATATGAGCACCATTTGATATATCATAGACTGAGACACTAATCTTGTCTCTGAAAAGTGACAGCATCTTTCAATTTTCCCCTTATTCCTGGCAAGCTCTTTCTCTGGAATATCTTCACTCATCCATCCATCCATCCATCCATTCATTCATTCATTCATTCACACACTCACTCATTAAACCAATATTCTATTCTTGGTGATATATCATAAAACAAAAATGCAAAATTTTCTGTTTTATTTGCCTCAAATATACCTGTTATCCATTGTTTAAGAATCCTCTTACATCCTTCAGGGATCCTCCCCTCTTCTGAGCTTTGCAAACCTCACTTTCAATATTGTCCACAGATACTGCTTGCTTACACCTCCTTGCAACTTTTCCTTTACAAGGTTAGTTGTTACTGAATTCTTTGAATGCAGATATTTCCATCTCCAGCAGCATTATCACCTCCAAGGGGTTGTGCATTCCAGATCACTGGACATCTGACAATATCTGCATCAACACATTGTACATAGTAAGTGTAAACTGGACAAGGGAAGGGACATTTCTCTTTAGCAATTGTAGGAGGGAGTGGATCTTAATATCCAGGCTGAGCCCTATCTTCTCTTAAAACCTGGGAATCATGCTAATGTAATTCCATTTAAAACATTCCACTAATTTGAACCTGAAGATACTACTATCTTGGGGCTTGACATATTTCTGCCACTCAAAAAAAATTAATTTTATGACTTTCTGATGAAGATCCTATGGGTCTTGCATATGTAAAGAACAAGAAATTTGCCAAAGGACAAAGTCCTGAAGTCCTTCACAGTGGGGGGTAGGTCTTTACTGGACTGGGAACATTCAAACAGACAATAGAGGACAAACACTGAGTTGCCTGGAGTGGTTCTGGCCAGAGGGAATGTCATGAGCATGGTCTTATTCCTGGTCTTACTGTTTTTCTTTCTATATATGACCCCCAAAGGAAGAGTATGGTTTTTCAGTAATGACATGAAGAGCTGCTCTCTGGATAAGTATATTGAATGTAAGAGAGTTGAGGAGAACTTCTGAATTGTGAAAGTTGCCTTGTTTCTTGAGTTCTACCCAATTTTCCCTTGGTCAAGAAGCCCTTAATAGATGCTATGCCCTCATCCTACTTAGAGCAGGTCATCTATGGAAGGGGCTACCACAGGAGCATGAGGTTCTTGTGACTCAAGCATAGGCCATATATGTACCTCTCGGGATTTGCTGGGATGGGGGGCACGGAGCTTGGTCTCATATCCCCTTTTTATCCTCCTTCAATATACATGCATTTTCTTTGATGTTATATGAGAGGAACTCTATTGTAAGGGGAAGGGAAGGCTTCAGTGAGGGCCTGCAGGTGGTCTAGTTAAGCCCCATCAATGCACAGTGGGAATTCTGGGGTGAACTATCCAAGGATAACCAGTGCACCCAAGTGCAACACTGCTTGCAGCCTTGAACATTTCCACTTAACACTTTCATCTCCATTCCCATTTCCCACAAAGTGAACTCAAACTGCCTACCACCTACATATCCTACAGGCTCCTGTGAGGTTGAATGTGTTAATGGTTATAAGTGGTTTGACCTTCTCTCTTGGAATGTACTGCAGGAGTAAAAAAAAATATTATTATTAGCATTTCACAGACATTTTGCAGTTCCCACTGGTTAGTTTCATTCTCTCCTTCAATCTTGAATGCATTAAAATGGCTAAATAAAAAGTATTTTGAGTAAATAAAGATACCCATGATTTTTAAAAGTTCTTTATTATATATTTTGATATGCATCATCACCTTCTCCTGACTTTCCACATAAAGTGCTATGACTAAACAGCCCTGTAATGATATTGCTACTTGGCTATAATTTAGAATGCTATAAAGATTATTTAGCACAAAGAAGTATTTCCAGTTAAAATTTAGCAACTCCTTTCAAATAGATTTACATTAAATCTTAGACTGAATTTTAGAAACATTGAACAGAGCAAAAATAAAATCTAGTTCATGTTCTTGTAAAATATCTGCTCCTCTCCTGGATCTTTACCCTGTGTGTGTGTGTGTGTGTGTGTGTGTATGTGTGCTTGTGGCATTGATTCCCTCTCTGGTTAGAATTAACCTATCCTTCCTTTTTGTTCCTATCTCTTTTTTCCTCTCTCTCTTCCTCCCTCTTTACATCTTTCTGATTTCCAAAAACAAACAAACAAACAAACAAACACCCCACAAAAGCCCCCATAAAAGCACAAATTGAACAAAGCACTTCTTTTAGTGTCTGGCATATTGTGAAGCCTAGATAAATATTCAGTCGTTGTTGTTATATGCCAGATACTGTTTAAGTTCTTGAGAAAACAAAGGAGATTGAGTTCCTGCCCTTAAGAATTAGGCAGTCTAGAGAAACAGAGACATAGACATATAAGCACGTAAATAACAGCACGTTGTTACAGTGCTAAAATGGAGAATATAAAAATGTTGGGAGAGCTAATAATTTCTTAAGGAGCCAATAAACCATAACAGTTAATTGCACAGACTTTAGAGCCAGGCCACCCCTGATAAAATGTCACTTACTTTCTATGTGACCTTAAACAAGTTGACGACCTCTCTGTGCTTCGTTTTCTCTTTGTTAAAAAGAAGATACTTCCTCTTCTGGTTGTTTTAAGTCTTAAAGGAGTTAATATATATACAGAACATAGGCTTGCCCCTGGGATGTAAAAAAAAAAAAAAAACACAAAACCATTCAATACACATTACTTCTCATTTTTACTGGGAGTAGGAAAAGATCACACACAAATACACACAATCCTTCACTTGGACTTTTCAAATTATCATCTTATTTCTTCCATTTCTTTAATAGCCACATTTTATGAATAGGGTTTTATATTTTATTTTCCAGACTCTCCTTTTACCCCTTGCATCCCACTTTTGTATTTAATATCATCAGTATAGCATTTAATCAAAGTACTTGGATCCTTCTGAATTCTCCTAGCTGTATGATGCAAAGATTGCAGGCATGCTTAGACAATAGCAGTTGAAGACTGACCCAAGGACTCCTGCTGCTTCTGCTTTCCAAGTACATCACTTTACTATGACTGTACCATTATCTCTTCAACCCATCCCATTAGGGCTTTCATTCCCTTTACTGAACTTAACACCAACTGCCTTCATCTTGCCGAATCCAGTGTCTAGTTCCCCCCTTTTCTCCTATTTCAGTCCTCTGCCAGTCATTATGAAAGGCCAAGTTTTAGGTAAGATTGGAGGTTTCCTATTGACATCTTCCTCATCTTCATCATGTGCCCTTCTTGAGTTCATTTGAAATCTTTCAGTAGAGGCTGACCCACCATCTTTTCTTCCTCCCATTGCTACTGCCTTTCTCTGCTGGTCACTGAGGAAAGACTCCAATAAGCCTGTCTATATTGGTTTAGTGCACTTTCCAGGGGCACTTGGAATTTAAAAGTCCAGAGAAACAATCCATAACACATGGGTATACACCATAATGCTAAAATTTCAGGGTCTGAAGTAAACACCAGTAGTAATTTCTGAGCATAGATGCTCTCCCATGTTCCTTAAAGAAGACCCTATACCAAGTGGCCCAACACTATGAAAATCCAGACTCTGTTAAATTCGTACCAACCTGGCTAGAGATTAGTCTCCACTGTGAGCTTACATATTCAGACTGAATGAGACAGGAAATTCAGGGGACTGGAGGAATAGCCAGAAAATGACATATCACCTTACGAGGTGATGGAGAAAACAGAACTATCACCTATTTCTACATCCTACTCTCTCTTTCTGACATTTCATTGCTGGTGTCCTCTCCTAAATGTCAGGTTCCTTTTGAAAAGTCTTACACATGGATTAATAAACAATGTGCTGTCAGTTAATTCTCATTAATCTAAGAAAACATCACAGATAATTAGAGATTTTGAAGTGAGGAGGATAACCTTAGCATGGGCTTAAATATGGTTCAAGAAGCAGTGAGCTTACAACTGAATTTATTCACAAAGTAAACTGATAGGTTCAGTGTTTTTAAAACATATGTCATATATCAAAACACCAGAATTACATTAAAAGTGCATAATGATGAGTAAAATGTGTGTGTGTCTGTCTGTCTCAGTGTGACAAAGTTTTCTGGGGTAGTTTATACTAACAGTAACCATGGGCAGCCCCAGTTTTCATTAGAGGAGATACATAACTCACAGACACAATCACTGGCTGCAATAGTCAAAGCTCACTGCATATCCGTTGTGATATGGTTACAACAAGCATTTTAGATTCTGGCATATTCTGAAAAGAAAATTATGGTAACATGGTACTGCTGCCAATTATCTGAATATGACTGACAGAGCAACCACGTATAAAGTCAAGCTTGTGATTTCCCTTAGACTGTCAGTTTTTGAACTACAGGGGGTTGAGTTCCCAATCAGATTTTCTTGTTTCCCAGACTCAGCCTGTGTAGAGCTGCATTTTCCTTACTTTAAGTTTGTCATCCTAGGGCCACAGGGCGTTTTTACCTTATACAGTGGGCTTTATTTCTGACTTGGTAACTACAAGGAAACAGAGAACTCTGGGTGAGGCATCTCATACAGTGTGGTGACCAGTTGTCTCATGATTCACCAGCCTTTAAGAGCTATATGCTCTGAAGGATGTTAAGTTGGACCCCTCAGATATGCCTTCCTTACTTTATATTCAACCCAACACTTGGGTCATTCCATTGTCCCAAGGGCTGGCTGCATCACATCTCCTAGGATTTCATATAGACTTGCTACCTCCCTCTGTGAAGAATTCATCTTGTGGAACCACACACAGAGAGCACCTTGCTCTTTGCAGGTGATGTTCAACCCATCACCAATCATATTAGCTTTACCTGTAGAAGGTATGTATAAATGACCACCTTTCACCACCTCGGTCACTATTGTTTGAGCCCAAACACCTTCAAGGCTTGACCTTGAAATAACATTCTAAACCTTAGATCATCCTCTTAGATGCTTGTTTCCTTGAAATTCATTCTCCGTAAAGCATCCAGAGTGATCTTTCTGAAACTTAAGTTAGAAGGGGTTACTAGTCTAACAAAAATATTTTAATGGCTTTCTAACTGACTCAGAGCATAAGCCATGGCCCTTAGTAGCAGTAGAACCACCCACATGGCCTATGTGAGCTGGCCACCTGCTCTGTCAACCTTCCCTCTTTTGGTCCCTCTCCTTCCTAAGCCACATAGGTTTCCTTACATTTCCTCAAACTCACCAAGCACGTTCAAGCCTTAGGGTTTAATTTGCACTTTCTGATTCTCCAGGCAGGAATGATTTTCTCTGAGTTATCCACATGGGCATTAGTCCTTTCCTGCAGATTTCAGCTCAAATATCACCTCCACTGAAAGGCCTATGCCAAACAGCCTGTCTGCAGTAGCATTCCTCATGTGCATACTGTCTCTCCCTTTGGCCTGCTTAACTTTTCTTCTTAGCACTTAAGCATGCCAAACTACTGTTGTTTTTTTCTTTTTTTTTTTTTTTTGTTTGTTTGGTTTTGTTGTTGTTGTTTATTGTCTATCTCCTCTCACTGGGATTGGGCATCATGAGCACAGGGCCTTTTTCTGGTTTGTTTACTATCAGACCCACTCATATAGAGTGGTGTCTGTGACACAGAGTAGCATTAAATTAAGAAATGGCTGAGTTAATATCTGTGGCCCTTAGTACATGGTCTTTTGCTCTTTTGTTTTACAGCTGTACATTTGGCCATTTCAGTGCCTCCTTCTGACAAGTGAGCTGCTATAGCAGGATTCCTAATTGGACCTTCATCTTCCCAGGAATCCAAGTTTGATATTTGTGTAACTCATGCTTGATGATTCTGTTATTCCAGTTTTTAAAAATACTCACCTGGAAACAAACTTTTCTTTCTGACAACTTTTAGAATTATGGCAGACAATTGAGAAGAAGAAATCATTTCTCATATATATATACATATATATATACACATATATATGTATATACATATATATATACACATATATATGTATGTATATATATGTACATATGTATATATACACATACATATATGTGTGTGTGTGTGTGTGTGTGTGTATAAATCAGGTTTATAGTTCAAAACCTTTCTTTAGCAGATGAGTCTGTGGCCACACAAGTGAAGTACTTTCCTTGTCACACAGAAAGTCACATTTGGAGGAGGCAGAACTCAATTATAGTGTTTTTTCCCTTTACTCTCCTGTCCTCGGAATTGATTCCTGGGACCATCTGTATATGGTCTCTCTGTGGGGGAGGGCAGAAGAAGGCGGCTATACTGTGTTCAGACATAGTACTTGTAAGGGACAAAATAGGATGCGATGCATGCTCTTTTTTATGGATCATGCCCTAGGGCCCCTAGTTTCCTTGTTCTCTATTTTGTCTTGGAACCATTAGTCATTTCTCTCCTGCCACTGGTGGTTCTGTGCACCATTTAATTCATTTATAACTTATCCAAATTACACATACCATTATGAATTCTGACCACCTCGCTCATGGAATTCCAGGAACCAACACAATTCTATGCCTACTAAGTGCTTCCATCTCCTTCTCTTTAATTGCAGACGGAGTTTGAATTCACAGTTGCGTTCATGGAGACACATATTTCTATACTGAAACATTTTCCTCCTGCCAAAGCCAAATGTTAAATACATTCATTCTCAGCTGAAGTTTTAGAAAGCAAAATTGCATGGTTTGAGAGTGAAAAATCAAAGTATCATTTTAGGATATGTCAGGTACAATTCTAAATCTGTGTGCAAAGGCTGGAGCTGCTCTAAGTACAGATCCAGGCTGGTATTAAAATTAGCATTCCTGTAGAATACAGAAGAACAGGCAATGCTACTTCAGCTGTACCTCCAGGGGCTGCATAGGCTTGCTTGTTCACCTGACTTTTGTGTTTATCTGAATATTTAGGCAGGCTTTCCCAGGGCAGAGTTCTCTATTGTCTTAGCTACCTCTCTGCATCTGTAAGGATGTAAATATGAATGAATGCACTTTCACTTCATTGTTTAGGGGATCTGATTAGATTCTGTGATAATATACAAAAAAAAACCAAAAACAGAAGTCACACTCTATTTTCATTATTCACATCCAAACAGACCCTTGCATGCTACAGACACCGTTCTCTTTTCATGATCACCTGACTCCATGATTATTTACCCCTGCACTGAAATTCCTAAAGGAGGCATCATTAAGCATTTTTTTCAAGACAATAATAACTGTTGTATGAGGCCACTATGCTTCTGGTAGTCTTACCTCACTCACTGTTGAGCCTGTTATTATAACGTCTTCACAAACATAATGCCCCTTTTGTGCAAAAGTGAAAAAATCAGCACAAAAATAAATCTCTTATTGGGGTTTCAAAAGAGTAGATTTTCAGTCCCTAAGAAATGTATGAAGTACAAATAGATGAAAGGAAACACAATCAGAAATGAAATATCTTCATGATTAATCAGAGGCAAATAATTCCACCACTGAAAAATGACTCCGTGTTTAAGGCTTTTCTCTATTTCTTAACAACAGAATTCTGGAAGACTTTGAACTCTCAATATTGGAAATGTAACTACGGAAAATTTTCATTCAATAATTTTCTTAAAAAAATGGAATATTATACTTTAGAGCATAAAATAATTGCTTCTTATTGCCTATCAATGAAAATCCAAACTCCTGGGCTTGGACTCAGAAGTCTCCAGCTGGAGCCCTACTAGCCTACTTCATCTCCCTAAATTCATAGCAGAGACCATCTGTCCTAGTCATCCTCATTGTAAGCTTCTCTTTCATCTTAAGCACCTTCTTTTTCACCTCTCCGAGCATCTTGACCATCAAGAACCTATTAAAGGTCATAAACTACCATCAGCTACTCTTAAGGCTTGAATACAGAATGGGTATTATATTTCTCATACAGAAATGGATATTAAATTGAAGTTTAGTTCCTGTCTTCAAGGAACCTTTCCTTCCTGCCCAACCTCAGATTTGTCTCTACCTTTCCTAAGCTGCAGTAGCACCTATAAACTTCCATAGCTGTCCCCACCAGCCCACTGTGGCATTGTAGGCTATTTTGAAGTGGTAATAGATTGTAAATTCTTCAAGAACTCTGAACATGGCTTACACTTCCTTACCATTCCCCAGAGTGCCTAAGAAAGTATGAAGTTCAGGGATTAGCCTTGTTTTATGATTTGATATTTCCAGAAAGGACTCTATTGTTTATGAAAGAGGACATACTCTCATCTTTAGGCATGACCAGGTGAGGTTCAGGTAATTACTACTGGGAAGAGGTATCTTAATGAAAATGTCAAGTGGCCTGGAGACACTGTACTCCACATTCAGCACCTTTCAAGTGGCTTTCCTCACCTACGATTAGAATTTATGTTCTGGGTACTTCTTTAACATCTGTAAAAATCCTAAAATGTTTTCTTTATATGGAGTACTCAGAGACGCCTGCAATGAGATTGAATGACAGTAGGAGTCTGTAGTCCCAGTGTGTGAGATCGTCAGGTAAAGCATTTTCCAGAAGCAAACAAAAACTGGAGTTGTTTAAAATAGAGCTTTATATACCACCATGAAACAGTACTTTTTTTTACAATATTTATAGTGTACAATACACTTCATACTTCTTTTTTTGTATTTTATTTCTTCTCTTTGAATCTCATATCTAGATTTTCTCTCTTTCTAAATTTTTTTTAAAATGTTTATTTTGAGAGAGAGACAGTGTGAGCCAGGGAGAGGCAGAGAGAGAGGGAGACACAGAATCCAAAGCAGGCTCCAGGCTCTGAGCTGTCAGCACAGAGCCTGACTCAGGACTTGAACTCACTAACTGTGAGATTATGACTGGAGCCAAAGTCGGAGGCTCAACAGACTGAACCACCCACACGCACCTTATATCTAGATTTTCAAAGATGAATAAACAGGCTTGGAGATGGTGGAGGTGGTGGTGTTGAGCTATCCTAGAGGAACAGAAAACATCTGTGGCAGAAACTTAATTAAGGTTGCTAGTTCTTCCTTCTATAACAGCAGCTCACCTGTCTCATAATTCCATAATACAAACGTTGGAGGGCTTTATTAGTTACAGGGGAAAGTAAAGCTGAGAATTCTTTAAACTACTTTTCTTGCATAGTCCAAATCCACATGAGACCAATATTTTCGGACTTTCTTTTAGTATATGACTCCCTTTTAACATATATCATTGTACCTATGTACCCATACAACAAAGGAACAATACACTTTTGCTTAGTAAGCATTTGAGAGAATGTGTAAGTAAATATTGTATGGAGGCAAGTAAACAAAACTGGATCTCTTGGCTGGTAAATTTCCCTTCATAA
The DNA here is from genome assembly GCF_014898765.1 of Herpailurus yagouaroundi. NCBI lineage: Eukaryota > Metazoa > Chordata > Mammalia > Carnivora > Felidae > Herpailurus > Herpailurus yagouaroundi. Next base: position 18,107,353 of record NW_024412419.1, on the reverse strand, counting down.
AGAATTTGGTTCAAACCTTGGAGAAAACAGCCCCATGTTTCACATTATGTGGATAACTGTGACTCTTTTCTTCAGTAAGTTATTAGTCTGGGGTGACATGAATTCTGTTGCAAGGTGTTTACTTTTTAGAGTCCTCTTTTTTTTTTTTATAAAAGTTTATTTATTTTGAGAGAGGGATAGAGAGTGTGTGTGTGCATGAGCAGAGGAGGGGCAGAGAGAGGTAGACAGAGGATCCAAAGCAGGCTCCACACCATCAGTGCAAAGCCAGATGTGGGGCTTGAACCCACAAACCATGAGATCATGACGTGAGTCGAAACCAAGAGTCAGATGCTGAACGGAGCCACCCAGGCATCCCACTTTTTAGAGTCATCTTGGACTTCTGTTAGAGACAGATGTTCTAGCATAGTTAAAAGCCTGATTTTTTTTTATATTTTTGTCAAATGTCAGTCATCCCTTTTGTAGATGGGTGGGCTACATTGTTACTTTGATGATCCCAGGGAACCATATCCTTTGATATCTATGCTCCTGCGAGGTCCCTTTTGTTGAATCAGAGCCATGACCTGCTCTAAAGAATAAAATATGACAGGAATCATGCTATGCCTAATAAAATAAAAGAAATTAAAAACAATAATAAGGCTATGCCTATTTCAGGCCTAAACCTTAAGACCTGGATGCTTTCACCTTTGTGGTCCGGGGGAATCCAGCCTCTACATAAGACATTAGATTACCCTGAGACCACCGTGCAACAAGAAGCCAGACCCAACCATTTGAGAAGCTCTGTTGAGAACTAAAGCCCTAACCAACAAGGCCAGCTGAGCTCACAGCTGATAGTCTTCAATTTGCTGGCCACGTGTGTGAAGTTATCCAGGAGGCAATGTCTTCATCCTTAATCAAGACACTCCCATGCCCCATGACAAAGAGATAGACCTCCCTTGTTGAGTTCTGCCTAAATTGTAGAATTGCAGCAAATGTATTGGTGTTAGGATAGTTTATTATACAGCAGTATATAACAAAAACAACAAATAACCAGGAAATTGAGAGCTATCAGAAGAAACTGAATTTAGGGCACCTGGGTGGCTCTGTCAGTTAAGCATCTGACTCTTGGTTTCAGCTCAGGTCATGATCTCACGGTTCAAGCCAAGTGTCAGGCTTTGCACCAACAGTGAGGATTCTTGGTATTCTCTCTCTCTCTCTGTACCTCCCCAGCTCTCTCTCTCTCTCTCTCTCTCTCTCTCTCTCTCTCTCAAAATAAATAATTTAAAAAAGGTGGAAGCTGAATAGGTAACTCTGGCTTGAAAAAAAAATGCATTGAAGAGTAAAAGCTTTTGTTAACCCACTGTAACATGTCCCTGGCCTGTGCCATCTGTCTGCCCCAGAAATCTGCCTCTCTGTTTCCTCCTTCATTTCTCTCTCTGACCCCCTGACCGCTTGAACCCCTTCCCTCCTTCCCTGATGTCATTACTACTTCTGGTCACATAGAACAAAACACATATTATTACAACACAAGAAAATGATAAAAATTACCAAAACAACAGCAGCCAGACACTGGTGTAAAGTTTTATATACAAATGGGCAAGAAGAATGATTTCCAATTATTTCCACTAATTGTTGCCAGCATTTAGGAATAAGATTTGTTTCTATTTTATTGACTGTTTCTGTCATCCTGCTAATTAGTCTTATCTGAAGCTACCATATTTTAAATGAAACCATTTGATCTGTATTTACTATCTATACCAGCACAACTTCTAGTCCTTTAGCTCATATTCTTGAAAGGATTTTAGAGTCTGTATTAATTAATGAAGTTGGCATCCAGAGCTACAAATCATGGCAATTTTTACTTTTCTCTGCCACAGTCTATTTTGCTTTCGAATGTTTTTCTTTAGCTGGTAAACAAACTTTCTGGCTTCCCAGAATAACTTTCAGTCTTTTCTATAAAAACTCATTACCATGAACTCTAAGCAGTGGCTTGCAATTTCATAGATAGTAAAATGCACAAGAAAACGTCCCAGGTCACATCAACCTGTTTATCATTATGGTTGCTACAAAGTGTTTGTAAGTCAATGTTTTAGTGGTTTTATACTAATATGAATCGTGCTGGTAATTGCTCATCTATTTTTATTCTTTACTAAAATATTTTATTTCTACCTTTCCCCAAATTACAAAACTCAGTTAATAGCAACTTTTGACCTGTTTATAGTTATGTGCTTAATGCAAATATGCCCATGGGACACCAACCTAGACATTCTTTTGTACACTGTTAAGCATTTCTTATATATAATAACATAATAAATCACAATTATGAAATAAATAAAAACAAATAATAAAAACAAAACAATCCCATTTATGTTTATTTTGCAGGTTAAGAAAATAAATCAGTCTGGTACACCTAGGTGGCTCAGTTGCTTAAGCAGCTGACATGGGCTCAGTTCATGATTTCATGGTTCATGAGTTTGGGCCCCACATCGGGCTTTGTGCTGCTTGGGTTTCTCTCTCTCTCTCCCTCTCTGCCCTTACCCCACTTGCGTGTGTGCTCTCTCTCTGAAAATAAATAAACTTAAAAAAATAAATAAATAAAGCCTTACTCTGATTAAATAAATAGCATTTACAAAAAAAAAAAAAAGAAGAAGAAAATAAAATCATTCTGGTGTGGTGAGAAGGAGACCTCAGTTGAAATCAAAAGAACTGTGTTTATATCTGTCATTAAGTTACATCTCTTAAAGTTTCTCCACCTCAGTTTCCTTGTCTGTAAGGTACAGATAATATCACCTACCCTACAGAATTCTTCTGACCATCAAATGAGACAACAGTGAGCAGAGTACTTAGCACAGGCATCTTGGGCAGAATAGTCATTCAGAAAATGTTTGTTGCCTGAATGGTTTTAAATACTGGTATTTTATTGAGTTAATAAGGAGGAGGCTGCTTAATAAATATCTATACTACTGCATACATTTGAGTATCCCATTGGTTTCTGGGTAATTATATTCAACTTCACTTCTGTGTGTCATCTGGATGATAAAATAATCTCTCCTTTTCAGATGCATGAGCATGTAGGTGCAGGTTATCTGGACATGTTGAGAATGTAGAGAATGTATGGGTAGTTTTCATATCCAGTGTAGCTAGCTCCCTGATATGGTGAATCACTCAGATGATGGACATAATTATTTACATTCAATTTAACAAAAAGTGGGTGATTGTTATTCATGCTGGGCACGGGAAATGCAAAGCTGACTCAGACGCACAACTTTTTTTTCTAGAAGATCTCAGAACCTATTTATGGAGACAAATATACAGCCAACTGATCATGAAATACATCAAAATGAAATAAGGGTTAAATGTAAAGAAAAGTTCTATGGATCACACAAAGTAGTAGCTTGATGATAGGAAGATCTGGAAAGTCTTCAGGGAAGAGGTAAACTGTTAATAATGACTTCAAAGATGAAATAATTCAGAGATTACTTCTCTTGGACTGATCTCAGTCCATACCCCTCTGTGCTGGGTATTTTAGGTTGTCATCCAGATGCACTCCATGCTTCTCTGGTCTGCTCTGTGCTGAGGGTTTCTCACCAGAAAAGACTACATCAACTGCCTCTTTTGGTCTCTGGCTTCAGGTTGGCTTTGACAAATGGGGAGCACCAGTAGAAGACATGAAAGAGGGTGAAGACTGAAGTCAGGAGTATTTATCCTCCTGGTTCCCTTCCTGCAGACTTGTGAATTGACTGAACGTCAGATTCAGTCTCAGGTGTTTGCTCCTGCTAAGCAGCTCCTCTGTTTCTGGACTGCTATTTCTCCCCCCTGTGCCCTTCAGTCTGTGATACTTGGATTATCCCTTGTCATTTCTCAATACCTGCACACACCTTTGTGAATAAACCCTTTATTAAACTTGATTTAGATGATCCTAATTTTGTTTTACTTTCTATTTCCTACTGAGAGACCTTGACTAGAATGCTTTCTTTCACGAAATTTTGTTGGCTTTCACTGTTTGATTTCCTAAGACACCACACTATGTCTGTTTTCCTATTTGGCTCATGCTGCATCACTGCTGGTAGCACCTGCCCATTCTGCTCAGGCTGGTTTCCACTCCATCTTTCAAAACTCTTAGTTCAAGAAGTCATCCTTGGGTCCTTACTGTGGACTCAGTTTCCTTCCTTTACTTTGTGTAGCATCATTAACATATATTAGCCACAGCCCTTGCCACAGGAGTATTTAAACTAGTAGTTCCCATTAAATGTGAAATCTTCAGGGGTAGGGATCCCACCTTTTGCATCTTCATATAATAGTGGTTCCCATTGTTATCATAATACCACTTATTACACTGGAATTATTTAGTGTTTTATTCAATAATAAGTAAAAATCTTAGTTTTTCTTCTTCACTTGATTAATTTAAAACAATCTTGGGCTTGGTATGTGAAAGTTCAAATCAGATAATGGATTTCTGTAGATGAAAACTTTGTTCTGGGTTAAACTAGCCTGGTAGGTATTTTCTGTGTCTTGGTTAGTCTGACAATACGCATTCCATGATATGGAGAAGGTTGATTAATTCTTTGTGCTATTATGTATCAGACTCTCTGGATTCCCTCACAGTCCTTTCTGTTACCCGAAGTTAGCATGCGGTACACGGAGTCACATAGGATTCTCATGACAGGCATATGTCATTCACAAGCATAACATCCTTTGTGGGCTGTAGCATAGAGGAGCAAGTGTATGTTTGGCTAAACTTTACACTTTCTCCTATTCAATAAAGAATGTCATCATTACACTGAAAGAGAGTGATGTCATAGAACTGAACTAGCCTTGGGCCTATTCTAATTCATTTTGTGAAGAAAACTTAAGAAGCAATTTAGCACAATAGCTAAGTTTTGTTTTTTGTAAAAATTACTTGGGAAAGTGATGTAATTGTGCCAATGGGTAAGCCTTTTCTAGTTCCTTAGAGGCTGGCATTCCTGTTTACCTTTCCTTATCTTTAATGTCTTGAGAAGAGATGGAATGGCGAGCCATTTCTGTGTCTCCATAAAAGATATTACTAAGCAGAATATGAGAAGGAGGTTGCAGAGTAACTCTTTTCTCAATTTTCCACCTGTTGCTCTCCCTTTCTGCCTCCATGGAAGGAGAAATTGAGAGAAGAGAAACCCAGCGCTTTGGGTGGTTTGGGGTGAAAATCTTTGCCTATTCAAAGAACAAATAGGGATTTGTTCCAGAACCTCTGTAGATTCTACTTCAAAATTACTCCAAAAATGCTGCTACCATGGTTTCTTGTTCTCTATCTGTGTTGGATTTTAAGAGGGCCAAGTGACATGGTTTCTAAGCCCAAGATCTTTTGTAGTAAAACCACAGGTGAAAATGCCATCAATTTCTTGTTGCCTTGTTTTCAAGAACAAACTGGTTTGATGTTTTTTCTTCTTCGATTTTTCCAGGACATCACATTCAATTCTCAACTGTCCTGTTTTTGAAGAAAGATAAGACTTTGGTTTTGATTGAATTTTCCTTGAGATCAGTTATTTCCAAGTCCAGTTTATTAAAGGACTAACGTAGCTTCAGTTCTGAATTCTCTGAGGTCATAGTCAAGTTCATCTTTGAATTACAGAAGTTTTTTTTCCCCCCAAAGTGTGAATCTTGAGTTAATTTGTGTCCTATGCAGGGGGAAAGAGGATACCTACAAGGTAAAATGGAAAGACTATCCTTCCTTCATTTTGGCATTTAATGCTTTATTCTTAAATTTGTGCAGATGTTGATTCAAATCCATTGAATATATATACTTGTTCAGCTTAATGCTTTGTTTCTTTGTTTTTGTTATGTATATGTTACTGACTTCTATAGTATATTTAGAATAAATGTTTAGAATGTGAGATTTTTATAAGACAGTATTTTTCCCTTTATTTAAGGACTTGAAAGATAAGAAGAAAATGTGGTTTGGTGCCAAACAAAAATGCATGGCTCCTCATCTTTAGTGTGTTACAGTGTAATGGGTGAAAATTCTATATACTTTGCTTTCTTGGAGAGCATTCTGTGTGGGAAGATGCCAGAAAGAAAGGAGTTACAGGTGCCCCCCCCCCTTATATTACAGATCAGCTAGCATTGTACACCTATGTTGACGATACAACTTTGTAGGTGTCATACCTGTGTAGGTGTAACACTTATGTAAATTTCAAACCTATTAGGTTGGCATACGTTTGTGTGGATGGTACAATAGAATTCATGGTACATATTTGTCCTTCTAGGAAACATCTGTACAGAATGCATTTTTGTGTGGATGATACATGAGAGTATCCTAACATTTGAGCTTTGGTTGGCCAATTGGTCCATGCTTTCCTAAAAATGTACAATATTTAGGACTCTCAAACTTTAGAAAACATTTCCTCTTCTATTATCTCACCTAACCCAGAAAACTGTCAGGATCTCAGGGTGAGAAACCATGATTGAAATCATATGTAAAAAACTAGAAGATTTTTGGGGTGCCTGGGTGGCTCAGTCAGTTAAGCATATGACTCTTGATTTCAGCTCAGGTCATGATCTCATGGCTTCTGGGCCTGAGACCCACATTGGGCTCAGTGCTGTGAGCATGGAGCCTGCTAGGGATTCTCTCTCTCTCTCTTTCTCTCTCTCTCTCTCTCTCTCTCTCTCTCTCTGTTTCTCTCTCTCTCTCTGCCCTTCACCTGTGCTTTCTCTCTATCTCTTTCTCAAAATAAATAAAAACCTTATTTAAAAAATAGACTCATTTATAAATTAAAAAAAGATAAAAAATATTAATTTCAAATTTCTGCTCAGAAATTCTCAGCATTTTTTACTTGTTGTGTGAAGTCTAGCATTTTTAACATAGGATTCAAGGCCCCCCATAATTTGGTCTTATCTTGCTTTTTGACTATATCTTCATTGTCTTCAAAGGCATGGAACAATTCTGTCAAGTGTGGTCTTCACTGTTACCATACTATGGTCACCTATGACTCACTTATTTTTTTTAATCAGGTCATTCTCTTTACTAAAAGTTTTAATTTTCCTGTTTCTCCAGTATCTGTTCATCCTTCTATTCCAGCTAGGAACTTCACTTAGCTGAGGAGATTTCACTGGACATTTCAAGATGCAGGATTTTTTTTGTTTCTCTAAGCTTCTAGAGAATGTATTTTTTTTAATTTTGTTTTTTATTTTTTTCATTTTAGAGAGAGCATGCATGAATGGGGTAGAGGGGCAGAGGGAGAGAAAGAGGCTCAGCATGGAGCCTGATGTGAGGCTTGACCCCATGACCTAAACAGAAATTGAGTCAGACACTCAACTGGCTGAGCCACCCAAGCACCCTCAGAATGCATTTTTTTGATGTGGAATTTTTCTGTTCCAAACAACTTACTGTTGCTTCACGGGTGTGATTCTCTTTTTTCCCCCCAGTGATCATTCCCTCTTCTGCCTGCTTCGATAGTTCACTTTGTTGATTATAGAGACAATGCCTCCTATTTTTCTACTCCCAGACTGCAAGAGATGAATGCCTATGACTGGGTTTCTCCTTTGCCTCTTTCCCAGGTCCTCCTGGCAGGACTTTGGTCTTCCCAAATGCTGGCATCTTTAATCTGTGAGTTTCCTGAAAGCTAGGTCTTTTTATATTCCTCCTCGGTTTCTCAAACTGTGAGTACTTTATAGTACAGTCTGGGTCTTCTGTTTCTCTGTTTGAACACCTCATGAAGCCATCCATGCCTGCTTCAGCCCCCCTTGATCTCTGTTCCTAAAGTTGTACAGTATTTAATGGTTTAAGTCCCATACTGTCATCAGATCCATAGAGCGGATTGTGTCAGCACAAATGGGGAGTTTGTGTGTTTAGGGAAGTAGGTGTTGAGATACAGAGGTCATCTGATGTACCTCTTATTTTAAGAACTAGAAGAAACACTGTGGCTGCTCAGTCAATGCTTATTGATGATTCATTTAAGAAATGATAATTCTGCTTTACTGATTATTTTCTGTCTCCTTCCTCCTACAGTCTGTTCCCAGGTATTCAATGACTCAAGTTTCAACTTTTTTGTCATGTCTTTGAGCTACTTCTTACCTGTCTCCTTCCTTAGTTTTTATGTCCTTGAAAGTTGTGCTCTAGCCTTAGAATTTTATACCTTGTGCATGCTTTGCTGTCTGATGATATCTGCATTTTCTATGATTCTTCTCATTTGGCCTGAAATACCACACCCTGTTTAAATGGAACTTTGTGATTACCTCTCAAGCCTTTCCCAGCCCCTTGTCCTAATACCTTAAATACTAATTTTCAGACTTTAGTCTATTTTGGTGACTTATTAGATTTTTCTTTTAGCTTTCCTCCAGGGGACATCAATTTCAAACCCTCACAAGCACAGGTGCAACTTCTGCTCTTATAATTCCCACCCACACTCCTAACTCCACTCTATCTCCTGATAACACCATATTAAGTCACTAATGGCTAGAGTTTGAAAGATTGAATGTTAAAAGCATAATTAGAGACTTAAGGGAAACAAATTGTACCCATAAAATTTAGAATTAATTTCAGGAAAATAGGGCAATTGAAGCACCTAGTGCAATTTGAAATGACTTTTCTAAATGAGCGACTGTGCCAGAAATCAGCCCCCTCCTAACTTCCACTGTTTCCTTCTTATTTCCTTCCACGAATAAGGGCAGGTCAGTGGGGGAGGTTTGGCAAACATCAATGTACGTTTCTTGTCAGAATATCAACGGCAAAGAGCTCACCTTAAAGTTTAGCTTTCTCTCTTTAGTGGAAATGGAAAATAGGAGAAGGTGTGTGGGTGAGACCAATCATTGCCCTTGGGCAAGCTTGAGAAATTGCAAGACCAGAACCTATACATTCAAAGAGGCAGTACTTCTGAGCCCAGGCTAATCCCATCAGTCAGTAATTTCTTATTTCTTATATCCAATATTGGCTAACGGCACCATTCCAGTTTACACACAGTCATATTACATACCTTCAGTCTCCTGATGCCTTTGCCTTAGCAATCTTCCCTTTATGGGAATGTTGGGTAGCTTAACTTAGCCAGTCCAAACCCATCCACATTTACACCATTTCTCCTTACACAGCTAGGGAGCTGGCTCTGCCCTGTCTCTCCCTTATCAAGCCTACAAAGAGACTAAAACAAATAGTAGCAGTTCTGTGAAAGGAACTGTGTAAGCCACTGTGGGTACAAAGAAGAAAACATATGATCCTACTTACTAGGGGCTTATAGTATAGTGTGGGAGGCAGCCACAGAAGTGGCAATTATGAAGCATAGAAGTACCTGTGAATAGGATGTTATGTGGTCACAATAGGGATATCAATGGCTCTGCTCTTCCTCCTCCTAGCTATATGAATAGAGAAAGGTCATTTCTCTGGTCTTCAGATTTTTCACCTTTAAAATGATAGAGTTCACAATTATTCTGTGGGGTGGTTTTACATGTTAAGTGAGATAATGAATGTAAGATGCATGGTAAAAGTCTCACCTCATTTCCTAGTTGGTATTCAGTTAGAAAATGGTTGAAGAGACTCCAATTATAGGTTTGGTTTCAATTTAAGGCTGTTAGTGGCTCCAGGTCAGCCTTGCCTGCCATGCAATGTTTATTTCTCTTAAGAGAGCAAGAATGAAGAGTATGGATGAATCAGAGCATCTTCAACCTTAGTTTTAGAAACCAATGACGGTAGGTGGCAGCTAGGATTTTTTGTTAGAAAAATGGAGAAAGCAAGTTATCTCAGGTTGGTGAATTTGGACTGGCAGTGAATATTTTGAACATGTGAGTGAAACCAAGGCAAGCTTAGGAAACTGCAAGTTTCTCTAAAAGATTAACCATACAAATTTCTTCCCCGGGGGACTTACTAGAGAAAATTCTTCTAAAATATCTTATTCCCTGGGGTCTCCAGCTGTCTCTCTCTTTTGTTGTTACTGAAGCACAAAGAAGAGAGCAAGGAAAATCTATAAAATCCAAATAAAAATACAGATTTAAAGCAAGCATAAAAGAGGCCCTTTCACAGTCCCTTTTACTGGCCTGGTAGTTATTTCCATGTACTATGCATGAGTTTTAGTAAGACTGTGTGTCTTTCTTTGGTAAGAAAATGGAAAACTATTGATTTTGTTTGGAGAAATCTCAGTGTCTTCTTAAATTGATCCTGAACCATGTTCCTTATGCTAGAAAGTAAAAATAACTTCAGGGATAGGCATGCTGAGAGGTGGCATGAGCTTTAGCAAATGAGACCTTACCATGGTTTGTGGACTATACCTGAAGGCTGACATAGCTACCAGCTTGCCTGTGCAAAGAGCCTCAGCAGGTATATGGCATGTATTCCCTTCTTATATCTTCTGGAGGTCCTTAGCAGTTTGTTTCTCATTTGTATTTGATCAACTTAGGACTAGTGTCACTGGGTCATAAAGTGGAGAATGCCAGTGCTAGAAGTTCCCTGTGATCAATTACTGGCCATTTTTTGTGTCTACAGGCAAGGAAACAAACCAAAAGGAATAAAATAATATATGAGGTTACTTTAGCTACTTCCAGACTAAACCTGGAGTAGAAACATGGGCTCTTGGCTGTCAGTCCAGTGGTCTATTAAAATGTGGACAGAAGTGCTGGAACTGTCAGAGATGAGAGGACACTATCATTGCCACAAAGTAGTTGCCTCTTCATTCAGGAAAGCAACTGTAGGTGGGTAATGACAATGAAAATGCTGCAAATGTTGTGTATGGTGCATTCAACTATAAGAGACATATTGAACCTCTACAATGAGCAATGGTATTAAGACAGTGTGGTGGGTTAAATAAGGAGACAGATGAGAAAGAATATGTTCCCTGTCCTCTGATAACTCCAATCTGGGTGTGTGTGGGGGGATGTACTTCTGACTCTTGTACCAGGGAAACAATGACAACTGCTTAGTGTGAAATTGTGTAATAGGAATTATTAGGCACTGTACAATTTAAGAATTCATGAAGAGGGCAGCAAAAAGTACCACAGATGTAAAGATCATGCAGTGGAAGGGTCTGAAGAGGCTTTTCAGAGGAGATGGCTTTTTCTGTGTAATTTGCATAGAGGTGGGAGTTTGGTAAATATAGAGAAATTTTTCCCTTGTTTGGAAAATTGGTAAATGCCTACTCTCTCCATATTACCTGGATGAATGGCATCCAGAAAGAGGTATGTGCCATTTATTGAAGGAAAGATCTAAGGGAAAGAAAAGGAGATGATGCCTTAGGGGAATACAAGAGGGAGTAAAGAAGTATAGCCAATACCCAAGTTGGGATGGAGTCATGATAGAGCAAGATGATGCTTAAAAAGTCTGACAGGGGCCAGATTCTAGGACATTTTATATTTGTCTTCTCTTGCACTACCAGCAAATAAAACTCTAAGGCCTCAGAACAGAGGAGTGGCACAGATATAGTTTTGATTTCAGAAATATTCCATTTCAACAGGACCATGTTATGACTTTCTTGGGTCCTAGATGCTTTTGTCTTCATGGGCATTTTCTGCCATTAAAGACTGCCTTGATATAATAGTGAACATATTAATACTATACATTAAGACTGTTCTTTGACCTAAAATTCCTTTTTAAAAATTCTTATTTCAAAGGAAACTAAACCATTTCCATGGGCCCCTAAAAGTAGTGGGAAACCTAAGCATTTTACCTATGTGCCTTTTGGATAAATTGGCTCTGACTCTAAAAGCAACCTTTGAATTGTTTTAAGGGGCAAGTATGAAAGGAAGAGGTTTTGTTAATGATCTAAATTAGAGTTGTATCTAATAGTCACAAGTTGTGTATAAACATATATAAACAAAAAATTGAGAAAATGTTCTGAATTAGTCTTTCACAAAAAAATACAAAGGAAATCCAAATTTAATACATAAAAACAAGAATAGTAATCATTGTGAGACTAAGAATATCTGCAAAAGAACTGTATGTTTTCATCCAAGTTAATATGAACTTTGTGGTTTATATTATACTGGGTATCCTTTATTATATAAGAATTTAGTACCTTTCTATTTCTCCTACTCAGCCTCTACTACTTATAAGCATTCAGCATACTATTATAAGCATACTATTATAAGCATTTGCACACACCCTTGCTCATTTTTCAATTACTGGGTTATTCTAAGATGTACCTAGATCAAGGTCATCTATTTGACCTCCCAAGTTTACACTGGGGGCTCAGAGCTATTGTCTAAGAGTGTTATTTCTTCTGATATGTAGTAAAATCCCTTGCCTGTTGTTGCAGGAAGCTCTCTCCTGAGTCAGACTGGCTTCTTTTTGTTCCCTTCTGAAATTTATAATTTAGTGTAGAAGACTCACAGACCCTGGGCTTTGCAGCTTCCCTGGTGATCAGGCTTTGTGGGTAGTGATATACTCACTTTGTTTAGGAAGGCTAACCCCTCTCATGTCACCAGGGGCATATCTTCATTTGCCAGTTCTTAAACTTTGACTATGTGCCCTCATGAAGTAATTCATCGCTATTGTCTACATTTATTTTTTACTCATCTCTACCTACAGGGTTACCCATTCCCAATCACACAAACATTTTTAATAAACTGCAGCCTTCCAACTAACATTTAGCTACATGTTGGAGAGATTACTAATTCATGTTTAACAAGTTCTCTGCCCTTGTAAAACTTAGTTGTATTAAAAGACGAGATACAAAGCAAGTCTTAACAAATTTAGGAAGATTCAAATAATATCAGATATGTTTTATGACCACAATGGAATGAAACTAGACATCAATAACAGTAGGAAAATTGGCAAATTAACAAATATGTGTCAATTAAGGATGGGGCACCTGGGTGGCGCCGTCGGTTAAGCGTCCGACTTCAGCCAGGTCATGGTCCGTGAAGTCGAGCCCCGCGTCAGGCTCTGGGCTGATGGCTTGGAGCCTGGAGTCTGTTTCCGATTCTGTGTCTCCCTCTCTCTCTGCCCCTCTCCTGTTCATGCTCTGTCTCTCTCTGTCCCAAAAATAAATAAAAATGAAAAAAAAAAAAAGGAATACACTCCTGAATAACCCATGAGTCAAAGAATAAATCAAAAGTGAACTGAAAAATACCCTGAAATAAATGAAAATGGAACACAGCATAGTAAGACTTAATAGGAAGCAGCAAAAACAGTTCTAAGAGGGAGGGTAATAGTGACAAATGCCTATAGTAAGAAAAAGAGCTTGAGTAAATAACCCAACTTTACAACTCAAGGACTAGAAAAAGATAAACTAAGTGCAAAGTTAGCAGAAGAAAAGAAGTAATAAATATTAAAGCAGAAATAAATGAAATAGACTCAGAAATATAATAAAAAATATCAATGAAACTAAGAGGGTTTTTTTTCCCAGAAAGATAAAATTGACCATGTTTTAGCTTGACTAACCAAGAAAAAGGAGAGAAGACTCAAAATTATAATCAAAAGAGGACACATTATAACTGATATGACTGAAATCAAAGGATCATACAAGACTACCATGAACAAGTGTACATCAACAAATTGGATAATGTAGAAGAAATGGATAAAATCCTAGAAACATACAGCTTACCAACACTGAATCATGAAGAAATAGAAAATCAGAATAGAAAAGTAGTGAGTAATGAGATTGAATCAGTAATAAAAAATCTCCCAACAAATGAAAAGGCCTGGGTCCAGATGACTTCCCTGCTAAATTTTACCAAACATTTAAGGAAGAATTAATGCCAATCATTTTCAAACTCTTCCAAAACATCAAAGAGGGGGTGTACTCCTGAACTTATTATATGAGGCCAACATTATCCTGACACATTATCAAGAAAAGAAAAATATAGGCCAATATCCCTGATGAATATAGATGCAAAAATCTTCAACAAATACTTGCATAGGAACTAATTTTGTTATTTTTAAAATTTTGTTGTAAACTGAACTTAACAGCACAGTAAAAGGATCATAGTTGGATGATCAAGTTGGATTTACTCCTAGAATGTAAGGATGGTTTAACATACACAAATCAAGACATTTGATATATATCATAATAACATTATGAAGGATAAAAATCATGTGATTATCTCAATAGATACATAAAATACATCTGAGAAAATTCAACATCCACTCATGATAAAGTCCCAACAAACTAGGTATAGAAGAAATTACCTCAAGATAATAAAGTCCATGTATAAGAATCCCACAGCTAACAGCATAGACAATGAAAAGCTGAATGATTTCCCTCTAATATCAGGAAAAAAGACAAGGATGCCTACTCTTGTCCCTTGTATTCAATACAGTACTAGAAGTTTTATCCAGAGGAATTAGGCAGGAAAAAGAAGTAAAAGTTATCCAAATCATAAAGGATGAAGTAAAATTGTATCTGTTTGTAGATAAAATGAAACCCTAAAAAACGTCACCAAAAACTGTTAGAACTACCAAAATGCCAATTTGAAGAGGTATATGCACCCCAACATTTATAACAGCATTGTCAACAATATCCAAACTATGGAGAGAGTGTAAATCTCCATGGACTGATGAATGAATAAAGAAGAAGTGGTATATATACATAATGGAAAATTACTCAGCCATCAAAAAGAATGAAATCTTGCCAATTGCAATGATGTGGATGGAGCTAGAATATAATATGCTGAATGAAGTAAGTCAATCATTGAAAGTTAAATACCATATGACTTCACTTATGTGTGGAATTTAAGAAACAAAACAGATGAACATATGGAAAGAAGGGGGAAAGAGGAGAGAGGGAAACAGACCACAAGAGACTCTTAAAGACAGAGAATAATCGAGGGATGATGGAGGGAGGTGGGTGGGGAATGGGCTAGATCGGTGATGGATTTTAAGGAGGGCACTTGTTCTGATGAGCACTGGGTGTTGTATGTAAGTGATGAATCATTGAATTCTCCTCCTGAAATCAATATTGTACTGTATATTAAGTAAAATTTAAATTAAAAAATAAAAATAAAACCACAAAAAGCTTGAATAGCCAAAGCCATCTTGTGAGAGAACAACAGAGGTATCACACTTCTGATTTTAAAATATATTACACAGACCAGGGGTGCCTGGGTGGCTCAGTTTGGCTCAGGTCATGATCTCATGGTTTGTGAGTTCAAACACTGCATCAGACTCTGTGCTGACAGCTCAGAGCCTGGAGCCTGCATCAGATTCTGTGTCTCTGTCTCTCTCTGCCCTTCTGCTGCATGTGCTTCTGTGTGCTCTCTTGCTCTTTCTCTTTCTCTCTCTCTCAAAAATAAATAAACATTAAAAAGATTTAAAAAGTTAAAAAATATATTAGACCAATGGAGCAGAATAGAGAGCCCAGAAATAAATCCATGGGTTTATGGTCAACTTATCTTTGGAAAGGTTGCCAAGAACACACAATGGGGAAAGCTAGTCTCTTCAATGAATGGTGTCAAGAAAACTGGCCATCTATATGCAGAAGAATGGATTGGATTCCTATAGCCCACCATAAACAAAAATCAACTGAAAATTGGTTAAAGCCTTAAACATAAGACCTGAAACTGTAAAACTACTAGAAGACAGTATAAAGAAAAAGCTTTTTGACATTGGTCTGGGAAATGATTTTTTTCGATATGACCCTAAAAGCACATGTAGCAAAAGCAAAAATATACAAATTTGATTGAATAAAACTAAAAACCCTCTGCACAACAAAAGACACAGTTAATAGAGTGCAGAGACAACCTATGGAGTGGGAGAAAATATTGCAAACCATACATATGATAAGGGATTAATATCCAAAATATGTTAGAAAAACAACTCAGTAACAATAAATAAATAAATATCCTGATTTAGAAATGGGCAAAGGATTTGAATGGACATTTCTCAAAAGGAGATATACAGGTGGACATCACTAATTATCAAGGAAATGCAATTCATAACCAACAAGATATCACATCAAACCTGTAGAATGGCTATTAACGAAAAGATAAAAGATTGCCAGGGTTGGTGAGGATCTGGGGAAAATGGACCCCTTATATACTGTTGGTACATTGCTGAATGTAAATTGGTATAACCATTATGCAAACTATTATGGACATTCCTAAAAACTTAAAAGTAGAACTACTATATGACAACAATTCCATTTCTGGGTATACACTCAAAAGAAATCAGATTCTTAAGCAGATATCCATACTCCCATGTTTATTGCAGCATTATTCACAATGGCCAAGACATGGAAACAACCTAAACTCCTGTACATGGATGAATGGATAAAGGAAATGTGGGGTGTGTGTGTGTGTGTGTGTGTGTGTGTGTGTGTGTGTGTACAGAAAGGAATATTATTCTGCTTTAAAAAAGAAGGACATCTCAGCTGACATCTCTTGTGTTGATCTCTTTGTCTTGAGGTGTTGTGTTCTCCATGAATCTTTGCCATCCCAATTTGATTCTATGATCTGAGGGCAAGGTCTGTGTCTTTCATTTCCCAGAACCCCCTTCTGTGCTGGTTACAGAAGATGGCCATAATGGGAATTGGGGATGATAATGATGTCTGGTCCACTGAGCTTTAGTAAACTTCAGTAAGGTAGGTGGTCGCCATTGTCGGGCAAAATCACTGAGTAGTGTTTTCTCATGACGGTAGGTGTTCATCACAGATGCTGACTGGATGAATCCTTAGGTAGAGTGTGAAACATGGCATATTAGAGATCGCACAGATTTTTCTATAAAAAGAATCAGGTTCCAATCCCAGGTCCACTGTTCATACATGTTGGAAAAGTCTCTTAATTCCTCTCAATCTGTTTCTTTATTTGTAAAACAGAAATAGATCCAGGCATGCAATAAAGATCATACGTAATTTAAATAAATCCTATAGGTGTTCAGTGTATGGTAGGTGTGATAATGACCTGCTAGGCATACACTAATAGCTCAGTAAGTCTTATCTTATCCAGAGAAGCTCCATCACCAATTCCTTGAAGCATCAGGGCCTCACACAACCTACCTGGTTCTGACTAGCCAGGCCTACTTAATGTTTTTAAAGGATTTGTCGGCTTGCTGGGAACAAATTAAGATCCTGCTCATAGTTCTATTCTAGCGAAAGTGCCCCAGAGGGCTTTGACATATCCCCCTCAGCTCTGCCACCTCCTTACCTCTTGCCTGGAGGCTCCTTTCTGTTCCCTGATTTTGCTGAGAGAATGGTTAATGAAGAGGAAGCCTCAGATCCTTGTGTCATTGTTCTTTGTTTTGTATTTTGTTTTGTTTTGCTTCGTTTTTGCACTTGAAAACAAGCAGAGGGCCTACGTTTTCTTCAGGCATCTTGGAATGAGCAGGATTTAATTACTGCTGAAGGGCTGGTACAAAAGGTTATCCAACAGTGTGCGATCTTATTTGGCACTGAACTTTGAAGCAGAGAATTATGGATTGTGGAACAAGATACAACCGTCTGCTGCTGTCTCAGAGCCGGGAATATAGAATTTAGAGGAAACTGGGTTAGAGCTGATGGGACCTCTCAGGGAGGTCAGAAAGAAACTAACTAGCCATCCATAAAGCTGTCGGAGCAGTTATTTGAAGGAAAAGGCCGAGGCTTCTCTTCCGTGTTTCTAAAAACTTCAAATAAAAATAGACAATTCTGCATTGACATAGATATGAAATGGGCAGCAATTGAGGGCATCAAACTCAGAAATGAAACTGAGGTAACCTGTCATCGCTCTGAGGAAAAACTGTGAAATTGGTAGCCATGACCCAAGCTGGGGAGATGCTGAACGAGGGAAGAATTTTTTTTCATACTTATCTAAAGCCACAAGAGAAATGGGATGACCAAGTAGTTGAGGAAGGGAAAGGAGTCATGACACTATTGTTACAAATGCAGGGCAAAGCGTGGAGCCAAGTGTCCATCATTCCTTCAGTTTTACCTTGAAGAGGCAGAGCTGAGCTGCTTGCTGACGTTGGAGAATTGTACCTCTCATGTTCCTTTCCTAACTGTCAGACCATTTGGCATTTTGTGATATGGCATTCGAAAGCCTACACTGAGTCTTGATAAAATTGGGAAGTATACCTATAGGTCCTTCTCTTTGCGTTTCCTTGGGTGAGTGTTGTTCGCCGATCTCCTACTCGTCCCAAGTATCCAAACTATTTAATATTCCTGCAAGTCTGTGTTAGCTATGAGACAAGCTGTTAATTATCTAACCTCCTGCAAGTCTGCAAAGTTTCATACACCAAGAGTCTTTTCACTGTATAGAATAGTGGTAGATAAAGCAAGATAGTTGAACTACATAAACCCTCTGACATCTCCTTGAGTTTTGCTACTGGTCAATTGACCCTGGGAAGGTTACTTAAAGAGAGAACTTATTCTCTCTTCTCTGACGGTTATCTGTATCCACTATAGGGTACCAATGGGATTATCAGGCTTGCCCCAGCTTCTCAGTCTAGTTTCTAAGCACTTTCCCTAGGGAACCTCACATCTTTGAATAGGTCTGGGTATTACAAAGGTTTCCTTGCTAGCAGAGTGAAAAGTTTGCAAATCTACTGATTCATCTGGCCCATTTACAAAGGGTTGGTGTTAGTTTCATCAAATTGTAACATTTTCTTGGATGCTCATTTTTAACAAAAACATATCCATTTGGCTACAAGGATGACCTTTTCTGCCTCCTTACCCCTCCACGCAGGAAGTCTTCATTTCCTGATGCCTGCTGCTAATATAGGACACATGTTGAAATGTTTATGCTAATTAGGCTTTGATTGGAATCTCAGAAACAAGTTAAAAATGACAGGTTTTATCCCATTGATGAATTAATTAATGAAATGAAATCACTCTTATGCTGTTTGAAATCAGCTCTCTGATTTTTGCAAAAGACAGGAGGATTTTTCTACTCTAAAACCCAGTAGTTTTTTTTTTGTTTGTTTGTTTTTTATTTATTTATTTATTTTTCAACGTTCATTTATTTTTGGGACAGAGAGAGACAGAGCATGAACGGGCGAGGGGCAGAGAGAGAGGGAGACACAGAATCGGAAACAGGCTCCAGGCTCCGAGCCATCAGCCCAGAGCCCGACGCGGGGCTCGAACTCACGGACCGCGAGATCCTGACCTGGCTGAAGTCGGACGCTTAACCGACTGCTCCACCCAGGCGCCCCTAAAACCCAGTAGTTTTTATGCAGAAAGCCATGAAGGACTTTTATATGTTTTCGGGTGGAAGTGCTGAAGGATAAGAAAGGATCATTCTTTTGGTGAACAAGTGACTAGCAACGGTAGATTATAAAAGCAGGCATTCATTCATGTGACTGTGTGTGTATGAATGAGGAGGTATTGAAACAGCAGGTAGAGGGATCAGTGGCCTATGTCTGTGATTCTAATAAGCTGAAAATTTCCCAACAGAATCCTATTTGGAATTCAGCTCTTTGATGATGTCTCTGTATTCTGGTTCTCCAGAGAAACAGTACCAATAGGATACATAGGTACCAGTAGGATTGAGTACCAATAGGATGGGAATACATATACAGTATATCCTATTGAGGAATTGGCTTGCACAAATATGGAGGTTGAGAAGTGATGTGAATGATCTGCCTTCTGCAAGCTGGAGACTCAGGAAATCGGTGGTGTGATTCTAATCCAAATCTGAAGGCCTGAGAACAAGGGGAACTAATGGTATAAATCTCAATCTGAGGAGGGAAGACCAATGTCCTAGCTCAAGCAATCAGGCAGGAAGCAAAAAGGGCAAAATCCCTCCTTTCTTTGCCTATTTGTTCTAACCAGGCGGTCAAGGGACTGGATGCTCATTCACACTGGGGAGGGTAACCTGCTTTATAGAGCCCACTGATTCAAATGGTAACCTCCTCTAAAAACACCTTTACAGAGATACACCCGGAAAGAGTGCTTAATCTGGGTACTTGTTGACCCTACCAAATTGACTCATAAAGTAAACCATCACAAAACTTGTCCTGAATAATATAACATGCTGGTGAGGTTGTTCACAATGGATCAGGGCCCTAAAAGAAGTCCACTTTTTAAAAACTTTAAAATATTATTTATATGTATATATATATATATATATATATATATATATACACATATATACACACACACACACACATATACATATATATATACACACATACATACACTATATATATATATATATACATCCTCAGGAGTAAACATGAAATAGCCTGATTCTGCAGGGAATTAGTCTTTTCACTTGAATCATTTGACCATCAGAAACTAAAAGCTCATCCTATGATGAACAATGGGTGTGCGAATACCATAGAGTAACCTAGTTAGTTTAATAACCTCACATTGCAGAGCATCCTAAAAAGGGTGAGGGTCTTGTTCCAGATCACACATTCTGCCTCATGGTGAAATGAGACAAAATGCATTATTTCTTCATCTGTTTTAGGCTCTTTCTACTGTTTTGATTGTGTGAAACAATGCATCGTAATAATGTCAGAACAAATAATCATTCAAGGAAATTGAAGTCCAAAAACAAAACATGAATTGCCTGAGGCCACCCAACAGATTGTGATAGACACAGACTATATGCCAGGACATTCACCAAAGCCATAATGAGCAAATTCAGATTTGGTTTCTATTGGCCTATTTAGTCTCTGAGTTAATGTTTGCAGTGAGTTTTAAAATAAGCGCCCCCAATACATGACAATGTGTTTGTATGTTCATAAGTCACGCATTTCACTTTGTTCAGTCAGGCTGAAAAAACACACTTTTGTCCTCAATGACTATGATTTAGATAGACCTTGTATTTAAGTAGTAATTCCTGGTGTTGCAAGTCCTGAGATTGCAAAGTCTTTAACAGATTCATTAATGTTCTTTCTTCACAGGGAAAATAGCCAGAGCTTAACACAGTTTAATTCCAATGAGCATATAATTTGGATTTAGGATATGCATGTCATTATGCTTGGTGCTGCCTAAAATAGAAAGATGAGTAAGTTCTGGACCTTGCATTCTACAGACTATGTATTTAAGGGAGTAAATGTGTAAAAAAAAAAAAAAAGTAACTTTGATACAAAGCAGAATGAACCCTGTTCTCTAGGAGAGGTACATACAGTAGGCTGTGGGACTTACTAATCAGGAACAATTTAATGGGCCAGGGGTGTCTGAAACTTTGCATGAAGCAATAGTATTTATGTAAAGCTTAAAATATTTGTGAGATTTTTGCCTGGAGAAAAGGGAAAGGCAGCCCTTTTAAACCATGGGAACAGTATGGAAAAAGTCCTATGTACAAGAAAAGGAAAGGCATGTATGGGTGAAGTACAAGTAACTAGTTAAGACCATGACAATGTTTGGAAGATACACACAGACACATACAGCCATGTTTACTCATATATTCTAGATTGAAGCTTATAAGCTACTTGAATTGCCAACGTGTACATATGGAGGTCAGATAATGACTCGTTCTTTGTGTAATGAGCAATTATTTTCTAGGATTGAGAATGAGTTCGGCATTCGCGGGGTCAAGCCTCCTCCCTTGCCCTAAGATGACACAATGGTAACCTGTGGCAGCAACACAACCTTGATAAATGTAAGGAAGTCTTGCATTGCTCTGCCACATGCTTTCAGGTAGCCATGCTGGCTTCATTGTATTAGAGAGATGGATAAATTTAGCCTGCACCTATAATTTAAATGACTGGCAATTCACTAACTATTTAAGTGCATTTGGCAGAAAACGTATTTATTTTCTGGCTTTAAACTGCAAAAGAGTCTTTATAATTCACACCAGATTTGGAACCTGTTCAGAAACACTTAGTTAAATTAATGAGATATTACCTACTACTGTTTTTCAATAGCTTCGGTCATGCTCTCCAGTGGAGGCTGTGTTTTTGGAGACCCTGTTAGATCCAAACCCAACGCAGGGACTTGTTTCTAATTGGTAAGAAGGCATATGACTGATTTGAGCAATTCCTTTTGAGAACTCTACATAATGCACGCTTGCTGTATTTATTGTAAATTGGCATCATGGATGTAGTTGGTAGGGGCCAGGATTTGTACACTCATTGACCTCTTCTCAAGTTTGCTCCCTGCACAGTCCATCTACCTTATATACTTTTGTACATGAACATAAATAGACCCTCAGCAGAGACTGGCTAAATGTGATATTATTCTAATGAGAATAGTCATCCTATTAGCGTCCAATGGTTTTTCATTGCTCTGGGATAAATATTTTACTTACCTTTCCCATAATATTGCAGAATTTCCTTCCTAGCAGGTTAGTAATTGTATCATATTCAGCTATACTTTCAGACTCCTGGAAAGGAAGTTTTTGCTTCCCCAGACAAGCCTTAAGCCAAGAAATACTTAAGCTACTTAAGTATTTCATGAAATACTGGAAAAATATTCCACTCAATATTTTTAGATGTAAATATTCTTCATATGTCATTCAAAAAATAAATAGAATGATGTAATATGGAACTATAATACCGGATTTGCAATAGACATCATTCATTGTAAAACATTCTTCTTGTAGTAGAAAGAAGTCAATGCTAATATAAAGGTGACATCTTAGATTAGGTCTCTCTACTGCACACTGTCCTATAATATCAGAAAGTATCCATACAAAAATTTGTCAAATTAAATGATAACTTTCTTGCTCACAGCTGAGGAGTGACTCTAAGTTTGAAATATTATGATTGGTTGTAAGAGCAAGTATTGTTTTATTTTTGCTGATATCTCTAATATCAGGAGAGGGCTTTCTTCCCTGAAAGCCCTTTAATGACAGTAACAAGCTTACCTTCCCATCTTGTATCCAGGAAGAGAATATTTTAATTAAGAAGAAAGGGAAATGGAGGGGGTGGGTCAGTATAATTTGTTGAGGGGCAAGATCATAGGTCCAGGTAGAAGTAAAATCCTCGATCTGCCATAGCTCACTCCTCTGACCCTGTTAAAGGCTTTTGGCCCAGTATATAATCACGGGAACATCATGGGGTTCATTTAGAGTTCAAGGCCTGGATTTCCTTAGTTGTATTTCCAGCTGTTAGCCTGCCGGCTGCTGGAAGAAGAGAGTGGAAGATTGTTAGGAACACATGCTCAGCACGGGTCCCACTGGGTATAACAGAAATTAGGAGCATGCCTCCCCCCCCAATCCCAGTGAGGGAGTAGTTTCTGCTAGGTCCTGAAAGGTGGCCAGGAACAGGGGGCCTTGCACTGGGAATGGAGATCTTTGATTCAAGATTGGGTAAAATACATCATTTTTTATCTACCACCCCCCAGATTCCATAGAACACGTTTCTATTTTAAATCTAGTGCAATAATGCAGGAAGAATTTTGTAATCATTAAGAAGAAAATTTGAATTAAGCTTTTATTCTATTTTCTTTTGCTCTTGAAGCCAAACTTCTGCCCAATTTGTCGATTCCAAAGGAAAAGACAACTAATCCTTCTAACAGAAATCATCAGGATTTCTTAAGCATAAAAATGAATAAGAGAGGGTGGGGGGGGGAGGATTTCTGCATGAAAGTTAATTTTATGATATTGCAGCATAAATTGTGACCTGGTAGTTCCTTCTGCAGTTTAATAGAACTGGCAGCAGGCTCCATGACTTAAGCAGACTCTGTATAATGAGAAGCAAAGACAAATCGGTGTGAAGGACAGGAAGAAGGGCATTACTGCTTCCCTCCTGGAAGATTAAAAATAGTAAAATATTGCAACCAGAATTTATCTAAAAGGAGATACTATCTCAGAAAGAGGGGGGAAAAGGATTTTAAAAGACCGCCATTGCCCAGTGTCTGCTGAACAGAGCCAGAGAGCCTGGTGCTGCCATTTGAAAGAAGTCTGTGAGGGTTGACCATGCTCCCAAAGACCTGGTGGCAGGTAATTTCTGACATTATAATTTTGAAATGGGACAATTTTCTAAAGCATAATTAGAGTAAAATGAGTATATTACTCCTTCCGCACAGTGAAACGCAGGCAAGAGGTTGGGTATACTAAATAAATGAGAGAGTTTGCTGTCACAGGACAAGAGTCAGTCTGCACTGTCAACCAGGCAGGTGACTTCCTCAGAGTGCTGTCCTGAGGAGCCCAAGCACGTGTGACAGGCCTGCTCTGAGCTCCGTATCCACAGGAGCTATATCAGAGCAATTTCCAAAATTACACAGGGCATGCAGCTTCTAAATCTCCTAGCAGAACAGCCATATTATCCTGAGGACTTGCAATAACAGGAATTATATGCAATTTTCTGATAATGACTCCATTAATGTGAGTCACTGCTGACAATACAATTTGTTAAACATCGCTGGATTCCTAAGTCTTGCATTCTGTCACTCTGAAATCCATCTTTACCAGCACTGCCATCATCACAGTGGCTGTCATTGTCATCATCTTTATCAGCATCAGCATCAGCATCATCGTCGGCATCAGCATCATCAGAATAGCTGCGGACGTGTTTAGGTTCACCAATATTACCTTTTCTTAATTTCACCGACATTTTAAAAGGGGGGGGGGAAGCCCATGTCTTTATCTGTTCAGTTTTGTAGTCGATGTGTTTGATTCCTTCTTTGGGAAGCTAGGATCCCAAATTAATTAAATTTGGACCAGATATAGCTTAACTTTAAATTGTCCTTTATATCAAGGGAAACTGCCTTGGCAATCAGGTGCTTCCAACGAGTGCCTGTAAATACCCATTATTGTACATTCTAATATAGCTGGACATAGAATAGAACCTACAGCTCATGGTCTATCTGATTTACTAATTGGGAGCAGCAAGTGCACCTAGTGTTTTGAACCTGAATTAATTAACCAAAACTGATTAAATTGTCTTTGAGCTATTCAAGGGAGTGACACCAAAGGCAGAATTGAATGAGAAAAGGACTATTTAACTTTTTTTAATCACAAAGGTCAGCCTTTTTATGTAGCAGATCATTAGAAAGTCTTCAAAGGTGGAAAGAAACCAACAAAACAGCCTAAGCTTCCCATACAAATATGTAATCTGCTTCTCCTTCAACCAGCTTCCCTTCCAGTGATGAGGCCTTCTCCCAGGACACATGCCTTTGTCTGAAGAAGTATATTTTTGCTTACCAAATTTGCTCATTCAACGGAGTTTTCTGTTCTGTACATGAAGCTACCTCTTGAGCTTTATTTCCTCATTAATCCTGAAGCCACCACCAACTAACTGCCTTTGTGACATTCCTGTGTTACCACCCTTGTCTTCTCAGTGGCCACGCTGCCTCTACTTCCTCTTCCTTCCAGCTCAAAGTGAAGAGTAACTAACATAGGAAAGTATTTTTATCTCATTATCCCCTTGCTCAAGAAAATGCCATAGTTCTCTCATTGCCTAGCGAACACAATTATAACTCCATCTTCAGTTTCCAGGGCTTGCTGGAAGCTGGATTCAGAGACACAACATATCATGCTGATGGGGACATGCTTGCTTTGCTCAGATTAGGCTGGGCCCTGCCAGTCCCTTTGTCACTTCTGATCTCTGATCGGTTTCCTCATATCCTCCCCGCACCCCCGCCCTGCCACCCCACTCCCAGCAAATAAAATGCACATACAGAATGTTCCACTCCTTCCTTTGTCTGCAGGAAACCACTGATACTTTGGAGAGAAAGAGAAGGAGGGACAAGAGAAGGAAGGATATGAATCATTCCTCCCTTCCTTAGGGATTTTCTTCTTCTTTTTTTGTTTTTTTTAAAGATTTTTTTAAATATTTATTTTGAGAGAGAGAGAGAGAGAGATTGAGACAGAGAGAGAGAAAGCGAGAATGAGTCGGGTAAGGGCAGAAAGACATACACAGAATCCAAAGTAGTCTCCAAGCTCTGAGCTGTCAGTACAGAGCCCAGTGTGGGGCTTGAACCCACCAACCCTGAGAACATGACCTGAGCAGGAAGTCAACACTTAACCGACTGAGCCACACAGGCGCCCCCAGGGTTTACTGCTTTTTTATTCTAAACCACCTTATGTCTTTCTCCTAAATACCTGAATGAGAGTGTTAGGTCTTCACACAAATGTACTTGGGAAACAGTTTAAAATTTTGTCTCTAGTTTTTTCTTGTTTGTTTTTTGAGAATCAGTTTGAGAAATGGCCCTTTAAAGATTATTGCTGGATGTTTTGTAAAATTTTGATAGAAAACATCCATTATGTTCTTCAGTAACATTCATATTTTTTTAAAAACCTGACATACTAAGTGGAAGTCTCTTTAATTTGTTTGTAGGTCTCTTTTAATGACACTTTATGATTTAACATATTAAATTTGTCTTTTACTTTGATGGCTGGAAAGTTTAGCTCAAATTTTATTCTCATTTGCAGTAGCTTCTAACCCACGGTTTTTAAAAACAATTATTTCCAAAATCAAGCCCATTTCTTTCATTACTTAGCTTTTCCCCTTATGATGTAGTTTAGACATTATGTTTGTGCCCTTGTAATCCATCTGAAGCCAAGTCTTGGAGTCTCTACAAGGGATCCGCATGGTAAAGCTACACAGAGATATTTGTCAGGCATGTTCTTTTTGACTGCAAATCATTGTTATTTCTCTTGAAAAATCCAGTGTGTGCTTCCTGAAAAACAATGAAAATAATGGAGGCTTCTTTAAGTAAAAAGTGCACTGGTTCCCAAGGCCTCCCACTTCCTCCCACTCCTCCAAAGTCCTCCCAAGTCCTCCCACTCTTTGGTTGCCCCTCTTCTCTCCTGTGTCACCAACCTTTCTCCCTTTCCTGAATCTTTTCCAGCAGCATGCACTCACCTGTGTATCCTACACCATCTTTTAGGTGGAATAGAACCAGTTTTTTGTTTTATCACTTCAACTAGTGCCCTCCCTTGCCATCCATTGTTCTTATGCAAAGTTGTGCATACCATTCTATGTCTGAAATTCTGTGGTGGCTCCCCGTGGCACCTAGGATAAAACAAAATGCTCTTCCATACCACACAAGACTATTATCTGATCCCTGCCTTTACTCCAACTTCATTTAATGCCATTCCTCTCTTCTAATTGCCAGGAGGTAATTCACTCAGTGTCTAAAATATATCACACCTTTTCTTATTCAAAGGTTTTACTAATTCATGTATCATTTTGTCTGCTTCTGGTCTCCTTCCCTATACTGACCACATGTTGAAACTTTCCTGTCCTTTAGAAGTAATCATAAATATCACTTCCCCTAAGAGGCCTTCCATGACTACCTTAGAGTAATAAATTCATTACCAGCCTCACAGCCTGATTTTCCTGTCATCTGTGCTGCTTTTTACAACATGTATTGTTTTCATCTGTTTATATTTTATCTGCCTCTCTGAATTTGATTAACCTCCAATTTAATTTAACCTCCAAGAGGTTAGAAATAGTGCCTAGCTTATGCCGTCATGCTTGCATGAGAATTCTCCATTAGTATCAGGGAATGAATGGATGAATGAATGGATTGGGCAAATTAATTACAAGACAAGGTTTCCTCATCACATTGCTACTCCAACTTGTACTTCCCATTCTCCCAAAGGAAATCACAGTTAAGACTTTGCTATGTGTCCTTTCATGTTTCTACTTGAGTCATTATTTTAATAGTCATGTCTTTGTGGAATGTTTCTTCCTCTCCACTAATCCACATCCTTGTCATTATTCAATAATTACTTCAATTTCTCACTCTCCCTGGAGACTTCTGATTCACTTCATCCTATTTGCTTCCTTCTTGTTTTGAATTCCTATCTCCTGATTAAAATATCACATACTTGCTCACTGAACAAATAACCCCAGCTCCTCATCACCTCTGCACCCACGGCCCTGTGTGAGCGATTGATTACATTATTTTATACAGTTTTCTTAAAATTCCATTTTGCAGATGCAAACATTGAGACTGAGCATGATAATTCCAAACCGGAAATAACCAAATGTCTGCCAAGATGTTAATGGATGAACAAAATGTGTTTTATCCATGCAATGGAATGCTACTCAACAATAAAAGGGAAAAATACTGATGCACACAATAATATTGATGAATCTCAAAAATAAGTATGCTGACTAAAATAAGCCTGATGAAAAAACATATATACTATAAGATTCTATTTCTTAAAAATTCTAGAAAATACAAATTTATAGGTTTTGAGAGTACGTCAGTGGTTGCTTGGAGTCAGGGGGGAAAGGATGGATTCAAAAGAATCACAAAGAAATTTTGGGAGGAGATAAGAATGTTCTGTCTTTGTTGTGACATCAGTTTCACTTGCATATGATTCACTGGTTGCACAGGTGTATGTATCTGTTAAACTCATCAGAGTTTACACTTGTAATGTGTGCAGTCTACTCTATAAATCATATGTCAATAAAGTTATTTGAAAGAAACCCTGAAGCTTTGAAAGTTTGAATAAGTTGATTAAAGTTTCATAGCTTCATAACAGAAACACAAAGCTCATGTTCTTAACTGGTCTGAATTACTACTTTGAAATTATTTGTTATTATGTGGTATAATTACATTTTTGCTTAAAAATTTCCTTGATTGACAAAAGAAAATATAAACTAGGGTCACCTGGGTAACTTGGTAATTTAAGTATCTGACTCTTGATCTCAGGTTGTGTTTTCAGTTTCATGAGTTCAAGCCCTGCATTGGGCTCCACATAAAGTGTGGAGCCTACTTAAAAAAAAATAAATATATACGTGTATGTGTATATGTATACACATACATATATATATTTATTTTTATAAACTATAATATATACACATATACGTATAATATATACATACACATATGCATAATATACACATAAATGTGTATATACATGTATAATATATACACACATGTATATAATACGTATATGTATACACATACATGTATATATACATACATGTGTATATTTTTATAAACTATAATACATACATGTATATACATATATGTATAATATATAACCTATATATGTATAATATATGTATATATATGTATTATAGCTTATATATTATAGTTTATAGATATATATGTTAACTATAAACTTATTCAAAGCAACATGAATATAGATTACATTCATATCCTGAGGCAACCTACATTATGCTAAATGCATAATGTGTGTGATATAAATAAACTAATTGATTATTAAACCACACATTTGAATAATTTATTGATGAATGATTACTTTTTCCAAATATGGCCTTTATAATACCTCCTGTTCCACATGTGACCTCTATTAAGAATTGATCTTAAAAAAAAAAAAAAAAGAATTGATCTAGTTTCCCTTTTGAATTTGGATGTATTTGTGATAGTTTCAACCAAACTATGTGACTTATAAGGCTTCATCATAATATTTGATACAGTTTCTTCCTTGTCTGCTGAAATATTTACACGTGGAGTTTCAGCCTGCCATGGAAGAGGTCCCTCATTGGGCTCTAAAGAAGACACACCACAAGGAGAGGGCATGTTTAGGCATTCTAACTGGCATTCCAGTTATTCAAATCATCCCAGCCAAGGCACCAGCCACAAGAGTAAACAAGTCTTCAGACAATTCTGGTCCCCGGTGGTTGTGTCACTCCTGCCTTTGTGTCTTCCCATCAGGGGCCCTAGATGTGATGGAGCAGAGATCAGTCATTCTCAGAGAGCCCTGTCCTAATTCCTGTCCTACAAAACCTGTGACTGTAAGAAATAATTATTTTAACAGCTAAATTATTTACTATAAACTTAGAACATAAACTCAGTACTACAAATAGGGTTCTACTGTTGTTAAAACTTAAACATATGGTATTGGCTTTGGAACAGGGCACCTGGTATAAGCTGAAAGGTCCTTTAATGCTATTTCTGCAAGTTAGTATATTAGTTAAAGCAAGGCAGAACTTGAGACTTTTCATAAAATCTAGCAGGGCTTCAGAAAATTGGGAAGTAAGGCTGTCAGGACAGTAAGGAAATTGTTATTGGAGGGTGGAAAATAAAAGGACCCTTGTTATGTAGTGGCAGAAATTTTGCAAAACTATCATCTGTGTTGATGTGAAAAATATAATATTTATCTATATTAACTGATGGATTTGGCTAAGGAAATTTTCAGGCAGTTTTTGAAAGTACCCACTGATTTAGCTGCATATAAGAAGATGCAGAGAGGAGAAAGAGAAGTGAACAAAAAAACACTTTATATTTTTGAGCAAAGTTTAAAGGAAATATAGAGGAGCTGGGACTTATTGGGCTCAAAAACAAAGCTATTTTTCACCTCTTATCTCACAGTAAGTTTTTAATATACTTAAAAAATTTTTTTGAAATGTTTATTTTTGAGAGGTGGGGAGAGAGGGAGGGAGAGGGGCAGAGAGAGAGGTAGACACAGAATCCGAAGCAGGCTCCAGGCTCTGAGCTGTCAGCACAGACCCCAATGCAGGGCTTAAACTTGTGAACCACGAGATCATGACCTGAGATGAAGTGGGGAGTTTAACCCACTGAATCACCTAGGTGTCCCTAATATACTTTATTTTTAAAGCAGTTTTAAGATCACAGCAAAATTGAGTGGAAGTTACAGGTATTTCCCATATACCTCATGCCCCTTCACATGCATATCTTCCCCCATTATCAGCATCCACCACTACAGTGGTATTTTGTTACAATTGATGAACCTGTGTTGACATGCCATTATCACCTGGAGTCCATGGTTTACATGAGGGTTCACTCCTAGTGTCATACATTTTATGGATTCAGACAAATGTATAATGATTTGTATCCATCATGGTATCAGACATAGTAGCTTTCCAATTTGTTCAAGTTTTTACTAGCTGTTAGAATGGAGTGGTGATTTCCCAGCTTCTTATATGCTAGAGCAGAAACAGGTGTCTCCAGAGTCCAAAAGTTTTTGGTTTATTTTCAAAGTAAGAAAGGACCTCGGGGAAAAATAAAACTGAGGGTCTATCAGAAATATGTCTTAGGATAAAGATGGAGCAGATGTATAACTGTAAAACCCCAGGAAAATTTAACAAGATGCTTTATAAACTCTTTCAGTTGCATAAATGGCCTTCTGAGGATCTTTAGGACATCTCTTGCTTAGCCTTTCTTAATAATAAATTCCTGAAGAACCTTAAGGTCATTATACTGCAACAACCCAAGGTAAGAAAAGGACTTATCTGTAAGACAGTGGTGGATATGAGTTTTGTTTGATAAAGTGGATTAGAAACTGATACATAAAAAATCCACAAAGTTTTCAAGGATATTTTTGATTAGTTTGAACCAAAAGGGGCAAGGACAGTACAAGATGAAAAGGAACACTTTGGACACCACCCCTCCCAACTCTTTACAGGCAGGAAGCAGGCAGAGAAATCTACTTGGTTGTAAACATAGGCTATTTTTTGTGAAAAAAAGAAATGTTGACCCAGAGGATGAAGCCAAGAATCCTAGATGTAGAACTAAAAGCCAGAGCAAGTAACTTCTTGGAAGTAGGATGGCACTTTTATCAAGGAACTGGGCAACATGTGCCCTGCTCAATTTCAGAATTGCATTGAACATGGACTACCGTCAAGTGCCTACAGCAATTATCTAGGGCTGACCTGCCATTGTATCTTGGGTATGAATGCATAGGATCATTCTTTCTTTTTAGTTTATAGTTCTTCATACTGAGAACTATAGTACTAAAGGTGCCATATCCAAAATGCCTCTTGCATCTAGACATGAATTAAACAACAATATCCTGGAATTTCTAATGGGATGAGAATATGGGATCTTGAAGGAAGAGCATCAAAGATAAACAAAGCCATATATTAATTAAAGTGGTGAAAACAGATTCTGTTCAGTCACTCCTGACACTTGGGAAGAGAGGTGAGTGGCCTCCATTTCCATGTGAGCAGAGGAGTTTGGGTGTTTTAAAAGGATAAGTGAGGGAGCAGGGAAGGAGAGCAGCAGGGCTCAAGTAAAAACTTACAAAGGTTGGTCAGTGTAAATGAGGTTAGGTCAGCTGTGTCTGCTAAGATGGCAATAATTTAAGTAAGGATTCTATTCCACAGAGACTGGGAGACTGAGGCCCTATCTTCCTGATGATTACATTTCAACAAAGCAGCTTTTAGGTCCTTGAGAAAGACACTCCTGAGTTATAGGAGATACATATATATCTCAAAGGAAGAGAGAAAGGAATCACAATTGTAAACCCTTCATAAGAGGCTGGGGCCTATCGTTAGGTGTTTGCTAGGACAAACAGTAGATTCTCCTGGCACCCTTAAGCTTTCTCAGGTCAGCTTTTTAATGGAATGCTGGGGTCATCCTAAGGACACAGCCTTATGTGGCCAGAAGCCATGCTAGAGTTTGGTCCTGTCTTAGTGCACAGGTTTGAATGGAGTCATGCTGTGCTGAGTGTTCTCCAGTTCTCAGGAGGTGAGTGAATTTTGTATGTTAGAAGATTATAAATAATTTATAGCCAGAAGTCAGACTGGAAATTTTAAAACATACCCTGCAAATTCTCTGATACTCTGACTATCAATAAAGGGCTATAATTGCCCTTCTTTTGAATCTGGGACAGCTTGTGGCTGACTGATAGATAGGATATGGCAGAAATGATGCCATGGACATCCAAGGCCAGGCCATAAAAGTCTCTGTCCACTGGAGCAGCCACACTTGGAGAATAATCTTCCATGTTAGAAGAATGGACAATTATTTCCAGAAGAATGGAAGGTTGAATAGATTAGAAGACTACAGGATGATTACTAGGTACCACTAATGGATCAGTTGAAGTATAAGTCATTCAAGTAATATTGGTAGAGTGCATAAAAGCTGATTGAATAACTGAAGTAATGAATGGATGTCTTCATAGTGGACAATGCTGTATCTGAATTGGAACAACATTAGAATTAAAATAAATTTAAGTAATTAATGATAAATTTCTGAACACGACATTTAAAACATGACAAGATAATGGATCCTAAGTTATGTAATGGTCATGTTAGGAACTTTGAAAGTATTTGAAAGTTTTCTACTAAAAACGAGAACGGTCGCCTTGCCATGTACAAAATAGAATGGTTTGGATTCATGGTAATTATTTGTTATGTGAATCTCACTTTTAATTAATATGCACTTGTGTGCCTAGCCTTGTGAGGAGAGTATTTTCATGCATCATATACCAAAATGGCAGGTATTATTAAAATACCTTTATACAGATGAGAAAATGCATTAATTTGCTCAAATAAAAGGACTGGGGTTTAAGACGGGTTTTAGTAAGTCTTTACTATGACTTTTTTTTTTTAATGTTTACTTATTTTTGAGAGACAGAGTGTGAGTTGTGGAGGGGAAGAGAGACAGGGAGACACAGAATCCAAAGCAGGCTCCAAGCTCTGAGCTGTCAGCACAGAGCCCGACACAGGGCTCAAACTCATGGACCCCAAGATCATGATGTGAACCAATGTTGCACGCTTAATCAACTGAGCCACCCAGGCACCCTTGCCATGACTTTTAAAAAGTGTTTTGTTTCAAAACATTCCACATTTTTTTTAACAGTTATTTTAACAACTGAGTAAATTAATTTTGGAAACTTACATCCTAAAAGACAGTTAATTAAACTTTCCTGAGATAGCTGAACAGCCTTCTCCCTGGACACCTTCATGCCTTTGCCCAAATGTTACCTTCTGATGGGAATGGGATCTTCCTGGAAACTTCCATTTGAATTGTATCCTGCATTCCTGGCATTCTTGTTCTCCCCTAACCTGATCTGTTTTGTTTTGGTTTTTCTACAGTATGGATCAGGATCACTTTTGAACATACTATATTCTTTACTTATATATATTTATGTTTATGGTTCTCTCCCAGTTTAGAACATAAAGCTCACAAGGTCAAGTGTTTGAATCTATTTTATTCACTTATGTGAACTTAGAACTTTTAGGATAGCACCTGAGACATAGCAGGCATTCAGTACAGATTTGCTGGAAGAAAGAATTTGTGATGCTACACCATGTGCTATGTGCCATGTCTAAAATGGTGATCAGAAAGACAAAACTCCTGCTTGAGGGGGTTTACCCTGTGGTAGGAGAAAATGAGCAGAGATTTTCCCTTATGGTTCAGTGGGTTAATTCAGCTTAATTCAGCTAACTCTTTCTCTTTTATTTAGGGGCTCGTAGTTCTTGATTCCTTCATCCCCTCTTTGTCTAGCTTTTCTTAAATGTTCCTATTTAGTTGGTCCAATTTTTCACTCTTATCTTCTCCTCTTATCTTTACATAATATGAAGTAAATAAACTTGAAAGGAAAGTCACTCTTTCAATGAAGCCAAAGCATAGAACAAGGTACTTCTCAGTGTCTTTTCTCTCTGTGCTTTTGCAAACCCTTCATTTATCTTGTACCATCTAGTGTGGGTTAAATTCACATTTGCCAGAGCTATTCCTTGCCCTCTTGGTTCTCACTCACCCACCTTCAAGTTTCATCATAACTTGACGGACCTATTATTGATTCTTGGGACATTTTTTGTTCACTACCCCCCCTCCCCCATTTTCACTATTACAGTAATATTTAGTGAGTAGTACTATTTCCAGCTCTTAGATATCACCTTCAAGCAATAATAAATGGTATAAATCCAGGAAACAAGATGTGTCTCGCTTACTCCAAATATATAAATGCTTATTTCCTTTTGGAACAAACCAATAATATGAACATTACAGAGTATGCCAAGTTGGTACAAGAAACTATCCACTTGGGAAGATAAAATTGGAGAGGGAGGTCAGTTAGACTGAGGACATTTTAAGAAGAACAAGTAAAGCTTTCAGTATAAATTATGCCCTCAATTTCTGTATATTATTTTTCCTTCAGAAATGTAAAAGCTGGTAAGAGTAAGAAGTTTTGTTAGTCAACTAGAATGTCAAACTCTTGGGTGTGTGCTTTCCCACGTATGCACACATGCACACATGGGCCCACATATACACATGCCATCACAAAGGAAAATACAAGCACACGTGTACATACAATAATCATATTACAGAAGACACCTTTTCCTTATTATTTAGAATTTTTTAAAAATGCCTTTAACTAGTGAGGAGAGTGAAGAACTGTCAGAGAAGGATGTAGTTGACTATGATTCTGGAGAGTGTTTGGGTTGCAGGCAGTTTCACAATAAGAATTTTATTCTTAGTTAATTGTATCAGATCATATTAGTATATTTCTATTTTAGTTATTACTTATCTTACATTATCCAGTTTTGATTCTAATTTCTCTTACTGTCACACTATTTTTGTGTTTATGTTATACACTTTATTTTTTACAGTGTATTCTAGTATTTATTATACTTTTACAACATATGCTTAAGGATCACTTTCCCTTCCTTCATGTTCATATTGTCATCTGATAATCTTTTCCAAATAAAAATGAAATTTGTTTTATCCATTCATGGAAAACAAAACAAGCAAGTAGAAATACCTATAGGATTTTGATGGGACCATGCTCAATTTTTGAAACACTTCAAATACTAATAATAATCTAGAGAAATCTCTTATCTACTATATTAATAATTAACAAACCGAACTGAGAAAAACACATTCCAATACCAAATCATTTGGTAAGATGTAAACACTATTGACAACAAAAATGAATCTTAAAAATATACACTACTTATATAAAGTAAGTGGTATGTTAAATCATGAATTGTTTTTATTTTAACAGTAAGATAAACTCCTAAGTGTTCCTTTTGGGAACAGATACATAAAGATCATTTCTAATCTCATTATCTTTATTTAATTCTTTGTAAATTTTAATTGTTAGAATAAAACATGGAAAACTTACAAGGATAAATAATAAAAAGAAGATTTAAATAGCACAACATGTAAAAATATAGAAGAAGAAGTTAAAGTGTATGGATTTTGCATGGGGTTTGTACATTAGGAAGTTTATAAGATAGCAATAATCTGCTTAGAAAAAAAAAGGAAATTGGTATTTCACTGACACAAGCAACAAAATTGTAAAACACGTGAAAGTAGTCTTAATAAGAGATACATGACAACTATATAAATGCAATAGTAAAATGCAAGTTAACAAAGACCTATGTATGCGGAATAGTCATGTTAATGTAAAAATGAAGTATGTAATATCTTTGTATTTTGCCTGAAATCCTTTATGAAAATGAGCCAGGCAACATTTAGATAATGTAATTATTATCTTAATTTTGTATTTTTTTTCTCTCTTTCTTAAGAATACATATTATTCATAAGTCAGACATCCACATTCTTCTCTCCATGATTTACTGTTTGGCATTTTCCTTTCTTCATTGTTCCCATTGTTTTTCTCCATTTCTTATTGTACTTTTTTGATGCTTCCAATGATTACCCTAATTGTTCTATTGCATATTTTTTATTTGTAGACATGCATTGCTTTCTTTTGTTGAATGGTGTCTGTGCCCTCTTTTTTTTTTTTTAATATATTTCAGAGCATCTCAAAAGTCTTTTTTTTTGTATATAGTGTGGAAAATCTTTTCAAGGGAAGTTTAGCTCTGATCTGTTCAAGCATTGTTGTTCCGTTGGCCTCGGAATATTGTCTCATTCCCAAACTGGTATTTGCTTTAAGTTTTAATTTGCACACATATCAATAGGTATACAGACAATCCCTGACTCGTGATGGTTCAACTTATGATTTTTTGACTTTATGATGATGCGAAAATGATATACAGTGATATACAGCGATATAATATACTGTACTTCGAATTTTGAATTTGGATCTTTTCCCAGGCTGGTGGTATGTGGTATGATCTTTTCTCGGGATGCTGGACAGTGGCAGCAGCCGCAGCTCCCAGACAGGTGCACGTTCACGAGGGTGAATCACTGATGCGCTTAACAATCATTCTGCACCCACACAACTGTTCTGTTCATCACTTTCAGTGTGGTATTCAATAAATCACATGAGATAGTCAATACTTCTCATAAAATAGGCTTTGTGTTAGATGATTGTGTCCACTGTAGGCTAATGGAAGTGTTCTGATCACATGTGAGGTAGGCTAAGCTAAGCTGTGATGTTCGCTGGTTAGGTGTATTAAATGCACTTTTGACTTACAGTGTTTTTAACTCACAATGGTTTTATTGGAATGTAACCCCATTGTAAGTTGAGAAAGATCTGTACTCTGTGATTTGCTAATGTGTTCATTTGTATCAGGTGATGTTAATGCTAGTGCAGTTCAATAACAGTAGGCTGCTGATATTTCAGAAATCTTTTATTAATCTTTTCCAGATTTTCTTAAGTCTCCTTCTAACCAAGAGAACATCCCTTTGGCATGGAATTCAGGCTCACTGCAGAAAATATCACTCAGGCTATAGCCACAGTACCTGTCGATGATAAATTCACTATTAGGCTCATCAAGAGATGGGTAGACAATTGGTGCACAGTGAAGCTCCCAATTAAAAAGTAGGCTACAAATAATTAATTAACCAGATATACTTTTAAAAATTATGCAAGTTAAAATTCAAGAATATTTGAATGATAATACTAGCAAATGCAATGACAATCATTTTGTTAAAAAAAAACAGACGTCACATAGAAAGGGAAAATAAAAGAGAGAGAGAACATTAAAAACAAGTTTTAGAGGTACCTAACAAAACTGAGCAAAATGTACAAATACGAGCAAAACACAAAATCAGTTATCAGATCTGATGAATATAAAAATAGAAATCTCAGATTTGAAAAACAAATATGGCTTTGAATGCAGGAAGAGTGCCAGGACAATACTAGCATGCCAATTAAGAAAACAATGTGTTTCTGGAATATGACCAAAATAAGGTATCCAAACCCAAACGGATTTAAAGAAGAGATAAGAAATGGCAATACTGCCTATACATCATCATAGCATTCTGTAATTATAATTTCTGGGGAATATATTTAAAGAAAATGAGCAATAATTAGTGGGTAGTGTATAAAAGTACACTAATAAGGAATCCTAATAGGACATGCTGTTTAATTCCATCAAAATTATTATCATTTTTGCCCTAATGAATTACTGTACTCAGCCCAGATGGCTCCCTCAGAAATAGAAACAGATAAAGAGGAATAAAATAAATCCACTTTTATAGACATCAATTCACTGACATAAATAAAGTGAACACATGTATAAATTAAAAGATACCAAACAGTTCTGAACTGCCTATGTTTCAGGAGCAATTATTGGATACATCATAGTTAGATTATGCTAACTTCAACTTGTTTTAGAAAACTTTTTGCAATATCAATATCTTTTTTTTTTCTATCACAAAAGTGAAGGCTCTTAAAAAGCCGGCATACTGGACTAGCCTGACACACTGAATTGATAATGTTAATGCTTCAACCAGAAACAACCAGCAAAGCAGTCTGCATCCCTCTTCAGGACAGTGTTTCCATTAATAACAATTCCAAGTTTAGCTGAGGGCAGTTACCTGAGGCATACATTTTAGAAGCCCTCCAGATGTTTCAATAAATTTTATTTATTTATTTTTATTTTTTTTAAGTATTTGTTTTTGAGAGAGAGAGAGAGAGAGAGAAGGGGAGGGGCAGAGAGAGAAAGAGGGAGACACAGAATCTGAAACAGACTCCAGGCTGTGAGCTGTCTGCACAGAACCTGCCATGGGGCTCGGACCCACGAACCCTAAGATCATGACCTGAGCCAAAGTTGGATGCTTAACCAACTGAACCCCCTGGGCGCCCTCTCAATACATTTTAAAAGCAGGAGAAAAGTAGGGGGTGGGTCATTACATTCACAGACTCCACAGAAAACCAAAGCACTTCAGGTCTAGTTTCTTCTGCTGAGATTTGAGTCGTTATGATTGTTGACAG
Source organism: Herpailurus yagouaroundi (assembly GCF_014898765.1). Taxonomy (NCBI): domain Eukaryota; kingdom Metazoa; phylum Chordata; class Mammalia; order Carnivora; family Felidae; genus Herpailurus; species Herpailurus yagouaroundi. Next base: position 18,068,878 of record NW_024412419.1, on the reverse strand, counting down.
AGCACCTTCTCCTTGTATTCCCTTCTATGGCCCCGCATGGCACATAGGTTGTGCAAAGTGGTATGCGTGCCCTACATGTTTCCTGAATTAACTAGATAATTTGGAATCTATATGTTATACTTCTGTAAGTTTTGTTGTAGACTCAAAGGAGATAAAATACTAAGAGTTTAGGCACTTGATTCCAGGCCCTGAAATAAAATACAAAAGGTGACACTTTGAGCTGGTTGAGAAAAATGTGGCTTAGAAAATTAGTACATGAACTATTCTGACATATAAAAATATTTAAAGCATATTATATGAACACTGTAGATCCTAAAGAGTCCATGTCCACTCAGTATAACTTTGAAATTATTTATATAAGTATATTAATAAATACCAGAATAGAGAATTAAGAGAAGAGGACTGAATCACTCTTTGGGAAACTACTATTTGCCAAGCACTGTATATGTTATGGTATTAATAGTTTAGAATCAGGGAAGGCCTGGGTTCAAACCATGTCTCTGCCATTGCTAGCTAAGTGATCTAAGGAAATTTACTTCCTCTCTCTAAATTTCCTCATCTATAGTATTGTGTTTCAAATTTTGAATGTTGCCTAGATGCCAGGTCCTGAAGATGCATCAGTGAACAAGACTAACACGATTCTGCCCTTATTCAACTTATAGTCTAATAGAATAATAATTTAATCATTTAAAATACATTTGTGGCACACCTATCATATGCCAAATAAAATTCTAGGCAATGATGCTACAGTAATCAACAAGAAAGAAAAGGCCCATGCTCTCATGGAGCTTACATTCTAATGGGGGAGAAAAACTTTTTTTCTAGATTTCTTTTTATATCATCATTACCTAAACATTCACAACATTATCACTGCTACCCTTTTTGGGTCTCTAGGATTTCAAAAACATGAACAAAATTTTTATTAAAAATGTTTTTAATGTTTATTTGTTTTTCAGAGAGAGAGAGAGGGAGGGAGAGAGAGAGGAAGGGAGGGAGGGAGGATGATCTGGGGAATGGCACAGTGAGAGGGAGACACAGAATCTGAAGCAGCCTCCAGGCTCTAAGCTATCAGCACAGAGCCAGACGAGGGGCTGGAACCCATGAACTGTGAGGTCATGACCTGAGCCCAGGTTGGATGCTCAACAACTGAGCCACCCAGGCACCACCCCCCCCCCCAAATTGTCTTTTCTAAATAATCAGTTATTCTGATCTCTATGAGGGCCTTCAAGTGTCTGAAACAAGAGAAAGATTCCCTGGAAGTGGTGATTATACCCAGTTGTCCTTGGCCTGTGGAAATATTTTGTTCACAATCTGTTTTACTCACTTATAAACTCAATAATAAAGTCGATGCCACACAAGCAATATAGAAGAAAAATACCCTTGGTTGAGCAGCAGTACACCATCTGGAGCATGCAATGCACAGAATTAAAGGTTTTGTGGAATTTGTAGAACACAGTGATGAATATTTTTCTCTGTGTTCAGTGCATACTCAGGCATTGAAATGTTAAATCATCTCATGATAGGTTGCTACCAGTAGCACCAATTCATATCCCTGGACATCCTCTGAACAAGTCCTAGCACTGATACAGTGGGATATCAGTAAATGGAGTTTAGGTACAATAGATATATGTCCTAGGGTCCCTGGTGTCTAATATATTCGTTATCATGCACGCATTCAGCTAAATGTTTGTGAAGACCTTCTTAAAGTCTAATGGGGGCTGTAAGCAAGGACACAGGCAGTGATTGTAATGCAGTACTTCTCAGAGTCCCACAGGGGGAGAAGAGCAATGTAAACATAATTTCTGGGGCCCAAAGGTCCATTGCCTTCCAAATATCTCTTCCACCTTCTTGCTCATGTTTTATATTCCAGAGGTTCAACAACGCTTTAACTAATCTTGACTGAATGTGACCTGGAATTTTAATTTTTTTTTTTCCCACAGACTAGTCTTGGCTTTCTACATAGTTCCGCTGGCATCCAACTCAGAACATGTTCCTGGTTTTGACTTTGCTCCTTTCATTTGGGTACTGTCAGTTTATAGCATGATTTCATTCTTGTTTGGATAGGCTACTCTACCATACCTGGCTGGATGACCTCCTTATTTTTATATATATGCTTTTTCCTTACAGGGTTGACTGACTAGACATAAACCTTAATTTTAATAAATTATTTAATACTTCTTAATTCTTAATTAAAAAAAAATATGCAGCTGCACACACATTCCCCAAGACTACTTAGTTTAATGCTAAGAGATTAGGGTTAATCATCTTAGGTAATAGTTTCAAATTTTATTGGCTTCTATAACTGTAATTGAACTGTCAGATTTTTATTCAATTGATATGTGTTTCTTATGTTGTGCTTTAAATAAGACATGAGATTTGCAACGCTTTTAGGAGAGACTAAACACATAAAATAATAATTTTTAGCTTATAATTGGTTTGAAGTTTTCAGCACTTAGTTTCAACATAACATTGACTTTGCTGGGCCCTCTGTTTGGAGTTTTTAACTCTCATGAGAGTACAACATTAGAGTTTTCAAGTTGGCATATCATGCACTTCACAGTGTGAACAGATTCAATCAGTTTTGTTTTGTTTTGTTTTGGAAAGGGACAGGGAAGGAGAAATATGAAGGCATTATATCCTTATAGGATGAGAGAGAAGCATATTAAGGAGTGAAGGAAGCAAAGAATCCCATAGTTAAGGAAGCTGGAGGGAGGACAGTTGTCCTGGGTTTCACATGTCTGTGGACGGCCAGGACACCTCAAGACTGAAACATCTCATGCTGTTCTTTCTCTTGAGAGTCTGTCTCCTTTCCTTCTTCTTGATTCAATCTTCTACATTCTTAAAGATCTGTTTGAAACGTGTCATCCTATTTCAAGCCCTCTTCAACTCCCCTTTCTCTTCCAGATAGACTCTATCCTTCAACTGAATACATTGAATACAACTGAATACAGGGCAATTTTGCCTGTACTTAGTGCCATAGAGATAATTCTGTGCTTTATTCAGTTTATGTGTTTTTACTTCTCCAACTTAGGGAGACTTGGGATACAACTAACATCCCTGGGACACTCATTAGCTCTCAGGCACCATAATTGTCACACATTGCGTACCGCCCTTGCAAAAGCCTTGTAAGTTAAGGACTTCCGTGATATTTCATGCCACCCTGAATTTCCTTTGTAGTAATTTACAAAATATATTTATTTGGGGGATTACTTTAAATCTTTATCTTTTCTGCTAAGCTCCAGAAGAACATGCACTCTGTCTTGTTTACCTCCTCAGTATCCAGCACAGGGCTAGTACCTAATAACCAATCAATAAATATCTGTTGAGTGAATGAATAGATCAATAAAAAAGTATTTTATGCCTATTTTATAAGTGAGGAAACTCAGTCTCAATAAAAGTAAATAACTCAAGGTCACTTAGCAAGTAGGGGCAGCGTTGTGACCAGACTGACAAACATTGATTCCATTCCAGTCAAATCTTAGCCAGACCTCATGGCACTTTACAATCACAGGCTGAGGGATGGTCATGGAGTTCCTGAAACAGAACAGGATCAAGGTAAATACTCGTCATCTGTTTCAAGTCACATTAGGAAGACATCATTGGATCATTCATTTCTTCATTCAGAAACTATTATGCACATAACTGCCTACTTTTCTTGATTCTGGTTCTGCCTTGCTGCTGTTGGCCTATGGGTTTGGCAAGATTCTGAGTGGCAACAGGTATCTCTTTAAATTTGCTGTATCAGAAACTGTTAATTCCCTCTCAACATCTCTTCTGATTGTGCACAAAATGCAATGCTGATTTTTCCTGGCTGCCTACATGTATACTGAAAATGGCTTTTACTGGGATGTAGGAGTGGCTTGGAGACCAATTGTTGTGAATAAGATGTAAGTAGAAACGTAACAGGGGACTTTCAGGAAATCCCCTTAGAGGGTAGTGGGAGGTTAGCATGCTTTTCTTTCTCCCTTCGTCCATCCTTGGGTGGATGCAGTTCTGAATTCCATGAGGACAAATGTCTCAGCCTGATGCAACACTAGAAGTAGCCCAAGTCCATAGTGGTAACTATACTAACTCTGGATATTTATCTCTGAGTTTCTTTTAATAAAGAAGAAAGCAGTTGTTGTCTTGTATAAGCCATTGATTTCTGGAGCTTTTTAACTTTTTTTTAAAACTTGTAGCCAAATGTAATTCTAACTGATACTCATTCTAAAAGACATGAAGATGATTAAACATTAGCAAGTCTTCTGGTTTTACAAGACATCAAAGAGAAATCACATATGACAATAAAATAAGTCTTTCAAATGGGTGAGTGGTTTTAACACAAGGTTTTCTATAAATAAGACATAATTCATAAAATGAAAAGCTGATGATAAAAGTATTCATCAGAGCACATTTGAAGTATGGGAGGTTTTCATTTCCATTTAAGACCATTTATTCTGTCTTTTAGCATGATAAAAATTATGTTTTATGAAAATGCTCTCATAACTAAATATGCAAAGAATAAGAAAATAAATGAAAACAAAAGACAAAATTAAAAGTATAGGAAATCGTGTTAGATGATTCTTAAGAAACATGGGCTGAAATATTTTCTTTAAATGTAAAACACAGGGGCCCCTGGGTGGCTCAGCAGGTTAAGCGTCCAATTTCGGCTCAGGTCACAATGTTGCAGTTTGTGAGTACCAGCCCCGAATCAGGCTCTGTGCTGACAGCTCAGAGCCTGGAGTCTGCTTTGGATTCTGTGTCTCCCTCTTTCGCTGTCCCTTCCCCCTCACACTTTGTCTGTCTCTCTATCTCAAATAAATAAATAAATTAATTAATTAATTAATAAACATTAAAAAATAAAAAATAAATATAAAAGAGAACATAGCATCCAATTTTAAAGAATAATGGTGTGTGATTATAAATGTTCTGCACAAGATAAGCATGTTGTTTTGAAGCTATCAAGGAGAGTTAACAGTTAGATCATATTTATATATTCCATTCTCATTGCTTCCAAATTAAAAGGTACTACTACCTGAGCTTGTATCAGAAAAGATGACCCCACCCAACTGTCTAGAAGACAGGCCTCAAACACTGGCTCTGAGGACAGGACAGGGCACTCAGGACTGGTTGTACCAGTGCCATCTTTTGAAGGCAACTTGCACTGAAACTAAGTCTGAAGTGATGATATCCAAAAGGAAATGAATCTCCTGAGTTTGGCTGTCTGCATTTTCAAGGTTTCAAAAACTATGTGCCTGTTTCCTTTTAGCAGGCCATAGGACTCTTTTTTGCAGCAATCTGTTGTCCTGACATCAGTCATCTTATGCAGTGTTGTCCTTAGTAGGCAAGCAAGTATGCTCTGCCCTCAAGATCATCTGACCCTGTCATCTGACTTCACATCTACTTAGATGGTCCAGAATACATGTAGGAGCTAAGCTTGAAAGTTTCCTTTGCCAGATCACTTTCTTGGAGTGATTGCTCTGAAAAAAATTAAGAGTCTAGGTTGATTCAGCAAGTGTTTGTCAAGAGCCTACTGTGTGCCAGGTGCTATACGAGGACTTGTTGGGATCAAGTCTGTATAATCTAAGCAATCCAAAGAGGGAATTCAATTTTATCTTAAAAACCACTTGACCCAGTGTTTAACCCCCTTCTGCTTTTTTTTTTGAAATGATGTTTAAATACTGTGAGCCTCTGTTACCCCACTTTATAGATGAGAAAATATTTGTTAGAGTCTATAACTTTTTCAGGGAATATTGTATTGAAAAGAAAAAAAGAAAAGTCTCTTTTACAATAAATGGTGAACTGGGAGAAAGACAATGAAAGGTATCAATATCAGGAGTGAATGCCTGAGATCACCCTACCTGTTGAGGAGATCTCAGGGACTAGATGTGGAAGTAGGGACTAAGACTAACAATGGTCCTGGTCACCGGTTACCTTGGTCTGGATCTAATAGTGGCCCTCAGTGAAATAAGGGATTCTTTCATCTCCTGAGATGAAGACCAAGAACTTTCATTTCTTTCCTACTATAAGTTTTAAATATTAAAAGAAGAATAAAGGATTAAACTTAAAGTCTTGCCAACTAAGGGGAAAAAAGGTATTTTTCCACTTTTGTGAGTATAATGCTACTATTTTCAAAATGTTAATTTGCTTTTTCATAGTATACTTAGTAATTAGTGAACAAAACCATAATGTACTGTGGGTATGATTTGTAAAGGCTTAAATGACAGACTCTAACTAGGATAATTTCAGTCCTGATGTGTTGTTAAGTAACAATATATTCTAAATGAGTAAACTTGAAATAACTAAGCCATTGGGGATTATTGGCCACCTGATAATTAAACTTGATCTAACATGGACATCAAAACCAATTATATGTACTAAACAGAAAGAGACAGGTCAACTCCTCAGAGAGATGAAATGAACTTGGACAGATGGACAGAATGCAAATCATGACGGGTTTCTTAATGAAAAAGAAATGAAATGCAATTTAAAGCCCTATGAAAAATCTGGATAGCTATTCCTAGTGTACAAATTGCTGAAAAACAATTATGCTGAAACAAGATGGATTGCCATATTTCCAACAACCAGGAAAACCATTCCTCCAGAGATTTTCTAGTTTCTTAGGCAATGAGGTTAAGGGGAAAATTACTTTAATACTCTATTCATATTAGGTTGCAAGGGCTACCATAACAAAGTACCGCAGACCAGGGGCTTAAACAACAGATGCTTATTTCCTCTCAGTTGTGGAGACTGAAAGTCCAGGACCAAGGTGGTGGTAGGGTTGGTTTCATTTGAGGCCTCTTTCCTCAGCTTGCAAATGTCTGTCTTCTTCCTGGGTCCTCCCATGACCTTTTCTCTGTGGGTCCCTGGTGTCTTTTCCTTGCTTCTGAGGATGCCAGTCATATCAGATTAAGGTCTGACCCTTGTGACCTCATTTTACTTTAATCACCTCTTTAAAGATCCTGTCTCCCAATACCATCACACTCTGAGGTAGTGGGGGGTTAGAACTTCAAAATAGGAATTTTGGAGGGACACAGCCCAGAAAAAATATTCAATGCACAAATTATATGTATTTCAGAGAACAAAAATATCAAAACATAGAAGTGGGTTGAGGTGAAATAAATGGAGTACCTTACAGAAGGAGGTCCTGATCTACTGGAAGGGTGACCAACAATCCTTGTGTGCCTGATTTCAGCACTGAAAATTCTATATACCTTAGGAAAGTCTTCAAACCAGAGTGTTTGGTCACCAGGGTCATGTACTGGATACCCCTCAACAACTGTTAAGGGTAGGCATTTGTTTAGTGACCTAGTGAAGTATGGTGGTATGCTGCATAAGATCATTCTTGGGTCCTTAAAATTTTCCCAGGAATATGAATTATGCTCCAGTAGGCAGACTTCCATATGAGCATGGAAGAGAATCTAGGAAGGCCTCTGGTTGTTGGGAAGTTAAGAGATCAGTTTGCAATAAGAGTGACAGGTTCCTAGTTGCCAGCAAACCTGTCTCAAATGGATCTCGTTGACAGATGTTGTCACCCAAATATAGCCTCCCTCCTTTCTGCTTAGTTTTTATTCAGGGAGAATAATACTCTTTTTTTTCGAATTCTAGGACTTATATTTGGAATGACAAAATATATGGATGACTCTAATCCTGCTTTTTGTAGGACAGTCTCCTTTTTCCTGTTGTTTCAACATAATTTTTGGTAAGGCCCCCTTCACTCTCCAAAGGTCTTCATTTATAGGATAAAATATATGGTCACACAACTTATCTTGCTCAGAGTCCTGGCTTCAGCTCTTCTTTGCTTCTCTTTTCATATAACACACCAGTTCCTGAGCTAGCCATTCACGACCCATAGGTTCCTTGATCCTCTATGTTACTTTTCTGCTTATGTATGACTAGAAGAGTGGAAATGGAACTCACAAATTTTGTTTTGGACCCTCCTGCTTGACCAAAATTTTTATTGTGATAACATATGAGGAAGCATAACTTTCCCATCATCTAAGAATCAAGATATAGTAACTTAAAGCTTAAGTAGAGAAAAAGATTAGAGATTTAAAATAATACAAATAAATTACATGTGTGTGCAAAATATTGTTAATAATCACAGAATCTCAAAAAGTTTCAGACATCATCTACTTGAATCCTGACTCCTCTCTTTTTGCCAATGGATAAAGTGAGCCTTAGGCATAGGAAGCGATTTGTTCTGGGACATAATCTAATTTGATCCAGTTAAAGAAAGATTCATGACCACCAATGAATTAGCTACTTCTGTCACCCAAGTTTAGGGTTTTTTTTTTTTGTTTTTTTTTGTTTTTTTTGTTTTTTTTTTTTTGCCATATGAGAAGACCTTAATAATGGTTTCCTTAGAACATTCTTTCCAGGTTTCTTTTTTTTCCTTAAAATAGCATACTAGTTTTTTAAATGCAAGACTGTTTTATGAATCTTAGAAAAAATTATATAATAGATGTAAGCAAAAGAAACTTTTATGAAAATTGTGAATCCATTCACTTATCATAAATAATCATAGAATTATTTCCTTCCATCATGATTTCAGTTTGGTGTGTGTGAGGGCTGTGTGTGTGTGTGCCTGTGTGTCTCTGTATCGGTGTGTTTGGTTGATGTGTGTATACATAAATTTATGCCTCCACCTGCATGTAAAGTGAGAGCGATTTATTTCTTGACATATATTAGCTATATATTTAAACCTAAAATATATATCATGAACATATTTCTGGGCTATTAAATATTATTTCTATAATACTGTTTTCAATGGTCACTCTTTATTCCTTTACATGATGGGCCAGCATTTATTCAACCACCATGATGTTACCATTGAAAATTTAACTTGTTTGCTTTTATTTTGTTGCTATATAAGTGACGTTGCTAGAAAAACCCTTGCGATGGTGTTTGTAAATTATTACTTATATCTGTACCACTAGCCACCTGAAGTGAAAAATTGATAATCAGAAAGCTGTCATTCTTAGTCCTTTTTAAAATGGATTGCCTATGGCCACTAAAGAAGGTTGTTCCAATTTCTACACCTACAGTGCTGTGGAAGCATTTCTGTTTTCCTCTGGTCCCTGACAACACTGGCAGTTATCTTTTCTTTGTCTTTGACAGCTTGATAGAAAAAAAATAGCGTATTATGGTTTTAATTTGCATTCATTTTATTATGATTGCACTTGTGCAGTTTTTACATGTTTATAAGTCTTTTGTGAAATACTTGTTTCTATTTTTTAACCTTTTTAATCTTGTTGGGTTATTTATGTTTTTCTTAACACTTAGCCATTGATCTTTAAAATAACATAATAATGTATTAACATAGCTCCTTGGATTGAGTATACATGATTTTTTAAAAGTTTATTTATTTATTTTCAAAGAGAGAGAGAAAGAGAGAGTACACGAGCAGGGGAGGGACAGAGAGAGGGAGAGAGAGAGAGAATCACAAGTAAGCTTTGTGATGGCATTGTCAGCATGGCACCATGCGAGACTCAAACTCATGCACTGGGAGATCATGACCTGAGGCAAAACCAAGAGTCCATGCTTAACTGACTGAGGTACCCAGGTGCCCCTTACATGGAAAAAAATGTCCATTTCAATCATCTGTACTTTTTAATTTAAGGAGGTTTTAAAAGGTGTCATGTTATTATTTTATATTGTTCACTCCATCCTGAATATTAGAGAAATACTTATCCTATACTAGTATATGCATTTTTATTGGTTGATTTATGCACTTTTGCATTTATTACTCCATCCAGAAATTTGCATGTAAGTAGGTATGAGGTAGGGATGTTATTTTATTTCTTTTTCTAAACATTGGCTATTTACGTCAATAATAATCATTGAAAAACCCACCTTTTCTCTTATTTGAAATGGTTCCTTATATTACATCAGTTACTAAAACACTACAATGCATCTTAACATATGCTGCTAAAATTTCTGTGTGCTACATGGACTTTTCTTTTTAGAAATGATTTTGGATATTGCTACATGTTCATTGATGAATTTTTAAATCATTTCATTATACCCAATACTAAATTAAGCAGAGCTTTTAATCAACCTGATGAATAGGGAAAAAAATAAGTTGGGGAGAGGTAAAGCCATTCTGAGGTTTAATCTTTATATAAGAATATTGTATGGCTCTCCATTTGAAAAAATATTTGTATCTGTGTGCTTGCACCTGTGTGCATGTATGCATGTATGTACGTTTATGTGTATTCCTCAGTAACCTGCTGAAGGATTCATTGTTGTTTAAACAACTAACATCCAAAAATATTATATAGTGATTTCAACTACTCTTCTTTAGCTTATATTGGCTAGGTTGCCAGTCATACTTATAAATACTGAAATTTGGTCTTTAATATTTTCTTGTGTTGTTTCTTTTTTTCACCTGGAAAATTCGTAAAGTTACAGAATAATAATCAGAAGACACCTTTGTTTTGTTGTGGACTTTAATGTCTGTGAGTGCCTCTATTCTGATATTTGCTGTCGGTATTAGTTATATATTCTTTATCATATTAGTGATCTTATTCTTATTTTATTAAGATAATTAAAAAAATCTTAATGTTTATTTATTTTTGAGACAGAGAGAGACAGAGCATGAACAGGGAAGGGGCAGAGAGAGGGAGACACAGAATCCGAAGCAGGCTCCAGTCTCTGAGCTGTCAGCACAGAGCCTGACACGGGGTTCGAACTCACGGACCGTGAGATCATGAGCTGAGCCAAAGTCAGATGCTTAACTGACTGACCACCCAGGCACCCCAAGATAATTTTTTAAATTCAGAAATAAATTTTGACTTATAATAAATGTCTTTTCATCTTCTTCAAGATGATATTATTGTTCTTAGTTAAGGTTATAAAGTATATTAAGTTTTAAAATAATTTTGTACCATTTATTTTTGCTTGGAAACAAATTTTACACAGTGTGGATTATGTTCTATAAAATTCTATTTATAAAATTGTATCTGTATTACATTTATGCACCTCTATATCAAGAAATTATATTATTTCATAATTACATATACACACACATTCTCAGGCTTTGAGAATTTCAAAAATTGATTGGGATATTTTCCCCAAACCTAGGTATTTTAATTATCATTTGAAATTATCTGTTTCTTGCAAACTTAGTAGAGCATGCTTATAATATTAACCAAGTTAGTGTCTATTTGATTGGCAGTACTTATCCATATTTTTTTCTTATCAGCGAGAGTAGGCTAATGTATTCAAATGGCTTAACACAATGCACATTTAGTGATCATTCCAGTCACTGTCTAATGCAGTATGTTAGGATTGGGGAAACTCTGCTCCATTCATTCAAACTCCCATGTTCCTTACATTTTATGGTTTTGCCATCCTATGTGTTCTCAGATTTACTCAGTTAAGTTAGTTCCCAGGGAGACAGATACCTGCCTGTGAGAGGTTATTATGGGCCATGCTCTAAGCGATTCACACCTTCTCTGCTCATATCTGTGTGATCAGAAAAAAGAGAGCATAGATATTTATAAGCACTTGTGTTTGCTGTCAGGTGAACTAACTCAAACATTTATATTTTCCTGGAAATAGTGTAATTATTTAAGATGTTTAGAGGTATTAGCAGATAGTTGTATGGATTATTTTTTGTCTATGGTTAAATCCTTTCCTTAAGTTCCCTAGTCCTGACTTTTCTTACTTTCTACCTGCTTTTCTTCTTTCCTTCTCTGTTTGCCTCTCCCTCCATGTTCCCTTGCTCTCACCTTCTCTCCTGGTCTGTCTCCTTCCTTTTTTTCTCCCAACGTTTATTAAGTATACAATATGTCAATGACTTCAGAAAACAGCAAAGATCGTCTTATCTCTTCTGCCTGCACCATATCTAGCACTGTGCCTCTCTCAATTTAGGCATTCACTAAGCTCTTGAGTGGGACTTGAATTGAATCAACCATTTCCTGGGTTCTTCTTAGAGCCTCACAACCGCTGTCCTGCCTCCAGTGATATTCGCAGTATCCTGCACACACTGCCAGATTTATGTTCTTGCAACATAGCCTGATCAGCTGTGTCCTCCTACACACTAATATTCCAGAACTCCCCCTTGCCTCTCATATTAGGTAGATGTGGCCAGGCTCCTCACCTGCACAAGGGCTATCTATTCTGAGGTGGTAGCTTTGTTTCTCATTACTCATGCATACTAGCTTTGTGCTTTAACCAACCCCAGACCTCATCTTAATACTTACATTTGTGCTGTTTTTCAAATTTACAATATGCTGTCATCTTCTTCCAGGGAATTGCTAAGGTGGTTTCTCCGCCTGAAATGTCATTGTGTTTCAGATTCTGCCTCTTATTGGTTTGCTCATTCTTTAAGGACTGACTATCTCTTCCCCCAAACCCACAACTAAATGGACTATCCTTCCTCTTTATCTCACAATGGCATATAGCACATTAGAGGAGATTCTAATCAGGGAGAAAATTTATACTAATATCCTCTGTGCCCTGATCTTTCAAAGAAGAAGCATACATTTTGCCAGCTTTCTCTGCTATTTATCTGCCTGTTATATGTCTAGAATAAAGACCAAACCAAAGCATCTATTTGGGAAATAGACTAGAATCTCAGATGAAGCGGATGGAGAGGTGGTTTTGGCAGACCCAAGGACACAGCTGAGTTTTTAGGAGAGGTACTAAAAATAAAAACATAGGCTCTCATAATTCTTTCTGAGACTTCTGACTCTTAATTCCAAATGAAAAAAGAGAGAGTTTAAACCAACTTTTTGATAAAGGGCATCTACTTAACCCAGAAAAAATTTATGATGAAAAAGGCAAGCATGGTCACAGACCTCCTTCCTAAATTAAACGGTAATGTCCATTCCTAATAAAAAAAAGGTTTATATTTTATTTATATTTGATATTTCAGTAGATCTAACATAATTTCCAATTTAGATATGGAAAACTCAAAATGTGCAGAAATTACAGCTTAATGCCCGGGGTAAGAAGGAAAGGAATTCACCTTTTTACAATTCAATCAAATGCAGAATAGGAGCAGTTAATAATTGTAGAATATGAATAATCAGATAAGACATTTTCTAGTGAAAACTCATAAATTTTATTTTGGGAGTACATTAAAATTCAGTTAAATTTTAAAATCATAGCATATCTTGAGTCACTGTTGAATAGTTGCCGTATCTATAGAAATCTATTTTAGAAATATGCAAGTACAAATTATAGAATGTCAGCATGCAATTTGATTTTATGTGCTTTTCTACTAATATAAATAATGAAGCATGCTGAGAGCATTCAGATACATTCAGCTGAGTATAATTAAAATACTGAGGTGTAACATGTTAAAAAAAAAGAAACAAATTAAGTACTAAAATGAAGTAGGTAGAAATACCAGCAATTCAAAGCAATAACTATGTTGTGATTACAGTATTGTGAATAAACTAAATCTAATATTTTGGTTTAAATGAAATCAGTGATAGCTGGAAAGTTAATAGAAGCAGTGCCTTTATATTTTCTGTGAATAATGGAGAGGCTTCATTTCAGGAGCAAACATTTTTTGCCATCTCTGGAAATAAGTCTCCATGGTACTCTGAATAAACATTCTCGCCCAAATGGAACAAACTCTCTGATGAAATTGGCCACTGGGGCCTACAACAAATAATTAAAATGGGATTTGGGAATCAGCTGGTTTTTTTGTGTTCCTCACTCCCCATTGGGTTCGCTGAATGAGGGCAAATCAGCTTCTTCAGACCATGTAAAAAACACAATTGAACTTCCTGCTGGTCACCACTAATTACACTGTGGTTGTGACTGCCCACTCCAGGCAGAAGGCAAACTTTTGGGTTTGTTGCTGAGCCCACCAAAGGACCAACTGTTTATTTGCGTTTGCCCAGGCCAGTTCAGAGTAAGATGTACCATATTGTTAAAAGAAAGAGTATTCAGTTAACTTTGTTCTATTCTGTCACATGAACCACCCACTTTAGTCCTCCTCTGCTACAATGAGCCTCTGGTTTCTGCGTAACCTACTTTGTACTCTCCTACCTCCAGCTTTATCCTGACCTCCTACCTAACAGTCAGTTGAGATTTATGAAAACTGATAAGAAATTGGAAAAAAAAGAGATAATTTCATTTTACATCTACCAGTAAAATACAAATGTTTATAGTTGGAGAAGAAAGCATTGGAACAAGTGGATTAATCCTCCCCAAAGGAGCAGAATCTACTTTGTGCTAACTCCAAATGTGGGACTGCAATTGTAAAGTTGGAGCTAGAATCTTAATAGTTTAAGTACAAGACTTTCTACATTTTGGCCTTGCAAAGGTCACTTGTCCCTGGATCCAAAGTCTTTCCCTTCTTTGAGTAATCCTTAGTTTTTCTGAATCATATCCTTAAGTAGCTTCCTGAGAAAGGTTGAATGGAAAGTAGACTTACTCAGCCCTTACATATATCCCACATTGAAGATTAATAATGTATTGTTTATCTAGAAACATTGATTGGACTTGCCCATGTACTGATTCTCAACTACCACTTGTATTAGAGTTCCTTGGCTATATCCATCATCTTCTTGGAACTTCAAATTCCATGTGATTCATATGAAAAACAAAGAATTGTATAAAACACATGGATTTTTGTCAGTTATAAACTGTGTGACCTTCTGTAAGGCTCTTAATCTGTGTGAGCCTTAGTTTTCCCATTTGTGTATAGACATAACTGTAGATAATCTAGAAAGTTTCTGTGACAGCCACACAAAATGCATGTCAAATACTGGCATGGAGCCTAGTACAGAGTAGGTAGTCAACAAATGACAATTGATATTTTGCTACTGTATTGGAGATTAATGAAGGGAGCATCAAACTTCCCTAATATCATAAAAATTTTCACTACTGTCTTATCTAACTTCTTTGGTTAAATGGAATCTATACATGATTTTCTAAAATTCCTTGACTACTTATATTTAAGATTCAAAACACAGTTTCTGTGGATGGATAAACTGGGAAACACTGAGAAATCTTGAAATAATGTTTACCTTTGTTTACCCAATGCTTCCCAAACTTATTGATAAAGGAACATGTTTTTGTGTGTGCGCACAACACCTATCAACAAACTGCATATGGGATGTGAAACCTAGTGACATAACACACGTATAGAATCACTGTAGTTCATATGTAATAGAAGCCTAATAACAAATCATTGAATCTGTGCATGAAAGATGCTTTTTGCACCCTTGATCTAGGTTGCTGATGCAGAATGCCTTCTACACTTCAACCATCCAAATCTTACCTATTCTCCTTTCCAGATTAAGTGCCATATATTTGTCTTCAGAGGAAGGCGTTTATCCTCCTCTGAATTGCAGAATATACTATCAGTGCCCTGCCATTTAGTATTTGTTTTGTTCCAAAATTGTATGTGTATGAATCATGATAATGGCAGCTCCATGGAATAGAGAAGCACCTTTGTTACTGGTTTTATCCCATTGTAACAAAACCTGGCACAGATCTGGGAGAAATATGCCCTGGTGGATTTGCACCTCTTTATCTTGTTCTTCTATATGCACTGCACTTTCCTCTTTGCATCTAGGGACTTATTGCCCAAAAAGATGCTCAAAGACCCCTCGCATCAGCAGAAGAACAAAACAGCGAGTGAAATTACCCAATTTCTGCAGAATTCATAAACATCCTGAATGTAGGTCACACTCACTGCCTGATGTGCTGTGTATGCCATGTTCCAACAAAGCAGCTGCCGCGAGTAGCCAAACTCCCGGCAAGCAGCACAGCCCCAAAAAGAGCAGCCATTTGGAAACACATTTTCATTGACAATTTGGGGAAGTTGGGCATTCACTTAAGAAAAAGCCATAATTCTGTAAGAAATGAGCAATTTATGCACATTATAATCAAATTTATTTTTATATCCAGCTACTCCTACATGTGGCATAATTCAGTCTGGGAAATCATGCTAATTAGTTAGAAATCCATTACATTGTAAGTCTTGTAGCATATGCAAATGCTGTTTCAAGGGTTCTCACCTCCATAATGCATGTGCTTTTATTAGAATGCATTCCCGATGTGGGCAGTTTGTCGGTGAACCAGGCTCTAAAGTGCATTGGAGGGGAAAATACTCTCACAATAACCATTGATAGCACAACTTTTCATGCACTTTTTAGTGCATTATGTCTTAAAATATAAAGACAATGCCACTTGTCAGAAGAGCGGCCAGAGCAGTAAACTCTCCAAATAAAATAATAATGATGATATTAATGTTCTAGGTTCTCATGGTTAATAAGATGTGCATCTTTGATAAACTCAGCACCTGGCCATGCCCTTCGCAGGTGGTGAGGAAGAGAAATGACCCCCAGACTAAGAGTACAAAGACAGAGTTCCACAGAGACGGACACTACTTGTGGGTCATGCTGACCAAGTCACTAAACTTTTAGATGCTACGCTTCTTCCACTGTAACTAGAAATAATATAACCTGACTCTGTCTCCCTCACAGAGCTGTTATGAATTTAAACTATGATTAAGATGTAGTTTATAACTTAAAAAAATGCTCTAGTGAGTCTTATTCTTAGATTATTAAAAATATCCTAGCCCCATTAAAAAGTAAAGCTGAGCATAAAATTTCTGTAAGAACATCATAAACTGTATTATAAACATACAGTACATTCTGTGAGGACATCATAAGCTTAATTATATTTTAAGGTAACTGATCAATGATGAAGTGCAAATGAGGAAATCTGGTCAAACAAGTACCGGATAAAAGATTTTCTGTCGAGTTAGGGCATTGGGATCCAGAAGCTAGCAGTTAGAAGGGTGAATTTGGTGAAATTCACATTTCAGATCCATACTAACAACAATAAAAACAAACCAAAAAACCCACCATTCAATAGAGAGGAAGGTGTATACCCTCTCTTACCTCCCCAGATACCACCACCACCACCATCCCAGGCAGTTTCCCCATCTTCCTATATGCCCCACCCCAGTAATTGGTACCACCACTACCTAGCAGAAGCCATAAACCAGAAATCTAGATTGCCCTTTGCCCTTTCTATCAGCTTTTCTGTCTAGTCTAGCAGAACAGCTCATGAATTCTGTACCCTAAACATCTTTAAAACCTATCCCTTCCCCTGTACCCTTTTATACTTTCTCAGGCCATGGTTCTATTTCCTCAAGAAGTCTTTTACTGCCTCCTAATGGGTCTCTGCCTCCTGGGCAATTCTACCCACAACTGGTCCCATCAATGCCATCAATGATTTTCTAACCTACAATTTAATTTTAAATGACTTTTAAATTTTAAATGTTTCAAACAGCTCCAAGCAACCTCTAGATAAAGTACCCTTACAAATGGTCCCTATATGCTTCTCCAGCTCTTTTTGTACAGGCTCCAGGTATGCTCCTATAATGGCTTTCCTGGAGTTTCCAAAGTATCCTTGCTCTCTCACACTTTAAGGCTTTTGTGTAACTTAATTCTGACTCAAATGATTTCACCAATATCTTCCTAGGTCAGTTTCTTCTTTTTCTTTCAGTTTTCATTTATGCTCATGATTCTGACTAGTATGTCTTTCTTTCACCAATACTTAGTTGACTTTTCCTGTCAACTAAGTCTACCAGAGAACTGGGAATTTTTAGGGAAGATGGCATCACTTCTCTACCATTCTTTTCCCAGAGCTGGGCATGAGTAGGTATTTATTTTCCTGAAGAAAATTTATTTTATAAAAAAAAAGAAAATTTATTTTCTCGACTAAAATGAATGAAGACAATGATCTCACTCAAATAACCAATTTAAATCCTTTTCAGAATGCTCCTTCAACCTGCTCAAGAGGCTCAGTGATATCAATGGGAACTTTCAGAATAAAACATAGATTCTTTAGTAAACATTGTGAATTCACTTGTGCAGTGAAAAAAACCTCTGAAAACAAGGCCCAGATGTTACACCTATTAACCATCTATGGAAACAATATGAAAAGAGAAAAAAAAAAAGGAATCCCCCACTACTCCTCCTTGCCCTACAGAAATATCCACCAGTACCTTCAAAACAAACAAACATACAAGAACACCCATCGCTTACAATATATTTTTTGAATCTAACAGTCTAAGGATGGTCTGTCAATTCTAAGATTTTAATAAAATAATAAGTAAGATTTAAAGTATTAGAAGTGTCCTTCTGATCCAATTGAGGAGTGTATAATAAGTCATTATTCATTTCCATCTTCATAATCTTTGACCTTTGAGAATATATGCAATCTGAACATCACAAAGAACTTGTCCTGCAGGAGTTAATTAAGGCTTGCAAAATCCATTAGAGATGAGCATTTTCCGGCCTCATGTGTTGGTTTCACTGTTGAGTCCTGAGAGTTTGTACTCTCGTGCTGTCAGATACTCGGGGTGGGTCCTAGCTTGGTTGAGAGAAACAAAACAAATGAAAATACTGTTGCCTGCATATATCCAGATTTTCTTGGTTAATTCGGGCCAACTCTGGCTGACAACTATTGTTTCAGCTAATTCAATCAAGAAGAATTATGAGTGTCATGGCCCATGACATGCACAATATAAATATGCATTCAGTTACAGATCAGAGATAATAATTGCTTAAGAAGCAAACCACATCAGAGCCCACCAATTAGGATTCTTTTCTATAGGTGGTCCTGTACATGAGAATTAGCCATTTATTCTGTGTTTCGAGACAACAGCAAAGATCATTCAAACCCTCAGAGTAATCCCTTCTTCACTGAATAGATCCTGAAATTGCTCTATTAGGGGAGAAGGAGAGAGGCTCTTTCTTCAGTGCAGATCACAGGCAGGAACTCACTCAAGAGAACTCAACTAACTTCACTCCCTACACTCATGATGCTCCTTCCCAAGAATAACTTTTGGTATGGGAAGGGGCCAGGAGCAGGAGGAGTACGGGGAATGTCAGGGATAGGGGAAAGGCTCACAAAGGAGTTCCTGGTAACTGACAACCATGCTACTGATCTCCTAATTGTGTTCCTTCAGGTCTTGGAATATGGAATCTAACTATTAGCCGACACACACTTACCTTGTCTATAGGACAACTAAGTCTACACAGTACTCAGTTCTGAGCAAGTTACAGAGAGAGGCATGAAAGAGAATGCATGATGCACATGCCCTCTATTCTGTGAGGTTTGCAATCTTTCTGAGTGCACAGCACTCTAAGCAGCAAGGCAGCACCAAAAGACTAAACGGTATGCTATTTCCCTTTTCATTTATCTGACACATGTTCATTGAGACTTTTCTAGTGTGAAGTAGTTTACTGGACCTAATGCAGAAAATGAATGTAGATACAAATGAAACATGGTCTCTTTTATTTTTTTTTTTAATTTTTAAAGTATATTTATTTACTTTTGGACAGACGGGGCGGGGGGAGGCAAGCACAGGAGGGGCAGAGAAAGGGGAACAGAGGATCTGGAGTGGGCTCTGTGCTAACAGTAGCGAGCCTGATGTGGGGCTCAAACTCATGACCCATGAGATCATGACCTGAACCGAAGTCAGATGCTAAACTGAGCCACTTACGAGCCCCAAACATGGTCTCTTTTAAATGAGTGTCCAATTTAGAAGGGAGGTAAGTGGGAGCATACCTACCAAGGCAGGGATTTGGAGAGCTATTGGTTAGGAAAGGAAGCCAGGAATAAGAAAGTAGCCTAACATATGTGGAGGATAAACTTGTAAATCTTGCCCCTTTCAGTTGACCATTTGGGTTGGACCACTTGTGGAGTGAGATTGAGAAGGGAGGCCACTATTTTTTAGAAAAAAACAAAAAACAAACAAAAACCAGTACTATCTCTTTTTTTCCCCTGCAATGACACATGGAAGTTTTAGGACTCTGGTTTTGATTCTTTCTTTTGATTGCGGACGGTCAGTGTTTTTGTTTTTGTGTTTTATTCAGGCATTCATTCCTTCAAGTACTGACTCTTGTCTACCATGTTTTCAGCAGGGAAAGATCCAGGACTTTGGAACATGTGTTTTAAATCATTGGGGAGCCTGGTGGCTCGATTGATTATGCGTCCACCTTTGGTTTAGGTCATGATCTCCCGGTTTGTGGGTTTGGGCCCTGCATCAGGCTCTGTGCTGACAGCTCAGAGCCTGGAGCCTGCTTGGGATTCTGTGTCTTCCTCTCTCTCTGCCCCTCCCCTACTCACACTCTGTGTGTGTCTCTCTCAAAAATAAAGTTCAAAAAAATTTTTAAAAAAATAAAAAAAATAAATCATGTTCTGCCACTTAGCTGTGAAAGTGTGGACAACTCTCAGAGCCTTAGTTGATTACTATGAAAATGAAAAAAAAAAAAACAACTGTGTGTGTACAGGTGTTTTTAAGATTTGTGCAATGCTATTGCATTGTTTAAAACATAGTAATGTCCTTGGTACAGAATTTGGGATACAGAAATTGTAGGTATATCTGAATCCTACCATCAAAAGTCATTGTAATCTACTTGGGACAACAAGATGATTACTTAAAAACATAGGGATCGAATGAAGGGCTGGAGAGTATCAGGGCTCATTATCAAGAGTGATGATTATAGATGATCAGCGCAATGTTATTACAAAGAGATAGGCCTCGGTCGAGAAAATGGCAAAAGGAAAGTCAAGGAAACCTCTATGGCTCCGTGCCCATCCATATAGGCAGATTCTAGAATCTCAGAATGGGGCTTGTTTTCACCATGCCCCCCGCCTTTTTTTTGGCGCTTGATTTAGATTTCAGATAATTTTAAGTTAGTTCAGAAAAGGAAATATTTCTTTTCCCACTCTGTATATGCAACCCCCTTGACCCAACTCAGGTGGCCTGAGCCGTGGAAAATGTACATCAGGCTTTTAATAACAAGCACCGCTAAATAAAGATGCCGTGCTGGGGGGAAAAAAGGGGTGTCAACAGATTCGGGACAAAAGCGGTCCAGCACCTGCGGCTGCTGTAAAGCTCAAGACATAAACAGAATATTACAAATCATTATCTCTTTTTTTCTTTGCCCTCCTCCTCTCTGTCTCTCTTTTTCCTCCCTCCCTTCACTTCTCTCAGCAAAAGTATATTTAAAGTCTTTGTAAATTTCAAGACCCCCAAACGGGAAGCATCTGATATCAGATATGTTCCATACTGTTTGTGTACACCTTAAAGACGAATATATAAACATATTAATTCACGAAGTAAGTCCATTAATAGGAGTCATTTGCATATCAGGGCTATCCTTATATTTGTAAAGGAGAGTCTGTGAGATTGCCTGTAATAGGAAGTTTCCCCAGCCCATATAAAATGTGAATAATTTCTGTGTATCTTTTTAGGAAGGCATCTGTTGTGTGAAACAAGACACACCTGCATACCCAATTTTAAATGCCAATGTAAAAAACACATATGAATCACTGATGAAAGAGAAAATATATTCTAGGACACCATATTTACAGTCTCTCATTCTTGTTATCATAGGAATTTTTAATAAAATGCCTTACATTCAATATCACTTCACAAGTCACTTTCCTATTGTTTTAGCAAGCAGGACACTTTTCCAGTTTTCAGCTCCGAAGTGAATGATTCAATGTGACTTGTACTAGCCACAACTGTACATTATCATGAAACTATTATTCAAATGCTCTGAACAAAGATTCCTAATCTTCAGCAAATAGCATACACCTAAATGCCATTTTTGACATCTTAAGGAATTAATCAAGATTTCGTAGGTGTCTAAAGATGCATAGGTAGAATGGTTTTTTAAAGTTTCCTTTTTAGTCAGAAGTAAATTGCTGACTCCTCACTTTTAACTTCCAAGAAAATTTGCAAACTGAACAGTAAGTATATGCCTTAAAGTCTAAAGACTTATCTTGGAATACGAAATGGTTGCAGAAGAAAAAAGTAATTACTTCGTGCAGATAACTCCATTGGATAATCCTAGGTGGTTGATCTGGAGTTATGCTAAGATAGAAGAATTGGGCTCTGCTAAGGAAATTATAAAATGAATTTAAGAAGGAATAATAAGAGAGGCTATTTTGGAGTTTAAAAATAATGAGTTTGATCAGAACATAAAGTTTTGGATGTTAGAACTTGAATCCTTGAGGCATGGATCAAGTAAATTAAAATTTGCATATAATGGAGTGATCTTGGGTAAAGACGATGAAGGAATTAGATCTCTCTTTTAGGACAGGTAGCATTAGCATCAGTGAATCCCCATGACGATGATTTCATGGGTCTTCCCAGGTGATGCTTCTGGGTACCTGGGACACACGTCCGTGTCCTCTTAGCCTGCCCAACTGACTTCTTTCCACTATTTAAGTGGCTAAGATACATTTCTGCCTCCTATCACTTCCAACTAGGGGTAAGTCAGAGGCCACGTAATGGGTCCTAGAATATCCCACATTTCCCTTTCTCAGCACTTTGTCACTTAAAATTATATAAGAGCTTATTTGCCATTAATGTCACTGTTTTTCACTGCTGCTGAGGGCTGCGCTTGTTATGTACATCAGCATAAACTCAGCACCTAACACACAGGGTGCCTTACGGAGACATATGAAACTTTGCTCTTTGACCAATTGAAGGAAATCCATAATTAGTTACACTTATTTTGAAGAGGGTATTTTTATTTCTTTTTTTTTTTAAGGTGGTAGGAGTTCAGACTTTATTTATTTTTAATGTTTATTTAGTTTTGAGAGAGAGAGTGCGAGTGGGGAAGGGGCAGAGAGAAAGGAAGACACAGAATCCGAACCAGCCTCTGGGCTCCAAGCTGTCAGCGCAGAGTCTGATGCGGGGCCTGGACCTACAAACCATGAGATCATGACCTGAGCCAAAGTTGGACACTTAATTGACCAAGCCACCCAGATGCCCTGAAGAGGGTAATTTTCACGGTCAGTGATCTCTTGGCTTCTCGCCACTCTTACTGGGAAGCGTTGTCTAGTAGCAGCCGTTTAGCCTGCACAGAGAAAGCATATGTGAACAATAAGGCCATAGCTGTCCTGGCTTTGGGGTTAAAAATAAAAACAGATGGGTTCCCATTGAAACTTCATTCCATCCACCACTGAGGTGATCCACTTAGGAACCACTTTCCCTGGCCTGCCGATTTGATGTAGGAAGAAGCCATTCCTCTTCAGCATCTCCCCTTAGGAGGGCCACATGTAGGAAGAAGCCATTCCTCTTCAGCATCTCTCCCTTAAGAGGGCCACATGCAATACACAGGGTGCCTGGAAAGAACACTTGAGTACTTGCTCTGGTGTGAAATTGCCCTTTCTTGGCCTTTGGCTTGTCTTTTGCTATGCATGAGGCTGCATTTTAAAGCTATACCAAGAGATAATGTTCCCTTGATAACAGCATAATCTGGGGATCACCATCCCTTAATGGTGTTGCCCAATGACTCTTAAAAAAAAGTCAGCAGCCCATGTGATAGAATTTTCTTGGTTCTTAGAATGCTTTTTCCTTTGCTATACTTTAGTAAATCTTTAGTAAATGTAAATAACCAAAGTTCTTTTCTGATCCATCCTTAGTTTAGATTTGCTTTGAAACAAAAAATGATTATTTCTCTTAAGATTTAACTTTTATTTCCTTATTAATCCATTCGAGCTTTCCCTTCCTTAGATTCCCCTGAGCTGAGCTGCCAATCCCAGACTCTGTGAATGACTTTGTTCCAGAAAGTAAAAATAAATGCATGGGTTCATTTCATAAAAGATTCCAGAAGAATGCTGTCTTTTACTTTTATTTCAAATACCGTTTAAGTTTTGCAGCCTTGCACAGAGACCTATCTCTTCAAGGCTGTTTCTTTTTCTGAAGATGATGAAATTATTAGCTTAAAACTCTAGTGAGCTCTTCTTAAAACATAGTGGAAGAAAACATTGTCAAGAAGAGGGCACTTGGCCGAATGTCATCACCTGGATTTCCTGACATTCCGAATCGGGCTTATCTACCAGTCCACAGTGCTCAACACTTGTTCCCATTCCCCAGCCAAAGGAAACAGGTGCTATACCTGGAAAGGAAAATGATTGACATTTGTTGATGAATTTCTATCTCTTGGGGGGGTTTAGGGTAATTTCTGAACGTAGTCTGAGAATAACAAAAATTGTTCTAATGCCTCTGTGTAGGGATTTACTTTCTGCCATTTTATGAACCATGCTCAGGATATATAGGAAATGCAGCCAATGGCCTTTTGCCTGTATAATTTCAGGGATGAAAATGACTTTGAGAAATCATTTCCCCATTTTTCTTCCCTTCAGTATGTCTAATCCAGATAATATAATCAATCATGTTCTGAAAAAAGTGTAAAAAAAGATGTGACCACCTCTATTTAAACCTAGTAGTTCTCTTTTTCTGTACACTTATATGACAATTTTAAGTTCATGTTCTCTATAACTGATCCTGATGCGACTAAACTGGACTGCCAAATTTTAGAATAAGAGCTAATAATGGTCCGTGTGATATTGAAGCCCCTGGCAAATGCTTAGCACAAGGACAAGGAAAAATAAATAAATACAAAGATTGAAAGGGAAAGAAAAAGTCATTATTTGTAGATGGTATGATCATCTACCTAGTAAACTCAGAAGGACCCTAAACCAATTATTAGAACTGATAAGACAGTTCAGCAATCCTCCTGGCTAATATAAAAACATGAGAGCCAAAAGCCTTCTTTTAAAATAGTTTGAAAAAACTTAAATAAATAAAAAATGAAAAACCTACTACAATAAAGTATTTGAGAACTAATCTAACAAAGAAAACCTTTATAGAAAGCTATTTTGTAGAAGGACCATTTTAAATTAATTAAAGTAGATAAAAGAAAATCTGAATGAGATATATGTGTTTGTAGGTGAAAAAGTTAACCTTGTATGATGTTATCCTTACTATCCTGAATTTATTCTGTAAGTTCCATGCAACTTTAATCAGGTCTCTGCCAAGATTTGGGAGGAATATCTAAGATGTACATGAAATAATAAAGCTTATCAAATAGCTAATTTTGAGGGGAAAATAGTAATCTCTCAGTTTTTTAGGACCTATGATATAGGCATAGTGATTAAAAAAAAAGAATAATATTGGGGCGCCTGGGTGGCGCAGTCGGTTGAGCCTCCGACTTCAGCCAGGTCACGATCTTGCGGTCCGTGAGTTCGAGCCCCGCGTCAGGCTCTGGGCTGATGGCTCCGAGCCTGGAGCCTGTTTCCGATTCTGTGTCTCCCTCTCTCTCTGCCCCTCCCCCGTTCATGCTCTGTCTCTCTCTGTCCCAAAAATAAATAAACGTTGAAAAAAAAATAAAAAAAAAAAAGAATAATATTGACACAGGATGAAGTAGATCAATTCAATACATCAGAGAACCAGAGAGAGATTTACATTAATGTAGGAACTGATGTTACAGGATGGCATCACAAAGGAGTGAGGAAATAATGAATTATTTAATATAGTGCTGTTTGAAAAAAAATAGTGCTGAAAAAATAGTGCTGGCTTAGTGTATACTAAAAATTTACAATATAGTAAAACTATTTTGGAACCCATAAAGGGAAAACTCCTATTTTTCTGTCTACTCACATAATGCTCTACTTCTCTTCTAACACTTCTTAGAACACTTCTGATACTTCTGGTCACCAAATGTGTTCAGGATTCAGCCCCCCCCCCAGGCAATTTTCAGACACTAGCTGAGTGTCCTACAACATAGCTCAATTCTGACACTATCTCCCTGGACATATAAGACTGTGCCTCCATCTCCCTCAGATGCCAATCTTAAATCTGGGTTTGTTGCCTGTGCTTCTGACCAACTGGCTGGCTCTAAATTAGAGGATCCACATGTTTTCACTCTTATGTGGATCCTGAGAAACTTAACAGAAGACCATGGGGGAGAGGAAGGGGAAAAAAAAAGTTACAGATAGGGAAGGAGGCAAACCATAAGAGATTCTTAAAAGACAAGAATAAACTGAGGGTTGATGGGGGTGGGAGGGAGGGGAAAGGGGGCGATGGGCGGAGGGCACCTGTTGGGATGAGCACTGGGTGTTGTATGGAAACCAATTTGACAATAAATTTCGTATTAAAAAAAAGAGTCCCACAACCTCCTCCTCTAGCCATTTGCTAGAACAGCTCAGAGAACTCAGGAAAACAGTTAGTTACCTTACTATTTTACTGTTTTATTATAAAAAGATATAACTTAGGAACAGTCAAATGAAAGAGATTCATGGGGCAAGATATGTGGGAAGGGATAAGAGCTTTCATGCACTCCCCACAGGTACGATCCTCCCAGACCTAAAAGTGTTCACCAATCCAGAAACTCCACCACCCTGTCCTTTTGGATTTTTATGGAGGCTTCATTACATATGCATGTTGACTAAATCATTAGCCATTAGTGATTAACTCACTTTTCTCTTCCCAACCCAGAGATGGAGGGTTGTGGCTGAAAGTTCCAAACCTTTAATCACATGGTTGGTTAGTTGGTTCCCTCCGTCCCCCACCCCCTCCCCTGTGACTAGCCCTCATCCTTAGGGACTTTCCAAAAATCAACTCTTTACCATAAGCACAGGTGTGACTGAAAAGGGCTTGTTATGAATAACAACAGGAACTTTTATCACCCTTGACACTCAGGAAATTCCAAGAGCTTTAGGATCTCTGGTAGGAACAAAAATGAAGATGAAATATATGGATTTTATAATATACGTATCACAAAACCCTATAGAAAAACATATACAAATAAAATTAAATGGTAAAGAAAAAAAAACTATGAGGCTGATAAAAATATAGGAGAATATTTCTGGGTCTTTGGGTGAGACAGATCTAAAAAAACAATAAAAAAAGTCATTTATATATCAAAAAGAGATTAATGAACAGTACCAGAGAAAAATTAACAGAAGTATGACAACTGAGTGTTGATACTTGCAGAGTGTAAAAGTGGCAAAGTATTACTATACAGAGAAGGAAAGAATAACCATAAATAAGCAAGAAAAAGTCAAATTCTCCAGTGGAAAAAATTGACCAAAGAATATGGAAGAGCAATTCTATATGAATAGAGAGAAAAATCCAGTAACTAATAAGACTATGAGATAATGTGAATCCCCTTGGTAACCAGAGAAATGCAAATTAAGACAAGGAGGCATTATTTTATGTACTTCCAAATAGTAAAAATCAAAAGCTTTCTAATATTAAGGGCATAAGATTGTGTGGAACTTCCATACACTACGGTAAGAGTATATCCTGGTATAGTCATCCTGACAGTTTGTTAAAATTCAGTATGCATGTACAGGGGTGGGGGTTTGGTGGGTAGGGCTCAGCGAGACTGTAAGGAAAGTCTAAAACCCATAGCAAGATATTTTGTAGGAAGGGGTTGGAAGCATGACTAGTGATATGTAAAATGTGTAATATGCATGCCTCAGAATAATGTATCAGTCCCAAGAAACAGCCCAAGAAGCCTAAACCAACATGGATAGCTCCCAAGAACATAGAAGTTAATTTTAAAAAAGGAAAAACACCAGCATGAGAACCGTACTACAATACCATTTTGTATTTTAAAAAGCCATGCTATTTTATATATATTTAAAATATTTTTATTTTAAAATAGCACATATATATAGAACAACATAATATCAATTTACACATCCCATCATAAAAGTTGACATTTTATAATAATTCCCTCAGATTAGTTTTAAAGTTAAGAAATCACAGAATCACATTTTTCACGGAAATATCTATATCTAAATAAACATATGGAGGGCAGGCATTAAATACATAATGTTTATGAGAGGGAGTCTTAAGTAATTGCAGGGTGGAAGGGATTTGGTGACAGGACATGAAAGGTAAAAAAAATAAAATCAGTGGTCTTACTTGGACTGATAATTATAGAGTGCTATTAACTGATGGGTATAAACAGCTCAATTCTGTGTATCTGTGGTCCAGAAAGATGAACAAAGAAATAAAGAACTGCGTGTATGTGTTTGTGTGTGTATGTGTGTGTAAGCATGCATGTGTTTATTTCACTTCAGGCCATTTCCATGTCTATGTAAACTTTTTCAGAAGCTTCCCTAAGTTTTCTCTTCCTACTGTGAAGCTTGGAATTGAACCCTTCACTTGATACCTGAAAAATCATGGCCTGTAAGTTACCTCCTTCCCACCCACTTATCATTCTGATTACAATCTTGCCTGCCTTTCTAAGGTTGGCCCTTGAAATATTATCTCAACACTACAGTTGCAAGCAACATTTTTGACCTGGATCTTTTCCATTCCTGATTTCATCTTCCTGGCCTTTCTTGTTCATCTGCAACACAGATACAGACAACTTTAGCTTTCTTATCATCCTTTTTGTTCCTCTTTGCTATGTAAGCTCTGACCCTGCTTTTCTGTAACTCAGGATTGTATTGCCCATTAAGACCACAGGGCCTCTCCCTGTTTCAAAGAGAGTATCATTTACTCATGATGGAAGTGTGAGTTCCTCTTTGTATCTTGTCTCCGTGTCCCTGTGCCCTCCACAGACACACAGAGCCATGCTTTCTAAACAGTCAGAGCCCTCCCTTCTCACAAGGCCAGATCAGCATGAACAAGGTGGAGGAAGACATTGCCCATGCTACAACACTAAGCTTCAGGAAGGGAATGAAGTTTAAGCTGGTAGAGGACACGAATGTTTGCCACCACATTCCCACACAGAAAAGGAGAGAGCATTCTATTGAGATTTCCAGAAAGGAAATTAGTGAGTTAAGGGAAATTAACACTTTTAAGGCTTTTTTTAAATAAATACTGACAGATGTCTTTCCCGTAGGGTTTTTAAGTAAACTATGTTCACATTTCTGTTGCTATAAATGTGCCTCTTTCACTTCTACCAACGGGCATCGCTCTGTGTATATTAAATTGAAACCATTGCTAATTTGTTGGAATTAAAAAATGCATACCATTATACTACTGGTTTATTTATTTGACTACTCTGAAGGTAAACATATTTTCTTTCAATGTGTTTGTTAACATTTTAACAAAATGTCCTATTTCCATTTTGAGGAATTATCCTTTTTATATCCATTGCTCATTTATATACTGGAGTCTTTATATACTTTTTATACTTTTTAGAATTTACCTCTTTATTTCATCTGGTGTGTGTTTTGAGGTACAATCTAAGAGTAGAATCTATATTTTTAAAAATAAAATTTTTATTACCCCAGCTCTATTTATTATTCTTATCCTTCCATTCTTATTGGGGATGACTCATTTATTACATATAAACTTATTTTATGTATTTTCATATTGGCTTATTACTTACATAAAACAGTATTCTTTTGCTGAGAGGCAGAACACTCCTTTTTTGATGGTGTCAATTTAAAAGTAATAATGGAAAATATAATCATATCTGAAAATATTATGAAACTGGTCTTTAATTTTCAAAACTGTGCTCTATTTCTGTCTTCCTATTTTTTCATGCACAGTAAGTAATTGAAGAAATATTCTGCTTATTGATTTAAAAACTTGGCAGAAAACTTTAATATATTTCAGAAGAAAGTGAAGCAAAATAAATAAGTTATGACCACCCTTGTACTGTGTTAAAGCAAAGAGTGTATTAATCAAATTCAAAAATAAATCTAAATTTTTAGTGTTGATTAACAGATTTGGACTTTCTGGATGAGGATACTTCATAGTTATAGCCTTTCATTTTTTCCTTCCTTCCTTCCTTCCTTCCTTCCTTCAGTAGCTTAATAAGTATGATTCCTTCGGGTTTGTGATGGTTATAAAATAATGGATGGTTAGTATATTCTCATTCTTTGTGTTTTCTATCTTTTGTTGCTTTTGTTGTTGTTGTTGATTTGTTTGCTGATGGGCCTTTCATTCAATAGATACCTAAAAAGAAATACAAACTGACTGAATGTAAAGAAACATGTTCCAAGATGGAAAGAAACACCTTGGGAAGCAAAGTGACCATTGCAAAATTCATGAACAGATTGCCAGTGAATACTGACCTAAGAACTGCAAAAGTAATCTTTAATGAGTAATGCAGAATGGGGGAGATGTGACAGGACTGGGAATGGGCAAATGACATATTCGTGCTCAATGTAGGGAAAAGCTGGAATAGGAAATTGACAAACAGATTTGTGCCAACTTATGGCAATATTATAAAACTGTAAAACAATGGCCCTCTGAGCCCCTAAAAGAAAAAAAAACGTGTGTGTGTGTGTGTGTCTGTGTCTGTGTGTGTGTGTGTGTATGTACACACAAAACGGGCTCATTAAGTAGTCATATCCAAAATAGAGTCTTTTTTTTGTTTAATGTAACAGTGATAAGGCTGGTATTGCCAGAAAATGCAACAGATATCACTCAGGTATTTTAATTAATATCCTTGTGAATAAAGTGAAGATATGTAGGATGAATACCAGGGAAATAAAGAGAAGTATTAGCTGGTAGAAGATCTCTTTGAAAAGAGTTTGGAAAATCTGAATCTGAAGAGATTGCTGAAGGCCACCAGGATGTTGTCCAATACATTTTCCATTTTAGCATTTATATCAGTAACTTGAATGCCAGTTGTAACTTGAAAGATAGTAGACCTTTAAAATTGTTGGATAATATTGTGTCTATTGTCAGATGTGTTGATTATCTAAATATTGACTGAAAAAGATCTAAACAGACTGGAGAGAACCAAATGTAAAGATGTGAAATTATTAAGAATAAATGTACAAATCCAAATTTAGATCTAAAAAACAAATAAAACAATTGCATGTGTGCAGGATGGGAGGGACAAATATATTAGTTGTCTATTACTGTATTACAAACTAACCTAACACTAGCAGCTGAAAACATGAAAATTTATTTTCCTGCATAGTTTCTGAGAGTAGAAAGCCAGAAGGGGCTGGGGTGCTTCTGGCTTAGGGTCTTTCATGAGGTTATATTCAAGGCTAACTTGGGGCTAGAGGTTTTACTTCTAAGATGACTCATTCACATGGCTGCTGGTAGAGGGGCCGCAACAATATGAGTCTCTCCCTGTGGGTGGTATGTCCTTATGAGAACCTTGCTTCCTCCAGTGCAAAGGAATAAAGAGAGAGCAAGGCAGACATCAAAAATGTATTTTATAACCTAGCTTCAGAAGTTACATACCACCACTTGTGTTATACTGCACTAGTCACATAGACCAACCTTCATACAATGCTGTGGGTGGGGACTATGAGAGGTCTTGAATGCCAGAAGGCAAGGATCACCGGGGGCCATCTTGGAGGATGGCCACCACATAAGACTTGCTGCAGTTCTGTGAAAATTACTTGGGGATTTTTGTTTGTTTGTTTGTTTGTTTGTTTGTTTATAAACAGTGTAAGTCATCGATATGATGTAGCTGCCAAAAATGTTTATGTGATAGTGTTATCATGTACATATATGAGCTCACATACATACACTATCTTATCTGTATCAGTCAAAATATACCTGTAAATATTTTTATCACTTTAGAGCTCCATGTTTTATGAAAAATAGATATAAATTAGAATATATTCAGAAGAAAAGTGAGAAATTTGAATGTACAAAACATGAAATGGAAGAAAGTCTGGATATTCCTAGCCTGCATAAAAGAACCTGTACAGGGGATTTGAAGGCAATAATCAAAGAACTGATGGGGAGAAGGGATTAAGTTTGCTTTGTGTGTTTACAAGGGGTGGGAATGTTTGTTAATAGGTAGAACACTTCGGGAAGACAAACCTCAAATGAATAAGAGAAAACTTGTGTTATAAAATCTGGGCAAAAATGGAGAACTACTGAGTTTATTATCACTATTTCTACTCA
This sequence comes from Herpailurus yagouaroundi, assembly GCF_014898765.1. Taxonomy (NCBI): domain Eukaryota; kingdom Metazoa; phylum Chordata; class Mammalia; order Carnivora; family Felidae; genus Herpailurus; species Herpailurus yagouaroundi. The sequence continues at coordinate 18,037,257 of NW_024412419.1, read as the reverse complement.
AGAAAAAATAGGAATAACACTTGCTTAAGATATCAACAAGTATGTTTAAGGGGAGGGTTAAGTACTGAATGAATTATTCATTCCATTCCTCATTCTTTCTGAAGGGAATAAATGAGCACCCACTCTATTTTTAAGGTCTAGATTGAGAGATTGGTGAATGCACAGGCAAGATCCTGCTCTTGCTAGGTTTCTGTCAGATTGTGCAAGATGTACAGTAAACAAGAAAACAAATAACATATAGGTTTATTTCACTGACATAAAACAAGCTCTGGTAATAGAGTGCAAAGAGGTATTTGTGGACAGGTGTATGAGCTAGAGTGGTCAGGAAAGCTCTTTCTGGGGATGAAATCTTTAAGCCAAGGATGTGAATGTCAGAAGAATCCAGCCCTGTGAACATGTAGGGGAAAAGATCTATGGCAGAGGGAAATGTAAACCAAAGTCCCATTGACTCAGCTAAGTGTAGAATATTTTATCTGCAGAAGTAGCCCCTCTGACTAGACCATCACTAGTGATGGGGAAGGTAGGAGGAGACCAAGTAAAAGAGGTAGTAACATCATCTGCAAAGTATGTGGCTTGTGGATAATAGTAATGAATTTAGATGTTACTTTGGTATGTTTAAGAAAATCTACAGGTTTTAAGCAGAAGCTGGGGATATAGTCTGGTTTACAATTTATAAAATCATTTTGTTTGCTTTGTGGGTAAAATGGTCAAACGAAGGGCAACCTTTAGGTGTAAATAGGAAAAGGAATCAAAAGCTATTGTTCTAGTGTGAGAGAGAAGAGAAGCTGTCAAATTATTTATTGACACATTCTCTTGGCCAGATATAGTTTGAGTCCTCGAAATACAGAGGTAAAAAAATAAAATTTGTACTTTCAAAGGGCACACAGCCTACTGAGGAGGGTTGGCATGCACAGCTGTGATAAACCTCTGGCGGTTGATGTGAGATAGACACAGTGTTGTCAGAGCAGGAACAAAGACTGAGTGAATGACATGGTACCAAACAAGATGCATGGGCTTGAAAACTGCACAGATAATTTTTATATTTTTAAAAATTTTTATGTTTATTTTTGAGAGGGAGGAGGGGAAGGAGAGAGAGACAGGGAGAGACAGACAAAACTGGGGAGGGACAGAGAGAAATCCCAAGCAGGCTCCACACTGTCGGCACAGAGACCAGTGCAGGACTTGAACTCACAAACTGTGAGATCACAACCTGAGCCAAAACCAAGAACTGAACGCTTAACTGACTGAACCACCCAGGTGCTCCTATACAGATAACCTTTGAGATGGTTTCCAAATATGGGATTATATGATTGTACCGAAGCTCTAAAAAAGGCTGTCTTTCAGCTGGTTCTGAACATGGCAGATAGGGTTGTGGGATCTATGTCCTGCATGGCCATGAAGAATGGGGAAGTTAATATATTGTTGGATAACTGAGGAGCCATGATTCTTTTTCTCCTCACCCATGGGCCCTGATAGTCCAGCCCTAAAGAAAAAGCCCACTGTAAGACCACTTAGAGACAGGAACATGAAAGGTGTCTCTTTTTTAGGAGCCAAATATGAGTCCAGTACTTCTAACTCTTTACTGATCTAATCCCCTAAACTTCTTTGAGTTCATTTATTCTTGCCTGAAAACAAATACAAATCTGTAAGAATTTAATACTGGTTCTATCCAAATGACAAAGGTGTTGGGATGATTAAATTGTCATTATTTCAGAAAGGCTTGGAAGCCTATCTGAAATCTATGGAAAAGTGAATAGCTATCTAAGAGAATAGAAAAATGAATGGCTACCTGAGAGTCCTTGTTTTTATTTAATGCTCAGTTAGAGTAGGCCAGAGTTCTAGCTAGACATCACATTGAGTTGGCCACACACAAAGAGGGAATGACCTCTCATTAGGGTGGATTTTTTTTTCAGTGCCCTCCGACCACCACAAGTCTCCCTGAGGGAGTGGGAAGGAGAAATGGAGCATGAAGACAGAGTTAGTCTTCTTAGCACAGATCACTAGCATTTCCTATTTGCAAAGAGCTTGAAATCATTTATGTTAATTTCATGCCTGTGCCTATGAAGGGAGGGCACTGATAGCCTTATTTTATAGATCAGAAACCCAAAGACGGTAAAACGTAGTAACTTATACTTGGTTTCACAGTGAATAATCACAAAGCTGGAGAAAGGACTCTTAGGTCAGTCTGTGGTTATACAACCTGGGACTCAGGCGTCTGAGGAAGTAGTCTCAATAATCTCTTTGAACCACTTGTGAGTGCTTTTAACAATGGAAGGCTTTCTATCCATTGAACAGATACCAATACAAATGAATCTATTTTTTTCCCTTTTCGGGGTTGCTCTCCCCCATCCTTTTATTCAGGTAAAATTTCTTGGAATACAAGAAACTCACACAATCTGTGAGTTTAGTGAAAGCGAAAATGGAGTATAGGTAGATAAATAGCAGATGAGAAGGGATGGGCTGGCAAAAGTTGTTTCACTTCATCTTTAGGAGAAGAGAATGCAAGTTGTGTTAATGGCACTAGAGCCTTCTCACTAACTGCATTATCTTCTGATTCCCAGGACCCAAAATGTGAGTGGAAAAGTTAGGATGCCTAGTCAGGGTGGCTATATAGAGTCAACCTGAGCTCTGCCATAGTTACTGTGGGAAAAGCTCAAACCATATGAAAGAAGACGTTTGAGAAAGGGAAGTACAAATGGTTGGAACTTTTCTCAGCCTCCTGTCATTATTCCTTTTGCCAAGTAGAACAGGGTTTCAGAAAGTTTTTCCAAAGAACTTCTTTTGATTTTATCAAAAGCTTCAAATTACCAACCTGAAACACCAGGAGGGCCAAAATCATCTAAAGAGAGGCTCCTATTATAAATGCCAATTCTTTTATGATTCCTTAATTGAGCTTCCTTACAGCATTTGCATAAAGAATGGGAATATTTTCTAAATGTGAACAGAAAACTATGTAGAGATAATGCCACCTTAAAGCTCTGCACACAGTATGTGGGAGAATCAAGTATGGGACAATGGGACTATGTAGACATGAGTTAACATAGTAGCCTGTGACTGCCTGTCCTTAGAAAGGCCTGCTTACAAGGTTTATCCTTGACTAGTGTCTGGATATTTGGCCAGTAAATGTACCTACACTGACATAAAACTTTCTCTGAATCTTAAGAGTGGCTCACTGTGCTGAAACTGTATAAACAACCTGGCTGCTTCTGGGAGCTTGGAGTTTTGGTACATGCTAGGCAAGAAGGTGCCTATGTGATCAGCCTCCAGTTAACACCTTGAGCATTGACTCTCTAAAGTGTATCCCTGGCAGAAACACTTCTCATGTGTTGACAAACTCACTGCTGGGATAGTTTGTTAAGTCTCGTGTAACCCTGCTGGGAGACGAATCTTAGAAGCTAGTGCTTGGTTTCTCCAGACTTCACCCTTTGCATCAGTTACCTTTTTTTGCATTTGGTTTGTGTCTTTTGACTTGTTACCAATCTTAGGCAGGCATATAACTATAGAAGAATCCTGTGAGTACTTCTAGAAAAACATAAAGCTAGCAAATCTGGGGTGGTCTTGAAGATCTCTAATACAGGACTCCTCTCTGAATTTCTAAGGACAAGGCCACTCATTTTCTTAAGACTACTTTCCTTACCATGTACACATTTTAGTTTAAATTAGAAAAATTTAAAAGAAGTACTAGGCCTGAAAAAATCAGTGCATTTAGACATTTTCTCAAATTTTTAGACTCTTCTGTGTTTCTCTCCTTCAATTTTCCCACCTCAACCGTAGCATGCATTTTTGTCTTTCATGATAATCTTCTATAGAAGTGACTGACATTGCAAAATCCCATGAAAGCACATACACACACACACACACACACACACACACACACACACACAGACAAATAGAAAGCAATTCTCATATTCTTATAACATTTTCAGCTCAATTGGGAGCAAAACACTGTAAAGTCTTACAAGGGTGCCTGCGATCCTGAGATATGAGATCAGATTGGTTGATTAGAGAGGTTTGAATCTCAGGGTGCTGGAAACAGGATCCTATACCTTTCCCCATTTTCACTGGTTTGAAAAAAAATGAATGTGAATTATAATGGTTTGAATCTGAGTATAGGGTCAGGAAAGCATTCACAGAAATGAGATAGTTGAGTCTGTCTCAAACACACACAAAGGACATGCACATTTGAAAAGCTCTTAAAAACCTGAGAAATTTAACAGAAGACTATGGGGGAGGGGAAGGGAAAAAAAAGTTATAGAAGGAGAGAGCCAAACCATAAGAGACTCTTGAAAACTGAGAACAATCTGAGGGTTGATGGGGGGTGGAAGGGAGGGGAGAGTGGGTGATGGGTATTGAGGAGGGCACCTGTTGGGATGAGCACTGGGTGTTGTATGGAAACCAATTTGACAATAAATTTCAAATTAAAAAAAAAACAGTTTTGTTCCTGGAAAGTATCATGGGTCCCAGCTCTGCATATTAGGGCTGTGAATTTGGAGATCGTGGCCTAGGATTTATTTGTCCTCCTTCCAACTCTAAACTTTCAAGTACCCACTGTCATTTGTAATGTTGTCTTTGTGCTGGAGAAAATGAAGTGAAGCTAATGGCATCCACTGTGTGGGCAGAGGAAAAGGATGCCCATGTGTACAGTGGGGGTGCTGGAATAAGATATTAAGAACAAAGACCTTCTTGAAAGCAGTGGCTTTATGGGAGAAAAGGTATGCTGCCTCTTTATTCTCATACAGAAACAGAGAGGCTTCACTCCATTTCAGAGTAGTCCTGCTCATCTAGTGTCAATGCACCCAGGACCATGACACTTAGAGCAGACTCTGCCCCCAAAGAAACAAAACGCCCTTGCTACCATTTGCTACCACTGAATGAGTTTTGTCATCCTAGGCAATCCCGTCTAGTTATGAAAAGTAAAATAACTGGCTTTTTTTTTTTTTTTTTAAGAAATGAGAGTATTTGTCCAAAAGGGATCCTCTTTGATCTGTTTAGAAATCTTATCAACAGTTCTGACAGTCTTGTGAAATGATATCTCTGGGTGTGCCACTGCACGAACAATAGGAATATTTTTTTTTTTCTATTAGCTCCTGTAATGAGCAGCTTTCTCCAGAAACGAAGAGTATATTAAACTCCATAGTGCCCTGGAATTTTAAAAAGCTAAATATGACTTCATTTATACTAAAAGTCTTTAATTTTCACTGGTGATAGAAACAGAATCGATAGATTTCACTATAAAAATAAATAAATAAACACAAAACAGAAAAAATGTTTTCTTTCCAGCCATTATAATTCCCACCCAAGGTATAATGGTGTTGAACTCTGCTAGGTAATCACAAGTATTAAATCTGTTTGCATAGTTTCTTTCAAGATTTAAATTTGTTTATTTAAAAATAGTTCTTGTCTGATTATTTGCATAAAATATGGAGACTAGATATATAATGCCACACTATAGTTTTCTAACATTTCTGCAGTTTACTTAGCTTATCTTTAATGCCTCATTACAAATCTCATCAAGGCTAATTTATTGGGTGTCTTAATGGCTTTGTTTTTGTAAATATGATGGATAGCAAAAGCATTTGTGTATTCAGTTATTTCTAGTTTTCCTTAATATGTCACACTCACAATTTACATCTTTGTGGGAACTTGCACATGGAGGTATCCTCCCTCTATGCAGACGTTGATAAGGAAATAAGGGGGTCCTGGTGTGAGGACCAAGGTAGATCTTTGTCATATTTCTTACCTGTCTTTCTCTTCCTTCTGGCTTCCTGTATCTAAGTTAGGTATCCACATGTAGATGTCTCTTGGACATAATGCATACCTTAGCTTTGGGAATATATTGGGGAATCAAGCAAACCTACTCATTTAGTGGGAAGTTTTAGCTTATGAACTCATTTATCATCGAAAAGTCATCCAAATAAGCCTTACATGGAAGAGTCTGCTTTTAGTCAGGTTTAGACTTGTAAGTCACTTCTGCCCCACCATGCTTCTCCTACTTTCTCCCCAACTCAAAACTATGCCATGGAGGTTTGCCTTTGAGGAATTGGGAAGCTACCCAAGTAGTGAGGAAGAATGAACTAGTTTATTCCCACAGTCCCTCTGAAAAAAGACATGAGGAAATGGCAATATATTGCATGGAAGAGTGGTTTATGTGTCTAGAATATTAGCTAAAGAAGTAAGTGTGATGAACAAAATAACTTTCTGGAAACTGCTATCTTTTTTGACAAATGTTGCATAGTAGAGCTAAAAAAATCTAAGTCCCAAATAAATCCAATTGTCATTGACTTTGGGAGTGCTAGTTTTTGGAAAGAGATGTCATTTATGATACCTTCACTAAACATTATGAAAACCTTTAAGCTTCAGATCCAAACTATGACCTTCGAGCAATGTCCTACCTTCTTCCTTAATAGTATGTTAAATGTTAGTTGAATCACTCTGATGGTGAATCTTTGGAACATTCTGTCATAATAATCAAATAGTCAAGTAATCTTAGCCAAGTGAAAAAAAAAGGGATGGGAAAGAACAAGAAAGGAAGGGTAAAGGGAGGTAGTAAAGTATATATATAATATAATATAATATAATATAATATAATATAATATAATATAATATA
>NW_024412419.1:17975040-18030640 GCF_014898765.1 Herpailurus yagouaroundi | reverse complement strand
TAATATAATATAATATAATATAATATAATATAATATAATATAATATATAATATATAGATAGATATAGATATTTGCACAAGTGTTATTTACTTTTTAAGGTAATACTTTAATGTAATTAAGAAAAAAAGATAATACAGAAAATACAGAGTGAAAAAGTTATTTTTTCTATCCTTTTTTTTTCATTGAAGCATAGCTGACATACAATGTTATATTAGTGTTTCATGTGTACAACATAATGATTCAAGCTTTCTATCACTCAGTGCTCACCATGTTAAGTGTAGTTACCATATAATAGAACATTATTAAATATTATTGACTGTGTTCCCTGTGCTATACATTTCATCTCTGTGACTTCTGTATGCTATACATTTCATCTCAGTGCCTGACATGTAGTAGATAGATGGTCTAAAAATATTTATTAAGTGGAAGAACAAATAAGGCATGTAATAAATATGTTAGTGTTAATATTGTGGTTGTCATTCTTACCTGGCCATGCCCAAATCAGTCATCATATGTGGGACAGCATCATAATTACCCACCTTCCTAACTCTGATTATAACTCATTAATCAACCCATGCCTAGTCATAACTGGTATCTGAGAATATTTTCATTGAATATCCCAAGTATTTGACAATAGCAAATACTTTGTATTTAATTTCTTGGATCAAAAGAAAATATTTTTCATTTAAAAGAATGTGATCATTAGCAGGAATTGTGTTTACATGGATGATAATTCAAAACTTTTATCTAATCTCTGAGAAAAGAGTCTAGTAAATGTGGCCATTAAAGAAAATCCTGGCTCTGTTATTCACAAGCTATATGATAGCTAAATCTCTGTGTCTTAATTCCATCATCTATAAAATAGACATAATTATACTTATTTTGAAGGATTTGGGGGAAAATTAAAAGTGTTCCTATTTATAAAGTGCCTAGCAAGAGCCTAAAACAGAGTAGGAGTTCAAGAAATTAAAATGTTATTTCATTCAAAGTCACCAACTAGCAATGATGACAAAGTAATTAGTGGTGCCATATTCCTTTCAGTTATCAAGTAAATTTCCCTATTAGAACCTGAGAAAAATCTTGAAGTTCCCCACATAGTAGAATATGTAACAGTGGCTGATAGAACATTCTTGTGGGAACTGGGAATTTCAGCAGTCTCAGTAACTATGACTTCCTTGACTACTGACACTTTCGTTGGAAAACAGAGACCCTCTAGAAGAGGAAAACATTATGGGCCAAGTATAAACTTACATTCATGCAGAATGAGTGCAGTAAACACCACATTATTTATCTTCGCAGTTAGTCATTCAATAGTCATTCACTGAGCTTCTATTAAGTATCAGACACTGTTCTAGCCCTTGTTTTGCATAGGTTGTTGAAATACCTCCTGTCTTCAAATAAATCACAGTCTAATAAGGTGAACTGGAATTCAAACAGATGGTTATATTACAGAAGAATTACAATTTTGAACAAAAACTGGTAGAAGCACAAAGTATCCTCTAATCTGTTCTGCAATGGGGTCATGAAAATTTCAAGCTATGGATTATCCTTAAGGATCTTTTTCTCAGAGGAGGAATGGGACGTGTGAGTGGCTGACTGATAATAGCTATAAGAATAAGAGCAGGTTTTGATGTCCTTTTTTTTTCTTTTAGCATTTGTCACTTTCTGCTTGTGTGAAGCCACCCTCTCCCAAATGTACATGATTATATGGTTATAGCACCCTGTATTTTGTCACTTATGGTAACCCTTAGGTAGAAAAAGAGGCATTGAGGGTGCCAGGTCCCTTCCCTAGGCTTTTGCCTCTGTACCATTCACCTGCTGCTTTACATCTGGAGCAATCTTTCTGTGTGCATGCCCTACTAATACAGGCCTTCCAACTTCCCTTGATATAAACCTTAAAGAGCAATTTGTGACTCATTCTTATGTCATTTTTAAAATATTTATTTATTTTTGAGAGAGAGAGAGAGGGTACAAATGGGAGGGGGTAGAGGAGACAGAGAGAGAGAGAGAGAGAGAGAGAGAGAGAGAGAGAGAGAGAATCCCAAGCAGGCTCTGCACTGTCAGTGTAAAGCCCAATGCGGGGCTCAAATCCACAAACTATGAGATGACCTGAGCAGATGTCAGATGCTTAACCGATTGAGCCACCCAGGTGCCCCCCCTAAGTCAATTTTTATGTGTATCTCTTTCTATACAGTAGGTGAGCACAGAATCCTGCAGAAGGGGATATCAGATGGAAGAACGGGTTCATTATTTTGTTTTATTTTTTAAATTCTTTTAATGTTTTATTTATTTTTGAGAGAAACAGAGCACAAGCAAAGAAGGGGCAGAGAGAGAGGGAGACAGAATCTGAAGTAGGCTCTAGGCTCTGAGCTGTCAGCACAGAGCCTGACACGGGGCTCAAACCCATGGACCATGAGATCATGACCTGAGCTGAAGTCAGTCACTTAACTGAATGAGCCACCCAGTGGTAGGTGAACCCCCATGGGATTCATTTTTCTTATTTATTTTGAGATATGAGGAGAGGGACAGAGAGAGAGGGAGAGAGAGGATCTGAAGCAGGCTCTGTGCTGGCAGCTCAGAGCCCTATGCAGGGCTTGATTTCATGAACTGTGAGATCATGACCTAAGCTGAAATTGAGAGTCAGGTGCTTAACTGACTGAGTCACTCAGTTTCCTTTGGGGATCATTTTTGTCCTGCCTTATGAAATGGTATACAGAAAGGGAGATGCTTTTATCACCCACAAGGTGAGCTGGACTTTCAAAAATATATAAAATTTTGGTTTGGGTCCAGCATGTAGGTCCTGGATATCACATGAAGGGGAAGGAAAGCATTGCCGTGAGTAAAAGATGTAATTTCCTCATGTTTCTTGCAATCTAGTTTTCTTAGTATAGGACCACGGACAGGGATGACATTGTTCAGGACAATGTTGCTGTAGGGAGCTTTTTAACTTGTGAAATAAATGGGTTCAGAACATGCTAGATACAAATAGGAAATAAAATAAGAGGAGCTGGACTCTAGAAATATGAGCTTGTTTTTGGATCCACCACCTCTCTTGTTTTAGTACTTAAGCTTCCTTAAGTTGTGACTTGCTTCCTCCTTGCTACATTTTCCAGTGAAATGCTATGACTCTGAGGCTGTGAGGCAAGTTTAGTTCTTTTTTGTACCTAATTGCTCCCTCTTAGTCACCGCTACTGATATTACAGTAGTAGGAATATCACAATGAAGTAGGATATAATTCAACCTTCATGAAGGCAGGACATATTGGACTTGCAAGCTCCATACAAGTGAGGCAAGGAGGGCTTTGGCAGGTAAACCAGGTAATCAGGAGAAGATCCAATGGGAAAGTAGTAGGAAAGGTAAAAATAAGTAAAAAGTAAATGGAGGGTGGCTAAGAGCTGGAGAAGTGATCCAGGCAAACTGGATCCTGGGAGATCACTTGGAGTTGGTAGCTGACGAAGATGGTGCACCTTATCATATGGGGTGAATCCAGTGCTAGATTGAGAGTCCAGGTGGGAAGAATGTGGTACTTACTGGAAAGTCCTGACCTAAGAGCAGGGGCAGGGTGTGGGGGCCATTCTCCATAAGGATTGGTAAGAGCAAAGCCACTGAGGGTGGGAAGTGAGAGAAGAATGGAGGCAGAGGGACCCACATTGCTGAAATTGGAATTGAAAGAGATGAGAACCTAGCCCCCAAGGAATATTGAAAAGCTTCCTTCCTGAGGACTAAGGTCCAAGTCCAGAGCCAAAATGTTGCCAGGCTTACTTGGTGCTAGGCTGTCCAGCTTTTAAATAGGGAACCACTCAGTTCTCCTAGCCACAAGACAAGATTGGTTCTCAGGCCTAGGATAGTGTTTACCATGCATATGGGAACTAATGGTACCGGTATGTGTTTAAAGAGCAGTGGGAGAGATATTAGGTGGTTCTCTATCATAAAGTCCTGATGCACATCTGGTAAGAATGATGGCAAAGGTGATCTTGATTCTCTGACACTGATGTCTGTTTCAGCCTGCTCAGAGGAGACCCATGCAGGGAAGCTAATAGTAAGGAAGTTTTACGCTTTAGCCCTAATGAGGGTCATTACAGGATGGATCCCAGACACAATCAGATGGGCTAGGAGCTCCAAGGCATTTTGCCACTGAAGACTTATTTTCAGTTTGGGCAATTGGTCCATGTGAAATAAAAGCTAATTCTACTCTACCAGCTTTCTATAGACTTAAATATCTTAATTAATTTCAACCCTTCAACCTATGTTCTCTTCCTTTTTCCTTATATTATTTTCATTTTAAAATTAAAATTAGTTTCTGGGTTAAAGTTAGTTTTGGACTAAATCCTAGAATTTCAGCACTTCATACTCAGGGGTGTGTTAGCTCTAGTTCAGCTGTTTTTCTGAGAGTACCTGACTGTGTTGACAAGAATATTTGGAGAAGCTTCCCAGGCTGCTTGAGTATAATTGGCTAATATATTTCAGAGCTCTATTTAATGGATATTACATGGGGGACTCCATTTTCTGCTGTTTTCTTCAATTTGTGATTTAGCACTCATAACAAAGGTGTTTGCCTCTCCCTTTGACTCTCTGCTACTTTTTATTCTTCTTTTACATGAAATCCATCAAAGAACAGGACTGGAAAGACCTATCTCCTATTTTTAAAGTTCTACAAAGAAAGGATGAATACTCTAGTCCTCAACATTTCCAAAATCCCAAAAACTCCCACTTCCCCATCCTCCCAGATTCTTTACCATGGGAATATAGACCTGAGCTCTTTTCCTAACTCTGCTTTCAGTACAAAATGGAATACTGAGCAAACTATTACCTCCTGAGAGGCTTCTCAGTATAGAAGAGAGGAGAAGGAAAAAAAAACAATGGGAGGAGCAGAATTGATCCAATTAAAGTGCTTCCAGTATATAGATGATAGAATTATCTGTAAAGTGAATGTTATGTAACATTTTATTTTAAATTCCATGTGTTGACTGTTTCATGTTTACTCTATGGCAGGTTCTGTGCTACATTCCTTATATAGGTCATTTCATTTAATCTTTACAAAATCCCTATGAAGTTGATACTTGTATCCTCAGGTTAAGCTTGAGGAAATAAAAAGAATGAGTAATGGCCCAAGGTCATTATACCATGACAGACCCAGATATTGATGCTTGATTTAACTCCAATGTTGTGTCTTTCTTGGCTATATGTCATACCTCCATTTCTTCAGGTATTAAACTGACTTTTGCTTCCTACTGTGCTTCAGATAGAAAAATAAACATGTCATTACATAGGCAATACCCAGAGATTGCCATCATGGACCAGGAGAAAGGAAACTGGTGAAGGAAGATAAGGAGATGGAAAAAAAGTTGATGTGATTGGAAGCTGTGATTCCCAAGGAGGAATCCAAGACACCCATTGCTTAGTGAGTCTGGTGATAGGAATAATTATTTACAGCAGTAAAATAGTGGGGGAGGCAGAGCTATTGGAAGGAAGTGACATATAGCATCTTGGGTCCAGCCCATTTATCTGCTATGACAGGACCTTCATCAACAGTTAAAGACACAGAGAGTACAGTCCAATCTCATGAAAGGAGGATGATGAGAAGGTCAAATATTGGCTAAGTAATGCTGAAATTTTCCAAGATTCTAGGCCCAAAGAAGTCCTCAATTATGAGGCATGAAAGCAAAGTTGACCAACATGGTAGAATGACAAGTGGAAAGGTGATAGGAGCTCCCCTAAACTCAACATTAGTCGACGTTGCACTAACATAGCTTTTATTCTCATTACTAGTGAGCTAGGTGCTGGTGATGTGCTATTTGCCTCATCCAGTCTTGTTAAGGAAAGCAGAGATTCTGTGAATTTTGGCAGTTTGTATATTTTAAAGGATTGGCAATTTTATCTAAGTTATCAAATACAAGGCCTTAGAATTATTCATAGCATTCCTTTTTATCTTTTTAATGTATATGAGATCAGTATTGATGACCCTTATTTTATTTCTGATGTTGGTGAGTTGTATCTTCTCTATCAGTATTCTACTTTTTTTTTTTAAGGTTTATTTATTTTTGAGACAGAGAGAGACAGAGCATGAACGGGGGAGGGGCAGAGAGAGAGGGAGACACAGAATTGGAAGCAGGCTCCAGGCTCTGAGCCATCAGCCCAGAGCCAGATGCGGTGCTTGAACTCACGGACCACGAGATCGTGACTTGAGCTGAAGTCCGACGCTTAACCGACTGAGCCACCCAGGCGCCCCTCAGTATTCTACTTTGAATGGCAGACAGACACCAGGGCTGATGCACTGCTACAGCTATTTGATGGCCTAAGGCAGGTATATGTTAAAGACACTGTGTTTTCATTCTCTACAAATCAGATGGTACAGACTGCATATAATTTGCAAGGTGAGGAAAGAGAAGAAATGGAGTCCAACCAGAGGAAAGTGATGGTGAAAAACAAGAGGGTGTGAGATTTAAAAAGCACAGATCGGTGCTCCAAAGCTCTAACTAGGAAGTAGCATCCATCATCCAAGAACTCATGTATCAGGGGGAGTTTAGAGATAGTACTGAGTAACCCTAACAGCCTCTAAGAAATCCCCAAATTTTATTCCTTAAAGTGATGGAATACTACTACTACTATTACTTCTTCTCCTTCTCCTCCTCCTCCTCCTCCTCCTCCTCCTCCTCCTTCAGAGCCCAATGGTTGTATTACCAACTACTTTGGGGAAAGCACTTGGGGACAGGCATGATGTACTTTCAGTACAAATGTTGAAAAGTCCAGCAAAATATCATCTTATACTGAATCCCACATCAGAGGAATAACTTATCTAAGACTTTATTTGATCTTTCGAAAGGTCTACAAGTTTGAGAAATATTTGAGTTACAGATAAATTGAACAAGGTCCAGAAGGGTTGAGTGAAATGCCTAGTAAGAGGATAAGCTAGGCTTAAAACTTGCTTCCAAACCCCAATTCCAGTGTTCTTTCTATAGCAAACACTGTTCATCTTCAAATTTGCATCCTTGAGCATATGTTTTCGCTTCCATCAAATACACATACATGAATTCTTGTTGAACCATCCAATTATCTAATCTACTCCCTTTACTCAGGAAAAAGGCATGCTGGCAGAGGCTACAAAGGACTGTTCAATGCTCATGTCACTCATACTATAGTAACTCCAGGTGCCTCAAACCTCCGAGTGACAATCTCTACTACAGCACCTTTCAAACCTACCAGAGAAATGATGCGTTAAGGATGTAAACCTGAGTGACAACCTGAAATTAAAGTTAACATTCAGTGACTATATATATTACAATAACTTGGAACTTTAAAAGTATATATTTGTCTGCTGTGTCTGTCATGTTAATAACCAATTTTGTCCAAAGGACTACCACTTACCTTTTTACCACTCAATGTGATGAATTCTTTATTTTTTGTGATACATGTTTAATCTTAGTTTTCTGTTTACCTCATGTTAAAATTATAACGTCCTGTGATTGACTAGATGATTTAAAGAAAAACAAATTAAAATTAAAATTATATAGGAATAATGTATATACATTTGTATATAATACATACACGTGAAAGGAGTGTATATATGTATTTTAATAACTATACATGCTTATAATTATATTTATGTATTTATTGGGGGAATTTTTTGAGCATCTTCTATGTGCCAGACATTGTTATAGACACTGAAAATATAGGAGTGAATAGGACCAACAAGTATCCTATGTGAGGAAGCTATATTCTAAAGAAAGAGAATAAAAGAGAGAGAGAGAGAGAGAGAGAGAGACAGAGAAAAGAAAGAAAGACAAAATTACCAAAAACTGGGGAAAAAACCCACAAGATAATTTAATGTAATGATATATAGTCTGGATGAAATTAAAGCTTATCTAGAAGTATGAATGTTTAGATAGAAAAGAAAGCATCTTCTAGTAAGTCACACCTAAATATATATTTTTCAGTGTGCTTTTGAGCTGGTAGAAAAGTAGAGAAATGAAATATAAGAAAGCCTAAATCAGCAGGAGAAAGCAAGGACTGATATTCTTCTGGGAGATTCTGTACATTCTTGATGACCTAACACATGGAAGGTTGGACAACTGCATGAATCTAGATGCACTTAAGGCCAGCAGTCTCATTGACAAAATATAAAGCATAAATGCACCCTACAGTGGAAGATGTGTGAACTTGTACCCCTTTGGCACACTATGTCTAAGTGATAATTTTTTTAAAAGAAGAAAAGAATTTTCTAATGAGAATTCCAAACCAAGAATCTTCTCTTTTAAAATTTGAGTCTTAAAGTTAACATTCTCCCACTTCTCAAAGAAAAAAAAAATCTAAAGTGACTATAAATGGTAGTCCTTCAGGCATTAGTCAAAAGCAACTGATTATATTTGAGGGAGCAACATATTTTAAACCTAAATCTCATCTCAACAACCTCTCACAGATAAGAGTTCCAAGGCACATGTGTTCACAATAAAAAGTTATTTAAAAAGTCATGACACTAACCATCATGAGTTAGAGATAGCAGAAATAACTAATTTTATGGTAAGGACATCAAAGTCTTCCACTTTGGAGATTATCAATAGATCCTACATTTTTTTTAAAAATAGAGGCTGTTAAAAATATGATGAATGGGCAGATACTACTAAAATAAACATGGGTACATTTGCAAAAGAACCAAATAAAATTGTGAAACACAATGATTGAAATTAGAAATTTAATGAACAGGCTAAGCGTTCAATTAAACAGAGCTGAAGAGGGAATTAGCAAACTGGATGATAAATCTGACAATATGGAATGACATAAAAAGAGGAACAGAGTGAAAAGGAGATTAAAAAAAATTGAAAGAGGGGTTATGGACACAGAAGATTAAGATAATTATTTCTAGTTCTATTGTGATGATTAGGGTACAGGCCAAAATGCTAGGATCAAGAGACTATTACACAGTGGCTTAAGTGAAATCGATTTTATATCTCCTTCCCACAAAAGTCTGGAAATAAGTGGTTTAGAAGTGGATGGGGGCCTCAGCTATTGTCAATATGTGTTTTCCAAGGTTATTTAAGTACCAATAGGAATATGTGGAAATGAGAGGTTCTAGGGCAAGCATCTTGTTTGTAGGAAAGAGACATGGAAGTTTCCCATAGCACCTTTACTCTCAGACAATTGGCCAGAATTCAGAACTCCATTACATGGACCCATTTGGCTGCATTTTTAATCCCAGAACTGGCACATCAAGTTTCCTGTATGTTTCTGATCTTATTCTCTTCTGCTACCAGCTCTAGAAACTTTCTGTTTTTGAAAGGCTTATAAGTTTGTATTATATCCATACAGATAATCCCCCTATCTTAAATTCAACTGGGCCATATGACATGATATAAATATGGGAGTACCACCTCCTCACACTCGAAAGTTCTGGAGATTAAGGTATGGAAACTACAGGCCATTTTTAGATTTCTGCCCACCATATAAAGTAAGCATACTTTTAAGAAGGAAAACATAAAAAAAAAATGATAGTAAATTAAGGAAAGAGTGAGACAAAGATATAATGGATAAAGGAAAAAAAAAGACAATGTGTTGTTTTAATAGAGAAATAAAGGACAATTCAATTTTCTAGATAAAGTAGAGGGAAAAACCTAAACAATATTAGGACAATAATCAAATAAACAATAAACAAAATGGACAATAATCACAGATATGGCACATATTAAAGTAATGATATGCTAATAAATTCAAAGCATATCTGCAGGGAATGAATTCCTAGAAAATATAAGTGGCAAAAACAGATTTAAGAAGAAATAGGAAATATCAATAGTCTTAAATTCATTAAGAACATTATATTAAATATTTCCCCAAAGAAAAGTCTGAGGGCTTTATAGGCTAATTCTACCAAATATTCATGAAACACATAATTCCAATCTCACATAAACTTTTTCAGAAAATTGAAATAGAAATAATTCTCCCCAATTCACATAACAGTTTAACATAACATTGACACTAAAACCAAACAAAAGCATCATGAGAAAGAAACCAACAGGATAATCATATTGATAATTATAGATGCAACATTCTTAACATATTAAAAATAGAGCATTTAGGTATATTCAGAAAATACTTCATAGCAATGTTGGATTATTTCTAGAAATACATACTTCTGCTTTAACTTTGGAAAACCTTGTAATATAATTCAGCATATTTACTTATTAAATAATAAAAATCATATATAACTTGTTATTCATTAATTTGCTAATTTATTAAACCACCTAAAAATTACTAGATATCATTCTAAGTGCTGGGGAAACAGCAGCAAACAAATAAAAATTCCTGCTCCAATATAGTGGTAAAGATCAATGCTCTTGAAGAGGAAGGCCAGTGATGCACTGGTAAATTTTTACCAACCAGGAAAATAAAATCTCTGGGCTGGGTTGTATTACTTGCTGATTTCTGTGGTGCATACTCCTACAATGGCCAATTTTAAGCTATCAAATGTTACAGAGTTGGCAAGAGATGTCTTCAGTCAGCTCTCTTGAGCTTGCACGAGCGATTGCAAAACACTACTGGGAAGACAGACAATATAATAATTCAGCAAGTTATGTAGTATATTGGGAGTTGAGATATGTTACAAAGGATAATTAACACAGTAAATTGGATAGTAGGTTCTATTGGAGGGGTTCATTTTAATTTTCAATATTCAAACATGTTCAGCCTCACTGACAAGGTGACTTTTGAGTAAAACCTTGTAGGAGGTGAGGAACCTTGCTCTGTGATCAATCTAGAACAAATGTACTCAGGCAGAAATGTGTTGGTCTTTTCAAGAAAGTGTGGCTGGAGTGCACTGGGGAGGAGAGAGAGTAGCAGTGATAAATTCAGAGGGAGAGAGTGGGGTAAGCTCTCAGAGGGCTTGGTAGGCCATGGTCAGGGGTTTTAGCTATTATGATGTAAAATGGGGTATCATTGGAGGATTTTGATGAGTGGGTGACACAATGTAACTTAGTGTTGAAATGATCAGTGGAGGTCACTATACTGATGATGATTCCTGGGATAGTTAGGGTGAAGAGATAGACAAGTTAATGATGTAGCAATCCAGGAAATAAGTGGTGGCAGCTTCGACCAGGCAATAAGAGTATGAATGGAAAGAATTGGTCAGTTTCTGGGTACACCTGAGTTTTGCATGAAGCACATGAAGAAAAGGGTGGAGGCCAATATAGACTGGTCCTTGATGCCATCTAGTTTTAAAAGGCCAGGAATGAGACAAAGAGTAGGCACTGATGCATGAAAACAAACAAACAAAAAAACAGCAGAGTTTAATAATTTATAAACCAAGGGAGGGTGTTTCAGGGAGAGAGTGATCAACTCTGCCCAAATCAATGTTAGTCAAATTTATCAACATAACGGTCATTGATGATCTTTGCAAGAACACTGTCAATAGAATGGTGTAATTGAATGCCTGAATGGAGTGAGTTTAAGAGAGACTAGGATAAGAGTTATTAAAACAGTGATTCTAATCAACTCTTTCAAAGAGTTTGGTTAAAAGGGAGCAGAGAAATCAATACAGCTGAGGGATATCAATGTTCAAGAGAAAGCTGTCTTAGTTGTTTCTTTCTAGGATAAAGTATGGTCATATGCTGATGAGAACAACTCTTTAGAGAAGGCAAATTTATGAATTAAGAGAAGAGAAGAGAGAATCACTGGACACTGTCCTTAAATGAAAGAAAGTGGTTGAGATTGTGTACACAATTACAGAACAACACATAACATTTCTATTCTAATATAGTAAGCAAAGAAGCTCATTGTGATATCTTTTACCAGATACTTGTGTACAGAGTAGATGTGGTGGCAAGGAGTCTGTACAAATTGAATTCTGATTGCATCACTTTTCTGTATAAAGTAGGAAGTAAGATATTCATTCACTCATTCATTCATTCATAGTTGACATACAATATTACATAAGTTTCAGTTGTACAGCATAGTGATTTGATAATTTTACACATTATGCTTTGTTCACCACAAGTATAGCTACCAAGTATCTTAATATATCACTATTACAATATCATTGACTATATTCTTTATGCTCTGCAGTTTGTTCCCATGACTAAATCATTTCTGTAACAGGGATCCTGTATCTACCTCTACTCTTCACACATTTTGCTCAACCTTCCATACCTCTCCTCTCTGGTAACCATCAGTTCTCTATATTTATAGTTCTCTTTATGTTTTTTGTTTGTGTATTAATTTATTTGGATTCCATTTATAAGTGGAATCATATGATATTTGTCTTTTTTAGTATGACTCATTTCACTTAGCATAACACCTTCCGGGTCCCTCTCTATTGTCTCAAATGACAAAAATTCACATTTTTCATGGCTATGTAATAGTCCAGTGTGTGTGTGTGTGTGTACCACATTTTTCTTATTCATTCATCTAATAATGGATACTTAAGTTAATTTCATGTCTTGGCTATTGTAAATAATGCTTCTATAAACAAAACAGTCCATGTACCTTTTCAAGTTAGTGTTTACATTTTCCCTGGGTAAATACCCATAGTGAAATTATTGGTTCATATAGTATGTCTATTTTTTATTTTTATTTGTTGAAGAATCTCAAACTGTTTTCCACAGTGGCTGTACCAATTTCCATTCACATCAACAAGCACAAATGTTCCTTTTTCTCCATATCATCACCAACACTTGTGATTTCTTATCCTAATTTTAACCATTATATTAGATGTGAGATGATATCTCATGTGGCTTTGATTTGCATTTTTCTGATTATTAGTGATGGTGAGCATCTTTTCACATGTCTGTTGGCCATATGCATGTATTTTAAAAAGTTTTTTTTTTAATCTTTACTTTTGAGGGCAGGGGCACAGGGCGGAACAGAGAGAGAGGGAGACCCAGAATCTGAAACAGGCTCCAGGCTCTGAGCTGTCAGCACAGAGCCCAATTCAGGGCTCAAACTCACCAACTGTGAGTTCATGACCTGAGCCAAAGTTGGACGCTCAACTGACTGAGCCACCCATGTGCCCCTGTATGTATTCTTTTTTTGAAAAATGTTTGTTCAGTTCCTCTGCCCATGTTTTAATCAGATAATTTGGTGTTTTTTGTTTTGTTTTGTTTGGTTTGGTATTGAGTTGTGTAAGTTCTTTGTATATTCTGAAAAGTAACCCCTTATCAGATATGTCATTTGTAAATATCTTCTCTCATTCAGTAGATTGTCTTTTAGTTTTATTGATGCTTTCGTTTGTTGTGTAGAAACTTTTTATTTTGATGTAGTCCCAATAGTTTATTTTTGCTCTTGTTTCTCTTCCTTTAGGAGACATTTCTAGAAAAATACTGCTATAGCCAATGTCAGAGGAATTATTGCCTGTGTTCTCCTCTAGGATTTTTATGGTTATAGGTCTCACATTTAGGTTTTTTATCCATTTTGAGTTTATTTTTATGTATGGTATTAGAAAGTTGTCCAGTTTCATTCTTTTACATTTAGTTCTCCAATTTTCCCAGCACCGTTTATTGAAAAGACTATCTTTTCCCTATTGTATATTCTTGCTTCCTTTGTCATAGATCGACATTAGTTAATTAATTAGTTACTCATAGATTTATTTCTGGACCCTCTACTATGGTTCTCTATGTCTGTTTTTATGTGAGTACCATACTGTTTCCATTACTATAGCTTTGTAGTAGATCTTGAAATCTAGAATTGTAATACCTTCAGCTATGTTCTTTCTCAGGTTTGCTCTGGCTATTTTAGGATTTTGTGTTTCTGTACAAATTTTAGTACTATTTTTATAATTTTGTGAAAAAGACTGTTGGTGTTTTGATATAGATTGTATTGAATCTATAGATTGCTTTGGGTAATATGAACATTTTGACAATATTAATATCTTTACACTTATTTATGTCATCCTCAATTTTTTCATCAATATTTTATATTTTTCAGAGTACAAGTGTTTCATTTCTGGTTCCTAAGTATCTTATTATTTTAGTGTAGTTGTAAATGGTGCGTTTTAATTTTTCTTTCTGCAATTTTATTGTTAATGTATAGGAATACTAGTGATTTCTGGGTTTTAACATTGTATCCTGCTACTTTACTGAATTCATTTATTACTTGCAGTAATTTTTTTCTATATATTACATTGTCTAAAAATAGTGACAGTTTAACTTCTTGTTTACCGATATTGATGCCTCTTTTTTTCCTTATCTGATTTCTATGGCTAGGACTTCTAATACTGTGTTGAATAAAAGTGGTAAGATTGGACCTCCTTGGCTTGTTCCTGACTTTAGAGGAATCTTTCAGTTTTTCACCATTAAGTATGGTGTTACCTGTGGGTTTTTCATATTTGGTCTTTATTATGTTGAGGTATGTCCCCTCTAATTCCATTTTGGTGAGATTTTTTGATGGATGTGGAAATTGCCATATAGTTTTTCTGCATCTATTGAGATGATCAGAAGATTTTTATCCTTCCTTTTGTTGATGTGGTGTATGACATTGATTGATTTGCAAATATTGAACCATCCTTGCATCCTGGGAATAAATCCCACCTGACTGTGGCAAATGTTCTTTTAAATATATTGTTGTATGCTAATATTTTATTGAGGACTTTTGCATCTATGTTGATCAGAAAATGGGCCTATAGTTGTCTTTCTGTGGTGTCTTTGGTTTTGGTATCAGGGGAATGCTGGCCTCATAGAATGTATTTGGAAACTCCTTCCTTTTCTATTTTGGAATAATTTGAAGAGGATAGAGGTTAACTCTTCTTTAAAGGCGGAGTAGAATTTACCTGTGAATCCATCTGGTACTGGACTTCTATTTTTTGGTAGTTTTTTGATTACCAATTCAACTTTGTTATTTATAATTCATCTATTCAGATTTTCTATTTCTTCTTTGTTCACTTTTGGAAGATTATATGTTTCTAGTAATTTATCCATTCTTCTAGGTTGTCTATTTTTTTGGCATATAATTTTCCTTTGTATTTTTGCAGTATTGGTTATTTCTCTCTCATTTCTGATTATATTTATTTGAGTCCTTTTTCTTTTTTTCTTGATGAGCCTAGCTAAGAGGTGGTCAACTTTGTTTATCTCTTCAAAGAACCACCTCTTGCTTTCATTAAATTTTTTCTATTTTTTTTCAAGTCTCTACATCATTTTTTTTCTGCTATGATTTTTATTATTCCCTTCCTTCTATTCACCTCAAGCTTTTTTTTTCATAGCTCCTTTAGACATAAGGTTAGATTGTTTATTTGAATTATTTTCTTGTTTCTTGAAGTAGGCCTGTATTATTATATATTTCCATCTTAGAATTGTTTTTCTGTGTTACAGAGATTTTGGACCATTGTGTTTCATTTCATTTGTCTTATGTATTTTATTTCCTTTTTATTGTTCATTGCCCATTGGTTGTTTAGATCATGTTGTTTAATCTCATGTGTTTGTGGGGTTTTTTTTCATTTTTTCTTATGATTTTCTTTTTCTTGTTTCATACCATTATGGTCAGAAAAGATGTGTGGTATGATTTCAATCTTCTTAAATTTGATGAGTGTGCTTTTATGGCCTAATATGTGATCTATTCTGGAGTATCTCCCATATGCTCCTGAAAAGACTGTACTCACTTGGTTTTGGATTGAATGCTTTGTATATATCTCTTATGTCCATCCAGTCCAATGTGTCATTCAAAGACATTGCTCCTTACTGGTTTTCTGTCTGGATGATCTATCCATTGATATAAATTGAGTATTAAAGTCTCCTATTATTATGGTATTACTATCAATTCTTCTTTTTATAATCTGTTAATACTTGCTTTATGTATTTACATACTCCAGTGTTGGGTGTGTAGATATTACAATTGTTACTTCCTCTTGTTGAATTGATCCCTTTATCATTATGTAATACCCTCCATTGTCTCTTGTTAAGTTCTTTGTTTGAAAGTCTATTTCATCTGATATAAGTATTCTACCCTACCTTTTTTTAAAAAATTTTTAACGTTTATTTATTTTTGAGACAGAGAGAGACAGAGCATGAGCGGGAGGGGGGGTGGTCAGAGAGAGAGGGAGACACAGAATCTGAAACAGGCTCCAGGCTCTGAGCTGTCAGCACAGAGCCTGACGCGGGGCTCAAAATCACAGACCGCGAGATCATGACCTGAGCCGAAG
Organism: Herpailurus yagouaroundi; assembly: GCF_014898765.1. NCBI lineage: Eukaryota > Metazoa > Chordata > Mammalia > Carnivora > Felidae > Herpailurus > Herpailurus yagouaroundi. The sequence continues at coordinate 18,014,529 of NW_024412419.1, read as the reverse complement.
TCGGACGCTCAACCAACTGAGCCACCCAGGCGCCCCCCTCCCTTTCTTTTCAAAATTGTTCTTTTATACAAGAGCCACTTCCATTTGCATGGTGAATGTTTTCATATCTTTTCACTCTCAGTCTGTATGCATCTTTAGGTTTTAGGTGAGTCTTTTGTAGGCAGAACATAGATGAGTCTTGCTCTTTGTTGTTGTTGTTGATTTTGTTGTTTTATCCACTCCACTACTCTTGACTGGGGGATTTAGGCCATTTTCATTTAAAGTAATTATTTATAAGTGTGTACTTAATGACATTTAGAAATTTTGTTTTCTGGTTATTTTTGTAGTTCTTTTTTGTTCCTTTGTTCTTCTCTTGCTCTCTTTCTTTGTGACCAATGAATATGAATATATATATATATATATATATATATATATATATATATATATATATGTAGTGTTTTGTTTGGATTTCTTTTCTTTCTCTTTATTTTTGGGTATCTGTCATAGATTTTGGGTTTATGGTTACCATTAAGTTCATATATAAATTCAAACAGAGATGGAGGTAAACCGTAAGAGACTCTTAAATACAGAGAACAAACTGGAGATTGATGGGGGTTGGGGGAGAGGGGAAAATGGGTGATGGGCATTGAGGAGGGCACCTGTTGGGAAGAACACTGGGTGTGGTATGTCAGCAACGAATCATGGGAATCTACCCCTGAAGCCTAGAGCACACTGAATACACTGCATGCTAGATAACTTGGCAATAAATTACATTAAAAACAAAAGAAAAAGAAAAAGATTCAGATTCTTTTTTTAATTCCTCCTTCTCTTCCTTTTTTAATTCCCATCTCCATATTTTATGTGTATATTATCATATTTTGCATCATTTTATTTATATTTTTCTGATGTATGATTATGACCATTTCTTTTCCACTCAAAATAGTCCCTTTATTTAATTTTTAAAGTTTTTTTTAATTTTGATAGAGACAGAGAGAGAGAGAGAAAATGAGAGAATCCCAAGCAGGCTCTGAACTTTCAGTGAAGAACCAGATGCAGGGATGGAACTCACTCACTTTGAGATCATGACCTAAGCTGATCCAATCAAGAGTTGGAAGCTTAATTGACTGAGCCACCCAGATGCCCCTCAAAGTAGTCTCTTTAACATTTCTTGTAAGGCTGGTTTAGTGATGATAAACGCTTTTATCTTTTGTTTGTCTATGGAACTCTTTACCTCTCCTTCAAATCTGAATTATAACCTTGCTAAGTAGAGTATTCTTAGTTGTAGATTTTTTGTTGTCCTTTCAGCATTTTGAATATATCATGACACTCCTGGCTTGCAAATTTCTGCTGAAAAATCAGCTGATACTGTTATAGGTAACTTTTGTTTTTCTCTTGAGGCTTTTATGATTTTCTCTGACATTTTAATTACTATGTGCCATGGTGTGGACCTCCTTGGGTTCATCTTGTTTGAAATTCTCTGTGCATATTGGACTTATGTCTACTTCCCTCACTAGGTTAGGACGTTTTTAGTTATTATTTCTTCAAATAAGTTTTCTACCCCTTTCTCTCTCTCTTCTTCTCGGATGGTACAATGCAAATATTTGTTCACTTGATGATGTCCAAGAGACCTCTTAATCCATACTCTTTTGAAAACATTCTTGTCTCTTTTTGCTATTCATGTCATGTTCTTTCCATTACCCTGTCTTCCAGATTGCTGATATGCTCTGCATCCTCTCATCTATTGGTTTTCTCGAGTATGTTTTTTATTTCAGTTATTGTATTTTTCAATTCTGATTCGTTCTTTTTAATATTTTTTGTCTCTTTATTGAAAGTCTCACTGATTTCTTTCATTATTTCTCTAGGCCAGTGAGTATCTTCATGATTATTACTTTGAATTCCTTATCAGGCTTTTGCTTATCTGTTTCATTTTGTTTTCCTGAGGTTTCTTCTTGTTCTTTTGGAGCATATTCCTTTGTCTCCCCATTCTGCTGTGCTTTCTATGTTTGTTTCTGTGGATTAGGTGAAATGGCTACTTCTAAAGTTGAAGAAATGGTCTTGTATATGATGTCCTTTATGCAGACTGTGTGTTCTTGGTAACTTTTGCTGGCTGGCTGGAGTTGTGGCTGTATATGCTAGTTATTCTTAAATCCGTGGCATGTCTCCATCTTTATTGCTGTTCTCTTCCCATTCTTTCTATCTTTGGTTGTTGAGTAGCTGTCAGTCAGCACTCAATTCTTCTTCAAGAGGAATTGTTTTAGTAATAGGTGTAATTTGGTGTGTTCTATGGAGGAGTGAGTTCAGAATCTTCCTATGTTGCCATCTTGAGCTGGAACCAGGAAGTAAGATATTTAAACTAGTTAGACAAGTGGATAGAAAAATTGAACAGAAAAGGATTACCAGAAATATATTTACACATATATGGACTCTTGACATGGGAAAAGATAGCACTGAAAATCATTGATCACTGCATTATGGTAATGAGGTCTGTGTACTAATTCCATAGAAAAAAAAATGGTTATGAAAATGGAATACAATAGCAGAATCAATTAGTACACACTTTGGGTGATTTTCATTTTTATTTAATTTGTATATGTGCATACTCTGTATTCCAACTGTTCCAACTTATGATACATGGCATACAGAATTCTTTTTAATACATACCACGAGATATGACCAAATCATTATATAGCAGAATATTTTCAAAATTACCAAAGACTGGAAACAGCTCAAATGTCCATCGGTATTAAAACAGACAACTGATTTGTGGTATATAAATTATAGATAGAGGGACCCCTGGGTGACTCAGTTGTTTAAGCATGGGATTTTTGATTGCAGCTCAGCTCATGATCTCACAGTTCATGGGTTCTGGCCCCACATTAGGCTCCATGCTGGCTCCTTTAGGCTCAATGCTTGGGATTCTCTCCATTTCTCTGTGTTCCACTTCCACTCACACTGTCTCTTTCTCTTTCAAAATAAATACATAACCATTTTAAAAAATTTAAGCAATAAATTACAGGTAGACACATAAAGATGAATCTTGCAAACATAATCCTGAGTACAAATTTTTAAAATAGTTTATTGCATAATAGTACATATGGTATAAAGTTTAAAAACTAAAAAGTTGGTAAAAGTAAATAAAATACAGTTAGGGATATGCTTATGTGTGGTAAAACTATATAAAATAGTATAAATTTGGGATAGTGGTTATATTTGGGAGGGATAGAAATATGGTTAAGGAGAGGCACATAGGATTCTTCTAAGGTGTTACTTTTCTCTCCTTTAACCTAAGTGATGATTTGTGTTTATGTTATTATTATTATTATTATTATTATTATTATTACTATTACTATTGCTATTACTATTACTATTACTATTATTATTTAAACACTGACCACATTGGCTAAATGTATTTTTTTTTTAATTTTTTTTCAACGTTTATTTATTTTTGGGACAGAGAGAGACAGAGCATGAACAGGGGAGGGGCAGAGAGAGAGGGAGACACAGAATCGGAAACAGGCTCCAGGCTCTGAGCCATCAGCCGAGAGCCCGACGCGGGGCTCGAATTCCCGGACCGCGAGATCGTGACCTGGCTGAAGTCGGACGCTTAACCGACTGCGCCACCCAGGCGCCCCTAAATGTATTTTTTTTAATGCTGGCATGATTTCTCATTTTAGGTATGAGTTTTCTGTATGAATTTCTCATTTGTTTCACTTTTAATGAGAACATCTAAAAATGTATTAATTCATTTAGAATCTATAGGCACTGGGTCTATAGATACCACAAATCAGAAAGAAAGAGTGGCTATGTAAATGTCTATGTAAAGGAAGGATGTTAGCATATGTATGAAAACCTTTCATTTATGTTGCCAACATAAAGAAATGTAACTTGTTATTTAAGGACACTAGAATTTGGTTAAGGGATCTATACCTTAGGCAAATAGGTAAAACTGAGGGGTTTTTGAGAGTGGATCTATGGCTATGCAAGAAGGCTTGAAGACACTCTATGCCTCTGATCTTCAGGAGAAGTGCCTTTGTGCCTTTTGGTCACTCACAGGGGAAAATATTATATGGATATTAAAACAGCCTTGAAGGAGAACAAGCAGCAGGTGTTAAAAGATGTTTTTAGAGAAGTCCATCTATCCTTATATCTTGGTCATGGTGGAAGTTTGAGGTCACTTCATATCATGGTCCCCAGCCCAAGGGTTTTCTGTATTTGCTTTTATGTTTTATTTGTTCATTTTCTCATTTTTACCTTGTTTATATTTTTTAAATAGTGATGTTAGTCATGATATTTTTTCCTACTTCCTCAGAAATCTTTGTGAATCTTTGTTCCTCTTTATTCAGATCAAGGTGCTGCCATAATTAAATCCAGGTAGAAAATGATATCAAATCTATGGTGTTTAGTTTATTCTCATCAAGTAAATTATGATTATATAATGCTATCTGGCAACCTGAAATAGCTCTTGTGTTGCTATTTTTTCCCCTCATTCCAGACATCCATATCTCCTCCCACCAAGGCTTAATTCAGCATCACGGAGTTTCTCCATTAGCAAAGAAAATTTTACTTTATTGCATAATACAGGAAAAAAAAGTATTTATGTCTATATATACACATATGCATTATTATACATACTTGTATGTATACATAAATTATGTGTATACATATATAATATATATATGTAGTACATATATAATATATACAGTATATGATATACTGTATATATGATTTGGGGATTGAAGATCCACGTCTATGGTTACTTCTTATTAAATTTATGAACAATTCATACCTCTTCCCAAGATTCAGAGATCTACATAACTCAGCTAAACTGGAGGCTATACCTGATCATCAAACTATTTGCCAGAATGTGGTCAATAGGCAAGACTAGACATGACCTAGACACCATCAGGACACACCAAGATCCCAAAGAGAGTGATCCTGAAAGCTGCAGTCTAAAATTGAAGCCAACAACTGAGAATTAGTAGACATAGCCTAAGTACAGAGAGGCATGCATATAGCAGGGTTTAGAACAGAATCTCAACTCATTCTACCAAATGGCATTTTCTTGCCCAGGTCTGTTCTTTGAAGTGTGTCATCCACTCAAGTCTTAAAGCATTTTTTTGCGTTTGGAATTTTAAAGACTTCAACTGGTCACTGAAAGTAAACAGGTTGAGTTGGAATAGATTTTCTTTTACAGTCCTTCTTACTCAGGCATTCCTTGATATACAAATGACTTTCACTAAAAATTTATGCACACCTGGATAAGCACATTGCAAATCCTGATTGCTTATGAGAAAAAAAAAAAACACTTCTGAATGAGTTCATGAAAGGACAGATCAATTTTGTTGGGAAAATTCAATCTTCCCTACTGAGCATTGAAAAATCTTATTAATGATACCTCAAAATCCCACTTTGACCAATATTCTGGAGATGAGGAGGAAAGGATGTAATTTTTACCTCCTGTATGCACGGTCCTGTGACAATTGCTATATTTATTTTCTCTAAAGTTTTGTTTTATCCTGTGTAGAATATGTGTTATATTTCCTTCATAGGTATTTTATTATTTCATAGGTGTTTGTTAAATTACTAAATGTATAATATCTATTAAAATTCCTAGAAAGTTATAAATTTCCTTAAAGGAGATTATTTTATCATCATTATTATCATTATTCCAACTTATAGTCATTTCATAATCTATAAATTAATTGCCAAATATTTTTGTGATGCCTAAAATGGTACTGCCCTGGATACTAGGGATAGCAGGAGAAAATTTTTGCACAAAGTCTGTGCCTCAGTTAGCTTGTGATCTAACAGGGTAACATCATACAGACATGTATAAATAGAGCTTCACGGGGCGCCTGGGTGGCGCAGTGGGTTAAGCGTCCGACTTCAGCCAGGTCACGATCTCGCGGTCCGTGAGTTCGAGCCCCGCGTCAGGCTCTGGGCTGATGGCTCAGAGCCTGGAGCCTGTTTCAGATTCCGTGTCTCCCTCTCTCTCTGCCCCTCCCCCGTTCATGCTCTGTCTCTCTCTGTCCCAAAAATAAATAAACGTTGAAAAAAAAAATAGAGCTTCACATAATAGGAGTCAGGAGAATAGCATAGAAAATCAAGTTCAAACTATTTCAATCATATTGGGCAACAAGGTTGGAGAGAGTCCTAAAGACTGGATCTCAGATGAGGTAGGTCCTGAGGTCTTGAGTTCACTGGCAAATGAGGCCATTTGTTAAGGGCCATTGGTGTATATGGGTGGATAGAAAGTGGGGACAGGTGCATTTCCACTCTCTGTCATTGGTTTTTGTGTTTATTAATTTGGCAGACACCCTGCTTTATAAATAAGTGAGGTTATTTCTTGTGGCATAATAAAAAATATATATTTGATCATCTTTGTCCCTGGTTCTGATTCCTGGTATCTATCTCCTAAAACCCTTGGAATATCTGGAGTGATAAGAGTGTCTTTTTTATGCTAATGAGATGATTGGTGGCTGGAGCCCTTATATAGCATCAGGATGGTTTCTCACCACCAGAAAGACCAAGGAGTGTTTACAAGATTGAAACTTTCAGCTCTACCCCCAGACTTCTCGGAGGGGAGCAGGGTTAGAGGTTGAGTTTAATCACCAATGGACTATAATTTCATCAGTCATGTGTACATAATGAAACCTCTATAAAAACTGCTAAAGGACAGAACTTGGAGAGCTTCTGGGTTGGTGAACACATTGAGGTACTAGGAGGTTGGGATGCCAGCAGACAGCATGAAAGCTAGTTTCATTATCCCCCCATATCTTGCTCTATGCATTTCTTCAATTTGGCTGTTCCAAATGGAATTGCGTTGTTTATAATAGCCAGGTGTATTAAGTAAAGTGAATTTCTGAGTTGTTTGAATTGTTCAATCAAATTATCAAATCTGAGGAGAGGATTTGGAAACCATTGAATTTATAACTGGCCAGTCAGAAGAACAGGTGAACACCAGGGACTTATAGCTAGCATCTGCAGTGGAGGAGTCCTGTGGGACTGAGCCCTTTTAACTTATGGGATCTGGTGCTGAATCCAGATGGGTAAGAACAGAATTGAATTGAATTGAATTATAGGAAACCCATCTGGTGTCTACAGAGTTGAAGAATTGGCTGTTGGTGTTAGAAAACAGTGAAGACTACTCTGTTCATTCATTTGGCAGACACCGTGCTTTTTAAGTTGCATTATTTTCCTAGTGGAAGAGAAGTTTATAGCAGTAGCTCCCAGATAAAGATATATCCCAGTGTAATTTCAGCCAAAATTAGGGAGAACCAACCTCATAGAGGGTTGGATTACGGAATTTGTGTGCCTGATTGAAAAGGTGTTCAAAGAGATCCAGAGAAAGCTTTCCCTGAATAGAACCCAGGCTGGAAGTGGAGACTCTGGAGGTGGCTTGATTGCACAAAGCACATTGTGACAGCAAAGCTAGTAATTTTTTTCTGATGAATGTACCTAGTCTGAACATTGAACTGTCTCTTTAGCATGGGATCATATTTTAACAACCAAGGGGGCTTCAAACTAATATTTGTGGAAAAGCCTCAGGAAATAGACCATGTTAGTGGCAAGCGACCCCTGTATGCTGGCTAGGATGTGTGAATCTGAAGAAGAACATTGTTTCTGATCTTGGCCATATCTGTCTCGTGAACGAAATAGCTGGATGCTACCTATTGGCATGTTAGTGGAAAACACACACACACACACACACACACACACACACACACACATTTTCCCATAGCTTTGCCAGTAGATATGTATTACCTAAAAAAGAAAAGAGAAGTATACATGCTTGCAGAGGGATGGGAAGAGGCAAGGAGGGAGGGATGGAGCCAAGGAATCAAAAGGAGGAGCAGGAGAGCTGTGGGAGAGAACACAAAAACTTACTCATCCAGTTATTTTCAGTGTTCTTCTTCTATTACTGAGGCAGAGAAAGAAATACGATGCTGGAAGAGAACTCTCTTTATCTATTTCCCTCAGCCAAACTTCCTGCTGACAGACTCTGTCCAAGAACCATTTTTCTTTTGCAGTGGTCTGTGACAGTTTATGTGGATGACCACAGGGTTGAGTGCCTAAGTAGTGGAGACAGGCAAAGGATCTCTCACCCTTGCCTATGTCCCTATCCCCTTCCACACTTGCTGGCATTATCAGATAACAAGGGCAAGGTCAGAGCTCCCCTATCAGACTGTGATGTAGTTTCCATAGAAGGCAGTTATGCTCAGGGAAATGGCTGGGCTGCATAGCCACTATCTTATGGAGATTTGGTGGGCTTCATTATTATTACTGTTATTTTCACATGGGCCCTGCCCTCTGATGATTCCATATGCTACTCAAACATATTTAAAATAAGCATCCTGTTCTTGCTTATAAATTCAGGCCCATGTTTTGTAATACAAAGCAGGTAAGTATTGGTCCGATTTTGTTTGTTTTAGAAAAACAAATGTGGAATCAGAAGTTGAGGTTCGGGTCTAAGTCACTAGGGCCCTGAATCAGATTCTCTAGTCCATCTGCTATTGGATAAGCAAGGGTCTACCTTAAAGTCAAAATCTTATATCTATGGTTTCTGTAGTAGCTTCTCAAGGGACTGTACTCTGCAAGCTGCAAAGAAATATACCATGTCCTCCACTCTGCTTATTTCTTGAGTTCTTAATCAGAACGTTGTCTTTCATAATTGATTTTCTGATGATCCAAAAACTTGTGTCTCCATTCCATTCACTTATGTATGTGATTAAAAAAAAAAAAAAAAAACTTGTGTCTTATCTGATTTCTCAGTCATTTTGGAGGATTGAGTTAGGAACACAGGAATACTATTTTCCATAGTAGTATAGCAACCATATGTATAAAGAGAAAAGTGACAGGTATATAATGTTACTTGTGTTATATTAGTTTTGAAAGGCATTAGCAAATTCTGGGTGACAGTAATGTTTGGGAGTAAAGCTTTTTTAACCATTCTCCATAAATAGAGTATCTGCAGGAAGTGGTAGATTGGGCTGGGGCAGTTCAGGAGTAGTGAATAGACATTTCAATTCCACCTTGATAGTTGACATTCTACTGTAAAAAATATTGATCTAGGGGTGCCTGGGTGGCTGAGTCAGTTAAGCATCTGACTTCAGCTTGGGTCATGATCTCACAGTTCATGAGTTCAAGCCCCACATTGGGCTCCGTGCTGACAGTGTGGAGCCTGCTTGGGGTTCTCTCTCTCCCTCTCTCTCTGCCCCTCCTCCACTTGCACTTTCTCTCTCTCTCTCTCTCTCTCTCTCTTTCTCTCTCTCTCTCAAAATAAATAAACTTAAAAGAATATTGATCTTGCACATACTATTTTATATTTTAAAAACAATGAAGTGGATGAAAAGACAAGCCCAAGACTAGAAAAAAATATTTTCAAAAAATACATTTGATAAAGGATGATAGAAAATTATTATATAAAATATACAAAGAACTTTTTAAAAATCAATCAGAACACAGACAATACAATAACTGGGTCAAAGAGACTTAACATATATTTCACTGAAGACATACAGATGGCAGAAAAGCATATGAAAAGATGCTCCACATCATGTCATTAGGGAAATGCAAATTAAAACAATGAGATACCATTGCACAACTATTAGAATGGCCAGAATCCAGAACACTGACAATACTAAATGATGGCAAGGATGTGGGACAATAGGAACTCTAATTCACTGCTAGTGGGAATGCAAAATGGTATAGCCAGTTTCAAAGATAGTTTGATGGTTCCTTACAAAACCAAATATACTCTTACCATAGGATTCAACAGTTGTGCTCATTGGTATTGCCCAGAGCAGTTGAAACATCATATCTACACAAAAACCTACACATGGATATTGATAGCTTTATTTTTTATTGTCAAAACTTGGAGGAAAGCAAGATGCCCTTGAGTAGGGGATTCAATGATGAAACAGTAGTATATCCATCCAATAGAATATTTTTCAGCACTAGAAATAAATGAGCAATTAAGCCATGAAAAAACACAAAGGAAACTTAATTTTGCATCATTAAGCGAAAGAAACGAATCTGAAAAAGCTACCTATGTAATTCCAACTTTGTGACATTCTGGAGACAGCAAAACTATGGAGACCATAGAATGATCAGTGGTTGCCAGGGTTGGGAGGGGATGTAAATAAACAGAGCACAGAGAACTTTCAGAACAGTGAAAATATTGTGTATGATATTATACTGGTAGATACACATCATAATACATTTGTCCAAACCCATAGAATATACAATATGAAGAGTAAACCTCAAGTTAAACTATGGATTCTGGGTGATAATGATGTCATGATAGGTTCACCAGTTGTAACAAATGTACCACTCCAGTGGGGGTGTTGATAACAGGAAGACTATGCGTGTGTCTGGGTAGGGAGAATATAGGAAGTCTCTGTACATCTGCTCAATTTTGCTGTGATCCTAAAACTGCTATAAAAGTAGTTTGTTAAAAAGAGTTAAATTATTAAAAGCATAAAATAAACAGAAACCACACTTTTTAGAATAATTATTAGTACAGTAAAACCTTGGATTGCGAGTAACTTGTTCTGTGAGTGTTCTACAAGATGAGCAAACATATCTAATAAATTTTAACTTGATAAACGAGTGATGTCTTGCAATATGAGTAGTCCATGATGCCAAATGTCACATGATCACAACTGAGCCAATGGTTATTGAAATTTGCTTTGAAATAAAAGTGCTTTGGATTACAATCATGTTCCCAGAATGAACTATGCTTGCAAACCAAGGTTTTACTGTATTTTATAAAACAGTAACAATAGTTCTTTTACAAGCTTATTAGTAGTGGCTGACACATAGTAGGTGTTGAATCAACATTTATTAACTGAATGTATGTATATATGTATGAGTGTCTGCTCACTCATGCACACACAGCACTCAATAGCTCAAAATACTTTTAGTACTACAACCTAAGGAACACTCTAATTTAATCCAAGTTGATCCTTGAAGACATAGTCCTACTACACTAGAAGCAATTCTACTTCAGGAGACTTTCCTAGAAGTTTTGGGGTGTTTTTAAAAATATTTCTTTGTTTTTATTTATTTTTGGGAGAGAGAGAGACAGAGAGACAGAGCAAGTGGGGGAGGGGCAGAGAGGGAGAGGGAGACACAGAATCTGTAGCAGGTTCCAGGCTCTGAGCTGTCAGCACAGAGCCTGATATGGGACTCAAACTCATGAGCTGTGAGAACATGACTGGAGCCAAAGTTGGACAGTCAACTGACTGAGCCACCCAGGTGCCCCTAGAAATTTTCGATTTTAATGATCATCTCTGTGTTTTGTTTTTAAGCTAGTCAGTAGTTTTGTAATAAAATTATGATTTAGAGATTTTGCTTTTAAAAATCCACTGACTATTTCTGTATCCCTTGAAAGTCGACAGTAGAACTGGCAAAATGTCAAGAACAATTCACAAAAATGCCAATACAGGATATTCTTCAACAGAAGGAATACATCTTTGGAAGATTCTCTGCCTGAGTTAATTAGTTGTCTTTCTGAAACCTCTTACAGAAATATCTTAGAACCACTTTTATTAGTGGTTTTATCCATAGCATACAAGTTATGGCCAGGCTTTTACTCTGGCCTTAATACAGTGATATCTGTTCTGACGATCCCTGTTCTTTGATTGGAAAAGGGATTTCAAGAAGACTCATTATTAACTATTGTTATGAGAAATTGGCTCCTCAGCATTGAGTTTAGTATTTGAAATGATATTTTCCTAGTCCTAGAATATGGTTGAAAATTGAAAGAAATGTTCTGTATTTGATGGAGTCAGCTGGGGTATCAACCTAGGATTCCACTCTGTGAAAGTCCTGGATATTGGTATTTCCTTTGTGCACTGCTCCCCAAAACCTCCTTACATAAAGGAAGACTTTTAATCAAGGTAAATTCTCTTCCCTGTCAATGAGTGAGGCTGACAGATTCTGAAATATCCACTCCAAAATAAATGTCCTTTTATAGCTTCTGATCCCTTCCCTCCTTGCCTGTCCCCATTCTGGATCCCTTGATGCATGTGGTAGGTGAGATAAGATGGGGAATATTTTATATCTTGAAGAGCTGTACTTATTCTGCAATAATATACTTTGTTTAAAGCCATTTCACCAAGGCACAGAAAACTAAAAATAGCTTCTCCATATCTTTCCTTCTGTTCTTCTCTCCTTGCCCTGAGAGACACATTCATATTTACTTCCTAAACAATAGTCCTTGCATTTATTACATTTCTGTTTTAATAATTGTGGGGAAAAAAGTCTGACAGAAATAACAAGTGACATTTCGTAAGAGAAAAAGACATAGAAGCAATTAGAACAACTTAGATGTCTGGCAAATTTTTTGTTTAAAAAAATCAAACCAAACCAAAACAAACAAACAAACAAAACTAAGATATGCCTTACATGTAGTATTAAGTCAAAGATGTGGGAAGGGGAGAAGGAATGTTTCAATATTGTCATCCACAATAATTACCCTAAGTCATCAAGTAAAGGCTGAGTATATTAAAAAATAATTGCAGGGCATATTTATGTAATACTTTTTATTTATTTTTTTTGAAATTTTATTTATTTATTTTGAGAGAGAAAGAGAGAGAGAGGCGTGGCAGAGAGGGAGAGAGAGAATTCCAAGCAGGCTCCATGCTGCCAGCACAGAGTCCATCAAGGGGCTCAATCTCATAAACCATGGGATAATGACCTGAGCTGAAATCAATAGTCAGATGCTTAAACCACTGAGCCACCCAGGTGCCCCAATACTTTTTATTTTTCAAAGCATATTCTCAAGCATAATTTCCTTTGATGTAGCAAGGTAAGGTATGAAGGAAAGGCAACTTTTAAAAAACTGTTTCCATTTTGTTTGGAAAAACTGAGGACTAGAGAGGTGAAATGGCTTTATAATGTCCCACAGTGGCAGAAAAGTCAGAACCATCACCTGATGATTTTAACTTTCCCTATGCACCATCTCTGATGCAAACTCACAGAAAGTCTTCTGCATCATTAAGAGATAATGGTTCATTTACTCCTGAATTCTTAGGCCCATATTTCACCCCAGTTCAAAGAAGGCATAAAAGAACGAGAGAACATATTGAAAGAGGAAGGCAGGATCAAGCTGCTGAGTCAGAGAATGGATACAGATGAAGAGATGCAAGATTGCAGGACAATATCTAAATTTTTATCCTCAGAACATGTTTGGAGAGAAAATAACCAAATCATTAATGTGATTAATTAATAATTTGAATATTTATTGAGCACATATTATATGATGATTCCAGAAACCATATTATGTGCTTAAGATACAAGGATGATAGATAGTCCCTTTGGGAGAAACACACTTAAAATTCTTTTTTTTTTTTTTTTAAATGTTTATCTTTGAGAGACAGACAGAGAGAGACAGAGCGTGAGCAGGGGAGGGGCAGAGAGAGGGGAGACACAGAATCTTAAGCAGGCTTCAGGCTCTGAGCAGTCAGCACAGAGCCAGACGTGGGCCTCAAACTCAGGAACTGCCAGATAATGACCTGAGCTGAAGTCGGACACTTAACCAACTGAGCCACCCAGGTGCCCCTGAGAGAAACACACTTAAACAAATATAGAAAAACCACAGAGATAAGTATTCTGGTTCAAAATGATAATTTGAGTCCTATACATTTAACTCCCTTCTCTCTCAAATTCACATTTATATGAATACATATGCATATATACAAATATATGCATAAGCATGTATATGGATATATACATATGTACATGTGTATATTTATGAATGAATTCATGTAAATATGTTTATTATGTATGTGTCTGTATGTGTATGTGTCTATGTACATATGCACACACACAAATTAGAAGAAGTTCATATCAGCATAGATAAGAAAGTGAAAAATATACAATGTTATGTTGCCAGGATCAAATTGAAGGCTGGACTGATAAATGCAATATCTAATAACCAAAGTCATATTACAAAGGGTTATGAGTGTATAATCTTATAACAAGGAGAGGAGAATTTTGGAACAATAAATAAATAACACATGACCAACCATAATTTGTATATGTGTCTATATATTATGTTCCTAAAATAATTCATAATGTTAGGATTTTACCCCAGCCACTATCATTATCCACCCTTTCCTGTCACCTTTATTCTTATTCACTTGGGGTCCTATCCACCTCTGCCTGTGTGGACTTAACCATAGGGTTGTGGCCCCTGGAATGTATTCACTGGTCACAGTTTACCAGTTTCAACCTAGGCCCTTAAGAATTGTCTTTTTCTCTGGCTCACCATCCTGTGGTCCTGTGATCCACCATGGGAAGCACATGAGTCAGGTGTCTGTTGCCCCAAAGGAGAAGTTGTTTGGAACAATCTAAATCTGACCTGTTGCCCAGTCCATTCTAGCCTACCAATGTCATAACCTACCCACAAAAATAAGAAAACTAAGTGCTTGCTATTTTAACCTATTAAGATATTGAGGTTACTTGTCATTATTATTGTAGCAATAATTTACCAATACACCATGGCTTCTCACTTAGTATACTTGGCACGGGGCAAATGCCGTTTAAAGTACGGGTGTTACTGAAGGGAATTTGTTAATAAAATTGTGTCCATTAGGAAGAGAGAGGAACAGCCCAGCTAACTTCAATGTGTCACAGCTAACTCGAGGGAGAAGTTCAACTATTTTGCCGGTAGCAGCAAGGTTTGTTGCCATATATTGCTCTTTCCAGTTGTAAGGCAAAGGCATGCCAGTCAGGTAGGAGTGCCCACTGGGACAGGTAGCAAGGATTGGAGAAGAAGAGTTGGGGGAAGTGGGGCCAAATTTCAATTTTTGGAAATGCAGAGATGCACAGAGCCTTCTCTGGAGGTATGCCAGATAACGAGGAGGTCTTGCACCCAGCTCACAACCTGGACATTTGCACCACCTTTTACACAAGGACCAGGTGTCTATTAAGGTTAAGCTGCTACCTCAAACACAAATGACAGTCACAAACACAGAAAAATATATTTGTGTCATAAGAGTAAAACTTTCTCACAGAACAAATTCCTGTAGTTTTAACTCTCCTCTTACTCCTCATTTACAAGTGGCATCCATATCTGGCAAGATAGAAGTGCAAAAAAAAAAAAAAAATAGCACAAATCAACCAGGTCATTATCAGTGGCTTGCTGAGGAAATGTCTCTATTTTATTTGGTGTGGTTTTTTTTGTGTGGCTACCTATGGCCTGAACCTTGTGACCTCAATGATTTCCCTGATGTCCATCCAGAAGCCATTCACATTGTGAAATTTGGGCTCCCTTGATGATTTCCCAGGTCCTCTCCATCTCTCTGATCCCTATCCCTGTGGTTCAGAGAATTGAAGGATTGCCTTCCTTGTATTGAATCTTAGGCTGGTAATTTTTCTATCTAGTAATCCAAACCTGTTATGTCTTGGAAAAAATGTTCTCTCAATATTGAATATGTGGATGGTATCCTTCCTGTTTGGTCACACTGATAGTTTCCTAAAATATACATATTTTTATATAACATTGTAAATATAAATGAATATTTAGCCTGGTACAGTCAAATATATGGGCTCTGTTTACCATCTTGAATAGAAACTTGAAGCGTTTCCAGAATCTAATGAACAAAATTGACAATGGATTATATATGGGAGAAATTTAGAGGTTTTGTTTTATTTGGGAGCCTCAGAGATGAAATTATATAAGGAGAGTACATGTAGGGGGAACTGAAAAGAATTCTTTTTTTTTTTTTTTAATTTTTTTTTCAACGTTTATTTATTTTTGGGACAGAGAGAGACAGAGCATGAACGGGGGAGGGGCAGAGAGAGAGGGAGACACAGAATCGGAAACAGGCTCCAGGCTCCGAGCCATCAGCCCAGAGCCCGACGCGGGGCTCGAACTCACGGACCGCGAGATCGTGACCTGGCTGAAGTCGGACGCTTAACCGACTGCGCCACCCAGGCGCCCCAAAAGAATTCTTTATAGTCCTAACATTTAATGACCAAATAATGGAAAAAGACTACTCAAGAAAGTTTGGAAGAAATTTTCAAGACTGTAAAGAGAAAAATCAAGATACTGCATAGTCCTGGAAACAAGAGTTCAGAAAATAAATGGGTAACAAAAAAGTGATAAGTGTTGTTGGCAAATGGGTATAAGAATTGAACTGGCCATCAGATTGGAATGTTGAGTAGCCCTGGTGATCTTGGGGAGATCATTATCAGAGAGGGGTGTGGGCCAGATTGCAGTGTTAGGAAGTGAATGAAATAGGATTGAATGGCGATTGCAAAAGTCAACAACCCTTTTGGGGATTCAGTCAGCTCGCCATCTCTCTCTCCTATTATATGTTCTGATAATTTGTTCACTTGATTATCCTCCCCAGAGGGCAGTAAGAGCTTGAGGGTAGGCACAACGTCTGTAACTTTTGGATCTCCAGCATCTAGCACAGAGACTGGCACATGGTAAACATTCATTAATGTTCCTAAGTGAGTGAATTACCAGATTTGGTGGCTGTAAGCACCATGTTGACAGATATTTATACCATCTTTGGTAAAGGAGCCAGGGAAAGCATGATCCCCCCGGAGAGAGTTCTCTAAAAGCCTTAGCAAAGCTTTTCTGTGCAACCTGGAATAGAGGGATTGCCAAAACTACAGTCTGCAGAAACTGCAAGGGTAATTTTAGGTCATCAAGATGTCATTTCCCTAAATGGAATAACTAGTCTCTTGCTGGTTGGAAATCAAGTGTATTCTTGTCAGAGAGCTTTCGGTGCGGATACTGGTGATGGCCTTGCTGGTTTGAACTGAAGCTTTTAGCCCTCATTCTATAAGCATTAGATTTGGATCCACATTTAAAATGGAAAATGCTATTTAAAAATATCTGATAGCCCATTAAAGTTCATCGTTCTGTCATCTTATCATCTCTTCTCAAAAGGAAGTGCCGGGCTATGCTCCTCTCTGCTGGAAGCAGCTTTTACAGTGACACAGCACACAAAAGCTGATTGTCTCTTCTTGAAGGGGTACGATCTTCCCATCTCTGGATAGGTCACTTTTTAGAAAGCATTGTTCCAATTCAGCTAATTTCAGTCTCATCATTTTCTTCTGTTCAATCTTCTCAAAAAGCATCCATTTTGCAACTCTAAATTCCATTCTGATTTTTCTTAGGTTTCTTCTCTTGTCAAGTTATTTTTTTTTCCCTTTTTGCCTTTTCCAACCAGTCCTATACCCACATACATATATTTGAATATATATTTGTGTGTGTCTCTCTCTCCATATGTATTTTGCAAGCATTTTTATACATGCAGGTATTTTATCATAACGGAGTTTAAAATTGAATAGATGGATTCATTTGTCTATAAATCGTGGAATGGTGGCCATGTGCCCAAGACACCCGAAAGAAAAGTAGGTTTAGTGTTTATCTCCTTATCTTTTATCCTGTTTGGAATGAACAGAGCAGAGGACATCATCTATATTTAAGGCTTCTCCTAGGTTTGACTAACTTGCTAATATGCCTTTTGTTTCAGTCTGACACGATGGTCCAGACTGATATTGTGGATAATGACCTCAAAGACAGAGGCATACTTAAGATGGCGACACCCTGGATTAAACAAAGTATCTATCTCTTTTCCTCTCCTTCCGCACTCATCCCTTCCAACCTCTATTCCATCTAAGATATTTAACTGTCTGTTCCATTTTATAGACTCAAAACTGTCACTCTTCCTGTTCAATTCATAAACCCTTCCTCCACAAAGTTTCCCTGACCACTAAATCCATGGGGATCTCTCCTCACTCTGATCACTCAGCTCTCATTTAGCCAGGTCTCTGTGTTCTTCACATGCTATGTAGACATTTATTTTTTAATAGTATATGGCTGCATTCTGATCTTTTTAGGATCAGGGATACTAGTTATTTTCAGCTCTGCATTTCCATCAGTCTTAGAGAACACCTAGACATAGTAGGTGTTCAATCAGCACATTTGTTGGTTCACTGACTAGATCGCCTTTTAAAATTCTATTTTTAAAAGTCTGATTGTGGCTTTCAATTTTACATAACCTTTAGTTAAATGGCTCTTCTCCTAGGCAACCAGTTTGGGCTGATCCCTTAGGACTCTCCTCAAGAACAAATTTGTTTTCTTTCAAAATGGCAGACAGTATTTGGTTGTAACTTTTATAATCATTAAGATACTATATAACTGCCTATCTGAAGGTCTCAAAATAATCCAAATATTTGTGGAGTGATTAATGATTTCACAGAACATCTCACTCATAAGATCTTATTTTGTTTCACAATTACTTACAGCAAGTACGTAAGGCAAGTATTATTCCATATTAGAGAAAGGTGAAATGTCTTAACTTGCTGAATGTCACAAAGCCAGCAAACAGCAAACTGGAACTGGAAACCTAGTTTTCTAACCCTAGGACTAGGAGGGGTTAGTTTGTTATTTGCTTGTTTCCTTTCTACCATAGTGTTCCCTTGGATATTTAAAATTTTTGTGTGCCCCTTCACTTGTTTCCTAGAAATTATGGCATTTATTTTTATTTATATTTATTTTATGGCATTTAAATTTAAATTTTTATGGTATTTATATTTAAATTATGGCATTTATTTATTTATTATGGCATTGCTTTTATTTAGTTTTGCACTCTAATGTGGTAACTCTGTCTTCTGTGGCTATATAAAAGGTTTTCCCAAAGTGCATGGCTTTTTTTTTTTTTTTTTTAGCAAATTTGTAGCATGGTATTTTAAACAGAGTCCTTCAAATGAAATTTCAAAAGGTTGGCATGTTAGGGCTGACCTTTACACAGAGTGAATCCAACTTGACATTTCCCATGCTTTAAGATGAGACTTCTCCATGATTGCTTCCTCTCCCCAACCTGCCTGCCTTAATTATTCCTGATCTCTTACACTAAAGCTCTGCTTAAGTGAACTCCACTGTACCTACTAGTGGCCTCCCAGAAGAGTGGGTCAAAAGCAATTACCATTACAAAGTGATTGGCTTTTCTTAGTAGAACCAAGACTTATAGGAGGGGTACTTTTACTGCCTTTCTGCAGCTGAGTCCATGCAGAAAGGCTCCCCTGCAGAGCCTGGCACATCATCTCACACAAAGCAAGCTCCCCAAATATAATGGTATCGTTATCAGCCTAGTCCTTGAATTCTCCCAGTCTAAGAAAGATACTAAGCATCAAAAGCAGGATGAGGGTATATCTCTGCCCTGGGTTCCCCCACAAGTACATGTCTAAACAGAATCTCAGAATGCAAGCTTTGTAGAAATAAGATCTTTGCAAATGTAATTGGATACAATAGGTTCATATTGTTTTAGGGTGAAACTTAAATCCAGTATGTCTTGCCTCCTTATAAGAAGAGGAGAGGAGACACAGGGATACTGACACAGCAGGAAAGTGGCCATGTCAGGATGACAGCAGAGATTGGAGGATACACAAGACAAGGAATGTCCAGGATTGTAGGTAATACTAGTGGCTAAGAGAAATGCATGGAATGTATCCTCCCTTTGAGGCTTTAGAGTATGACTCTGCTGATAACCTTATCATAGACTTCTGCCTCCAGAACTGTGAAAGCATATATTTCTGTTGTTTTAAGCTACTTGATTTGTGATAATTTATTACAGCACCCCTAGAAAATGAATATAACTTCCACCTTCCCAGACTTGTGATTTCTTTTTTTTTCAATATATGAAATTTATTGTCAAATTGGTTTCCATACAACACCCAGTGCTCATCCCAAAAGGTGCCCTCCTCAATACCCTTCATCCACCCTCCCCTCCCTCCCACCCCGCATCAACCCTCAGTTTGTTCTCAGTTTTTAACAGTCTCTGATGCTTTGGCTCTCTCCCACTCTAACCTCTTTTTTTTTTTTCCTTCCCCTCCCCCATGGGTTCCTGTTAAGTTTCTCAAGATCCACATAAGAGTGAAACCATATGGTATCTGTATTTCTCTGTATGGCTTATTTCACTTAGCATCACACTCTCCAGTTCCATCCACGTTGCTACAAAAGGCCATATTTCATTCTTTCTCATTGCCACGTAGTATTCCATTGTGTATGTAAACCACAATTTCTTTACCTATTCATCAGTTGATGGACATTTCGGCTCTTTCCACAATTTGGCTATTGTTGAGAGTGCTGCTATAAACATTGGGGTACAAGTGCCCCTAGGCATCAGTACTCCTGTATCCCTTGGGTAAATTCCTAGCAGTGCTATTGCTGGGTGATAGGGTAGGTCTATTTTTAATTTTCTGAGGAACCTCCACACTGCTTTCCAGAGCGGCTGCCCCAATTTGCATTCCCACCAACAGTGCAAGAGGGTTCCCATTTCTCCACATCCTCTCCAGCATCTATAGTCTCCTGATTTGTTCATTTTGGCCACTCTGACTGGCGTGAGGTGATATCTGAGTCTGGTTTTGATTTGTATTTCCCTGATAAGGAGCGACCTTGAACATCTTTTCATGTGCCTGTTGGCCATCCGGATGTCTTCTTTAGAGAAGTGTCTATTCATGTTTTCTGCCCATTTCTTCACTGGGTTATTTGCTTTTCGGGTGTGGAGTTTGGTGAGCTCTTTATAGATTTTGGATACTAGCCTTTTGTCCGATATGTCATTTGCAAATATCTTTTCCCATTCCGTTGGTTGCCTTTTAGTTTTGTTGGTTGTTTCCTTTGCTGTGCAGAAGCTTTTTATCTTCATAAGGTCCCAGTAGTTCATTTTTGCTTTTAATTCCCTTGCCTTTGGGGATGTGTCGAGTAAGAGATTGCTACGGCTGAGGTCAGAGAGGTCTTTTCCTGCTTTCTCTTCTAGGGTTTTGATGGTTTCCTGTCTCACATTCAGGTCCTTTATCCATTTTGAGTTTATTTTTGTGAATGGTGTGAGAAAGTGGTCTAGTTTCAACCTTCTGCATGTTGCTGTCCAGTTCTCCCAGCACCATTTGTTAAAGAGACTGTCTTTTTTCCATTGGATGTTCTTTCCTGCTTTGTCAAAGATTAGTTGGGCATACGTTTGTGGGTCTAGTTCTGGGGTTTTGTATTCTATTCCATTGGTTTATGTGTCTCTTTTGGTGCCAATACCATGCTGTCTTGATGGTTACAGCTTTGTAGTAGAGGCTAAAGTCTGGGATTGTGGTGCCTCCTGCTTTGGTCTTCTTCTTCAAAATTACTTTGGCTATTCGGGGCCTTTTGTGGTTCCATATGGATATTAGGATGGCTTGTTGTAGTTTCGAGAAGAATGCTTGTGCAATTTTGATTGGGATTGCATTGAATGTGTAGATAGCTTTGGGTAGTATTGACATTTTGACAATATTTATTCTTCCAATCCATGAGCAGGGAATGTCTTTCCATTTCTTTATATCTTCTTCAATTTCCTTCATAAGCTTTCTATAGTTTTAGCATACAGATCTTTTACATCTTTGGTTAGATTTATTCCTAGGTATTTTATGCTTCTTGGTGCAATTGTGAATGGGATCAGTTTCTTTATTTGTCTTTCTGTTGCTTCATTATTAGTGTATAAGAATGCAACTGATTTCTGTACATTGATTTTGTATCCTGCAACTTTGCTGAATTCATGTATCATTTCTAGCAGACTTCTGGTGGAGTCTGTCGGATTTTCCATGTATAATATCATGTCATCTGCAAAAAGCGAAAGCTTGACTTCATCTTTGCCAATTTTGATGCCTTTGATTTCCTTTTGTTGTCTGATTGCTGATGCTAGAACTTCCAACACTATATTAAACAACAGCGGTGAGAGTGGGCATCTCTGTCGTGTTCCTGATCTCAGGGAAAAAGCTCTCAGTTTTTCCCCATTGAGGATGATGTTAGCTGTGGGCTTTTCATAAATGGCTTTTATGATGTGTAAGTATGTTCCTTCTATTCCGACTTTCTCAAGGGTTTTTATTAAGAAAGGTGCTGGATTTTGTCAAAGGCCTTTTCTGCATCGATTGACAGGATCATATGGTTCTTCTCTTTTTTTTTTTATTAATGTGATGTATCATGTTGATTGATTTGCGAATGTTGAACCAGGCCTGCATCCCAGGATTGAATCCCACTTGATCATGGTGAATAATTCTTTTTATATGCTTTTGAATGCAGTTTGCTAGTATCTTATTGAGAATTTTTGCATCCATATTCATCAGGGATATTGGCCTGTAGTTCTCTTTTTTTACTGGGTCTCTGTCTGGTTTAGGAATCAAACAATACTGGCTTCATAGAATGAGTCTGGAAGTTTTCCTTCCCTTTCTATTTCTTGGAATAGCTTGAGAAGGATAGATATTATCTCTGCTTTAAACATCTGGTAGAACTCCCCTGGGAAGCCATCTGGTCCTGGACTCTTATTTGTTGGGAGATTTTTGATAACCGATTCAATTTCTTCACTGGTTATGGGTCTGTTCAAGCTTTCTCTTTCCTCCTGATTGAGTTTTGGAAGAGTGTGGGTGTTTAGGAATTTGTCCATTTCTTCCAGGTTGTCCAATTTGTTGGCATATAATTTTTCATAGTATTCCCTGATAATTGTTTGTATCTCTGAGGGATTGGTTGTAATAATTCCATTTTCATTCATGATTTTATCTATTTGGGTCATCTCCCTTTTCTTTTTGAGAAGCCTGGCTAGAGGTTTGTCAACTTTGTTTATTTTTTCAAAAAACCAACTCTTGGTTTCGTTGATCTGCTCTACCATTTTTTTAGCTTCTATATTGTTTATTTCTGCTCTGATCTTTATTATTTCTCTTCTTCTGCTGGGTTTAGGCTGCCTTTGCTGTTCTGCTTCTAGTTCCTTTAGGTGTGCTGTTAGATTTTGTATTTGGGATTTTTCTTGTTTCTTGAGCTAGGCCTGGATTGCAATGTATTTTCCTCTCAGGACTGCCTTCGCTGCATCCCAAAGTGTCTGGATTGTTGTATTTTCATTTTCGTTTGTTTCCATATATTTTTTTATTTCTTCTCGAATTGCCTGGTTGACCCACTCATTCGTTAGTAGGGTGTTCTTTAACCTCCATGCTTTTGGAGGTTTTCCAGACTTTTTTCTGTGGTTGATTTCAAGCTTCATAGCATTGTGGTCTGAAAGTATGCATGGTATGATTTCAATTCTTGTAAACTTATGAAGGGCTGTTTTGTGACCCAGTATATGATCTATCTTGGAGAATGTTCCATGTGCACTCGAGAAGAAAGTATATTCTGTTGCTTTGGGATGCAGAGTTCTAAATAGATCTGTCAAGTCCATCTGATCCAATGTCTCATTCAGGGCCCTTGTTTCTTTATTGACCGTGTGTCTAGATGATCTATCCATTTCTGTAAGTGGAGTGTTAAAGTCCCCTGCAATTACCACATTCTTATCAATAAGGTTGCTTATGTTTATGAGTAATTGTTTTATATATTTGGGGGCTCCTGTATTCGGCGCATAGACATTTATAATTGTTAGCTCTTCCTGATGGATAGACCCTATAGTTATTATATAATGCCCTTCTTTATCTCTTGTTACAGCCTTTAACTTAAAGTCTAGTTTGTCTGATATAAGTATGGCTACTCCAGCTTTCTTTTGGCTTCCAGTAGCATGATAAATAGTTCTCCATCCCCTCACTCTCAATCTGAAGGTGTCCTCAGGTCTAAAATGAGTCTCTTGTAGACAGCAAATAGATGGGTCTTGTTTTTTTATCCATTCTGATACCCTCTGTCTTTTGGTTGGCGCATTTAGTCCATTTACATCCAGTGTTATTATAGAAAGATACGGGTTTAGAGTCATTGTGATGTCTGTATGTTTTATGCTTGTAGTGATGTCTCTGGTACTTTGTCTCACAGGATCCCCCTTAGGATCTCTTGTAGGGCTGGTTTAGTGGTGACGAATTCCTTCAGTTTTTGTTTGTTTGGGAAGACCTTTATCTCTCCTTCTATTCTAAATGACAGACTTGCTGGATAAAGGATTCTCGGCTGCATATTTTTTCTGTTTAGCACACTGAAGATCTCGTGCCAATTCTTTCTGGCCTGCCAAGTTTCAAAAGAGAGATCAGTCACGAGTCTTATAGGTCTCCCTTTATATGTGAGGGCACGTTTATCCCTTGCTGCTTTCAGAATTTTCTCTTTATCCTTGTATTTTGCCAGTTTCACTATGATATGTCGTGCAGAAGATCGATTCAAGTTACGTCTGAAGGGAGTTCTCTGTGCCTCTTGGATTTCAATGCCTTTTTCCTTCCCCAGTTCAGGGAAGTTCTCAGCTATTATTTCTTCAAGTACCCCTTCAGCACCTTTCCCTCTCTCTTCCTCCTCTGGGATACCAATTATGCGTATATTATTTCTTTTTAGTGTATCACTTAGTTCTCTAATTTTCCCCTCATGCTCCTGGATTTTTTTTATCTCTCTTTTTCTCAGCTTCCTCTTTTTCCATAACTTTATCTTCTAGTTCACCTATTCTGTCCTCTGCCTCTTCAATCCGAGCCGTCGTCATTTCCATTTTGTTTTGCATTTCGTTTAAAGCGTTTTTCAGCTCCTCGTGACTGTTCCTTAGTCCCTTGATCTCTGTAGCAAGAGATTCTCTGCTGTCCTCTATACTGTTTTCAAGCCCAGCAATTAATTTTATGACTATTATTCTAAATTCACTTTCTGTTATATCATTTAAATCCTTTTTGATCAGTTCATTAGCTGTTGTTATTTCCTGGAGATTTTTCTGAGGGGAATTCTTCCGTTTGGTCATTTTGGATAGTCCCTGGCGTGGTGAGGACCTGCAGGGCACTTCCCCTGTGCTGTGGTGTATAACTGGAGTTGGTGGGCGGGGCTGCAGTCAGACCTGATGTCTGCCCCCACCACTGGGGCCACAGTCAGACTGGTGCGTGCCTTCTTTTCCCCTCTCCTAGGGGCGGGATTCACTGTGGGGTGGGGTGGCCTGTCTGGGCTACTTGCACACTGCCAGGCTTGTGGTGCTGGGGATCTGGCGTATTAGCTGGGGTGGGTAGGCAAGGTGCACGGGGGCAGGAGGGGCAGGCTTAGCTCGCTTCTCCTTAGGTGATCCACTTCAGGAGGGGCACTGTGGCAGCGGGAGGGAGTCAGATCCGCTGCTGGAGGTTTGGCTCCACAGAAGCACAGAGTTGGGTGTTTGCGCCGAGCGAGCAAGTTCCCTGGCAGGAACTGGTTCCCTTTGGGATTTTGGCTCGGGGATTGGCAAGGGAGGTTGCACTGGCGAGCGCCACCAAACTGAGCTCTGTCGTCCGGGGGCTCAGCAGCTCTCCCTCCCTTTGTCCCTTTGTCCTCCAGCCCTCCCGCTCTCCGAGCAGAGCTGTTAACTTATCACCTTCCACATGTTAAGTCCCGCTTACTGTCAGAACACACTCCGTCCAGCCCCTCTGCTTTTGCAAGCCAGACTCGGGGGCTCTGCTTGGCCAGTGGGCAGCCCCTCCGCCCCGGCTCCCTCCCGCCAGTCTCTGTAGCGTGCACCGCCTCGCCGCCCTTCCTACCCTCTTCCGTGGGCCTCTGGTCTGTGCTTGGCTCCAGAGACTCCATTCTGCTAATCTTCTGGTGGTTTTCTGGGTTATTTAGGCAGGTGTAGGTGGAATCTAAGTGATCAGCAGGACGCACGGTGAGCCCAGCGTCCTCCTATGCCGCCAACTTCCCATAGACTTGTGATTTCTTTGAGAGGACAGCATACCTACAAAACCTAGTAGGCAGTGGCTGCCTTGGTAGTTTAAATGGGGGCTCAACCACCTCAGGGAGGAAAGTCTGGTGAATTAGTGTGGTCAGTGCAGTGACCATGAGGAGGTATAATTATAATTGGAACATTAAGTGGAACATAGAAAATTATAAGTAGTGGAGGGGAGAGACATTCTAGGGAGATGATTCTTGGGTTTCATAGTGAATTTAGGGGAGTGGGTGGAAACCATGGAGAGGCCTACACTAAGAATAGGTGCAGGTTTTTGTGTTGCACATTTAGATGTGATGGGAGCATTGGAGATTGCAAAACCCTGAGGAAAGGCATTCCTCACCCTTTCACTGGTTATTTTATTATTTTTTATTACAATTTTTAATGTTTTTATTTTATTTTTGAAAGAGACAGAGTATGAGTGGGGGAGGGGTGGAGAGAGAGGGAGACACAGAATCTGAAGCAGGCTCCAGGTTCTGAGGTGTCAGCACAGAGCCTGATGCAGGACTCAAACTCACAAACTGTGAGATCTGACCTGAGCCAAAGTCAATGCTTAACCGACTGAGCCATCCAGGTGCCCCAACCCCTTCACTGGTTATTGATAAGGCTCCTTTTCATTCCATTTCCAATATATTAAAAGCTGTATAGAAAAAAAATGAAAAAAAATTACAAAACAGACTGTAGGGAAGTCTATATTACTTAATGGAAAGAAAAAGAAGCCCGAGCTTTGATTTTTTTTTTTCCCGACACTTTGTTTCAAATGAATCCCTGTCAGTTCTTGTCAGCCTGCTTTCATTTGGTACAGTCAATGAAAGCCGAGTGTCCTGTGAAACTGTGTCTCAGCCTGGCATGCTGTGAGATAGCCATTGAAAAACAGATTATTCTGGCCTTTTTTTGTTGGAAGGAATATTTTCTTGAGAGGCTATTCCTGGTGGATCTTCCAGGCTAGATATGCAGGTGAGTTCTGCTGCAGCACCCTATCTTGGCTGAGTATCAAGACGTGTGCTGTGCACAGGTAGTGTGTTACATTCACATGTCTCCTTCCAGAAAGTGAAGTAAGGCCAAGTGTAATGTCTTCTCTTACACTTAAGGACACTATGATAAGTGTTCCTCAAGCCATGATACAGTGATATTGCCTTTGGTAACAATCAAGCAAAGTCTGGGTTGGAAGGGCTTTTACTTGTACACTATGACCACTTTGAAGGTATTTTCTTCAGGGATACCTGAGGCCAACACAATAGATTGGGTCAGAAAAGGAATGGGAAGTGAGGAGGGGTGCCTGGGTGGCTCAGTCAGTTGAGCATCTGACTTTGGCTCAGGTCATGATCTCAGGGTTTGTGAGTTTGGGCCCCGCATCAGGCTCGGCCCAACATTGGGCTCTCTGCTGTCAGTGGCAGAGCCTGCTTCAGATCCTCTGTCCCCCTCTCTCTCTGTCCCTCCTCCTCCCCCACCCACTATCTCAAAAATAAACATAAAAAAACTTAAAAAAAAAGAATGGAAAGTGAGATTACACAATAGTGTTTCTTTTTTGTACTTTATGATAATTAATTGATATATTTGCCATTGATAATGAGATATTTTAAGTGTGCAGGAGTTTCTTTCTATTTTAAACATTTATTTCATATTCAATAAGTACATAATAATACCAAAAGGTCCATAAGTGAGTAGATTAAATAAGTAATATTCACAATGCCTGATACATAGTAAAGGCTTCATAACTTTAGAATGAATGAATGAATGAATGAATGAATGAATGAATGAACGAACACATCTAATTTTCACACATACTTCTGGCCACAAGTGTTTTCTATATATATTTTAAAATATGTGTTTTCATAAGGTTTTTTTCTAGATTAAATAAGAATGTGTTCATTTTTGACATGAGGTCAAATAAAGAGTTATATGAAAATGCATAAGACCTAATTCCTTCTCTTAATTCAAAATCTGGTGGTAGCTGGGTTCTAGAAATTAAAAGTTACTATATAATATGATATGTAATAGACTATTCTATGTGAAGAACAATCTGGGGACCAAGGATAGAGACAAACAAGCACCATTTCTTCCCTCAGGAGCTCACATGTTGAATTTATTAGAGAAAGATAAGTAAAAAGATGTTTATAATAACCTTCATTGTACTCTATGCTAAGAAGGATAGGATGGCAAGTAGGCCCAGAGAAGGGAGCCCCTAACACTGTCTGGATCACACAAAAAGACTCTAGTAGAAGTTACTGAACAAAGATTCAGTTATCCAACTGGTGTTCAAAGTGGAACAAAGCCCAGGCCCCGTCACTAGCATGGGACCTAAATTAGGGATGAAATGATGTCGAGTTCTAAGCATTGTCTAGGGGTCTTTGCTTTCAGTAGTGAAATGACCCCCAAATGACTTCTGTGATATCAGCTGTGTGAAAAGAAGGCCAATAGAGGTTTAGATAAGCATGATTATTTGATATGGTTTAAAATGTTCCAAGGAAGGCCCTGAATCAGCCTTCTTGAATTGGCCTCCAACACTAATTGTATTTTGTAAATCTTTTGCTACTTCCTATATTGCACCTGCTACCAATCCCTGGCCTAAATTTCCAGGAAGATTCTCACTTCCCCCTTCCTGATGAAAGTTAATAAATAAGATGACAGTGTTCCCACATTGATACAAGAAGAAAAATATGAATTGATTGTCTGGGAATATTTTGTCTGCAAAGGAGAAGCTCTACAGAGCAGAGAGCTGGCAGGAGGGATGGTTGTGACTGTCAACATTTTAGAAAGAAAGTTGTCATACTGTATAATTGTTTAGGAGGTGTAGTCTCAGGGGTGAAAAGGCAGTGGTCAGTTGACTGCAAACTTGCAGTGCTGGAAATGCGTTCTTTGTGCCTCTAGGCTTAGCCAACCCTCACAGACTTCCAGGATTATATTTTTGAATTGCACTGCCTAACTTAGGAATTTTTTTTTTTTTTGGAAAATGATGTTTCTGAATCATTTAATCTCTATTATTAATGCATGACCGTCATTCCTATATTTTAATTGTATGTTATAGACAATGTTTCAGGGGTATGCACATCATTGTAGAACCAGGAGAAAGGACTGTAATTGTACAGAGAGGAATGATGTTTGCTTAAAAAGCATAAAGCATTGTTAGACCAAAATAAATTATCACTAAGTACGTCACAGGAGTTAAATTACAGCAACTTGCTCACCATATGATTTTATACAGATAATATGAAAGAGTCCTATAATGTGATTCTTTTGTCTGGAGTAGACGATTGTGCACTGTGTCTACACAGTTGTGAGTGTGTGTGAGCCCCCTAGAGTTTTGGGAATGAGAGCACTGTGCATTCAAAACAGTACAAAGCAAATGCACAAGACTACACTGTGCTTCAGTCCTTTCTATTCATCATTGAGATGTTTACAAGGTAACTTCAATCTCAACCCACAGGCCTTTGCAAATCAGAGTCAGTTGCTGGAATTTCTAGGGAGAGCTGAATGGGGTCAGCATTCTGATGTGGCACTTTCTGCAAGGAGGTGAGCAGGAAGCCAGCACTGAGAGAGAGTACTATAGGGTGCACTTTGTCAAGTGGGGCTATAGGAGATTAACAAGAATCCGACAGTGAGTTCAGACTGTCCCTCTGGCTTTAACCTGGGCAGTACACCTTCATCATGGGTTTCCCACAGGCCTGTGTGACCCATACAGAGATGCATTACAACTAGATTCCAAAGAAACCATCTCCTTAGACACCAAACAAAAAACAACTCCTAGGAGGAGCCCATCTGGCTTTTTCCTGCCTAGATCATTGAGGTTTAGGCCTCTAATTACACCTGTAAGTCAACTTATATGACTTATTTAGCACTTGTTTTAGTTCTTTATAGCTGTTATAACAAAATACCACAGATTGGTATAAAAACATAGAAATTTATTTCTCACAGTTTTAGAGGTTGAGAAGTTGAAGACCAAGGTACTGATAGCTTTGTCAAATCCAAGATCAGTGTCTCTGAGGGCCCACTTTCTGGTTCATAGATGGCGCCTACTCACTGTGTCCTGCCATAGTGGAACACCACAGCTCTGTGGAACTTCTCTTATAATGGCAATAATGACCTGATTGTCCCCCAAGCATCCCACCTTTCAATATCATGACTTTGGGAATTAATATTTTAATATATGAATTTGGGGAGGCACAGACATTCAGACCACAGCAACACTATCTGAAAGTCACTTTATCATACCCTAAATACCCCTGAGCACAGCAGAAAGCCTTTCCTTTCCCATCTCAAAAACTCCCCTGCCTAAGTGTTACATCTCACAGGTAGTGTTGATTTTTCCTAATTTCTGCCTATATTAAAAATACATATAATCCCTTTAAATTGCCCATTTTGAGATATTGCAACAGACTACCCTGAAATCACTTCCAGATTTTTAGGCTTTCCCTTGAACTTTTAAAGAGATGCTACTTAAAAAAGAAAAGGAAAAAGAGTCCTCTTTCCATCACCTGAGAATAAATAGAAGCAGCACAGAAAGAGGAGAAGTTTTTGTAAACATAAAAAAATATAAATGCAAAGAAATGTCTTTGTTGTTCTATACTTTAGAATAACCTGGCATTACTATTACCCTGAGCATGGAAGACCGTAATCTCACAGAATTTTGTTGCCCCAAGCTTTAGGACAATGGGTGTAGAGGTCAAATGATTTCTGGGGTTCTATAATAATTTTAAAAACTTTCATATTCCCTATCATTTGTAAAGCTGCAGAATATCAGTGAGGAACTTTGTTATGTCTGAATAATTTCCTACCTCTTTATCACTGGGTCAATGGATATCTGACTAGGCTCTGAGCTCCATGAAAGAGACCATAATTTCTCAGCCCACTCCATCTTTCCAGTCCCAATTCCAACAGAGTGCCCAGGATTTTTTTTTTTTTAAACAGTAAGTATTTTTGTTTTGAGCAATTGGATAAATGAAGCAATTCTGGAAATGGATGCTAACTATAGAAAAGGCAAATAAAGGGAGTCTGGGATAGTAGAATCAAAAAAGGTTAGAGAAGGTGGCCATCTTAGAAAAACAGACATGGTGGTCAAGAACAGGGAGTTCCCTATATTCACTTTCCAGGAAGTTTCCTATGTTTTGAAGTTGTTTTAAATACCTTGTAATAGAAAACACCTCTCCTAGTATAATATGTTTTCTTTCTGTCTCTGTGTATGGGCCAAATCTCAGTTGAAACTTCCTTCAAAGAGCCTAAAAGAGGAAACTGCTACACTTTGGTCCTTTTTAAAATCTATTTTCGGGGGTGTCTGGGTGGCTCAGTTAAGGATCCAACTGGTGGTTTTGGCTTAAGTCATGATCTCGCAATTCATTAGTTCAAGCCCTGCATTGGGTTCTGTGCTGACAGTGTGGGGCCTGCTTGGAATTATCTTTCTCCTCTTTCTCTTCCTCTCTCTGCCCCTTCCCCACTTTCTCTCTCAAAATAAATATATAAATATAAATAAATATAAACATATTTTGTTGTTGTTGGAGTATTTTTTTTTATACCTGGTGATTATGACATCTTCCTGTGTACCATCAAGAAAAGTCATTATCTTTTAGTTGAATGTGTGATCTGATCATTAATAAGAGTGTTGATGAAACTCAGCTGGTGGTTGAACCCCAAACCTCAATCTGAAGTTGTTCACATCCCTGAAGCTCCACCTGGAGAGAGCACAGAGCCCTCAGAGATGTAGTAGACTCATCTGCAGTGAGTCATTGAATCATTTTTGTTGCTGTTGTTAATGTCAAAACTAAGAATTTAATTTGGTAGGCTGTGGATGTAAACACATTATCCATCAACTTCATGATTTGGCCACACATTAAGCCTTTGAATAGTTAGGTTTTACCAATTTTTTATTTTAGCCACCATGGGGAAGAGATAGATAAGAAAATGTGTTTACTTGAATTATCTCATTTTATTCTATCAGCAGACAGACAGACATACACACACAAACACACACAATCTCAATTTTATTTATTTATTTATTTATTTATTTATTTATTTATTTATTTATTTATTTATTTTTGAGATAGAGCACAAGCAGGGGAGGGTCAGAGACAGAGGGAGACACAGAATCCAAAGCAGGCTCTAGGCTCTGAGCTATCAGCCCAGAACCTGACACAGGGCTCAAATTCATGAACCTCAAGATTATGACCTGAGCTGAAGCCAGATGCTCAACTGACTGAGCCACCCAGGTGCCCCACATTATCTCAATTTTTTAGAGGTGAAGATCACAGCGCTAACAGAAAACAAAGCTTTTTGTCTTTAATTCCCTTTTTCTCTTTCTCTCCTTGTCTTCCATTCCTCTCTCCATCTTTCTGTCTCTACTCTCTTCTTACTCTCTTCTTTTGCTTTCCTCTAACTCCCTGTGCCTCTCAACTCTTCATCTCTCCCTCCTTCTGTGCTACTCTTTCTCACTCCATTTCCGTCTCTGTACTTCTTATTCTGTTTCCTCTCTCTTTATCTCTTTCTTATTTTCTTATAAGAGAATACCCGGAATGGGAACTCAAACCAGGAGGGATCTCCCTCCTCTCTGTCTCATTCCATGGTAAGAGAGAAGTGGACTTTGGACTTTTCCCAAACATTTCTACTTCTACCCTTAGAGGAGAAGGGGCCTTGGGTTTAGGAAATAAGAGAATTATCATGTTTTAGTGTGAATCATTTTCTGTAAATGTCCTTAACCATTACCTTCTTCGTGACAATATATTTCCCTGTAGGCCATGGAGAGATGCAGTTTAGCATGAACAGATTCCTGGTCCAGGTTCAGGAATTTCAAGAGATTTGGATGTGAATTAGTGTCCAGGATTTTCAGCTGCCAAACTCTGCTGGAGTCACAAGACCTGGCTTGAGAACTGTTTTACTTAGTCTCCTCTGTAGGTCTGTGCTCTTCTTCTGTAACGTGGGCATGGTATCTCCTCTCCCTACTTCACCGATGTGTTCTGAGGATCAGATTAGATAGCACAGAAAAAAACATTAATTGTAAAAGGATAAAATGATCATGCAATTGTATTATGCTTGATAGATCATTGTATAAGAACAAAAGAAGTCATTAAGAGAGAGAAAAAGTAACCCTCAATGGGGAGAAGTTATTGATGATACATCTATTTAATAAGGACTACTATCTAGAATATATAGACCACCCCTAAAGATCAATAATAACAAGGGAAAACACTGCAGTAGAAAAATATGCAACAATGTGAACACAACTCCTCAAAAGAGGAGGTCCACATGGCCAGGAAACAAATGAAAAGGGGCTTCACTTTTTTAATTATTTGGCACTTCACAGACTATGTCCAAATGGTAAATAAATGCATGAAAATGTGATCAGTTGGAGATCATTTAATCAGAATGTGATACCACCACGATCTCATCAAAATTTTTATAATGTAATAATAATTAATAATAATAATAATAATTCCATAAAAACTGCAATTTGATGAGTATGCAGGGCCACTGGGATACTTCTTATACAATGATGGTAATGGTGTACATTTCTATAGCCACTTTAAGATACTGTTAGGTGGTATCTACTACAATTGAACATATGTACACTCTAGAAGTCAACAATTCACTTCTG
Source organism: Herpailurus yagouaroundi (assembly GCF_014898765.1). Classification (NCBI taxonomy): domain Eukaryota; kingdom Metazoa; phylum Chordata; class Mammalia; order Carnivora; family Felidae; genus Herpailurus; species Herpailurus yagouaroundi. Next base: position 17,981,373 of record NW_024412419.1, on the reverse strand, counting down.
AAATTTTCCTATAGAAATTCATATATATATTTTCACCAAAAGACATGGACAAAAATGTTTGCGGCACAACTATTCATGATGCTTTAAATAAGTAATTAACGAAATGTCCACCGATAGAGGGATATATAAATTGTTCATTTACAAAATGGCATGTGACACAACGACACTGAGTGTACTATAACTCCATGCAACCATATGAATGACTGTCTAATGTTGGCTGAAAGAAGTAACACACAAAAGAATTAATATCATGTGATTTCATTTATATAAAATTCCAGAGCAGGCAAATTAATTGTTGGTAATAGAATACAGGATAATTTTCTATCACCTCCTGGGATGGAGGGTAGTGACTGTTGATGGGCCCTCAGGGAGACTTCTGTTGTACTGCTAATATTCTTTTCTTGAGCTGCATAGCTGGTTACAAAGGTGTATTGAATTCTGAAAATTCATCTGGCTGAATACTTATGATATAAGCACTATTCTATATATCTATTATACCTTGATACAAAAGTTAAAAATATTATCCCATAGGTTGTCTTAAGATTCAGAAATGAGGGAAAATTTTTTCCAGTAGAAATGCATTCTATTTGTCAGAAAGTCTATGCATGGGAAAGAGGAATTATGACCTTCTCTTAGTCAAGGGACAAGTTCAGAGTAAGAAAAAAAAATGATGTAGATTTGAATTCAGTGAAGAATCAAGGAATTAAAAGAGAATATTTATGATATAATCCTGGATTTATGTGTCAACAAGGCTGACTAGAAAATGGAGGAAAAGTGGCTGGCGTGAAGTTTTGGTGGAAACCCAATTTAAATAATTTGTTCTTAATTCTGAGATATTGAAAGAGTTTGGTCTCTTACCATGGGGGGGAGCAGGGGGAACAGATAGAATGACAGGACAGCATGTGGGATCTGAAGTCCAACACGGAATGAAGGGGAGAAGTGAGATGGAAGAAAAGACAGTTGGGTGCAAAGAATAAAGCCCTCAGTCATGAACTTACTGAGACCTGTAAATTCTTTTTATTAAACGAGACTATCATATGTTATGACAGAAATTAAAGTCAACATCTGTTCTAAGGGTTCTCACAGAACTGGGATTTCACTATGAGTTTATGTATTTGTCCACATACACCATATATATGTGCGGTGAGGAATCTTAACTATCCTCACATTAATATGTGGGAAAACTATAATTTTTTGTTTTTTAAAGCATCGTTAAAAAACCTGGCGGTCTTCTCTTCCTTCTCAGCCAAAATGGAGTAGTAGATTGCACTCCATTTATGAACCGGCAGTACGTTAACTTGCAGCGTGGGTAGGATTACCATAAATTAAGGCAAAACTACAACGCTAAGCAAAAGAACAGAATGTGTTTGGCAATGGGCTATCCTTGACTTTGTAATCATTTGTTTTAGTTCTAATCTGCACACTCCAGTAATCTGCCAGCCAAAGAGGCTTGTGAATTAGCAAGGTTTAGCTGTTTATAAAACACATGCATAAATATATGCAGGGACTGTGTTTGCATACAGGGTGTGCATTTATGTGTGCAGATGCATCTGTGTGGGAATGGGCAAAACGCTGGATGTCTTGAAGGGAATGTGAATGTGTGGGCCTGTGTATTGTGTTGAGTGGGCATGTGTGTCAGTGTGTGAGGGGGAGTTGGAGTTGTCATGCACACAGTTGTGCTGGCAAGAATTTTCTCATGAAGAATTGACACAGCCAGAGGTTTGCACAAATGCTTCCCTAGTCTACTCAACCACAATCAGTGTAATCGTAGAGCAGATGGGGATCTTCGGGATCTTTTGTAGAAGACGTCATGGAAAGAAGAGGTGGTATGCTCACAGCCACATGGATAATGGAGAACTACTCCAGAAAATAAGGATACAATGAAGGAATTTTTAAGTCCATGGAATAACTCTGGCTCTGAGAATTGTAATCAGAATCAGATAGGAAGAATCAGGAATTCAGTTGGAAGGTAGGCAGTTCTCATCCAAAGAACTCTTAAGTGTCACTATCTTTATTTGTTTGTTGTGGTAAAATGATGGCCATTGTCTCATTTGCCAGAGCCTCTCGAGACTGAAGACTGAAACACAGGGAAATATACAAGGAGACACTTTGGTATGTTTATTTAAGAGATCCTGGTATTTACAGGGTGTGCACATACCAATGTCCCTATATGTGTCTATACATGGCTTTAGGTATACAGAACTAAGTGGTAACAATATACTCTGAGGTCGATAAGTAACCTTCCTTCCATGCTTACTTATGCATTAAATTCCCCTACTAAGAGGAAACATCTTTTCCTTCTCTACATGACAGGGGTTAGCAATTGGTCTCGCTAGGAAGCTTGGAGTAATCTGAAGGGATAAGAAACTGATTTTTAGAATCCTTCCCAAGAAGATTACTGAAAACTGGAGAAACAAAAGAGTGTGAGAAGAAACAGGAATGCGGGAAGTATAAAAAAGAGAAGGGCTCATGAGCTAAGTTTCACTGTTGCTGAAATTGCTGAGCATTGGCGGTGTGTGTGTGTGTGTGTGTGTGTGTGTGTGTGTGTGTGTGTGTGTGTTGGGCATGTACACACATGAACACATATTGAATATATAAATTACCAGCACATTTTCTCTGTTGTGAAGTAGTTAAGTGCCAAGATATAGGTGGTTCTTGGAAGTACTTACAGAACATATGCTGTGCTATTCCACCATCTGTAGCCTAGGACTTTGGACCAGATTCTGTTGCTTTGCTTTGGGGCAAGGAAAAAGGAAATGAGCAGATTTCTCCCTCATTTGTGACTCCTCTGCCCAACCAGCTGAGTTCTGTGACTCTAACCTTGCATGGGTCTAGTTCACTCTTCTCCCTGGGGTGCACTAGAAACTTGATGTTTAAAGTTAAGAAATGACTCTGTTCTCACCTGAGGGGGAAAGTTTTACCCTTGCAGACAACACTGTGGAAGCATTTGTACTCAACAGTGTGTTTGTCCAAATTCTTCAAATATGCCATGTTTTTTCCTTCCTTCAGGACTTCATGAATTCCACTCCCAACTGCAATCGCCTTCCTTGCCTTGATGATATAGTCTATCTAAGACCAATCTGATCACTGTCTACCCATAGCTTTTGCAACAGAATCTAAACTCTTAATTTAGCTACATGAAACTGTTCATGGCCAGATTCTGCCTACCTTTGCTGACTCATGTCTCACTACTATTATATCTGTTCTGTTGTCCCTACCACTTGGATGTATGTGAAGTTACACCAACTTGCCACTCTCTAGGATGCCAAGTATGTTATTTCTTCTGCCTGGAGGGATGAAGGGCAATAGACATCCCTCCTACAACCCCTGCTCCACCAAGCCCTGATGCTACCACACCAGGCTCTTATAACACTGTGAGGCTTCAAGCTCTCCTGGTGAGACAGAAAGAGAAATATTTTCATTTGTCCTCCAAAGATAAGGAGGTTTTTTTTTTTTTTAAATGAGAACACTGAGGGGAAAACAGAGAAAAAAACATGCAACAAAAAGTAGATTTTATTAAATTATACAAAATGGGTTCCTTATTAAAATAACTTGCCCCAAAGACTTAGCTATCCCAGTTTTCTGCAATCCTGCCTTGGCTGAACCCGGGAATAAACAGATTTCCTGAGACCTTGGCCAGTATTCTGCCACTGTCTTGAGAGGTTTTCTCCTTCGCTCTAGGGGACATTGCTGATTCATATTGCTTCGTTCTGGAAATTTGAAAAGGGCAATCAGATGTTACACTGCATGATTTTTCATCTCCATGCTCTCACAGAGGGCTGCATTGAGGGCACTGAGTGAGGTGACCTCCAGGATTAGCCCTCCCTGGGTCTCTCTCCCTAGCAGCCTCCCTTGCTGAATTTTTAGCCCTTGCAGCTGAAACTTTGCTTTTTACTCATCCTCAGGGTGATTCTGGCATGACAAGACTTGGAGTAGAGGAAGCACACTTCGCAATTAATTATGATCTGGGACCTCTTAATGACGAAGCTTGTCAGATGGCAGCAGTGATGTGAATGGAGACTTGAAGCACCACTTGTGGGGTGATAAGCTCCATTCAGCTCTTGGCTGTCTCTTGGTTGCCATGGCAACATCCTTGCTTTAGGGCTCTGTGTCTATGTGAGGGGTTGTAGGGACGAATTTATGGCAGCCTTTGGGAGTCAGTCCTGAGGCTGAAGGACCACTCTCCTAACCCCCAAGAGACAGCGGTTTCTCTGCTATATCGGTAAAAAGGGAGAATGCGACATTGCCATTTTGAAGCTGTTAGTTTGTGTGGTTCAAAGGCATAGTTGAATGCTAAGTTGAAAGGAGCTGGAAAGTAGAAGAGAAGAACAGGGGTTCTCAGCTGCCTGGCATTAGTGGCCTGAGGAGTGAGTTCCGGCTTCAGACAGTAAATAACTTGGGAAGCTTTGATGCACCCAGGTGTCGTCTGGAATGCTGGGTGATGGAGCAGAGCTGGCTTTCTAACTCATGTTTGCCCTGTACTGGTGGTTTTCCGGATGGGTCCTGTCTCTTGCTTGCTTTCATACGTTTATATGAACTCCTTCTTTTCCCAGTCCATAGGAATCCCCGCTGCATTCCAGCTCTAGTGCAGGGCCATGTTTACTGAGCTGGTATTTTTTGTTTAGCATTATTGAAGTACAATTGACAATTAAACTTATTTATATTTAAGGTGTACAGCTTGAGGTCTTGATACATATACACATTGTAAGATGAAGTCTGTGGGGAGGCCTGCAAGGCATGTTGAGGGTGAACACTTTGCCTGGGTAATGGGGTGGCCTCTGCATCATGCTCCCCCTCATTGTGACCTCTCTCTTAACACAGGATGTCTGTACTTTAAAATATTTAGAGGACAGTTTATTTATCCAATCCCTGTTAGGGAGAGAATAATAAGAGTTCGGAAAAATATTTTAAGTATTTCTAAATGGGAAGTGGCATTCAATAAGGAAGGGCACAATTAGTGAAAAATGGTGTTGAAACAGGTTTCTGAGGACAGTGATGACTGCTACTTGGAGGACATTTGTTTCACTCTATGCAGTGAGATAAGGAGGGAATGCAGGTCAGGATGTGGACAGAGATGAATTGCTCCATGTACTGCAAGGAGCAGAATTAGAAATTCAGGGACATTCCAGAATGGAGGCAAGAATTGGATAGTAATCTAGAAGCTAGAAACAGAGATATATGATAGGTTATAATCCTGCCCAATGCTTCCTTAAGATTAGTCCTGTGTTCTCTTATGAATTAATCTTTGGCATGATACCTGGTGTACTTTTCATAAGCCAGGATAGCAATAATGACACCTTCTAAGTCTATAATGTGAAGTAGTTTCCTTGCATTATCTCACTTATACTAGCAGGTCAAGATGGTTTTGCCTGCTTTCTAGATGAGGACACATCCGGCATGTTTATTAGATAAAAACACCTAATTTCAACAAGTGTTATTTCCAAGTGTAAAAATCCATTTATGTGGACATTCTCAGACATAAAAATTATATTAAATTTATGTATGATTTATTTTTTCAGCAACATATATTCCTTTTTAAAAGAATAAAACTGAGTGCCTAGACCTAAGGCAGCACAGGCACGGGCAAATTCAGGTTATAGGGTTATTGTATCATAGAAGCCAAGGGTCACCTTCCACTCAAGGATTAGCTTCAAGTCTAGTGTGGAATTTACTGGGGTATCTCTGCTCTTCTCAGCTGCACTTAAACACCGTGAATCCTGCCTTCTTGTTCACTGTCAGCCCTCCCCTGGAATCCTTATTCTGGTCTCTTCAAGTCTCAATAAGTATTTTCTTGTCTTATAATTAGGAGAGGATGATATATAGTTCCTGCTCTTGGGAATAAGATTCTCAATCTCATAGATTAATTTGATACTCTTTTCAGAGTACATATTGCTTTCTAGAAAAGGGATTTGGGGAAATTATACTGGAGTCATCTTGCTGCTGACAGAATCAGTCAAATTTTAGAAGACTGCCCTGCTTTTGGTGACTGGCTCATAGAGCACCCACGAAGCTTGCTGTAAGCATCGCCATTAGGTTTTACACATCATTTTAGAACAGTCTTGCTTGCTGGAATTTTCTAGTTACAGATAGTAATTTTACCTTTGGGTTCTCCAATTAGGTTATAGATGGGGGGTCTCATAATATTTCTCAAAAACCATAAAAACTCAAATACTTTCAGAGTCTCTTATGAAGAGGGCAAGGTATAGTGAAGACAATGAGGACTATGGAAAATATGCAATAAATTTATATATAAGTACATATTATGCATATAAATACACACACACACACCCATACATATATATATATATGTATGTGTGTGTATATATATATATA
>NW_024412419.1:17872289-17974940 GCF_014898765.1 Herpailurus yagouaroundi | reverse complement strand
TATGTATGTATATATATGTATATGTATATATATGTATATATATGTATATATGTGTGTGTATATATGTATATATGTATATATACATATATATGTATATATGCATGTATATATATGTATACATATGTATATATATTAGTTTATATATGTATATATAAGTATATGTATATGTATATATACATATGTGTATATATATGTATGTATGTGTGTATATATATACATACATATATATATGTATGTGTGTGTATATATATATATATATATATATATATATATATATATATATGAGAGAAACACTGTACCTTCCAAACTAACAAATCTATAGTCATAAGGAGTCCAAAGATCTTTAGTCTAAAAACCTCTGAATATTACTTGGACTATAAATTACTCTGAAGTTGAAAAAGAAAAAAAAATTGATTCTTTAGTCTGCAATGAATCTTATAGATTGATGCTCACTATATTCTTTTGAAGTCTCCTTAGCCCACTGAGACCCTGGTGAGAACCTTGAACACATACTATTCAGAGCCAGGGATCAGAAATGGGCATTACAGGAAGACATATTTCTGTCTCTGAGCCTCTGGTCACCAAGAAGGAGATGTGGCTTTGGACAATGACACTGATGACTCAAGGTCAGAGTAGAATCAATGCCTTAACCAGTTATTCAGTATAGTAAAAATTCATAATTTAGAACAGATTATTAAGAGAATGGCTTGGAGTAAAATATGTTTGTGTCTGAAGATTGTCTTACTGAGTTTGTGTTAAATATGCTGATTGTACATGTCATTTTGACCCATTGGATTTCTCTTTTTCACATTTAGATTCATACCTTCAATGGGGTATATTACAGCTTCAACCCAACTGCTATCAGATTCTACATTGGGAATTTGGTTGAGATAAGAGGTTATCAAGTAAACAATTAGAATCATGAGGGAGTAGAGAAGGTGTTCTTCTAGTGGTGTTGCTTCAGGGGATATGTTTGTTAGCACTTGGCTTTGTTGAAATGTGCACAATATATTTGGGAGATCTTGAGAGGCTTTTTAAAGTTTAATTGCTGCAAATCTCTTGTTATCATGCTTTCCTGTGAGATTTACACAGCCCTAAATGCTTTCCAGTATGAAAATTATTCTTTCCTATATTGTTTTGCCTGAAAAAGTAGAGTGTGATGAGCTATAGGAAAGAACAGCCTTCATTCTGTAGAGTCAGTAAGAGAGTGTGTGTTAGTTTGCTACAACTGCCATAACAGCATACCACTGACTGGGGATCATAAAAAACAAACTATTATTTTCACAGCTCTGGAGGCTTGAAGTTCAAGTTCAAAGCTTTGGCAGCCATGGTCTTTTCTGAGACCTCTCTCCTTGGCTTGCAGATGGCTGACTTCTCCCTGTGTCTCACATGGTCTTTCTCTCTTTTGAGATATCCCTGGTATCTCTTTACACGTCCCAATTTCCTTTTCTTGTAATGACATTAGACAGTTTGATTAGGGGCCAACTAAAGGCTTTGTTTTAAGGTGATCACCTGTTTCAAGGTCTCATATCCAAATACATTCACTTTCTGAGGTCCTTCCATTTAGGGCTTCAACAAAGGAATTTTCAGGAGATGCAATTCAGCCCATAAAAAACATAAGTGCTTTTAGGGTTGGACCAAATGGTGGGTAAGGCCCCTTTTTAGACATATAATTGTAGGATTCTCTAATTCTAGAAGTTGATTTACCTTTGACTTTTGAAAAATCAGACCTTGATAGAAAGCTGGTTTTCTTTTTTTTTTTTTAATTTTTTTTAATGTTTATTTATTTTTGAGGCAGAGAGAGACGGAGCATGAACAGGGGAGGGGCAGAGAGAGAGGGAGACACAGAATCAGAAGCAGGCTCCAGGCTCTGAGCCATCAGCCCAGAGCCCGATGTGGGGCTCGAACTCATGGACTGCGAGATCGTGACCTGAGCTGAAGTCAGATGCTTAACCGACTGGACTGAGCCACCCAGGCACCCCGAGAGCTGGTTTTCTATCTCTTTTTCATGCACTGTGGTGGCCAAATAGCACCAGCTTCCCGCAAAGAATCAAATTCAGACATGCCCTCCTATTTTATGACCAAAATGTCTCCCCACTCTCAACATCATCCCCATTCACAACCTGCTCTAGTTCTTTTCTTAATCATAAAAACTATCAATAGGGACAATACAAATACAAGTTACTAAGGAGAGAGGAGCGGCTGCTAAATACAATTTCCTTTAAGGGAACTGCACCTGTTGACACATCCTCATGAGAAATGATGCCTCCAGAGCAGAAGCAGAATAGAGATTTAAGAGAAAAATTCTAGGGTAAAATTCTACTGACTTGACTTCTAGATTTTCTGCTTCTATGGGTGGTGGAGCCATTAGCAGAGATCACTAGTAAAGGAATGATGTTATTTTAAGTTATCTAAAGGCATTTGTGCATGCACACACACACACACACACACACACACATATGTATAGTTCCCTACTGACACATTTTCAACTGTGCCAACTAAGCAGAACTTCTGCATTCTTTCAAAGAATCCTAGTCACAGAGCTTGACTTCTTCAATGGTTAACAGAAGCGTAGCCCCAGGCTAAGGTGCCTAAGAGCATTTCTGTTTTAAATGGAAAATGGATAAATGCAAGAACTGGACCATACGTAAACACATGACATTTATATCTTAGACAAAATAATCTCTGTCAAGAAAAAGAATCCTATAGCAAAGAATCCAGCATATAGAATTAAATAGTATATGAATTAAATCAAAAGACTACCAATCGTGCAATGTTTTAGTTCTTTTGTACAATTCCTTTTTATCAAAAGGATAATGCTCACTACTCCTCAGTAACTAATTAACAATAAATAATGTGTGGAAAAGGTTGAGAAATAAAACATTCATAGTGAGCATTTCATTATGTGATTAAAGATCATTAGATGCATTAACTGCTTTACTAATGAATGCATTGTTAATTACTTGTTAGTATTTTATCCAGTCACATTACTTAGAACACTGCTGACTTTTGTGAGGAGATATGTTGGCAGTAAAAAGTGGAAATATTGGGCTACTTCTAGAGAAACAGCAAACCTATGAAGTTCCCCTTCTAAGATTATGTCAATATTCCTTTCTGAATTATTAAGCAAAAACCATCAATGTAAATTGACTTTTGATATTTAGACTCACTAAAAGCAGAAAATGTGTTGATCCTCTGAGGCTAAAAGGATGAATTTCTGCATGTGTGCATTACACTTTACTGCTAAACTTACTTTAACCGTATTCTTCATTCTGTAAGATGGGAGTTCAAAGGTTGATGATACTAGGTTTCAATATTGCCAGATCCACAATTGGACCATTTAGGGATAGTATAAGCTTAACCGTAGAATAACCCATCTCATCCAACATGTATAGAACATTTCTGTTTCATTCAAGAGTCCGAGAAATTGTCTTTGTTGAGACATGGTGAAGTAGATAGCTGTAGCAGATGCCTAACCAACCTCCATGTAACCAACTCATCAGAATATTTAGTTCAGCACTCCATTTGTAAACATACTGAGCAGTGTCCAGGCACTCTTATCTTGTGGCCCACAGGCTCTGCACCCCTGTTCTTGTGTCTATGTGCTCTCACCACTGGTGCTAAGCTTATCACGAGTCAGTAAATGTATTTATGTCAGTTGCCCTTGCCATTGTAATTGCATAACTCAATTAAATATTATATGTCAATGGCCCATGAGTGCAAAGAAAAAAAATGTTTCAGATTGTTTTCCTGAGAAGGTGAGGTGCTAAAAAAAATTGTGAAATTAGGTGTGGTTAGATAATTATAAAGGTAGAGGACATTTTGTAAAATCCTAGAATTCTGGGCTCAGATCAGCTCTCTAGAGACTTTGCATTCTTACCCTTACTTAAAGACACCCTCCAAAATGGAATAGTAGACCATGCATCATAAATGTGACTTTTGTTGAGAAAACTGTGAAACTCTAATCAAAGGATGTGAACATGAAGAAAAAAACCTTGGCCCTACATCATAAGCATAGCTGATGAATGTACACTTACATATCTTAAGAGAAAACAAGACATTTAGGCAGTAAACATGTTTTTTTCTTAAGCAATGAATGTGGTGTTTAATGATTCTCTGCTTTACAGAATTTTTTTCTGATTAATTGGTCAGTTACTGACTCTGTACTACATAGAAGAACTTTGATTGCTTATGAGGAATGAAAAAGCAGTGTACATTACATTTAAAATATAACCTAACTTTAAAAAAATATACTTGCAAGCATGTATGTATATCTGTAGAAAAAGTTAGGCAAGAATATTAATATTTAATGTTGGGGGGTATGTTTATGCTAGTCTTTTATTTTCTTTGTTATATTTTTCTATATTAAATTTTCCCATAATTCATTCCCATTATTTTTATAATGAGATGATAAAATGCTAAGTGATTTTTAAAAATGTTTTATTTTAATTTATTTTAATTTACTTATTTTGAGAGGAAGAGGGGTAGAGAGCAAGCAGGGAAATGGCGAGAAGGAGACAGAGAATCTTAAGCAGGATCCACATGGGCAGCACAGAGCCCAATGCAGGGCTTGATCTCAGGAATCGTGAGGTCATGACCTGAGCTGAAACCAATAGTCAGACACTTAACTGACTCAGCACCCATGTGCCTCAAGATTTAACTTTTTAAATAATCTCTGCATCCAACGAGGAGTTTGAGCTCACAACCCCAAGATCAAGTGTCACATACTCTGCCAACTGAGGCAGCCCGGTGCCCCAACCATTAAATGCTTCCTAATGCACTATGTTTTTGCTCCTTTGTCCCTATCCTCATATCTCCACCAGAGGCATAAGCCATTCCTGAGAGTAAGACGGATCTGGGCTGCTTCTTGAATGATGTAAAGGGGCTTAACTGCTAAAAGACCCTTTTTAACGTGTATTCATTCACATGGGCTCTTCTTGGTCCAAGGAACAATTTAGAGCCAGTCTGTGTGTATTCTAGAGGTATAGTGTTTCCTTTCCTGTGTTTAGCCCAAATAACCATGGTTTGGCTGAGTAATTGCAGTTGTAGAGAATGGAAGAATTTTGAATCTCAGCAACATTTACAAACAATTCAAATTGGTGGTAGAGTTTACATACATCTCCTTGAACCCATGTTCTGAAAAAAATTGACTTTAGTTGAACATGTACTTTGAAACTGCATTTGTGGAGTTCTTGTTTGTTTGTTTGTTTGTTTAGTCATTGTTGAATGAATAGGGAAAGAAGTGTCTTGTTTGTTTATGTCAGGAAGATGAGGTAAACACCTACCACTAAAGCTGAAAACTCAGAGGAAAGAAGACAAAACTCTAGAAAGGTTTTAAAAGGAGGTAACACAGAGGCTTTGTTACCTTGGCCTCGTGACTCTTGCTGCATAAAGCACACAAGGAACCAGAGCCTCAAAGACAGCACACAAGGCATCTAAAACTCTGCCCAGAGCATTCTAAGTTTTGCCAGTCACTGATAAGTGACAGATAGATGTGTGTTTATTTTCAGTATGTCTTGTCTGATTATGTTTACATCTGAATTTATTATTTTGGTTAGATAAAATTTAGTTTAATTTTAATTGTGCTGTGATGTGCTGGCATTTTTCTTTTGTAGGGCACTAATAATATTTTTTTTCTATGATACAATATCATCATGTCTTTGCATCAGATTTGGACAGATCGGAGGAAACGAGAAGAGTGAGTTTAGGGGTCTAGGCTATCCCGCAGTCATTCAGTCTGTGCTCCTTGGGTATGCTAACACTGTCCCTGGGGCATCTCATCACCTTTGTGTGGGCTGCAGTCTGCCCCATCTATAGTTGAGTATGAGAATAAAAGTGGTACTTAACTGAAGTGAGCATATAGGTATACATAATTTACAAATGTTCCCTTGCATGGTCTTCACCATTGAGAAAATTGAGACTCTGTTGAGTTTAAAGTCAATTGTCTGATGGTCACAATTACATGGCTGAGATGGGTGATAGCCAGAGTTTCAATTTAGTCCAGCTGTGAAGGTTCTAAGAGACTAGTTCCACATTTGAGGGGTTGCTACACCTGTCTGGACCTGTGCCTTCGTACATAGCTCGATTGTTCACACAGGGATTAGAGAGCACAGAAAAGTCAACCATACACATCAATCCTCAACTTGGGATTTCACTCTGCATCTGTTCTACTTCTTGGGTCTTTGTCTCTACATATTAGCTCTTCTTGTTTACATTGAACTATGAAAAACATTGTCTGGTAGTATTTTTTTCTTTTATAAAAATAACAAGGTATAATTTACATATAATGTCTATATTTTAGCTGTATAGTTAAGTGAACTTTGACAAATATATATAACGATTCAACTACTATCCTAATCTAACATGTAAAACATTTCCCTTTTTCCAAATATTCCTTCATGCCACTTTGTAGTCAGTTGCCACACTCCCATCTCTAACTTTCACTCTGATGTCTAGCACCATGAAATGATTTTGCCTCGTGTAAATTTCATTTGGGCCAGAATTGTAGAGTGTATAATTTTTGTCTGATTTATTTGACTCAATAAAATGTCTATAAGGTTCAATATGTTTCTTGTCTCATTTTTATTGCCCAGTAATTTTCCACTGTCCAAATATATCTCAATTTGTTTCTCCATTTTCCTATCAGTGGACATTTAGTTTTTGTACTTTGGGGCTGGTATGCATAAAGTTGCCATGAACATTCACATAGCAGTCTTTCTGTGGACATGTTACTTCATTTCTCTTGGGTAAATACCTGGGGATGAAATTAAGTCATGGGGAAGGTATGCTGTAATATTTATAAGAAACTGTGTGCTGTTTTCCAACATAATGGTACCATTTTACATTCCCACAAGCAACACATGAAGATTTCACATCTTTGCCAGTATTTAGTATTAGACATTGTTTTCAATTGTAGATGTTCTAGTTGGGTGTGAAGAGGCATCTCATTGTGGTTTTAATTAACGTTTTCCTGATGTCTTATGATGCCCAGGCAATTTTCATGTGTGTTATGTCCATTAATATATATTTTTGTTGGTGTTAAAATGTCTGTTCAAGTCTTATCCTAATCTAAATGGAAAAATAAGTTGTTATTATTGAGTTTTTAGAGTTCTTTACATATTTGGGATTAAAATCCTTTGCCATGTATATGTACTGTGATTATTTTCACCCAGTTTGTAGTTTGTGTTGACTTTATTTTTCTTTTTTTTTTTTTTTAAGTTTATTTTTGAGGTGGGGGGGAGTAAGGAATTGGCAGAGAGACAGAGAATACCAAGCAGGCTCCACGCTGTCAGTGCAGAGCCCAACGTGGGGCTGGAACCCACAAACTGTGAGATCATGACCTGAGCCAAAATCAAGAGTCAGTTGCTTAACCAGCAGAATCACCCAGGAACCCTTGTAGTGACTTTTAAGTACCCTTTTTTCTCTTTATCGCATTCTCCGCACCATTGTGCTGCCTACTCAGTGAGCATTCTTAACTCACACAACTCCTTTCTCCCCTGAATGCTCCCCTGAATAATGCACTGGGGTGTGCTAGTAACACCTAAGAGAGAGGTCCTTGTTCCAGGGAGCATCTTGCAGCCACAGAGTCATGTGCCCTCCTCTTGCACCTCTTTGCTCTCCTCACCAGGAATCTGACATGGTCCTAAAATCAAATGTGGCTTAAATATTTCAGGTCCCAGCTTCTTTCTCCCTTTACCTTATGATTACTTCCAAATGCTAATGACAAAATGGATGGAATCTTGAAGATTTTGTGATAATCTGATTTTTTAATAACTACTTCTGCCAATCTGGTGACTAATACCACTACTAGAATGCACAACACATTTTGGTTCATTTATGCTGTGTACCTGTCCTAAGGGGGGATGGAGCCATGGAATTCAGGAACAGTAACTTCAAACACAGGGAGCAATTGGTTGGGTGACTAATATCAGATTTGGCTATATTTTTCAAGGTGGAATGAATGGCGCTATAAGTAAAAATTGCATTTTTCGCAAGAGGTTGAGAATTTTTTTGGATGTCTGAAGAAAATGAAATTGTCAGTTTGAAGTGAATATAAACAGTTTGAAGTTGAATGATCTATGCAGGTTTCACCAATAGCAAATAGCTTCTGGTGGAGGATATGTTACAATGTAAAATGTAGGATATATTGTCATTTTTATTACAATATAGAAGCAATGGCACACTCTGGTGTGCTCGAAGCTGTTTCAATCTATCCTAGGGACTGCTGGGTTTCTTTGCTCCATGTCCCCTCTGCTTAAATCCACAGGTAAATAGAATCAGTTCCCACTTGGGCATCAAGACTTACAAGACTAGTCTTAGTGATGGGGCAAGAATTCAGAGCTCATGAAGTCCCCAGAGGGACCCAGGTCACATGGACTAGGTATTGGATATCAGAGTAGAAAGGCTAAATAAGTTTAGTGTCTTTTTAGGTTCTAGCCTTATTGGAGTTCAATGGGTACAGAATATATAACGATTTCAGCAGAGTTTCTCTATGACCTATCAAACTGAACTGGAAAAAGTAGAGAATTTCCAAAATTCTTGTAGGAATCCCTGAATTCAGTAGAGATGATGATGGATCCCTGATTCACAAAACATACTGCATGGAATTCAAACCTCTTGAGCAAGGGTATCACTGTCCCTTCTATGTGTGAGCTAATGAATCTATAGCACATGGAGAGACAAAGAAAACATAGGAATCCCTTTCTAAAAGATGCATAGTTGAGCATATTCCATTTGTTTAAGATTGGACTACTTCTCAGCTTAAGAAATTATAAGGCATTGTGATGCTATGAAAGTAAAAATTATTTTTTTGTTAGTTCTGATTGTTATAATTTATATACACAAAGGCTAGAGCTTCCTGCAGCAAGCAGTGCTGGATCGTGGCAACACTAGAAGTGCAAACTTTCAGCTTTCACCTGAACCTGGAGTATTAATGCTTGTGTTTACAGTGGACTTACATCTGCATGAAGAATGGCCTTATTTCAGCGATCCTGACATCTACAGCGGCAGTTGGGCTGCATCTATTATATATCCTACGTTTCTTTCTTGACTGATGCCTTCAATCCTTTTGTCACTGAGACAGAAGAATGTCACATTAACCTTCTGTTTCACTATGATAACTGTGTTTTGTTCAGAATTCAGCACAGTTTCGTAAAACCAATAGTCTATCCACAGGCTTGTTGGGGGGTCATTAGTAGATTTGGCTGCCATAATTATTGAATGATCCATCATCCTGAAAGGCTTATCCTCATGGTTCTCCTTTTATGTAAATCCTCAGCAACAAGATATGTTTTTCTTGAATTGTAGAAACCAGTCTTGTGGCAGTAGCTCCCCTGTCACCCTCTATGGAGAAGGGACATTCCAAATGTGGTGCCGTGCTTTGGAAATGAGAGCCAGAAAGTGGTGTCTGGGCTACTGTGCCACAAAAGAAAAAACAAATCAGAAAAGCAGGTGAAGGCAGAGATCTCCCGCCCTAGGTACATAGGATGCTTAGTAAATAGCCATGGATCATGGGAACTAGTATATGTCACCTTGATAGACAGAACCTTGCTGATAACCTGCTTACCTGACCCACCTCCCAGAAATCTATCTATGGAGAAACCCATGGGAGTTGGTCCTCTGGGCTCTCGTAGCCAGAAGGCAAGCTAAAAAGAATCTGTGGTTTCTTCGGATAGATCTAACAGTTATTTAAACCAAAAATTCACAGACAGGAAGGGGGAGGATTAAAATATTTTAACAGAAGGTAAAATGCATTGCCTGAGTTCACAGTGTAGAATCTCAGACCTTCAGAAGTTTTAAAATAAATGTCCTTGGGTTTAGACTTAGTGTGTCTTCTCAAAGAAGAAGTTAATTATGTCTCTAAGAATAAAGATTTATCTCATCAGAAACACTGGAATGTTCCTCACAACTTGTAGTTGATTTTTTCAGTTATAATGGGAAGGAAATGTTTTTGTAATCTTTTACTTAAAGTAAAGCACATATTTTTAATAATTAAGATTTCTTGAATTAAAAAATATGTATATTATTATTTTTTATTTCACTAACCCAGAGTGTCAAAAGTACTGAATCATAATTATGGATGCCAGTGTGTGAAAGCTTGTTGAATATAATCCGCTTGCTCAGATGTGGGGTGGGAAAGGTAAATCCACAGGGCAGGGTTGGCCTGGCAAGGGGGCCTGGGGCTGATGCCACTGGATGCAGTGAGAAGTGTCCCGCTCTGTAAGAGGTATACTCCTAAGAAGGTGAGCAGGGAAAACAAGGGAAGGTGTGAGAGAAGGAAAACTCTCTAGAGCTGGTCTGGAACTAACCAGATCACACTTTGCTTCTCTGTCTCCTGAAGGTACCAGGCTAATCCTGATTTTCCCCTTCCATTTAGTTCAACAAGTGTGTGTGTGTGTGTGTGTGTGTGTGTGTGTGTGTGTGTGCGCGTGCGCACGTGCGCACGCACTCCAGAATCTATGCTAGGTGCTTGGGATACAAATATCAATTAAACACGATATTTTTTTGTTCTCATGTTGCTCAGAGCATTTGAGGATTATAAACATATTAGCTAAATATTCTCACTTTTATTTTTCCTGAGGTATTATTTAATTTTTAAATTTGTTATCTTTTCTTTGCATAGGTAACAGATGCTTATAGGAGAAAATTTTGTAAAAATCAGAAAAAAATATTCTTGTTGTTTGCATTTTGATTACAAGGTTGCTGTACCTTTTATAGGAGGAATGTGTTGATACATATTTTGGTGGTGGTTTTCTCTTTACTTCTCCCTTAATGAGAGATCTGTGCAATTTTGTTGTTCTAAGTCTGGGGAGAAATAAGCCTCTGTTTCAAGTGAGGCTTTCTTTCTCAAAGATTGCTGTGGAGACTTCCAAGTTATAGCCCACAGGCAAATTACAAATACCTGCCCACTAATTACTGAGTGGACTGCAGAATCAAATAGTGATTATACAGAGAATAATCTACATTATGCAAGATGTGGTCAGGAGGACAGAAGTCACTCTAGATATTTCAAGCAGGAAGGATTTAATATAGGAAATCAGTTACTTATAAAATTTTGAAAGAAGGTTGGGGAAGCCATGAACCAACGTTAGTTTAAGCAGTTGGCTTTGTGGCAATCAAGACATGTAAGTCTTACAGGGATTTCCACACATGATCTCAAAGACCCACAGCTCTGGAGGGGGTGATTCATAGGAGCAGATGCAGAACGCTCTGTGAACTTCACTTTTGCCTTCTGCCCTCTCACCTACTTGGGGGATGAGAATAATGGCTTTTCTTTTCTGTGTTTTTCAGTTTTGTCTAGGTGAGTTTCATTAATAGACTCTAAATTTGAACCTGTAAATATGAGAAAGGTATTTTCAAGACCTTTCTTGTAAGGTTTAGGGGTGTGTGTGTGTGTGTGTGTGTGTGTGTGTGTGTGGCTGGGGCAGATGCTGAATACAACAGACATATAATAAAAATATAAACAATAAAGCTAACAGGTACTAAACTTCACCTTGTTCACGTGTAGGATTTTACATGTTCTCATGGGGGTTATGTGAAAAGGTCACTAATATTATCCTTGTTTTACAGGTCAGATTTACTGAATCTTATAAATATTAAGGAAATTTATGAAAGCCTCTCCCCCCACACCATGTAGCAGAGTTGGCATGCATATCTGGGTCAACTTTATTCCCAGGCATGGACTCTATGTAAAATTGTATCTGGCTTCCACCATTTGATCAACTAATGGCACAGAGAGATATTTACTCATGAATAATTAGATGCATTCTATAGTTATCCTCTTGCCATAAAGCCAAAATCAAAAATGACAACTCAGAGAGTTCATCAGTTTCCCAGATCTTCACGCCTGCCCCTTTCATCTAGGCATTTTTATTCCCTCAAAACTTCATCTGTGCTTTGGTTAGTAGAAATTCCCCCAGGGCTTTGGCATTTTTCAAGTTTGTAGTGCTGTTTCCACTTGGTAACACTTGGGTGTATGTTTTCATAAATGTTATATCAGGGCCACAATGAGAGGCGTTCACAGATCTTTTCAAAAAAATATATGTCCATTAATAGAGTTAGGAAGGAACACACAATGTATATCTTTCTATTGTGCTAACAGTCTTTAAAAAGTAGATCACATATCCTGCCGTTTTTATTCAAATCACATGGTCACTATAAACATGGATAGTAGAAAGAAGATACTTAGCTATGAGGGAGCTAGGTATTAGCACTGGACCAGATGCTGCCCACCTAACTAAAGTTTCTGGGCTTTGTTCTTCAAAGGTGAACCTATCCTTTCATACTTGAGATTGTAGTTAAAGAGCAAATAGAATAAAATAATTGTAAGAGAAGAATTATGTACAGTTATTAAAGCTTTAAGAATTATAGTTTTTATCACCTTCATTCACATTTTATCCCTTCAACCAACCTAAAAAGTAGATAGAACACATAGTATATCCTTATTTACAAATGAAGAATCTTTAGTTCAAAAGGATTAAGAGTGACATAATGTGTTCAGTTAGCACTTGACTAAATTGATCTCCCATGAAGTTGGCAGTGTGCTCGAATGAAGCCTGTTGCAACCCCTGCTCTCAGGTGTTTAACTTGAGGACACATAACTGATACAGATGATTTGTGAAATGCCAATTATATACAGAATATGGTGTGGCAGGCTAGATATGTAGAGTGTCCAAATGAGTTGTGCAAACATCCAGTGCTGAACACGCTTGGAAAAGGGACAGAAGCATACATAAAAGCATTGTCAAGAAAGTTCTCTTGAGGCTCTGGGCAGTGGATAGGAAGTGAATAAATGAGACGTTAGCCAGAAACCTGTCAGGGGTATGTTACTAAGGCAGGAAAAAAGAACTTCCCCTAAATCTCTGCTATACTCTAGAAATCATGCTAATCATGGCATACATCATTTTTCCACTTAAAACCCATCAAAGTCCCATGAATTAGATAAAATTGTCCCTTTTAACCCCCACGCCCCCTTCCCCCCCACACGCAGGGAAATCAAGGATATGAAGTTGAAGTTAACTATTCCAAAATTACACAATTTTTGGGTGGTGAGGACAAGATTTGAATACAGTTTCCCTGACTTTGAAGTTCAGACTTGGGACTTTGTCCTGCACCAAACTAGCAAAGCAATTACTATGCTTTATCATTTCAGGTTCCCACGCATTTCTTCAGCAAATGTTCAGGAAGCTCTTCTTATGTTCAAAAGGAGAATCTTTCCTTTCAGAATCTTGAGTGAGTGAGAAGCTGGGTAGTGATGTTCACTCTCCGTGACAATGACCAGGTATGTTGCCAGTATGCTAATATTCCATTTGAGGAATCTCCTGTCTTAACACAATCTTCATAGGATTTAGGGGATTTCCACCAAGACTAAGACTCTTTTTTACTTAGAGGCACATTATACAACACACCAAAATCACTATAACCTCCTGCTCCCCTACAAAATCAAAGGCATTTTTTGCACTTTATAGTGGGAACGTGCTTTTTTCCCTTTCAGGTCTAGAGTCCCAAATCACAGGGCAGTGGTGGTTGAAATGACTTGGACATGAATTTAAGGTATAAAGTACCATCTGTTTTAAGCAGTTAGGATAAAGATAATGTGAGAGACAGTTTCCAAGATAGATGGTTATTGGAAAACAACATTTGGTTGAGGAATTGCTAAAACAGTACAGTCGGGTCATTTCCAGTCCATCCAGTGTTCTGTGACAGAAGGAGAACAAAATGGTGTGACAACAGAAGTGGTGCCACTTTCCTGCCCGTGGTTTAGCTCTGCAGATTGGTGTGTTGTATTACATCAAGAGAGCACATCACAAGGCATTCACAGGCCTACTCTGTGAGTCATCATCAAACAAGACCCAGCACTGGTCAGAAATGCAGCCATCTGCCTTCTGATGCCCTGAGCCCCTATCCCCCAATGGCACGAAATCAGTTTCTAAGGTGTTGGTACTGGACTTCAGTTATGGAGCTTCTACATTTTATTAGACAGTGTACCCAAACGTCTTTGGCAGACAATCAAATAATGGAAGGTACCCAGTGTCCTAATTCGGATCTGAGCCATGTTAACTTCCCATCCCTCTGTATTTGTGCATTCTCCTTTCAGCCATTTTTACTGTTGCCTTTTTCAGAATTATAGAGATGTGTGAAGGTCTTATTTTCTTGTTTGTTTGCTCCTCTTAAGTTCATCCTCTCTGGTATTAAATGTGTGTGATTCTCTCTCTCTCTCTGAATTCCCCAGCATTGGTTGACCTCTGTTTAAAATACAGAGACCCAAAGTGAAAACGCCCCTGCAGATCCAAAACATCAGTCACGCAGAGGCTTTGTTTTCTTTCGCCTTGGTTAGAGGAGAGCTTTTTGTCCACAGCCCAAGTGATTCCTGCACGTCTGTTCCCATCTCCTCTTGGCAATGTCTTTATGATGAAGCGTCCACTTTCACCAAACCCTCATGGTCCCTGCTGCTCTGCTTCCCATTAACCGTGTGTGTTTCTGCTTGTTTGTCTCCAGATGTATTCGTTAGCATTTTTCCAGTTGAATCTCATCCTGCTATTTCTTGCTCATATTGCTAACCTCTCCAGGGGCCCATATGCTTCCACAGCTCTTGTGCCAAAATCACAGAGCATCTTAATACAAACCTTCCTTCAATGTCTTCACACCAGCCAAAACCACAGGCTCAATGGACTGCCAGTCTGATTTACAACAGGCTCTGCTGCAGCATAATAGGACAGTCACCAGGTTTGGCACTGAATCATAACCATGCTATTTCCTAGTTATGCAACTTTAGGCAAGGTGGTTCCACCCTTGAGCCTCAGTTTCCTCATGTCCATTCTAAAAATGGTAACTGTCTTGCATAGTCAGAATGTGAGATGATGGTTGCTAAGTATTTCCTAAGTTCCTTGGCACAGTGGGAGGCACCTCTGTCTCCAGGGATAGCAGAAAAGAACTGAGATTGTTGGTAAGCACCCAAGGAAAAGATTATGCCACACTTAGACAAAACTGGGGCATTAGTGAAATGACTGCCTTTAAAAAGTAAACTGTGAAGGCAAATTGGTAAAAAAAAAAAATGAGCACAGAAAATTGGCATTTGGGGCAATGTTGTTCTCCTAAATCATTTGATATTTGTTTCTTGTGGACAGGCTTCTAGTTCTCTGAACACAATGTGCTTGTCCACACCTGCATGTCTAAATAGCATTATCTTTCCATACAATGCCTGTCCTTTCCCATTATGTCTTCCCGCCTAACTTTTCTTCAGCCTTCAAGAGTCAGGCCAGGCATCCCCTCCTGCAGGAAGCTGCCTTAACCTCCCCAGGCTGAATTAAACACTTATGTCTGTGCTTCCACACCAGCCTCTGCAAATCTCTCAAAGCACAAATCACATTACTGTGATTTGGGCTGCACTGTCTATCCCTGCTCTTGTCTGTAAACTCTGCAAAGCAAGGGCTACCTTCCACTTTTGTCTGTACTCCAGAGCCAGAACTATTTGAGATGCTAAATGAACACTGATGAAGGCATGTGCTAATGAATGAGTGAATTAATGCACCCACGCATGCATGTATGAATAGTAATGAAAAAAAATTCCATCACTTTCATTCAACTTCGGCTAGTTGCAATCTGGAACAATGATTTTCAGACTTTTTCTTAGGTTAAGAGAAAAAATAAGCTCCATTGAAATGTCTTGCATAATAGCTATCCACTCTACTGCCATCAAAAACAGCACTTACTATGCCCTCTTCATACTGCCACGGACTGTGGAAACCAGATTATTCTTCCTCTGTTTTTTGAGTGTTTAATAAGAACAGATCAGAAATTGAGGAAGCTAAGCAGCAAAACTGGATCTGCTTGCTGTAGTCATATAAAAAGGGATTTCAGTTGATTAGTACGAGGAGGAGCTCAGAATGGACTCACAGCTCTAGGAGGGTACAGACTATCTTTCTACATTTGGATATACAATGTTAAGCTCATTTTTCTTCAGGAATCTGTCTAATATCTAACCCTTTCCTTGGAATATTCTTTCCCAAATCATCTCAGGGTTAAGAGTGGGCTTCTTTGGCCATCCTTTATAGTGTGGCTCCCCATGTCTCCACTCTCTACAATAGCATCAAAGTCTATTTTTTCCCATCATTTATAACCTTATAAACTTACTTTGTTTACTTATTTGTTTACTTGCCTATGTCTTTTGCCATTACTCTGCCTCCCTTATCCCAAGACTCTAGGTCCCATGAGAACAGGGATCTTTTTTGACTTAATAAATACTGCATAAGTATTTGAAGATTTACTAATTCATTTCTCATGCTGTAACATTTTCCTTCTTCTTTTGCTTATTCATTAGTTAACAAGAACTGACTGTGTGCCAAGCTCTAATATACTGTGTGTGTGTGGGGGGGGAGTGATGTGGTTAATTTGAGGGAAATTAATTTAGAGGGTTTAAAATGGAGAAGGGCCATCTTTGAAAAATAGCTATCTCTGATAGTGGAAGGTAGTGCAGTAACATAAAGTAGTGCATGAGAATTATGTATTTTCCAGAAATCCTTATTTTTATACATATGGGGATACAAGAAGGAAAGACAAATATTAACTATCATTTCTATCCAACATAATTCCTGACTTAGAGATGAGAGATTGCTTACACAATCCATGCACCTATGCGTCCAGGCTACGCTTAATCCCTGGGCACATATTTAACCTGAACTGGAAAATGAGCTCATGGAGAAGAACAGAATCTCAAGCTATGGATTCTTAACACCCTTAAACTTGCAGGTATGGGATTATTGAGTAATAAGAAACTAATAGTCATTTACCACAATTGACGGTTTTTGCTCTTTTAAATTACGTGAATCTACAATGTAACCATGGATAAAATAGGAAATCAAGCACTAATTATCCATCTCACAGGTGATTTCCAAAAAGGTTTTTTTTCCCTCTGGAGCTTTGGAAAAATACAAAGGAAATTTTGAAGCCAGTAGCTTGAGGAAGACATAGTATTCTCTTGGAATGGAATCTCAAGGCAGGAGGCCATAAATATGAATGAAGAATGTAAGAATCAGAATGAATACACTTGAACTTGGATGATGTTCCATTGTTAGAAGCTACTTAAACATCTGAGAGGTGGAACACACAAAGTGACAATCAGGTGCTATCCAAAACAGGCAATGCCATCAGAGCTCTAGCCAAGTAAGGAAAAGTGTCCTTCACTTCTGGTGGTCTCAATACAGAGAAGTGAACTTGTGGCCCTGGTGTGGAAGACAGCATCAGTAATAACCATCATGAGTTACATACACAATTTAGCACATACATTTTAAGTATTTCATTTATTTTTCTATGTATTCATACTTACATATACCACACACACACACACACACACACACGCTTAAAAGAAAAAGTAACCACACCTTAAGCAGACTCTTTGTAAAAGACAATGCACCTAACATTATTTATAAGCTTTCTAGAGTTCTGAAACAGGTACCAGATATAAGGCCAGCCAACGTGGTAAAGAAATTTCAATGCCAAATTATTTTATCTATCAATGTTGCTCAATTTCTCCTTTCTCACCATGGTATAGCCATGATGAGATCATTGCAGGGAGGGACATATCCAGAAGCAGAAGAATGCTGCAACTCAGAGACTCTACATTTGTAGCTGCCAAGACAGGGCATTGCCAAATCCCTAGATTTCGGCAACTATATATCCATATGGGAAACCAGGAGGTCTTATCCCCATATGGGGTAGAGGGTGCTGGAAAATGGTAAAAGTTTACCCTCAACCAGTCTTTCCTATGTTTTCCTAGCTGCTGACTACTTCCTCCTACTATACTTGGTCCACCATTCCTTGCCACTCTCCTCAGACTGGCCCCTAATGTTTAATTCTTAAGCCAGAACCTTAATGGGGCATAAAGCCATGGATAGAGGAAAGAATTTTTTTGTAGAAAACAAGAGGAAAGACCAGTGACTGCACTTTACAAAGAACTTCATTCACTAAGCTGACACACCAAGTGCCTATTTTGTGTTAGGGACCATGGCAGTCTCAAGTGTTGCATAGGCCCTGACCTTCAGGACTCAATCTAGGGAGGGTTATAGAAAAATTCTTGGCCAACTATAATGAAATGTGACTATATTGGTGTTAAACCTGTCTCTGAACTACTTATGCAAAATACTTTATATACACCCAGATTTCTTGACTTCCCCCCCCACCCTCCTTGCAGAATGTATTAAAACAGAATCTCCCAGGATGGGACCTAGAATTCTGTATTAAAAACACAAAACATGTTTCAGGTGATTCTGATGGCCTAGTTCGCAAACTTCCTTTGGGAAACACCGCTCTGATAGATGTATGCATGATGGATGGTAGATAAACAAGAGGAGTTTCTCAGTCTCGTGCTTCCTTAAAGGTTCTCCTTCAACATTTTTGACTTTATAGGTTTCACACTCCCTATGCTTAGAGAAATTGTTTTACTTTTATTTGCTAGTTTTGTCAACTACTGTATTAGTAACAGAATGCCTCAGAAGGGTGGTTCCTTTGTTGTGTACTATTAAAAAAATTATACTATATGCTACATGTCTGTAGAAAAGTCTCCAACTTTTATGTACTATAGATTTCAGCTCATGTTTTGAGCTTAATAGCAATGTGCTTTAACACCTGGTCTGTGATGTATTTTGGAATGCATTCAGGAGCCTGCTACTTCCTATGCATAATTTAAAAATATAGGCACCATGTGTCGTTTAATGGAGGAGAAACCACCAACTGCAAACTGACCTTGCTTGCTCTTCCATTCAAGTGCTCTGCTAAGTTAATTGTCACTAAGAACAAAATAACATTTTATGAGAGACCATTCCCTGCCATCAACCCTAAAGGCCCAATCTCATCCTCTGCTAATTGACTTGACCAAGACCTTTTTGATGAATACATCATGTAAAACTGGCAAGAAATTTTCTGTCTGAAGCTCTGTTGACTCTCAAATTGAAAATTTCAGCAGAAAGATATTGATGGTGTCATATATGCATGTGTGTGTGTGTGTATACAACAAAAATTGAGAAGCATTTTATATAGGTAGAGTCAAAGCTGCATTTAAAAATCTGAATACTTAGGGGGTGCCTGGGTGGCTTGTCGGTTGGGCGTCCAACTTCGGCTCAGGTCATGATCTCGCGGTCTGTGGGTTCAAGCCCCACGTTGGGCTCTGTGCTGATGGCTCAGAGCCTGGAGCCTGTTTCAGATTCCATGTCTCCCTCTCTCTCTGCCCCTCCCCTGTTCATGCTCTGTCTCTCTCTGTCTCAAAAATAAATAAATGTTAAAAAATTAAAAAAAATCAGTTTGTACTTCTTTGCACTTCCTTTAGAGACAGCCCATGATCTAGGTGGAGCCCTGTTTTTCCATCTCAAATGTAAGTATAGCTGCATTCATATACCTCAAAGAAATTTTGAGAGAATTAATAGGAAAAGGAAAATGACCTCAGATCTTCTGATTCTGACACCATTATCACCATCAGAACACTGTAATTTGCTCCACCTAACAGTTTAGAAATTGTGAGTCTGGCCATGTGGGCATCAATCCATTTCTCTTAAGACATTAATTACTTCTACAGTTCAAGTCATGATAAAGTCTCTGAAGGGGTAAAGTTTATGTCCTACTTCTTTCTTGTTTTTTTTTTTCTCTATATAAAAGAGAGCCTATATCTGCTTAGTAAGTATGTAACATCCACTTAGTAAATCTTGCTGAGTATTGTTTGCTTGGTTATGGTCTTATAGTTCAAAGCCTTAACTTTATTTATTTATTTATTTATTTATTTATTTATTTATTTATTTAATCTTTATTTATTTTTGAGAGAGAGAGAGAGCAAGCGGGGGAGGAACAGAGAGAGAGGGAGATACAGAATCCAAAGCAGGCTCCAGGCTCCAAGCTGTCAACACAGAGCCTGACACGGGGCTCAAACTCACAAACTGTGAGATCATGACCTGAGCCTAAGTTGGATGCTTAACTGACTGAGCCACCCAGGTGCCCCCAAAGCCTTAACTTTAAAAGGTGCCATTCCAGAGTTCTCAAAGTCTACCATCATGCAACACCTTACCACTCCAGGAAACCTCAGATGGAAGAAGATGTGCCAAAATAGTATTACTATAGTAATAGTATAAATAGACTATCCTATAAATAGTAGTAGTATTTATTGACTATTTACCAGGCATTGTACCCAAAGTACAGTTGTTAATTGTCCCCAATTTTACATATGAGGAAAATGGAACATAATAGTAACTGTGACTTGCCCAAGGTAAGATTGAAAACCCAGGAAATCGAATGCCAGAACTGCCATCCTAATCACTATGCTCTTTGTGGTGCAGGTACCACCTGCATGTTACCCACTCACCTCTTCAGTACTTCCCAAGCCCACTTAAATAGTGTAGTTCTGAGTTAATTAGTTTTATCTATTTACTTTCACAGGATATTTCAAATGAGCAATGTGATTAGTGAATAAACCACTATTGTACAAAATAGGGACAGGTAACCCTGTATGTATTCATAAAATGTCTTTTCTGGAGCCTTTCTTAGGCTTCAGATAACATCATAAAAACTAATATTTTCATTCAAACTGATATAATTTAGAGTAAAATGCAAAGAAATGCCAATGGAGCACTTGGAATGGCAATGGAATGGCAATGGATCAATGGAATGGCATTGTTCATGGTAAGAACTAAGAACATACCATGAGTTCCATTCATCATTTAGTGCAAACTAAGCTTTGCAGAAGCCACTGGGCTTAGACTGAGCTCCCTTTGCTTAACCCTCTGTGGCTGAATATGCTGATGCTCCAAGTTAACCAGGCTGCAACGATGCTGCTGTCATGTTTATTGAATGTAAGTTACTGTAAATAGCAAGATGCACCATTGTGTTATGTACCATTAAGAAGAAAAAACATACAGTTGTTAACTATATGATGACACACAGCAAATGCAAGATGAATTTAATTTCAGACAGGTTAAAATGTGAAAATATGCATCTAGGAATTAACTAAATGTGATTAATTTCAGTTGTCCTGTGAAATTACTAGCCTTTAACTCTTATCTTAAAGGAGAAATAATTCAATTCTTCGGTGTATAGAGTCGTGGTTAAGAAAATGAACTTGGGATTGGGACTTCACAGGTTAGAATTCTGACTACCTCACATAAACTGTGTGATATTAGATAGCTTACTTTCTGTTTATTTGCATCATTTATAAGTAGCAATGAATAATATTATCTACCTCATGGCGTTGTGAAGATGACATTGAGTAATTCACATAAAATTGTTTTAGCACATAATAAGTTTGGTTGGTGTAAATTAGGTATTGGGTATTTGTATTTCACAATAAGACATGAAAATAGTAAGGAAGATAATGAGTATTTTCTTCAAAGGTAGAAAATGACCAAAATCTTAGAAGTTCCTCCTGTCAAAAGTAACTCTTCATTTTTCCACTGCTTGAACATGAGCTTGGCCTTATGAATTTCCTTGACCAATGAGAAACTGGCAAACAGAGTACAAGCAGAAACTTAAAAAGTGTTATTTCTTAACTATCGTGTGAATGAATTACTGGATGATGAGAGACATGGAAGCATCACCCCAGTTGATACAGCTAACAATCAGACACATGTGCCCATATCCACAGCTTGCCAAATGCCAGAAATGTGTGTGAGGCCATCCAAGACAAAGGACCCCTCAGCTGACCAGTTGTCTGACCAAACAAATAAGAAAGCTCAGGAAAGTATAGCAGGAGTACTGCCCAGTGGAGCCCAGCCCACATTGCTGACCCACATAATTGTCAGCAATTACCAATTGCTATTTTAAGCCACTAAGTGTTAGAATGGTTGTTTTGTAGCAAACCTAACCAATACAGCCACAGAGACAACTGTTTCCCTGTGGCTGTTTTTTACTGTTTCTTTTTATCAACATGAAAAAAAAAAAAAAAAACCCAAGTCCTATTGGCCTTATTTTATCTAATTTTTATTATTAAATAAATAGTAGAAACAGATTTCAATTCCTTTCAGGTTATAATTTTTAATTTTGAAGCATTTTCAAGAGTAAAGAGATATTTCACATGGGGGTATACAGTAGTTTCTCCACATTTCTGTTTTGCAATT
The DNA here is from genome assembly GCF_014898765.1 of Herpailurus yagouaroundi. NCBI lineage: Eukaryota > Metazoa > Chordata > Mammalia > Carnivora > Felidae > Herpailurus > Herpailurus yagouaroundi. Next base: position 17,952,852 of record NW_024412419.1, on the reverse strand, counting down.
TTATGAAAAAACAAAAACATGGAGTATTTAGGGCCGCATCGTATTGACAATTCACAACTTAAATATTTGTTTGGAAGCCTGCTTGTTTAAAATTTTTTAAAGCCATAACAGGCAATTTAAGCCTGGCCACAATTAAAAATAAATTCACAGGTGGGGTGCCTGGGTGGCGCAGTCGGTTAAGCGTCCGACTTCAGCCAGGTCACGATCTCGCGGTCCGGGAGTTCGAGCCCCACGTCAGGCTCTGGGCTGATGGCTCGGAGCCTGGAGCCTGTTTCCGATTCTGTGTCTCCCTCTCTCTCTGCCCCTCGCCCGTTCATGCTCTGTCTCTCTCTGTCCCAAAAATAAATAAACGTTGAAAAAAAAATTAAAAAAAAATAAAAATAAAAATAAATTCACAGGAGAACCTTAGCATGCAGGAACAATGCAAAATCCCCAATAGTGTCAAAAGAACAGCAAAATGAATGTGCTATGAACCCAGACCCCAAAAGAAGTGTGTTTAAAATGCTAACAGTAAGCTCTCAGAAGACACTACCCTCTGGCACCAGCTTAAACAGCTCAATCTTTCCTTACCCTTGAGATGTCAAATCAGTCTTTTCCGAAGGTTCTGGAATTCCATGGAGGACTGAAGAATTGTATGCTCCCCTTTTAGGCAGGCCAGCCCTAGTGAGGTTACTAGATGATGCTCATTAAAAACATTTTTTTTAAGGGTTTTAAAACCCACTGGCCTCACAATAAATAGGACTGAACAACCACAAAGCAGCAATATTATGTCCGATTTGCTGTGTGTTTGCTAGTGAAAAAAGTTCTATGAGATTCATTTTAGAAAATGTATGTCAGCATTTGCAGCATGTTATTAATGCAGAAAACTATTGCCTGAAATTGGAAACAGCTTCAGAAGTATTTGCCTTGGTGTCAGTTTTATCTCCTATAGAATTTATGGCAATGTTCACTTTATTTTGCAAGATAAAACACATTAATGTAGAATTATTCTTATAATTGTAGAATTATTATCATCAAATTATTAGTAGTAGATGTAGTAATACTAGCATCATGTAAAATTATTTTGTAAATAGGACTTGTTTTCTCCACTAGAGAGTTACTGTGGAGAGTCAAAGCTGCGCCTAATGTACTTTAGACTCCCCTCGCCTTCCCTATCCCATGTCTTTTGTTAACATCCTTGGACTGTTGCAGGTGCAGAGTAAAGCTCTTTCTGGCAGACAAGTTTGTTAATATATTTGCATATGTGTTTTTCTAGCATATGTATCATCTTTTTCCATCTTCATGGCCGGCACAGTGCTGAGCATAAAGAAGGTGCTTAATATAATAGACCAGCTTTAAGGACAACACATTCTCTGAGGATGATAATACCAGCTAAGGGATGATTTTTTTTTTTTTAATTCTGCACATTATAGATTTTCACGTATGTACTGAATCACAAAGAAAACCTCCTTCTGGCACCAATGACTTAATTAGAAATTATTAATACTTCTTTAAAGAAAAAACTAATTTGAAGAACTCTGGAAAAAGTAGGAGACACAAGTAAGGAATTCTCTCACAATTCTTTTTGCCTTCTCACCTTGCCAAATGAAAAGTAGAAAGGAATTTTCAGACCTATGCTTTATGACTGTTGAATAATTAAGGAAGGCATATCTGAAAATCTGTGGGATTCTTCCAAGAAATCTCTCTACTGGTCTATGAACCATTTCACTACTTGTTTTCTTTGTTTTTGATTTCTTACCACTGCAAAGGAAGATGCGCCTTCACGTTTGCACCAAAAAATAGGTTAGTGATAAGACAGTTTCCATCATACTCATACATGTTTTTGTAATATGTGATTAAATATTTATATACCCATCTCCTCTACCCATCACTGAGTTATTCTAGAATATATACTTCTACCTTTTATCTTTCATGACTGGCATAGTACCAGGAGCATAATGCCTCAGTTATCTATTGCTGCATAATAAAATACCCCAAATTTAGTAGCTTAAAATAATAGCAGTTTCTTTTTTCTTGTGATTCTGTGAGTTGATGGGCAGTCCTCTGCATCCCATTTGGAGCTGAGCTGTGGCTGGAAAGTTCAAGACAGCTTCATTCACATTTGTCAAGCAGTGTTGGCCATTGGCCGGGTAGCTCAGTTCTCCTCCACATGGTCTCTCTTTTTCCATTAGTGTAGACCAGCTTCCCTAATGTATGGTGACTAGATTCCAAGAGAATAAAGCTCACGCTGCCAGGCTTCTTTGCATTGGGCCCAGAGCTGGCACAGTGTCCCATCTGCTGCATTCTGTTAGTCAAAGAAAGTCACAAAGCCAGACCAGATTCAAGTGGGAATGAAACAGAGCCCATCTCTGGAAGGGAGGAGGGGCAAACCAGGTGCTGAATGGAAAGAACTGTTGGTGGTCATCTCTGAAGGCAATCTAAATTTTTAGATTCTGATAAATATCTGTTGAATGAATAACCAAGCAATCAGAAAACCCAGTCAGGTTGACAACCAGAATTGAGAAGCATCAAATACTAGACAGAGAATATATGTATTTTTTTCTTCCTTTTTCCCTTGCTCTCTATCCTTTCTCTCTCTCTCTCTCTCTCTCTCTCTCTCTCTCTCTCTCTCTTTCTTTCATTCACAAGCTTTGAATAATGAATCTGCATTTGCCAGAAAAAGAATGAAGTGACTGGCATTTCTATGCAAGAACTAAGATAATGAACTTACATGATGGATTTGAAGAATAGCAAGTAAGTGGATATGCCTGATGAAATCATATGTTTGCAGAGGAGTGGTGGGGAATGAAACTGAAAATGTGTGAGGAGCTTGTATATTACAGGAGGAGATTAGCATCTGTTCTTTAAGCAATGTAGAGTTGAAAAATTAGAAGTAGGATACCATCATGAACATCATGGTGAGTTTTTCCAGTATGGGTCTAAAATGGGTCGTATGGACTCTAGTGAAAACAAAAGTCATGTCTACCTTATTTTTTGCTGGGTCCTCTATTCTTACAACTCTGCCATACTTTACCAACCATATGCCAGGTAATGGGAAATTAAGAATAAGTTTGAATACTTGATTGTTAAGTGAATGAAGGTATTATGTGCCATATCGTTCAGAAAACTAAGTATGAGGGAGCTTGTGCATAAGATTTTTTGTCATTAGCTGGAGCCCTAGGTGATGAACTTTGCATGCAGGCTTTGAAATCCATGATGAAGGTGAATCTATCAAAGGGAGATCTTGTTCAATGAATCCTTTCACAAAGCAAATTCTGCATAGATCACATCATTTAATTAATTTTATACTCAAGACATATTCTAAAGAAATATTTTAATGACTCATGTAATTAAATGTAAGTTGCCTCTATTATTTTAACTCATTATTTTAACTATATCATAAGTATTTTATTTTTGGCATTTTACTCGTTTGCCATATCTCTTTGAATTTTGGACTACCTGGAATAAAGACTCTCTTTATATACTTTGCTTACATCATGTTTTTATTGGTCTGGAGGGAACGATGGCTAGCATTCAAATTCTTTTAGTTACAAAGTGCTATTGTGTACATAATATTGATACCCACTGCAACTATATGGGATGGATGTTTAGGTATTAGAATCCCTTGTACAAATCCAAAGGAAAAAAACGGTGACATTATTATTGTTTAAGCAACTGCTGATTGAGAACTATGCATTTATTCTGATTTTGGAGAAACTACTCCTAATGAACCATATAAGTAGAACCAAATAGAAGATGGGTTCAATGAAATTTGGAAGAGTCCTGAATTACTTCTTGTATCTGACATCTGGGTTCTCTGCTCCATGACCTGTGGCTTCCCAATTTCATATTTCTCAGTAATTGCTTACTTAATGCCTCAAGCTAAATATCTCCTGGGTGACGAAGACCAAGAGCAGCAAGAAGTACATATTTCCCCTTAAGGTCACTTGACCAGTAGGGCCACAGGCCAAGTCCAAATTTACATCATTCTGTAATATACAGGAATGCCTGGTGACCATGCTTCAGCATGTACAGGGCTCCAGAGACAAGCCTATGGCTTTGCCTTCAGGATCTCAGCCTTTGGACTCAAGTTGGAGAGCATACTATGGATTTTTTAAAGGTGGTGCATATGAATTTGGAGCCCATTATTCTATACACCGAAAACAAATTCCACTGAGTACTAGAGAAAAAAAAAGTAAATTTAGAACAGATTTCTTTATAGACTGTCGCTTACCCTGATCAATAGAATGGCTATACTTAAGGAAGTGGTGGTAAGAAGGTAAAATGATGATTCCTTCAAAAATTCTCTCTTCTCAAAAGGGAGTGCTTTGTAAATGAAAAATAAAAAGGTGCCTTCCTGAGTTTCATCAAGGATGTAGGGAAAGAATTAGCTCCATGGGCCCTTCCTATTATCATTCTTGTTTAGATTCCCCTTTCCCTTCCTCTCCTTACTCTAGTGTGTTCACTTTCACGTTGCCCTACATTGTACTTTTATTTTAATCATATTGATGGACCCAGGATGTTTTTTGGTTCAATATATTCAGATACAAATTCATGATGGAGATACTGTTGGGTAGCATTGGAATGTATTAATCCTGGTATTAACCTGTCTCCCTTCCATCTTTCTAGTATCAAGAATTATATTGTGAATGAGTTCATGATCACCTTTCTAAAGATGTTACTTGGGAGGTTGATCAAGTTACTTGTAGATGTGCAAGAATTCAGTGTTGTGGTTTCAGTGTCCTAGTACTTGCCATCTAGATGTGAATTCGTAGGCTCCCACACACACATAATCTCGAACCCACACATACACACCCCTTTGCAAACTGGTCACTATTCAGCTTGGTTTCTCATTCACATCTAATGTTATGTGATGTCAGTGTAAATTGTTTATTTCCACTCTTCAGGTGTCCACTGGGAGATGTTTTCCCTTACATTTCAAGCTTCTTACCCCATTCCCTCACTTACCCCTTTCTAGAAAAAAAAAAAAATGAGTGTATTCTAATTAACCCTATACACAGCAGAAACTAACTAAGGATGTGAAACCAGATGCTCCCCTTTTTCTCTTTGGGATATGCTTGCCTGCAGAGAGCTTATGCTTTGGTCTGCCCTTGGGCATATGGTGTGCTGACCAGCAGGTGAGACCCATGGTTTCCTAGCAGTTCTTTCAATGTGGTAAGTAATTTAAATTCAAGGATGTGGTATCACCAAGTCCACCTAGTTAATAGGTTTAAATCCATATTCTCCAAGCTCGCCTTTGAGATCCATACATGTGATGTGTTCATCTTTATCTTCCTGATTCATTTCTCATTCAGTGTGATCAGAATTGGGATAGAAAGGCAAAGGTGCAATTGATTAGTCCCCTTGAACTTCAACATCTATGACTGAATTTTTCCTCTATAACTTGTTGTCAGGCTCCTCTGAATGCCCTTGTATGTGACGAGAATGATCTCGTTATATCTTCTTTTGCTTCAGCTAGTAAGCTCATATTAATTCTCTCCATGGAAATAGAAAGAAAAGTACTTTGCCTAAGACATGCATGATGGTGAATAATACAACCATAACTGCTGACAACTACGAACAGGGAAGTGGAAGCCTAGAGGCATGCAATTTGGAATTTCCCTACGAGTGACTATATTTTTCTTGGATGAAGGAGAGGTAGCAGCATAGAGTGTAATCATTTTAATTTTTTTTATTTTTTCTTTTGTCAAGGGAATCTCTTTGTTTGAAGTCTTATTTTAGTCCAATATGTAGTAGAGATAAAAACGATGCCATCATAGATAAAGTGGGGTGAAAGTCTACAGTTAGATACTACCTCCTCTTGCATTATGACACTTCCATGATACCCTTAGAACATATGGCTGGAACTCATTTTTAAGACCAGAGGAGAAAGATCACTGCACTGGACGTCAAGCACATGAGAATTTATGTCCATAAACACCTTAATGAACAAAGGACATTTCAACCAGTCCATTTATTTTCTCATCTCCTGTTGGAGACAACCGGTCCCTTAAATGCCTCTGGCTTGTAGAATTAAAGATAATATTTTTTAAAGTAGAAGATGACCCAATTTCTAAATCCCTGTGGTATCACATTTCAACATTCCATTCTTTAATTTTCTACAGTATCTAGAATAGTACACCTGGCACAGAGCTGATAGTCAATGAATGTTTGATGACTGAATGAGTGAATGAATGAGTAAATAGAAAAAGTTGATAGCTGTCCTTAGGAGCAGCAGAGTGCAGGAACCAAGCATGCAATGTGTAATAAAGAATCTCATTCAGAAAGTTCTCTGTTGACTTTTCAAAGATCAGAAATCTATGGACCTAAAATTGCCTTCTCCATTTTCAAAGGTAAATTTTGACAGAGAAATCCCTGTCTGTTGAAATATGCTTCTCACCCGCTGAAAACACCTGTTCCTGATAAATTTGGCTTCTTTATCCTGCCAAGGCATTGTGAAGAGACCACCCACAGGCTTCCAGAGCCAAAAATAAAAGAAAATAACATTGTTTCATTTAGGTGGCAAGTCTGCTTCTTGATGAGAAAGAATCTTTTTCACGTGTATCTAGGTTTCTAATTTCAACCACCTTTTTTTCTTTTCCTCTAGAAAATAAATACCAGGTCTTAAAAAAATTGTCTTCTCACTCCCATCCCTATCACCTTGCGCCTCTAAACCATAACTATTGACTCCAAAGGAAGGCTGTCTGTGAATGAGAGATTAACCTAGTATCATTCTTTTTATATCTGTGGCTCCCGAAATGTGTGCCAAAGTGTTCCAGAGCACTGTGGCAAAATCACAGGGGCATTTAGGATAATTTGAAACACAGCCTTTGTTGGACATTGCCCAAACTACTACCTCAAAATAATTTCCATGTTAGGTTAAGTGACTTTCCCTTAGATGATGTCATATCTTTATGTGACTAGGCTTCAAGAGATTGCTATAAAAAGAAGGTTCACATTCAGGCTTCATCTCTTCTAGGAGTTATAGCAGGGATTAAGCATAAATGACTCTTTCTCATGAACTGGTGAGCTAGTGTTTCCCATGTGACATCTAGTTCCTGTCATTCATAATCATGGGAAAGAAAAATTTGAAGAGAAGGCTTACTAGGGAAAGACATGATATTCAGATGTCTAGAAATCAGAGCGTGTGTGCCACAACCCTACTACTGAAGGAAGAGGCTAGATGTAAAATATAAAGGAAAAAATTGTGCAGAACAAGGTTCGAATCCTCGGTGAGCAATAGTGCTTCAGAAGTCCCTGGGAAAATGCAACACAGAGATCAGAAAAGGACACAAAACACAATGTGCCTCCCACAGGGTGGGTTTTGAGAGGAGCAAGCTGCTGTTTGGCATCTCAGTGGCTTGCAGGTTTGCAAGCTGGGCAGGAAAACAGAGGGCACCATGGAGGGTACCTCTCTCCATGTTGTTGAGGAAGAAATCCCTCAGTATGTAAACAGTGAACATCATCAGGAAAGCAGAGTCAGAGTCAGGAAAGCAGCAGAAACATATTAGGAACATATAAGAGACACCACCTGGGGAATCCCAGAAATGCCTGAGAAGACTTCATGGGTGGGGGGGTGGGATGGTTATACATCAGCAAGTTAAGGTGATATGTATGTTAATATGAGCACAATTATGTCCACAAACTGCTGGGTATGGAATGTTTTTATTTTCACAAATTCCCATTCTCAATGGAACTTATTTGTTCCTCTGTTGTGCCTCATCTTTTTCCTGTTATCTGTACGGGATATACAAGCAACACTTGAATAAGGCCGTTTCATGTCAGTGTCCATATGCCTGTCTTCTTGACTATACTGTAAGATCTTTGAGGGCAGGCACCATGATCTTTCCTGTGTTTTTGCTCACTGAATACAGTACTAGGAAAAAGAGTAGATGCTCATTAATGCTAATTAACTAGAACTGAATTGCCTCTGCCACCTTAGAGAGGACTGGATGACTGAAGTATTATTTTCTAATTTGCAACTAAGAGACAACTAGCAAGCTTCCTCATAATCAAAGAAGTGATAACTATCAAAGCACTATTAATCAAAATGTGTTTTATTTCCTACCAGGCTTTACTCATTAGGAAAATGAAGGAGGGGATTTATGTGCAGGCATAAATCAAAGTTTGTGATGCTAAAAGTATTGCAATGCTAAAGCCAGACAAATGACCCCCAGTTTAAAAGAAACAACATTTAAACCTCTCTGTACATAGCATTCTTTCCAAGAGCACTCAAGATTTCTGTAACTGTCTAAATGTTGGAACAAGATTTAATATTGAAGAAGAGAGATGTACGTACACATTGAAGCATTGTTTGTATCTTTTCTATGTAATTCCAAAATTATTTGGGTTTTCTTCTTTATCATGTTATTGAAGTGTCCCTACAGTTTATACACATCAATAATAGAACTAGGAATTGTGTTGGAAATAAAAATAAATAAAAATTGGTTTCTTACTATTGATGGTTATTAATAATGAATATTCTTCTTGTTGACTAAAACTTAACCATATTACAGAAAGGAGCTAAGGCATCATAATATGGAAAATAGGCAAGAATATGCCCATGCCTGGGAACTAGGTGTGAGTCTCAGTGATCAATAGATGCCATGAATGTATTGTCTGTGATGGTGAATATAGTTCTGCCTTTGGTTTTGCAACTAGATCTAAAAAGGTTACTGGTTTAAATATCCCTCCCTTGAGGCAGAAATGAGGGCACTCAATTGAAATGTAGGGAGAAACCCTGATATGGAATGCATGATCTTTAACTGGGCTCCAGTTTTTGGAATCTTGCCCTATAAAACAAAAAGGAAATGAGAGTGTTGCAGATGCCTTGGGTAGCATGGATAATCCTCAAGAATCTATTTGGTGAAGACTTCAACCCCACTAAAGTGTCCTTTAATGCTCTCAGATGTCCTGCAAGGGCTCATGAGTTTCATACTAGTTCCATTTAAGGATGTACATGAGCTCCAGCCTAGTAACTATATTTTTTATGATGCCACTTACACCAGTTGCTCTTTATATACCTAACTCATTTCATTCTGACAAACATCCTATGAAATCAGTATTACTATCACCATTGTCCCATGAGGAATATGAGCTTCAGAAATGTAAGAAATATCTCCAGTCCTTCATATGGTTAAATGGCATAGCTGTATCTTAAGCCACATATCAAGGAATGACACTAATATATTGCAACAGTCTCCACAGAAACAGAATATGGCTTGTAATTCAACTAATTTAAGTCATCAATGAAGGATGATAGAATCCTTTCCAGATGGATTTCCAACTTTCTGTGCTAATTTCTAGAATTCATATTTTCTACATAGATTCTGTCTCTGAGATAGACAAAGATGTATTCTCTTATTTCAAGAATTTCTAGGTCTGAGGGGAGGAAACATTTCTAAGTTCCCAGCTACAAAAACTCATGAGTATATAAAGAGACATCTACACAATGATATGAGAGGCTCAAAAAAAGGAGAGATTAGCTCTGAGTTAGAGTATCTATTAATTTTACTTGAACTGGTCAGAGGACTTGGATGGAACAAGAGACTTTGACAAGTAGAGATGGAAATGCTGAATCTTCTAGACAAAAGGGCAGCATAAACAAAGGTGTGAAAGCAGGGAGTGAAGACTGTTTCAGCATAGGATATTTTAGGTAAAGACTTGGGATAGGGTATATAGAAAGAGAGATGGAAGAAAAGATAAGACTCTTAATAAAACAAGTTGTTTGATATAATTTCTCCTTTCCATTTAACCTATTCTGGGAATTTCTAACATTAAAATTTAATTACCATACTTGAGTAAGATGTTGATCAGAAGGGAGTGTATCTAGGTGTAAACCATGTTTTATATGTGTAGAGAGATGAATATCCAGCATATTAAAGGTAATAAATAAACACTTCTTAAATGACTGAATAATCAAACTATTAATGGCTATCTAGAATTTGTGTGAATTTTCAAAATCACTGATATTTTATTGTATAGGTAGTATGAATTAAATTTTAATGAGTTTTAATTTAAAGTGGTTCCAAATGTGAATTTTTTTCCATAATAAAGTATGTTCTAATTATTACCAGAGTAGTTCATATTTGGTAATGGCTGGCATTGCTGTTGGGTAGTCCATTAAATCATGAAGTGATTGATTTTCTTTTCCTTTTCTACTTTCAAGGGGATTATTTCTACCAAATATAATTGCCCTTTAGTGAACAGTGTTAGTTTGATGTACTGTGAACTTCCTTGGGGATGATCAGCCTCTGTGAATAGTAGCATTAATCTAGTACAGAAACATTAGTGGCTTGTAAGGATTAATTCTATTTTAAGAACCTTTTACGAACCTTGAGTGTACACATGCTCCATAATAACTTGTTCCCAATTTCTCAACTGTCACATCTTTAATTTGGTTATTCACATTGTTTCTTCACAGTTGTTGATTCAAAAATCTGCTATACATTCTTTACATAATATTTTCAACCACCCCTGTCTTTCTGAGAATGAAAAATAGATGACAAGAATGCCATTGGTGTTTAAAGCACATACATCAAAGGTAGAATGGGTCTTTCGATCTTCCTTTCTATTGCAGCAAATAAATAGCCCAGGTTTTTCCTGATTAAGTTCTGTCTCTTCTATGTTGTCAGCAGAAATTTGTGTTTAAATTTTAAATTCAGATTTCTAAAACAATTATCACTTCACCTGGGCTTTCCAACAAGTTAATCAGTGGTTGAACTGAGATCATCATCAGCTCATCAAGCAATTGCACAGAGTATCTGCTAATTCAGTTCCAGTCAATTAATCCCCAATGGAATGAAGCTGTGGCAGATGGAGATGGAGGGAGTCTCTTCTATCCAACTCATCATTGGTCCTAAGTCATCAAGAAACCAGTGAGCTTTCTTCCTGGAACTTACACTTGATGCACAAAGGCCATATCATTTTCCTACTTAGCATGATGGATTATAAGATTCTCAGGGAAAATATTTGCATTGTGTAATGATCATAGGCAGGAAATGTTTTTCTTTATAGAGGCTATTCAACGGCTAACTTGAGATGACTGTCTATTTCTGGCACTAAAAATATACAAGTAAAAGGGAAGCATGGTCTAATATTATGCTTTGGATTAATTCTAATTGATCCCAGAGAATTTAGAACCTAAGTCTGGAGAGGTTAACATATGAAGTAAAGCCTTAAAAATAAATGACTTTTCTATTGACAGTTTGATGGCTATGACATCCCTGGGCGTAATAGCCTTTTTATCCAGAAAGATCCCCAAATTGAATGTGAGGATGGAGATGAGATTTAGCTTATTATCTTTTGTTGCATCTCAGTTCTTGTGGGTGATAGTATTGTTTACTAGCACACCAGAGTGGCTCTAAGCACTTAATAGAGTATACATGTCATTTGGACATAGGAAAGCTTACTTCATAAGCACCCACTGGTAAATGTTCTCTGGCTGAAGGCCAACATAGGCTAATATGAACTTGGTAAATTAATGAACCATTTACTCTTTTTAAAAAGTATTTGTGTTCTGAAGTAAATCTTATATTGGGAAGGCTATATAGCTTTTGAGGTAGGGGCATCCACGGTTTGAGAAATTGAGGCAAATGAGCATGCCAATGTATCACTGTGGTTGAATTCAATCATTCACTTTTTCACATATACAACTATTCAATAATTTTGATCAAACATATTTCATGAGGATAATGTGAAAAGAACATAAGATTGAATGATAGAATTCCTTTATGCAAGAAGGTTTAAGGCCATCATTCAAAGAACTGTGATGATTGCTTTAATATTAAAGGGGGGGAAAGAGGAATAAAGAATTTAAGCTCCAGCAAATTAAGCACCATGTCATATTCTCAGCCACTTCTTTGGCTAACATAGGGTCAGGCTGACATCAGACACTTGCCCAAAAGCTCAAGGATAATGGTAATGCCAGGGTCGTGAGTTTGGGCTTTTCTATGCAGTGATCCCATGCTTCTGATAGTGAAGCAGAAGGAGAACTAGGATGCTTCAGGATAATAATGCTCTGGTTTTAGTTGATAAATGCTTTCTTAACAGGAGTAAGGTTGGGGTGGGGGGTAAATGCCCAGTAGTTAATTTGAAGGACTATAAATCTTTGGAGCAAGCCAGAAGACTGGTGTAACTTTGCGTACATTGTTAATTTCTAAGTCTTGTTTTTTATTGTCCTGGAAGGACATTTTGAAAGTTAACAGACATCATGCAGAATTCTCTAAGTGATTCAACTTTTTTAAAGGCAAATCTGTTGAAAAAAACTATCTGATTAATATTCTGCTTTGTAACTTACATAATCCATATTCAATTGCTTAATGAGTTTTTGATTGTCACAGTGTTCCCTGTATGTACTTGAAGGTGAATTGAAAACAAAAGTAGTGGAAAACTATAGTGAATATCCAAATACTATAGAAAAGCCATTCAATAAGTAATCAATATTTTATATATTTAATATATTTGAGATATATATTTCCATTTTATTAAAAGAATATCAAGCTTGAAGTAGGATTCAAAAAAAGTATATAACATGGGCTTTAAAGATTATATGCTTATATAAACTTCCAGAACAAGACTGAGAAGAAACAATGCATTGCATTGATTGTATATTTATAGTTATAAGTAATATAGTAGAGATTTTCTCCCAAATCCCTAACATACTAACATAACTTTAAAAAATATTATTCCATTTTTAGATGATTCACAGGCATGGTCAATCTGTCATGACAAAAAAGTCAAGGGGCGCCTGGGTGGTGCAGTCGGTTAAGCATCCGACTTCAGCCAGGTCACGATCTCGCGGTCCGGGAGTTCGAGCCCCGCGTCGGGCTCTGGGCTGATGGCTCGGAGCCTGGAGCCTGTTTCCGATTCTGTGTCTCCCTCTCTCTCTGCCCCTCCTCCGTTCATGCTCTGTCTCTCTCTGTCCCAAATATAAATAAACGTTGAAAAAAAAAATTAAAAAAAAAAAGTCAAGAATCCTCCAATGGAGCATTCATAACCTCACTGCACATACCCATATTTATTGAAAACATTATATTATGATTAAATATTTTCATGTTTTTACTTCTTATTAGACCTTTGAGTCTTATGATTCTATTTTTGTAGATTCAATTCCTTACATACATGCTATAAAAGCAATGGATATTTATTTGATAAGTTATTGGATATTAATAGCATATTATTTTACAAAACTTACTTTATTGTTCTGGTTATTACTTTAAAGAAAAATACTAGAAAATTAGAACATTTCATTAGTTTGAACAACAGCTAGGCCAGAATGACAAAGTTAATTTTGTCTACCATTCCCTAGCATTAAAATAAGCAAATATTGGACTCCACCAAATATCTACTAGGAATTTATTTTTTAATGACTTGTTCTGGAAAAAAAAAGATGTATTCAAAATTCATATGTACTATAAAAGCCATTCTGAGATGGCAGACAACTTTCTTTTTTAAATATGTCCAGACCCTGTGGTGTATTCCTACATTATGATGAAGAATAGAGAATTGTATACTTACACAAGGTATATACTTGGACAAGAACAACCTTGTGGGGGGCGGGGGAGGGGAGTGTTTCTATGAGTATGACATGATAATAAGATGTCCCTATAACTAGTCAGGAAAAGAAGTCTGACTTTTATATTCATAGCTGAATGTAAACTTTGCCATCTGGTCATCTTATTGGTCAAAGACAAAGATATCTATAGCTCAGCGTAGGATATTGAATTGATCTTGACTATACAGTTATTGAGTTTCCCATTATTTTTTAGAATACTTAGTTATACTATTTTAAATATTATTTTATTGTAAATTACCTCAAATCATCTTGAAAATATTCACAGTATGTATTATGTCCATACAGTGCTCGTATCTGTTTATGTGACAAGATAATATGTATTTATAATGATACCTAGATATGCAATTTTTTGTATGAAATTTTGAGACTTCAGGAAACTTTCTTGAAATGAAAGAGATACAGTGGATCTTGAAACATGATTAGGATTTGGATACACACATATTTATTCAAAATTTTCTGTGAGATTTACTGGATCCTCTCTTACTCATGGCAGACCAAAATGGTCTGGATGACTGTTTAGTGGAGGTATAATGAAGTAGCTTGTTAATTAACCCAAATGTTTAAAATATGGTCAAAAAGGAGAAATAATCATTTTATGTAAAGTAACTAGAATTTGGAATTTTATTCTTCTTTGGTATTATTTTTTCATAGTTCCTTTTACATTTGCCATCTAAGACTTTACCTTAAGGTTTTTTTTCTGACCCTAATTGATAGGTCAATTATGTGCCATACAATTCCCATTTATTTAAGATTGTTTATTAAAGAAGATGATGTTTGTAATATGGTATACAACTAATTTACTCTGATTCCTACTTGAGGACTTCTCTTGCTATCTTAGTAGCTTTTACTGAACCCAGAGAGAATTGTTAGCTCAGTGATTGCCAGGTCTTAATTAATTACAAACTGCTTTGCATTACCTGTGACCTATGGATTTATGGTTAGAGAGAAAGCATCTTGCAAAGGATCCTTGGGGCAGATACTTACGAAGATATGGAAATAGAACTCTGTCTCTCTGTTTTGCTTTTGTAAAGAGTGAGTCTTGTCAATGAAATTATGTCTGTGTGTTAGAAAGGAAGATTTATTCTCGGCTTCTCATATTATCATATGGAAAGTCTTCAGTTAGACTGACTTTCCTGGTTTTTCTCTGCACACCTCCCAGCGCCCCACCTTTCCCTACAAGAGGAGGAGTATGTTATCAGAATTTGATGAATTTGAAGGGATAAATTCACCATGCTCAGCTCAGCCCATTCCTTTCTCTTCTTTTGGATTTTTTGCTATAGATGATACGTTATGATCATCCTGGTAAGGGACTCTTTGGCAATACAGAGTGCTGAATTCTGGAGAAATAAGTTAGTTTTTGATAAATCCTTTAGAGTTAGGATTGGCCTGTTTGCTATGCATGCTAAACTGATATTCTTTATATTCATTTATGAGAAAGGCACACAAGGGACTTGGTATTATTGAACCAATGCAACTTACATGTTCTTGAAAGAATATTTTTCTAGTTTTGCCAGTAAGGGATGAGTAAGTCCATTTAATATAAAGACTGTGAGTATTAACAAGCTCTTTTATTGGCAGACCTAAAGTTATATTGTAGAACTTTTTTTTTCCTTCCATTAATGCAATTGGTATTTTCATCTCCATTTTTCTGTCTTGTATGTTGCACAGTTGGTTCCAATCTCAGGAGAGAAAAGGACAATCCTTACCAACCCTATAAAGCCCCAGCCATATTCTATGCAATAAGAAAAAATAATGTTAGACAGGGAACAATCAATTTTAATACTTTCTATAAAATGTATTTCAAGTATGAACATAAACAAATTAGGGGTAATTTCTACAAGATCAATAATTCTGGCTCATTTACAATAGTTGTAAAAAAAAATTCCACTGTAATTAACCTCTACAGTGAGTTTCCTTTGAGACAATTTATCTTTGATTAAAGTTAAGTGTATCTAGGAATTTCTTTTGATATGGATCACAGATATTCTAAGAACCTGTGATATATTATTATTCTCAGCTTTTCCTGCCATTCTCTATCACATTTGTCATTGTAGGGCCCTTCCCTATAGGAGAAATGTAAACCACCTCCCATTGAGTTCATCTTGGCCCTTTAACTTGTTTTGCCAGTGGAATCCAGCTGAAGTAAAGTAGGCCCCATCTGAGAAGCTTAAAGAGCCGTCCCTCAATTCCATCTTTGCTTCTTTCCCATGCCATGAGCATGCATGTCCCAGATGTAGGCAGTCCGCTACTTTAGCCTGGATCCCACACAATAAAGGTGAGAAATAACCCCTTGTCCTCACAAACCTTTGAGACTAGAAGTTGTTTGTTGACATGACACAGCCTAGCGCATGTGGGTGATACAGATTCAACAGTAACCATTTACACACATATTTCCTCTCTTTTGTCATTCTTGTCTATGTCCTTGATCACAATTTGTAAAAAAAAAAAAAAAAAATTCCTTGTCCTTTGTTTCCTCCCTATTTTATTCCTTCTTTAAATTTCTGGTTTTCTGCTCATTTGTGTCTGTTTGTTGGTTTAACCTTATCAACTCACTTCTTTTTTTTTAAAGGTTCTGTCATAAATCTGGTCATATCTAGAGCTAAAGAAAAAAATCAATTTTCCTAAATTGACTCATCTGGGTGGGGTTTATATCCAACTTATTTTATTTTTGAAAAGGTCTATGAGAAACTTTTGACAGTGAGCATTTTGAAAAATCTTACTTATAAACATTCTTTGGTCTCTTAGCATTGTCATGCCATGGAAAAGAAGGAGGACATGCATAAGATTTATATAGCTGACAGAGATTTCTATGTACTGTGTGCACTACATTTATATTTTCAGCTTAAATCATTGAGTGATTATTTTCTGAAAGAATTTCGTCTTTCTTGGGGGAGGTTGAAAATCATGTCTACTCGATGATTTATTAAGTGAATAAGTAAGTGAAAATGAACAGACTGGTACTGATTTTTACCATAGGCAGCAAATTATGAATAATGATTCTTCCATGCTTGAACTCCTTTGCAGTGATTCTGCAAATAATTCTAGTTTTCTCAGGTTGTTTCAGCCAAATGGATTTGCATAGGCAAGAGAGGCTGAAAGATAGCAGGTTAGGCTTGAAGCACTATGTCAGGGGGCACATTAGAATTTTATTAGAAATATGGGCCTTTCTGCCATTAGGTGCCCTGCGTTCATCACTGTCATATACTGTAAGTAAAGGGAAGATTAGAAAACATTTAGGATAGTATAGCAAATAAACAAATATGTGGGTTAAAGAACTTTTATAACCTACCTTAGAACACCAAAGGTCTTATAATTAAACTGAAGAGATATAAGAAATCTGTGGACTCTGTCACTGCCTACATTTATAAATACTGTTGACTGGCATTCCTTGAGAGGAAAACTGCTTCTATTTTCCAAGGTAGCATTTTTAATATATTAGACTGAACCAAACGCCATTTCCTTTTTTTAGGTCAAAAGCAATTGAAATTTGGCAATATCAGACTGTCCAAGCAAATAACTTAAAATTTGCTATCCAAGTACACTCTATGACAAAATGTCCATTTCTCAATGTGTACATTTGAATTCATATACAAAATGTGCATTTATAGATTTATAAGTATAACTGTCAATTTCTATTTTATTGTATATATTTTATACCATAAATATCTTGTTCCTAAATAACATACTCTCTAAATTATGGGGTTTTTAATATACCATAATTTATTAAATTGTCTTAATATGGAAGATGTACTTTGCTTTATTAATTTTGGTGGTGTTGTTGTTGATAGTTGTAGTAGACTGAATTTTGTTTGCTTTTGCTTTAATAGGTTATAGTAAAATACCCCTCCCCCAATATATATCATACATATGTTGCATGTTTTGTTTTGTTTTGTTTTTTTACAAATATGTCTATGGTTTCTTTATATTGTACCCTTTTGTTTTCCTAAAATACAAACTTAAAATAGGATTACAAGTAGTTTATTAATCATCTTTAATTGTGCTTCCATTACATAATTATATTATCTTTATCTTCATATGTCAATGCATGTACAAACATTATCTAACTTGCTAAAGTATGAATTTACTGCGTTTCTATTGAAATCTAATGTTCTGGGGGTAAATTATCTGTTGATATTTTTGGGTCATTTATTCTAGTGCAGGCTTTCATTTTTTTCCATGGCTTAATAATTTTCTCACAGTTACATACGGAGATGTTTGATAAATGTGAGAAGGCGGGGAGAAAGGGAAGTCAATGTGCAAGGACAAGCAAAGGTGACCCAGAGAGAACGTGCC
This sequence comes from Herpailurus yagouaroundi, assembly GCF_014898765.1. Lineage (NCBI taxonomy): Eukaryota > Metazoa > Chordata > Mammalia > Carnivora > Felidae > Herpailurus > Herpailurus yagouaroundi. Next base: position 17,935,004 of record NW_024412419.1, on the reverse strand, counting down.
TGGGAAGGAGGAGGAAATCTGTCAGAGTAGTGCACATGTAATATGAGGCCTCATCAATGCAGAGTCCAAGCAAAGTGTGGAGATGTGTCTGATCTCTTCCTGTCCCTTGAACTCCCATCCCCTGGACCTGCCACTTCCTGATTTTGTATAGTTGTAAGGAGAAGGTTGCATTAGAAAGGCAAAAGACAATTTCATTACGCTGCGAACATCTTCTAAAAGATCCCAAATTAGGAATAGGCAATAGGCAGGAATGTGGTTACTTTTATTGAAGTGTGTGATGGCAGGATGTGTGGCCTGGAGGCACTGGCAGGAGTTCAAGAGGGGACCTGACCTAAGCTGGATGAAAGCAAAGGTAGTAAGTGCTGCAGAGGCATGACATAGCCTCTAGCAAGGTTTCTGGTGTGTCTGAGTCTCTTGAAATCCCATGTGAGGATACCTATGGGGATCCCAAATGGAAAAAAAATGAGATTCTGGTCTTCTCTGAATATACTTGACATTTTAAGCTGTTCACATTTCTTATTTGTAAGGAGTCTGATTGAAAAGGACAATTATTTTCTGGCACTTAGAGAAATTTTGAAATATTCTTCCTTTATGTTTTATGTTCTCATCCAGGAGATTTAAAAGTTCTTTTATTTAAATGTTTAAAACAGCTTTAAAAACTTAGTATTTTTGTCTTTTCTTAATAATTTAAACGTTTTATGATTCAATATGTCACCCATGTAGAAAGTTTATAAAGTGAATGTGTAAAGTTTTAAGAATAATAAGATGATTACTCAGGTAGTCAAAACCCAGTTTAATAAAAAGAATATCACCAGACTTAGAGACTGTCAGAGTGGCCCCCAGTGTGGATACCACACTATCCCCCAGGGAACCACTGTTCTGGATTCTGTATTCATCACCCTCACACTTTTATTGAAGATAGTCCACCTTCTGTTTATGCACTCCTCAACAATGTATATGGTAGGAATCCTATTTTGATTTGTCTCTTTGTCACTACTTTAATTTTTCATCCATGTGATTACAAGTCCCTGAGTAGTTGTAGCGTATTTCATATTTTTATTGTTTTAAATGTATTCCAGATTTTTTTTTTTTAACTTTTTATCATAGACAGTTGGGTCTTCCCATTTTTTCACCTTTATGAAAACTGCTGATGTGAATGTTCCTGTCTGTGTGCCATGCTGCACGTGGCCATGAATTTAGCTGGTGTGTGTTTATACCTGGACGTGGGATGCCAGGGTATGCACGTGATCAACTTTGCCAGTGGATTAAACCATTTCCTAAAGCGGTTTTGTCAATGGACAAAACCACAGCAAGAAGTGGATGAGTTTGTTTTGCTTCAGAATTTCTCCAACAACTGGTACAGTTTGACTCTAATGCTTGCCAGGGAGAGTGTAGAATGGTACCTCATTTTGTTTTCTACTATATAACATGTTTTTCATTTAAATTTTCTCATTGGCAGTAAGGTAGACTATTTTCACATGTTTATAGATCATTTTTGTTTTCTCTCCTCTTCTTGCCTTTACGCATGTTTCTGGGGGAAGGTTGAGCTTTTTTTTTTGTTGTTGCCTGGAGGAAGTCTATTTAACATGAGTTTTAATAATTTGTCTCTTATATGAGGCACAAGTATCTTGCCCACTGTAAAGCTTCCCATTTACTCACTGTGTGGTAACAGAACTTCATGGATCTTTGATATTTTCTGTCAACCTTCAGACTTTTTGCATGTTGCTTAAGAAATTTTTCTATCATGAGATCATGAAAAATTTGTCTCTGTTGTTTTCCTAAAAGTTTAATAATGTCTTTTTTTTCCCTGTTAAGTTTTTCATCCACTCAAAATTGGTTTTTGTGGGGTGTGAGGGAGGGATAGAAAGTAATTATTTTGCATGGATAAGCAATTATTTAAGCATGCTTAGATAGTTGGTTCTTCCTCCAATGATCTGAAGGGCCAGCTCAGTTGTAAATCATATTTGCATATATGCATGAATTGTAATGAATCTGTTTTATAATAAATCTTGCTAACTGTTAAGGCAAGTTATCCCATCTTGCTCTCTTCTAAGAAGACCTCACTCTTTTTAATCTGTTTTTTTCACATAAATTTTAGAATCCCTCTGTCTTTTCCATGACTAGTTCTATACAGATTTAGTTTGGAATTTCATTGAAGTTAAAAGTGTATAGAGAATATTTACATCCTAGAATATTCAGTCTTCTTGTCTTACAATATATCACTTGATTTAGGTACTTTTTAATACCTTGAAAAGAGTTTGTAATTAATTCCTTGAAGAATTGATACAACTTCTCCTGTTACTTCTACATATGTTTTATTTTTCTTGCCTTTGTAAATAGCATTCTTGATCCTTTTAGTGCTCAAAGTCCTCCTGAAGCTTTACCTTCATTCTATTTCCCATCCAAAATTGACCACTATCTTCGCTTGTAATAACATATATTAGTTTTGACAATTTTTGAACAATTTTTGAATCATACTCATACTGTACACTCTTTCATGTCTGGCTTCTTTTGTTCAATAGTATACTGCTGATAGTAAGATTAATACTAAATGATGAATAAGTATAAATATTTTTCCATTCTAGCAATATATTCATCTTTACTGATAGACATTTGATTTGTTTCCTGTTTCATGTGTTAGGAAAGATAACACGTATAATATTACATACCTACAATAAACATACCTATACATAATTTCTGATGCACATATATATGCATTCCTGTTGGGTTTATACAGATAAGTGAAAGTATGATATCATAGTCTATGCATATGTTCAGCTTTTATAGATATTATCAGTTTTTCAAAGTGGTTAAAAAATTTTAAAAACATCCTTCCATAGTAATATATGAGTGTTGACATTTCCCATTATTTCTCCCTCCTAGTGTGATAGGCTTTTTTAATTTTAATTGTGTTTTTTCTGGTAAGTGCCTAGTAGTTGTCTCTCATTATAGTTTTAGCATGTATTTCTCTGATGCCTAATGAGGTTGAACACTGTTTTATGTCTATTGGCCATTTAATTTTTTCTCTTGCAAGATGTCTGATTATGTCTTTTGACCTTTTTAAAAAACACAAAGTGGATTTGCAGCCATTTTCTAATTCACATGTATGAGAATTTTTCATAAATATTTGATATGTTTTTTATCATATGCAGTTTATTTTTTTTAGCAGTGCTTTTTTTATTTTATTTTTCTTTTTATTTTATTTTATTTTATTTTATTTTATTTTATTTTATTTTATTTATTTTTTTTTTATGAAATTTATTGTCAACTTGGTTTCCATACAACACCCAGTGCTCATCCCAAAAGGTGCCCTCCTCAATACCCATCACCCACCCTCTCCTCCCTCCCACCCCCCATCAACCCTCAGTTTGCTCTCAGTTCTCAACAGTCTCTTATGCTTTGGCTCTCTCCCACTCTAACCTCTCTTTTTTTTTTTTTTTTTGTCCTTCCCCTCCCCCTCCCCCCATGGGTTCCTGTTCAGTTTAAATACTATGTCCCACTTGTTGGTTTGTCTTTCACATTGTTGATGGTATCTGTTGATGAACTGAAGTTCTTTTTTTTTTTTTTTTATTTTTGAGAGAGAGAGACAGAAAGACAGACAGACAGATAGCACAAACAGGGAAAGGACTGAGAGAGAGGGGGACAGAGGATCCAAAGCAGGCTCCATGCTCACAGCAGAGGGACCAATGTGGGGCTTGAGCTCACAGACTGATATCATGACCTGAGCAGAAGACAGATGCTTAACCAACTGAGCCACCCAAGTGTCCCAGTGAACAGAAGTTCTTAATTTTAATTTTGTTTCTTCACATATTTTCTCTTTACCATTGTCTTCTAGAAGTTCTGACAAGCATTCCTTATATCTTCTTATTCTGAACATAATGTTTTTCATATCAGCTTTATCAAGTTGCATCGTATATAACTTCATCATATGTGTTTTTCATTTTACTAATTCTCTCTTCAGCTATACAAAATCACAGTTTTTCCTTTGTCTTTTCTTTTTTGTATTTTTGACTTCTTGGTGAAGATTCTCCCTCCACATCTAACCTCAAAGACTAGACATAATATTTCCTTTCTCTTTCCTTATGTATAGTAGGTTTCGATTTTGTTTACACTTGTAATATAGGAGTGTCTGAAGAACCCAGATTTATGTGAGACTTTCCTGATAGACACTCAATATTGGATGCCCTTGAGACTTACTTTCTATCCCAAAAATTTGTGTAGCTATGAATTCAAAAGCTCAAGATCTCCAGGGGTTGTTAAAAATATGAAGGGTAAAATCTCTTTTGGGATAAAACTTACGAACCAAAGTTCTGACTTTCACTTTGATTTTGTCTTTGGTCTCTATAGGTATCTTCAATTTCTCTAGAACAGCAATGTGTTATTAATGATTTATTTTAATCAGCATTTTTATTTTATTTTTGTTTTAATTTGCAGTAAGAAAGAACATATAGGCTGTCTGGTCTACCATACAGCTAGAAAGAGAAGTCTAGTTATCTTAATAACAAAAACTTATGCACATCAAAATAAGTGTATCTCATGCTTTATTTTGAGAAAGAATTTTTGTTGTTGTTTTATCCATTGCTTTAGTACAAGAGAGTTACTGAGGATTTGTCTTGTATTCAAGTGAATTATCCTACAAAGTATAGTATGTTTAATGGATTTTTTTACATTTATTTTTAACTATGTTATAAGCATTATTTTTCCAATTTTAATAGCATTTTCATACAATAATACCTGTAATATTAAAAATTTAACCAATTATGTTTTATCAACTTAAATGTTGTTTTTTATTTGGGTACTTTTGCATTATTTTTATATAAGGTCTAATAATATTTACATATTGTTTGTTTATTTGATTAGAATACTTGTTTAATTTTGTAAAGTTTTATTTTGTATCTACTGTAGGGAGGCCTGGGTTTTTCTCCCTATTAACATCCCCCAATGAGCCCTATTTAGAAGGTTATTTCTAGAGCACACAAATATACACTGATGGTTCTTAAAATAAAGCAAGTGAGATCTCAATGGCCAAATGTGGAACAATTTTAACAGCAAAATAAATGCAGTAGCACTAGATTGTTACCCAAAATATAAAATAAATACCCATGAGTCCATATTGACATAAATAAATGCTTGAATAAACTTATAAATGGAGGAGAAGAGACAAATCTCCCATACAGAAGAATTCTAAATAAATTAAAAGGATACTCTCTTTGAGAGTGAGCCTAACTCCCCACCCTTTAAATTTAGGTTTTGGATAGTGACTTCCTTCCAAAGAGCAGAGTGTGGAAAGGGGAAAAAGAGTAACTTTGCAGTTCAGAAACCTGACAAACATTACTTCAAGAAATAGATGTTCAAGGTCAACAATTAACCATTATAAATCATGTTGATACAATGTACCCTTGATATGATGTGGAGACAATGACATTTTACCTCTATTATGTTCCTCCCTAAGACCCATAACCTCAGTCTCACCAGAAAAAAAAACATCACACAAATACCAATAGTGAGGCATCCCACAATATATCTCACCAGCTTTCCTCAAAACTGTCAAGGTCATCAAAAACAAGGAAACTTTGAGAAACTTTCATAATGAGGAGCCTAAAAAGACATGAAAACTGAAAATAATGTGGATGGAATCCTAGAACAGAAAAAGGACAATATGTAAAAATTAAGGAAATCTGAATAAACTATGGACTTTAGTTAATAATAATGTGCCACAACTGGTTCATGAATTGTAATGAATGTGACCTGCTTGTGGAAGATGTTAATTGTGGATGTGGGACATATGCAGACCATCTGCATTACCTTCTTAATTTTTCTCTAAATCTAAAACCATTCAAAAAAGAAATTCTATTGATAAAAATAAGTAAAGCCAGGGAAATGTGTAAAGCTGATGTACTTTCAGGGAACTTGGTGTCAATTCAATTCTGAATATTTTTTGATCTGGTTATATTACCATTCAATGTACTTTACGTCTTGAATGCGGTGATACTCCTAAATTATCAATGATTGCCTACAAGTTACCCTGGAACCATTGCATCAAAATGAGTGAGCATTGTCCAATTTGTAGTACAAGTGAACATCTTTTTTTAAAAAAGAAGGTAGGTAATTGAAATAATAATTATCCATCATCATTTATTATAGCCTGTGATGGGAGCTAGTGCTCTAACCTAGTATACTTAGCAGAAACATGAACTTTTATAAATATTGAATGATAATTAATCAAATTGAAATACTTTGCTCCAAGACATAAACCTTAATTCTTTAGAAAATTAATTGAATTTAAAGTAATATTTTTATAGGTTTGGGTAACTATTCATTAATACCAGGGGACATTTACAATTACATAACTTTAAGAACATTTAATAGAAATACAGACTCACAGAACTAAAAGAGAGATCATCTGTTCTAGTCTCTCATTTACTCTACTGGAGAGAGGGACCAAATGACCTGGCTAAGATTGTTGAATTGTTTGTCACAGAGCACTTGGAATTTATTTGAGTTTGCTGCTGAAGCTTAGAAGTTGGAGCCAAGAGATTTGGATTTGGGCCTCATGGTCTGTGTGAATATAGCCTGATTCTTAAACTTTTGTGTTTGTAAGTATTTTCGTTGTTAAGGAATGAGGATAAGGATGATGATATAGTAAAAATTCTCCAAGTATTTCATAATGCTGTTTAAGGTTTCAATGGCATCATGTACTAGAAGGAAAATTTAAAACTTTAAAGCAAAATAGAATTTGTTAATATTGTTTTTATTTTTTATCAAATTTTATCTACTATCTCTCACCTCTGATTTTCCCTTTCTAGATGGATAAATTAGTAACCAAGCCAGGAAGCCCAGTCTTACAGAGCTGTTAAAATTTATTATATATATATTTAGATATGGATAGATTGTACAATTTTCCCTTAATTTCTATGTGTCTTTCTCTCTCTCTCACTCCCTCTCCCTCCTTTCCTCCCCTTCTCCCTCCCCATCTCCCAGTCTCCTCCTCTCCTCTCCTCTCCTCTCCTCTCCTCTCCTCTCCTCTCCTCTCCTCTCCTCTCCTCTCCTCTCCTCTCTTCTCCTCTCCTCTCTTCTCCCTTCCTCCCTATCATAGCTTCTTGGGTACTTTAATTTGGTTTGCTAGGCTTTATAGTCCTAAGAGTAGGAGAGAGTGTTCCTCTGCAGTCTTAGATTATCTTCACCGTTTTTCCTTATAGTTACTCTTTCTTCCAGTGGCTTCTGCAATAATACTCTTTCCTGGTTTTCCTTCCACTTCTTTGAATAGTCCTTTGCAGCCTTTCCTTCCTCCTGTGCCTTAGACAGAAATGTTAACTCTGAGTTCTATATTTAGCATCCTTATCTTTTCATTACACATGTTTTTCCTGGATAACTCCATTTAACTTCCATGACCCCAAGTAGACATCAATGAACTTCATATTTCTGTCTCTAGCTCAGACCATTCTCTTGAGTTTCAGACTTACAAAGCTAACTACCTACAGATACTTTTCCCAGAATATTTAAGAGTCACATAGAATTCAGAATATACAAAGATAAAGTCATGGTGCCATACTCCCTCTAATTAATTTCCATAACCTTCCACTCAGCTCTCAACTCGTATCGATCTGTTGTACAATTCAGAATTCTGGAAGTTATCTGTAACATTGTCTTCTCTTAACATTCTCATTTCTATTTGTGAAAAACATTCTATTGAGTTTATTTCCCAAATAATTATTAAATATGTCTCATTTTGCACATTTTCACTTTCTCTGTTTTGGCTAAGGTTTCCATGGTCTCTCCCCTGTACCTTCACAATAGTGTCTTAGCTCAGGTGCCTGAGATTCAGGTGACTAACTCCTCCACATAATTCACATGTCCCTAGGTTTCTAAATTACATGTATGCTATGTGACTTCCCTGCTTAAAACTGTTTGGTGGTTCCCTGTTTATAACATACAAATTAAAGAACAAGTTTCCTGGAAAGCAATCAAGGATATTCATTCAAAAAATATCTGAAAATCTTTCCAACCTCATCTTTCTCAGTTCCCCACATTCTATGTTTAAATTCCCAACTGAAATGCCTTTTAATAAATGTTCACTTTATGTGGGGTGTGTTATATGTAGTTAATCTACTGTGTTCAAGATCCAAGTCAAATGTTATTTCTTATAATTTCTTCAGACAAAGTATAGCAGTCTACATCTCTAACAGTTTTTCATGGCAATTAAATTAGTTTTTATGTATATACTTTCACTGCTAGGCTATAATGTACCATATTATTCTACAAAGTAAAATAGTCATCCACTCCTGGGTATTCACTTGGTAAAGTTAAGTTCCAAGTATAAAGCAGTAGAAGATTCCATTTAGTATATATCACATGAATGATTCCAATGTAATTAATAACTATATACACTGGTGGAAACTGGTATTTTTATAATACAAGTTATTATATATAATTATATATAATATATCAATATAATATGATCAACTGTCATTACTTGTCAACACAGAAGTAAAGGGATCAGTCAGTATAGGAATCCTTGGCCCAATCCCTTCCAATAAAAGGACTCTTTAATTTGATAATTCATTGAAATATTCTGTTCTAGCAACATTTATTTAAATGTTGCTGATACATTTTCCTATGATGTATTCTCAGGAAAACTTCTGGTCACTAGTGTTACCACAAGAAAGTTGTTGTTAAGGTTGGGTCTGCTAATGAACTCTGTAAACACATTCAGCATCTGGCAGACATTCCAAGGTGAAAGCCAAGCAGATGGCTAATTTAATATAATCTAAGTGACTTTGGATCAGATAAAGCAATTGAATTAACAGCACTTTAACTCCGCATACATCAGTTCCCAGCCATTCCTACCATTTCATTCCAATAGGCACTTCTTTAGGATGAAAATCAATGCTAATTGAAAGCTCATATGGTGATGTTTATGCCTGTAAAATGTGTGGTTAAATAGCATATTAAAAACATGTGGGCATGAATATTAGGATTGGGAAATGGGTTTAATACAGAATAAATCATAATGCCCTTAGAGTTGCTTTATGGATTTTAAATCACAAATTGTATTTTACCCATTGTGCCTACTGTATTAATCTCAATTTCATTCAGACTCTTTCCATTAGATCCACTGGGATTTATGGTTGATTCATAGTGACTTTCAACTTGTTGTCCTGTGGGGTAGGAGAGTGTGTGTGTGTGTGTGTGTGTGTGTGTGTGTGTGTGTGTGTTGAGAGAGAGAGAGTGATTTTAATTTGTTATTCCATACTTTGTTTTTAATACTTGCACTTGGCAAATTATATTTTAACCTTATTTTATAAAGAGAGATTCATGTGCAACACAAAGTTGTAAACAATTAGTCTCACGTCACTTAGCCAGGAGGTAGCAGAGTAAGCCCTCAACTGTTGACTTTCCACTGTAGTGGAAGAACATGGATATAATAGTTAGAAAGACTAGGGTTAAAATTCTGGTTCTGTAACTAACCAACTGGGTAACAGACTAGAACTGTGCCTATTGAGAGGACTGCATGGCATGATGCCTATAATTCACAGTATACGGTATGTCAGGTACTTCCTTAATATGTATCATTATTGTCAATATTGTCTCATCATCATCACATTTAGCATGACAGCCATCCTTTAATCAGTGTATTCAATAAGCATTCATTTACTCTTTGCAGAGAGCTATGCTAAGCACTAGTAATAGAAACATAATATAAAGGAGGAGAGATAACAGAATGAAGTGGGCTTTGAAGCCAACATGCCTGGGTACAGATTCCAACATCACTACTTACTGGTTCTGTGCCCTTGATCAAGGCACTTACACTCCCCCTGCTTTAGTCCTTCCATGTAAATATGGAACTAGTACCAGTACTTACTCCATAGGTTATTGCTTTAGCATATTAATACATGTCTAGAGCTTTGAACATTGGAATACAGTAAGCATTGTAGGAATGTTAGGAAACCACTAAAATGTAGGCTGCATGAGGAAGGAGATTATTTTGCTATTCTGTTTACTCCTTTAGAAAATTACAAATATTTGTTTAATAAATGAAAAGTAAATTACATTTTTTCAAGGGACATGCAGTCTAGTGAAGGCTTTTAGAATCACACAGATCACAATCAAAGTATCTTTTTTTGTGTGTATGCTAAATAGAGTTATGCTTACACATGACTCCTGCCCTCTTAGAGGGATTTGTGAGAAGCAAGAAAAACATTAATGAAATATGTGTGATGACTTCACAATTAATTATTGTGCTGGAGGCATAGACTTTTGTCTTTGGATAATTCAATGAGAAAAAAAAAGAGAGTTCTGCCTTACAGAGTCTGATGAAACCTAACTGATGCCATGATCTTTCCAGGCAACATGGCCATGGGTGACACCATTTTACACTCACAGTGCAAATGAGTATAGTTGATTTAAAATAGCGCCTCCCTCTGCATTTTCCAGCACCCTCTACTTCAGCACATCTTCTCTTGTCACTGATGTCTCACATCAAAATTAGCAAAAGGACATATTGTAAGGAAATATAGGAGAGCACCTACACGTAATGACCTCAACTATCAATTCACAGGTAATTTTATTACTTTCTTGTAGGACCTTGACATCTTGTGATATGCATTACTCAACTGAGCATTAATGTTTACATGGAAATTTTCCAAGATGAGGAACTGTTAACCATTTAACTACTGATAATACTTTGACCTTGTATACACACACATGCATGCAAACAGGATGGTCACAGTAGAACTTGGCTGTCCCATATACCCCACTAGCATGTAAGCTGTGAGAAAGACTACTTTCCATTTTCACCTCGAAATTCCAGATTAATGCAAATGGCTGAATCTTGTACTTTCTTCTCCTTGTGTTTCTCTGGGTCTGTCCAAGGAAGCACAGGGAGTAGTCTCTTCATTTATACCTAGATGCGGTATGTGCTCTTGCGGCTGCCTTCTCTCCTATAACTCTCCCTCACTGTAGCCATCTGTCTGCAGAGGCCTATTGTGCCCTCTGGTAAGTCACCCATGTGATGATCTCACTCCTGACTTCTAAGGCCTTTGGTTTATCTGCTTTATTTAACAAATTTCTGTCTAATGGGGAATAGGCCCTCCACAAATCTCTTGTTCTGACGAATGGATCTCGGGCACAGTTCATGGCCTCTAGGTGATACAGTATTTTGTTCTTTATAATACAAGCCTCTCTTTTTTCCAAACTTTGGTAGTTACTCTCAGGGTCTTGTTTAAATTTGGGTCGTACCAACTGCTTTATTCCTTTTCTATGTCTTTCCAAACTCCAGTTGAAAACAAATTTCAAAGTTTTTTCCTCCACAGTAACTCCATAACCATGAAAAGCAAGGAATGTGACAGGACACCTGTGTTAATGCCACAGGCTATTTTATGGGAGACATAAATGACTAAGGGGCAACACAGTAGCTAAGTCCATGGTACAGTATACAGAGACATGTTACTGCAATCACAAATAAAAGATAATGTACCACATCACTGCATGCTAAACTTACCAATTGAAAACCACTATTTCAAAAAAGAAAGGAAAGAAGGAAGGAAGGAAGGAAGGAAGGAAGGAAGGAAGGAAGGAAACAAGGAAACAAGTTGAGAAAGTGAATGCAAGTCAAGGGGTTTGAACCATCCACAGCAGGACCTTGGTTTTAAGTTGAATGTTCAATTTAGCTCATCCCAATTTTTTTGAGCATTTCCTTTTATAAGCATCCACAGAGTGAAAGATATATTATCATGTATGAACAAATGAGTAAGAAAATAGTGTGAGCAAGTAAGAATGTGCATGAGTCATGTGACTGAATCTAGTTTTAGATCCTGTTTAGGTTGAGTCTACAACTTCCCCTTGCCTGTAACTTGACATGTCCTAAAAACCTCAGCATCGTCTTATCCCTCCCTACTTCTCCCAGCCCATCCTCCACAGTGTTTACACCAACTTTCTCAGTTCTGCCCATACTGGCCTTCGTTTCATTTCTCAAATATGTGATGCTCTTTCCCATCCCACAGCCTTAACGCATGCTGTTCTTTTCATATCTGAGCGCCATCATTGTTTCCTTGGGGAAATGCTGCAAGACCCACTGGCTACACCACATCCCCTTATCAAATGCTCTCATAGCACTAACACATCTCAGCTGTTGTACAAGTCACTTTTGCCATTTTATATTTATTTTGCATTAATGTGATTAATATTTCTGTCTACCTGTAGCCCGTAAGGTTCATCAAAGCAGGGACTCCATCTGTTTTGCTCACAATCTGTTCCTTCAGCCCTGACTCAAGTATCTGACACATAGTAGGCCTCAATGAATATTTGTTGAGCAAATTACTGATTGAGATTTTTCCTCTTCTTTTTCTTCTTCATTTTTTTAAATATTTTTGAACTTTGACTCTGGCTAACCACTTTCATGTCCTAGCACATGTATGTTTTCATGTACTTCTGTTATTACTTTGAGTTTTATTTTCTGGTTTAAAATATTGATAGTCTTAGAAGCTGTAATTTTGCAAATTCCTTAATTGGAGAATGGAGAGGATCTTGATGAACAAAGAAAGGATGACAGATTTTGTAAGGAGGTTTAGAATTAATGATCTATGATAACTAGGAATGAGAAATGGTCATATAGTGAGCAAGGAGGGGAGAGAGAGGAGGAGAGAGAGAGAAGGAGAAAGGGAGAAAGTCCACAATCCAGGGGGCTGTAACTGCTGCTATGAGCCCTAGGAGGAGTGGATATAAGTATTTGGGATTGAATAAACTTGTTCTTGGCCCCAAACTTAAGGTAACTGTCACTGCAGCTGGCCATGATGAATTAAGTGGAACCTGTTCTAAACAGGCCACCCTGCATATTAAACTTCTCAAATGCACTAACAAAGCACTTTTGGAAGTATTCTAACTAGGTCAGCAATACATTTGCCATATATCACACGAATAATTCTAATGTAATTCATAAGTATCTGGGCTTATGGAAATTGATGTTTTCTGTAAATATTGGAGTGTGAACAACTCTCACTGCCAGTCAAAACAGAATTAAATTTCAGGCTGGGCTATATCAAGGGAAATAATAGAGATTCATAGATTATAGGGTGAGAGGGGTCAAGTGCTATGTATTATCTGACATAAACAGAAACTTTCAGACTTATAGCTTTTTTTTCATAGAGTTATAGACAATCTGCTCTTCCTTTGAACTATGTTCCTGAAGGCACCTCAGTGAGATTTTCTGGAGTAAACAATTCTATTGCCTGCTTGAGCTTATTTGAAAAGATTCATCCTAATGCATCCTCTGAGCTTCTCTTTCAAATCACAGTTCATTGCCTCTGCTTGGCCCCTTGACTGCCTTGATTAACTTTTCCAGACTTATATCACTATGATCTCTTCAGAAGCTACAATAACTTTAATAGGAAATCATCCAAAAATTTTCACTGAAATGTTAACAGTGGTTAACTCAGGATAGCAACATTACACACACGTACGCATATCTATTTTCCAAACTTTCTGCAATTAGTATGCATTGATTTTATAATGTGTCACTCAATTATTTATTCAGCCAATATTGATTGAGTGCTTACTGTGTACCTTCAGTCTTCTAGCTGATAGAGATACAGAGGAAATAATGATTGAAATAAATCACCAGAGTGTCATGTGGGAAGGTGTCAGTAAGAGCCATGCTGACTCCTGCCATTACATTCCACACAGTATCTTTCAGAACCAAAAGAGCAGAGTCTGTGGCAAGAGTTTCTGGTCTGAAACTTGGGAAAGGAATGGTTTAGCTGAGAGGAGAGGAAGCTCTACTTTTTAGTCAATATAAAGTCCTGAGTTTTTATTTCAGAGTCAAGTTAAAATTACTTCCTGAAGGTGAACTAATTTTCTCTTTTATGTTTTTAAAGTTTCCTGTGGGGTGAAGCATTTAGTGACCTAATTCTTGGCAAGACTTTGTAATCTGGAGGGATGAAATTAAAAGAAAGGATGTATGTTCAGGAAAGAAAGGAAAAAATAGTAAAAAAAAAAAAAAAAAAAAGATGCTGGATCACACAGACTCCTGCTTAAGAAAAACAACAACAAAAATATCTGTTAACTTGCCACTATGTTGATTTTGTGTCCAACTGTTTTTGGGGGAGTTGTTGATATAAAATGGTTTGATAAAAGTATTTGAATTTATTATCCCAGATTCTCTAAATATTAATAGGCAAGAATGAGATCTTTTAAATACTATATTTAATTAAATATTTATTTGGTGTCAACTGTGTGCTCATCAATAGACAAAATGCCTACCTGCCCATAGAAACTATTCCGTTGTTTAAATTTTTTTATATGTGACAGGTAGCTAAGGCATAACATATAGATGTCAGCTGCCATTCTCATGGCTTGCCCCAGGCATCTGTCACTTCAAGAAGCATTGAGAGGAGACCTGGATTCCCAGCCCAGAGCTTCAGAAGGAACATATGGCTTCAGGAAGTTTGTCATAGATGATTCTCTTGCTGACCCTATCCTTGATGGACAGCTCTGGGCTTTGAGCTGCCTGACTCAATAGTTGAGCTCTGGTTTATGCCATAGGACCTTTCCTATGACTTATCTTGGGTTAGCCTGCTCCTTGGAAGGATGCCACCCTCCCACACACACATTCAGTTCTTGAACTCCCTGGACATGTTCTTTTGGCTATGTCAGGAAGTGGGACACATCTTGGGATCCCTGTGTATGCTTTTTGTCAACCATAGCTAGTCACTGTGGCTCATATCCAGGCTCTGACCTATCATGGATGGGCAACAGAGAGAAACTGAAGAATATGTAGGAAGACTCTTATTAGGTGTGCATCTCTACTTTTTTTTTTTACATCTCACCCTTTTCTTGATACACTCAACACAATGGAATTTATCATCACAGAAGTCAGATGAGCATGCAAGTATAGGTCCCACCTTGAGATCTTTTTCTCTGGGTCTTATTTCTAATCAGGGCAGCTTCCTCAATGGTGGTCCAAACCTATACTAGGCACATTCTATCCACTGTGTTAAAAAAAGAAACAAAAGAAAACAACAAGGAAGCAAAAAGCCACTTGTTAAGGTAGACTTCTGCCTCTTCTGATATATTCTTCATACTCAGGGAAAGCAGTCTTTTAAAAATGCAACCAAGATTATGGCAATAACCATTTTTCTCCTTAAATCTTCATTTTTAGGATTTTTAAGTGACTTCCCATTGCCCTCAGAATAAAATCTTCATTAAGACCTGGGAATCTTCTAACTTTCCAGTTTCATTGTGTGCCCTCTGCTTTTTGCATTCTTGGCTTTGTCCACATGAGTTTTCCCTTAGGATACCTAAAGCTGCCACTTGATTTATAGCTTCTCTGTGTTTTTGCACATATGATTCAGTTTGCCTAGAGAGAACCCTCTCCCTGAGACTCACTGCCCAGCCCCCAGCATATGTTCATGTCTCAGCTTACACACCATTTCCTGTCTCCAAGGCCATGCTAAGTCTTCATGGTCTACATGCCCATGCAACCCAGCACATCACCCACAAATAACCCAGGATGCTAACCAGCCTTGCCCAATGTTGATATTTCTTGATGGTTTATGAATTCAGTGAAGAAAATAACTCTTTCTTTTTATCTACATATTTGACAAAAAATAATTATGGGTTGAATGAATTAAAAGCCTAGATTTTTCTCTTGTTCTTGAGTCTTTATCTTTCTGAGAAAGAAAACAAACACAAACATCTGTAATGTATGGTCTACCTGTCAGGAAGAAATTTTGGTTTTGGACCTAAAGCATGTATTTTCATTACAGACTGAACTATGTAACTTTTAGTACCATCTTTGTGGCATTTTTGTTTTGTTTTGTTTTGTCTTCTAAATGGCTTCATCTCCAGTTAATATCACAGAGGTTAGAAGGGAGGTATGGTTTACGAAATGGAATTCCGTTTTGTGCATTCTTCCCCAGAAAACTTAATTCATACTGGCCCTTAAATATTTGACAAATACCACTAGCCATTAACACTGTAAACTAAAACAAACAATAATAATAAAAATAAAAACACTAAAATTCACAGGTTTTTGCAAGGGACTTATGATCCTGCCCACTTAGGACACAAAGGCAATGAAAAAGTACTTCATCAGCAATTTACCATTAAATGTCTTACAACTTTCCCAGATTTTCTCTCTCTGAGCAATCAGGAGTATAATTGAACATAATGAGGTGTTGAAAGCTTCTTCAAAGTAATACAGAACAAGATTAACTATTCAGTTATACTTTATACACCTAGAATATCACTCTTCTTGTTTCATAACCTCATCTTACAGAAGATTGTTTTCACTGTTTTTGAACTCTTTATTAGTTTACTACCCCATCATCACTGTCTGTCATTCCACCAGAAGATTAAAGTATAGGACAATTTATCCTTCACGTTGCAACAACAATATACATTATCATTATGTGAAAAATAACAGTCCAACAGTCACATATTTATATCATTTTCATACAAAACATAGAATAACTATGACAAATATTTTCACTATATATCGAAGCAACGTCAGCCAGTGCTACAGGAGACATAAAATCGCATAAAGCAGAAATAGTAATTTAAAAACATAGCAGGCTGGGTTATTTACTATGGGGGAAAATATGTCCTTTATGACTCACTAGTTTCTGGGTCATTGCTGAGTGACAGTCCAGGATGGTTTGTGTATTTAGCATAATGACCCAGAGTCATCTAATCAATTTGAGTTATTTTTATATCCTCAGGTTCAGGAGTCAGAGAATTGTGTCATGCATTTTTTAAAGATTTCAAGCTTAGAATTGAGGTATAAAAGTTTATTATGGATACTTTGTGCAGTCAATAAACAACATGATTTCAGTGGTAAAATTCAGCTGGTTTGACTCAGAAGCCCTGACATGAGGAGCTGCTCCCCTGGGAGCTCCTGGCATCCTGCAAACACTTGTCAGATTCCACTGTAATTGGTTGTACATCTGTCTTCTCAATTAGGCTCTTAGCCCCAAAGAGGAAGAATTGAATTTTCTTCTGTATAACACACAGCACCTGGAGCATAGTAGGCAATCCATAAGTGTTTCCTGAAGGAAGGATACCCACTTGGAACAGTCTCTGTCAGTCTGCATTGGCTGATTGGACAGAGGCCAAAAACTCTGAACTTCCAGATTCTTCAAATCTAGTCTGGAATGGAAATTCCCCTCCTTTTGTATCAAATGTGGGCATGTTTGTAGTTAGTTCAATATGTACATGAAGCATTGATAATCATTCAGAAATTCAGATGGTTAAGGAAAATGAGCCAAAACAGAGAAAGGATTACAGAAAGTCTTTTCATTGTATTGCTGGACATTATCTAACAGCCCTGCCCAGGAATTACCCAATCCTCTTGTTTTGTATATTCCCTGTTTGACCTGCTATTTACCATCACTTAAAATGATAGTTTGCAACTTTGCAAAGATACATGTTACCCTGAAGAAAATGGACAGCAATGTAATTGATTCCAGTCTTCTAGCAACGGGAATTAATTTTGTGTGCAAATTGCAAATGGTTCTTGACCAAAGATTACAGAATTAGATGCTCTTGATGAAGTTTAACTAGTTTTACACCTGAACTGGCAATCTTTCTAAGATATTTTTTTTTTCTTTTTAGCCACTATAAATATCTCCATATCTCAATACTTTTAAGCCAGCTTCAGTATCCTGGTGATTTCTTCATCAGTAAGCTCAACAGTCTTTGACATGTGCTCACTTTACATTTGCATATAATTTATTGTTTTAGCTTTTGAAAATTATACTTTGACAATGTAAAATTCATATATAGTTGGTATAATCATGTTTTCAAAGTATTGGAAAACACGGAAATAACCATCCAGACCCCCCCACCACCATAAATATTGGTTTGAGAAGCCAAATATGTGTGTGTGAGGTTAATCTATAGAGCACATGTTGGATTTTGCATGCAATTATTTATTTATTTATTTTTTTTTTTTACAAAAAACAAGGTGGATCAAGTGAAGAAAATAGATTTTGACAATGAGGATGCCAGTGGGAAAGTGATACATTTGTCAACACAGAGTTCAGGAAACAAAAATACCAGCAGGCCAGGAAATATGCCAGTAAGAGAGCCTTGGGCAAATGTGAGGTGTTGGGTGGGAAACTGACATTGTTAAGGCAATCTACTCCCAGTATCCCTGGAGTGTAAAACTTTAATAATAATAATAATAATAATAATAATAATAACAACAATAATAACAACAATAACAACAACAACATAATTATATAGGCATTTTTCTATGAAATATTTGGTCAAAACTCCACCTTAAAATAGGTTATTTGGGAGGAAATTCAGGGACTAGTTAAAAAATAGCAATACCAGTTAAAGAATGACATTTTTGAATATATATATATATATATATATATATATATATATATATATATATATATATATATGTATATATATATACATATATTTTGCAGGTTTTTAAAAAAAGTAAGTCATGGGTCTTTTCCTCAACTATGTGGAATTTATTGGGAATTCAAGGCATAGCAAAACAAAACAGAAGAAGAGAGAGGAGAAAGTAGCTAGGGATATCAATGGTGGGAGGGGAAGCAGACTATGGGATAGCTACTTCTTGAATAAAAGATAGTTATGGCCATTCCTAAATCTTTCTTGACATTTGTCATCAATCATCAGTTTAGGGAAATTCTTATGAACAGAAAAACTACCCGAGTAGTAGATTAATATCATTTTATTAGGAAATGGGACCCTTTCAATAGAGGTGTCCATCTGGACTCCTGAATTGGACCATCAATCTCGTGTCACAATGCTTGTTTCAGATGTGCCTGTGGGCAGTGCCTGCTTGTCTAGACATCTCAGGGAGGAAGCTGGGGAACAAGACTTTATGCAGCTAGCTCTGTTCTTCATTCCTCCTCTCAGCCTTCTGAGAGAAGGGGTAGATCATGCAAGACCAGCCTTTACTGCTTTCTTTAGATCTCTGAATTTGCTACATTTTCCTTTATTGCACAAATACCCTTAAAACAAAATTTTGTTGGGGAGGGGGTTATGAAAAAAATGCAGTTTCCTCCAGCCCTGTTATTGGGAATATTTAAAGTGCTTTTTAAATTTCCCCCCTATAATAGGGTGCCAGGGTGTCTCAGTCAGTTAAGCTTCCACTCTTGATTTCAGCCTAGGTCATGATCTCATGGTTTGTGAGCCCTGCATTAGGCCCCACACTGAAACTAGAGAAATAGTTGTGTTTTTTTTTTAATTTTTCCTATTCATTTAATGTTCTTTCATAAATATTCTCCTTGTAATTATATATTCATAATTATTTTATATTGCTGCATAAGATTTAGAGTGGGTATGCTTCACTTAGATCTTTATCTAGTTGTAGGCATTTATTAAATATTAGTTTACTGTTTTAAATAATTCTGCCTTAAATATATTTGTGAATGTCTCTGTTTTCATCATATGAATGACTATAAACCCTAATTCCTAAAATAAATATTTTTAATATCTTAACTACTCTAAAATCAGGGTAAGTATGATAATCTATGTGTATTTAACATGGTTATTAAATATTATTAACAAGCTGTATTAAATTGGTGGCATATCCTAGAATCATTATTAGTTTGGAATCGAAAAGTTTAAGTGTTTCCTTAGTGTAAATTCCTAAATTGGTGATAATAATCATATTGGAAGATATAAATGTGATAAAAATTAACTACTGTAATATCAAATATGCAAAACAAAAAAATTCAAATGTTCAGTAATGTATATATACAAACACAATTAACAAACCAGAATATCAATAAATTACAAAATTTATAAATATTAGGTTTATACAAGTTGTATTTTTTTTTTTTTATTTTAGAGAGAGAGAGAGAGAGTGGGAGTGGGGGAGAGGGGCAGAGGGAGAAAGAGAGATAATCTCAAGTAGTACCCATGCTCAATGTGGAGCCAGACACAGGGCTCCACCTACAACCCTGGGATCATGACCTGATCTGAAATCAAGAGTGAGGCATTCAACTGACTGGGCCACCTAGGTGCTCCTAGGTTTATAAAAGTTGTAAATGCCATTGCCACTTACAACCGAAATACAAAAATAGATATTAAGAATGAAAATAGAAACAAAATTAGGAAAACCTATCACAAGTAATTTTATAAAATATATTTTAAAATACATTTTAAGAATATATTTATTTTTAAATAAACATATTTTATGTATTTATTTATTTATTTATTAAATGTCACATTTAGCCAGACAAATCAAGAACAAAAATCAGGAAGTTACAAATAACATTCAGAAATAGTGCGGAAAAAAAGACAAATACTAACAGATATACAAAATTGCACCTGTATCTATGCCTTACACAAATAATTTAGAAAATCTAGATCAAATACAAATTTCCAGAAAGAAATATGTTAATAAAAATTACTGAGAAAACACACAGAAAATAAAGAACACATAAAAAAAATTAAACAGACTTTTAATCCATATGAAATTTTGAGAAGGTTATTACAGCCATCTCTAGTCAAAATCGAAGGGCTCAGATATTTTTCCAAGTAAATTACATTAAATATTTAAACGCCAATTTTTATACATTGAGAAAAAAATATATATATATTTAAATGTCATTTTTAAAATGTCATTTTAAGAAAATAAAAAATAAGCATGTACTAAAAACTATAAGCCAATTAGTTTAGAAATGCCAATGCAACTGTAGGCTAATTCATTTAGGAATGGCTGTGCAAAGTCCAAATAAAATAAATATTAGTAATTAAACCTGAAGTAAATTTAAAATACATTGCTTTTTGATTCAGTACATTAGTAGAGCACTTACTATGTGTGAATTACTGTTCTAAAACTCCTAAAAACTATAGATAGGAAGCAGACACATAGTAGACAAAGTCTTTGGAGAGCTCACACTCCTAGGGAGAAATAGACAGTAGCCAAATAAAGAAGTTTACCAATCACTTAGAGATTTTTGACCTATGATGTAGAGTAACTATAAAGAAAGATGAGATAGAAAGTATTTGGGGCTGTCACTTCGGATAAGGTGGCAATGGGTGTCTCTCTAAGTAGATGACACTTGTCCTCCAGAGTTTCATTCCAGAGTAAAATTCTTTGATAAAAGTCAACATTCATGTCTTGTAAAAAGTGTTAGCAAATAGAGGTCAATGTATACTTCCTTGACTCTCTCTCATCTTCTTCCTCCTCTCTCTTTCTTTCACCACCCCTATAAAAACAACACTTCCCCCACCTAACAAAATAAACAATATAAGTAATCCCATTAAACCAAGAAGATAAAGGACTCATTATTAGTAGTGTTATTTAAATGTGTTCTGGTAATACTAACAAATGTAATTAGATGAAGCTACAATGTAACATATACAAATGCTGCTAAAAAGGTAAAGTTGTCATATTTGTATATTGCATATTATATGGTTATTTATGAAGCAACTCCAAGAAAATGAGCTTAAAAAGTTAGACATAATAAGGTAATACAGCAAAACAGGTGAAAACAAAAAATCAATTTAAAACAATCGGTAGCTTACCAATGTATATTGTATGATAAAACTTAATTACATAATGTAATAAACGGGAAAAAAAATCTCTCCACAGTAAAAATAAAACCAACTTACTAGAGATATATTTATCAAAAATAAATAGGTTTTTAATTAAATAAATCTTAAAAATTCTTCTGATATAAAAGAATAATAAAAGGAACCAACAATATTGGAGAACTCAAGAAAGTAGAGATAGTAATTAAAACAAAATACATAAGTAAATTCAAAGTGATCCGTTCAAAATGCCAACAGTGCATTTCTAATATAATAACATGGAGAGTTCAAGGAAGCAAATGAAAATGAAAACATGACAACCCAAACCCTTTGGAATGCAGCAAAGGGAATCCTAAGAGGAAAGTACATTGCAATTCAGGCCTATCTCAAGAAGCAAGAAAGGTCTCGGGGCGCCTGGGTGGCGCAGTCGGTTAAGCGTCCGACTTCAGCCAGGTCACGATCTTGCGGTCCGTGAGTTCGAGCCCCGCGTCAGGCTCTGGGCTGATGGCTCGGAGCCTGGAGCCTGTTTCCGATTCTGTGTCTCCCTCTCTCTCTGCCCCTCCCCTGTTCATGCTCTGTCTCTCTCTGTCCCAAATATAAATAAACGTTGAAAAAAAAATTTTAAAAAGAAGCAAGAAAGGTCTCAAATATACAATCTAACCTTACACCTAAAGGAGCTAGAAAAGGAGCAGCAAATAAAGTCCAAAGCCAGCAGAAGAAGGGAAATAATAAATATTAGAGCAGGAATAAATGATATAGAAACAAAAACCAGTAGAACAGATCTATGAAACTAAAAGGTTTTTTGAAAGAGTAAACAAAATTGATAAACCCCTAGTCAGACTTATCAAAAAGAAAAGAGAAAGGACCTAAATAGATAAAATAACAAATGAAAGAGGAGAGAACACAACCAACACCACAGAAATACAAACAATTATAAAAGAATACTATGTAGAATTATATGCCAACTATCTGGACACTCTGGAAGAAATGGACAAATTCCTAGATACTCTCACATTACCAAAACTTAAAAAGGAAGAAATAGAAAATGTGAACAGACCATAATGAGAAAAGAAATTGAATCAGTTATCAAAATTCTCCCAATAAATAAGAGTCCTGGGCCAGATGGCTTGTCAGGGGAATTCTACCAGACATTTAAAGAAGAGTTAACACCTATTTTTCTCAAACTGTTCCCCTAAAAAAGGAAGAAAAGCTTCTAAATTCATTCTATGAAGCCAGCATTACCTTGATTCCAAAACCAGACAAAGACCTTACTAAAAAGGTGAATTACAGGCCAATGATGAACATGGATGCAAATATTCTCAATAAGATACTAGCCAATCAAATTCAACAGCACATTAAAAGATTCTTCACCATGATCAAGTGGGATTTATTCCTGGGCTGCAGGGCTGTTTCAATATTCTCAAATCAATCAGTGTGCTACACCACATTAATAAATGAGAGGATAAGAACCATATGATCCTTTCAACAGATGCAGAAAGAACATTTAACAAAATACAGCACCTTTCTTGATAAAAACCCTCAAGAAAGAAGGGAGAGAAGGAACATTCCTCAACATCATAAAAGCCATGTATGAAAAGCCCACAACTAATATCATCCTTAATGGAGAAAACTGAGAGTTTCCCCTCTAAGGTCAGGAACAAGACAGGGATGTCCACTCTCACCACTGTTGTTCAACATAGTACTGGAAGTCCTAGCCTCAGAAAGCAGACAACAAAAAGAAACAAAAGGCATCCAAAATGGTAAAGAAGAAGTCAAACTCGGGGCACCTGGGTGGCTCAGTAGGTTGAGTGTCCTACTTTGGCTCAGTTAATGATCTCACAGATTGTGAGTTCGAGCCCCACGTCAGGCTCTGTGCTAACAGCTCGGAGCCTGGAGCCTGCTTAGGATTGTGTGTCTCCCTCTCTCTCTGCCCCTAACCCACTCACATTCTGTCTCTGTCTCTCCCAAAAATAAATAAACATTAAAAAATAAAAGAAGTCAAACTCATCACAAATGGCATGATACTCCACATGGCAAACTCAAAAGAATGGGTAGAACTGATGCAGCAAAGGTGCAGGATATAAAATCAACATACAAAAATTGATTTCATGTCTATACGCCAATAATGAAGCAGCAGAAAGAGAAATCAAGGAATTGATACCATTTGAAATTGTACCAAAATCCATAAGATATCTACGGATAAACCTAACCAAAAAGGTAAAGATCTATATACACTGAAAACTATAGAAAACTTATGAAAGAAAGTGAAGAAGACAGAAAGAAATGGAAAAACATTCCATGCTCATGGATTAGAAGAACAAATATTGTTAAAATGTCTCTACTACCCAAAGCAATATACACATTCAATGCAATCCCTATCAAAATAACACCAACATTCTTCACAGAGCTAGAAAAAACAATCCTAAAATTAGTATAGAACTAGAAAAGACCACAAACAGACAAAGTAATGTTAAAAAGAAAACCAAGCTGGAGGCATCACAATTCCAGACTCTAAGCTGTATTACAAAGCTATAATCATCAAAACAGTATGGTACGGGCACAAAAACAGATCAGTGGAACAGAATAGAGAATCCAGAAATGGACCCACAAATGTATGGCCAACTAATCTTCGACAAAGTAGGAAAGAGTATCCAATGGAAAAAAGACCACCTCTTCAGCAAATGGTACTGGGAAAACTGGATAGCGACATGCAGAAGAATGAACCTGGAGCACTTCTTATACCATACTCAAAAATAAATTGAAAATGGAGAAAAGACCTAAATCTGAGACAGGAAGCCATCAAAATCCTAGAGGAGAAAACAGACAACAACATTTTGACCTTGGCTGCATCAACTTCTTACTTGATATGTCTCCAGAGGCAAGGGAAATAAAAGCAAAAATGAACTATTGGGACCTCATTAAGATAAAAACCTGCACAGTGAAGGAAACAATCAGCAAAACTGAAAGGTAACTGATGAAATGGGAGAAGATATTTGCAAATGACATATTGGGTAAAGGGTTAGTATCCAAGATCTATAAAAAGCTTATAAAACTCAACACCCAAAATACAATTAATCCAATGAAGAAATGGACAAAAGACATTAATAGACACTTTTCCAAAGAAGACATACAGAATGAAAAGATGCTCTGTGTTATTCATCATCAGGGAAATACAGATCAAAACCACAATGAGGGACTACTTCACACCTGTCAGATGGCTAAAATTAACTCAGGAAACAACAGATGTTGTAAAGATGTGGAGAAAGAGGAACACTTTTGCACTGTTGGTGGGAATGCAAACTGCTGCAGCTACTCTGGAAAACAGTATGGAGGTTCCTCAGAAAATTAAAAATAGAACTACCCTATGACCCAGCAATTGTACTACAAGGTATTTATCGAAAGGATACAAAAATGCTGATCCAAAGGGGCACATACACCCCAATGTTTATAGCAGCACTATCAACAATGGCCAAATTATGGGAAGAGCCAAAATGTCCATGAACTGATGAAGGGTAAAGAAGGGTAAAGAAGATGTATATATATATACATACACACACAATGGAGTATTACTTGGCAGTTGAAAAAAATGAAACCTTGCCGTTTGCAACTACATGGATGGAACCAGAGTGTATTATGCTGAGCAAAAATAAGTCAGTAAGAGAAAGAGAAATATCATATGATTTTACTCATGTGTAATTTAAGAAGCACAACAGGTGAACATAGGGGAAGTGAAAGCAAAATAAGATAAAAAGAGACAGGGAGTCAAACCATACTAAGGGTTGCTGGAGGAAAGCTGGGTGAGGGATGATCTAAATGGGTGTTGGGCATTAAGGAGGTCACTTGAGATGAGCACTGGGTGTCATAAGTAAGAGAGGAATCACTGGGTTCCACCCCTGAAACCAATACTACACTGTATGTTAACTAACTTGAATTTAAGTAAGTAAGTAAGTAAGTAAGTAAGTAAGTAAGTAAGTAAGTAAGTAAGTTCTTCTGGAGGAATAAAAGTTCATGGCAAAAATTTTTAAGTGTATTGTAAAGTTTACTGTGACTTTACAATACATTTTGATGCATTGCCGCATTAGTCTCCCCACCCTCCACTTCCCATTTCACATCTTTCTGGATTTGTCCTGGTTAGCCTCACCTACTTCTTCTTATTCTAGATACACTTCAGTATCAGGTTCTTGGTACTAGACCAGATACTCAAATCGTTGAGCAGAAATTAGCCCCCATTCACAGTCTGTACCAATTTAACATATGTTAAAATTTGTATTACAGGTAAGTGAATAACAATGTTAACCTAATTCATGCTATAGGGATAACTGGCTAAATATTTCTAAAACCTAAAAAGTAAATAAACATAGATGATCATGACAAAAGCAATTGAAACTATATGAAATACTTAAGTGTAAAGAAGGAAACTCTAAAGTACTAGAAGGAAATGCAGGTGCATTATTTGTAAAAATATATATTTTTTTTACTGTGGAAGACCTTTCTAAACATAACATATAACCAGAAATTACGAAAGAAGAATAAAATGTTTCCTTGTCCTAAATAAATATCAGAGTGCTCAAAAAGATCCTAACTGAAGTCAAAAGACTAACAGTAAATTGATAACAACCATTTGTAATTCATGATAGAAAATGGCTAATTTTCTTCACACAAATTTGTCTAATGGATGCTTTGACAAAGTACAAAGTGACCAGCAAGTAGATAAACACATACAAAACTTCAGTATTGATTGAAGAAATAAAAATGAAAATTAAATATTAATTTGACCTATTATCCCAACTCACCTTCTCCCTGCTTTTTAAAAAGTATTACAAGAGCATTTGTGTACCAAGGCAAAGCAAAACAAGAAATAGCACATGCTGCTGGTGTGTTTCTGTGCAGAAAGGATTAACACAGCCGAACTGATGCTTAGAACAGCCTGCTTGTAAAGGGGGCAGCTGGGAACTTGAATTTCCACAGGGTTTCCACTTTTTCCTAATAGAGGACAGTGACTCACTGGGCCTGTACTGTTTATACAATAATATGGCTTCTGCTGAACACTTGCTTTCTTTCTGGAATTTTGGTAAATGCCAGATAGAAGGTGCCTACATGAGCAGCCTCCAATGAAGACCTTGGGCATTGCATCTCTAATGCACTGGGGAGAGACATCACACACATATTGTTTGTTGCCTTTTCATTGCTGGAGGAAGAGTGTTCGGTGTGGCCCCTCATGAGATGGAGAGTATCTAGGGAAGTCTACCTGGGGATTCCTCCAGATTCTGTTGACTATTTTACCCTTATGATCTAGCTGTGTGCCCCTACTATGTCACTGTAATACATCCCAGCCATGAGTAAAATTGTATGCTGAGTCTTTTGAGGCCTTCTAGTGACTCTCTGAACATGGACTTCAGTTTCCCATTTGTGCATCCTTAATGGAAAGTGTTTGGCAAGTACTGTCAAATATGCATCATCTTTGTCTCAGTAATTCCAATCAACTATACACTTTCATAGGTGAAACCCTTGGGAATACAGGGTAGGGTAAATTCAGCCACGAGAGCATGTTGTGTTAAATATGGTGGTCCTGCAACTGTAATTGAAAGTATATCCACGTAGACATGACTCTTGATTCCAAGTGCCAGATTTGTTTTCCAGGAGGGTTGCATCTTAATGTACACAGATGCTACACTTATTACCATGTTAGCTTTTCATAACCTTTCTTTCACTGGCTTTCATCATATATGTGTTTCTGCCTTAACAAAAATGTAAGATTCTTTATTTAAATGTATGTTTCTTTTCTGAGTTGCATATTTTTTTATTTGTTGCAATTTGATTTTTCTGAGTTGCCTAATTCTGTCCTGTGTCTATAAAATTTTTTTACCAGTTTATTAGATGCAGTACATATTTTTTTCTGAGTGTGTTTTCTATTTGTTTATATAAGTGCTCCCTAAAAGTGTTAAAATTTATTTCCAATTATAAAAACAAATATTTGAGCACTACATATCAATATTTTCCTTAAAGATTTTAATTTTCATTGAAAAATTTTAAATTAGCAATTTGAATGATATAAAAATTATGACATTTATGTGTTTGCATCTAACTCTCATTAGTTTAGAGACTTTTTTCTGTAGTTTACTTTTCACTTTTAAAATATCTAAATATATCTAATTTGATATACTACATATTATTTTCCTATCTATATGTGTTTTGATGTCTGTCACAAATTTAAGCATCATACATAGTCTATGAACTTTCTGTAAATCCATTGGGAGGAATATGTATTCATGTATATATATAGAGGGAGAGATAAATACATAATACATACTATGTATAATATATCACATATGATATATATGTATTTTTTTTTATTCTGCACTCCTAATTACAGTTGCTTAATGAGCTTAAAAAATTTTTTTTAAATTATTTTATTTTTGAGAGATAGAGTGTGAGCAGGGGAGGGGCAGAGAGGGAGACACAGAATCCAAAGCAGACTCCAGGCTCTGAGCTGTCAGCACAGAGCCTGATGTGGGGCTCGAACTCACAAACCATGAGATCATGACCTGAGCTGAAGTTGGACGCTTAACTGACTGAGCCACCCAGGTGCCCAGGCTTAATGATTTTTAATTTAAATTTTTTTCATCTAAAGTGATCTGTGCATATTATGGACTAATTAAAAATAAAGAAAAAGGCATTAAGTATCATCCTTAATCTAACAGTTGAGAGTTAATCATTAGTCATACTTTGTGTATATCTTCTAGAATGTTTCCTATTCTAATATGTACTCATACCATATATAATGATTTTTACCCTGTTGTTCATTGGTTTGTTCTGCTTGATAATCCACCGTGACCTTATTTCCATGTTATTATTTTTCCATTACCTAACCTTTAATTGCTAAATAGATTTCCATAAAAAGATTTGGCATGATTATTTAACCACTTTCATGTTTAGGAAACATATGTTGTTTTCAATTTTTTATCAACTGCGATCAGATGACTATTCTTGCAAATTAATATTTTCACACATGCTTAATCACTTCCTTAGGATAAATTCCTAGTTGCAGAATTGTTGGATCAAATGTTATGATTATTATAATAATCTTTGATACATATCATAATATGGCCTCCCAAAAAGATTTTATATTTTGCAATCCTACCAGCAGTATATGTGGGGCATGATACATGTTTGTCTATATATTTGTCAATATTAGATATTGTCAATACTGTCAATATTGTCAATATTAGATGTTAAGATACCAGCTCGTCTTTTAGAGGAAAGCAGTGTTTCCTCATTAATTAGCATATTTATTACGCGTGAAATTTTCATACGTGTATCGGCTATATATGTTTTTTACTTTTAAAGTTTTGGGGTTGGTTATGACAACTCATCTGAGGATATTCATTTTTTTAATTTATACTTTAAAATTTTTTTAAGTTTATTTATTTGAGGGGGGGAGGGGCAGACAGAAGGGGAGAGAGAGACTCCCAAGCTAGCTCCACACTGTCAGTGCAGAGCCCGACAAACCGTGAGATCATGACCTGAGGGGAGGGCAAGAGTTGGATGATTGACTGAGCCACCCAGGTGCCTATTAAAAAATTTATAATAGTTATGAAATTGGCTTATTTTTCTTTTAGATGCCAGTACACGAATCAATAAGGAATAAAACAGACCCCTACATGGCTGGTCGAATAATAGAATTAAATATCTATTTCTCTATTGCCTGTGTATGGTAGAAATGTGGCAAAATTAGGCTTATCTTTAACTTTGCACTCTTGAAGCTTAGTGATTCTTATTTTCATTTCAGTCTCCATTGTGTGTGTGTTCTTTTGTTTTGTTTTGTTTTTTTGTCTTTTTCAGTTGTGTTCTCTGTGTAATTGATCCTGATACTGTTTCCTAGATGTGATATTAGTTTTTTGGAGACAGCTTAAAATTGTTTTTCATTTGGGCTCAGACTAAAAAAAAAAATCCATTCATTTATTTGTTGCTGACTTTGCTTATTTGATCTTCACTCTAGCTTTCTGATCTCTCAATGAGCCAATAAAAACATGTTTCTTCAAGAAAAGAACTTTTCATTAGTCAGCTTACATTTAGTTATTGTGCAATGAAAACAATCCCAGAGTCTCAATGGCTTTCACGCAGTAAAGGTTTATTTCTCACCCATGCTGATAAATACCGTGGATTAGTTGCAGCTCTATTCCATGTTACTTTACTAAGGGTTCAGGCTGTCAGGACAACCTCTAAGACATCGCCAGTCTCCTTCCAGATGGAAAAGAGTGCATGGCAAGTCATGCATTGGATTTTAAAGCTTCTTCCTGGAGGTGAAGCACATTATTCAATTCACAGTTCATTGGGCAAAGAAGTTATATGGCTAGACCTGATGTTAAAGGAGCCAGAAAATATAATTCTCCTCCCAGAAAGATACAGCAAATAGTTTGAACAGAAAATAATATCACCTTCTCTGTTCAAGTAGTTTGCTAATATTTGGCTCTAGAATGATAAAGCCACGCCAGTGTAAAGCCCCTTATGCATTAATTAGCTTAAGAAGTTTGACCCCAATGCATCCCTAAGTGATGTAAAGCAAGGGCCTGCAAACTTTTCTGTAAAGAGCCAGATGATAAATATTTTTATTTTTGTGGCCCATACAGTCTGTTGCAACACTTGGAAATTCTCAAATCTGCTGATATAGCCAGGAAGGAGCCATAGTTATTGCAGAAACAAATATGTCTATGCTTTAATAAATCTTTATTCCAAAAAAATAGGTCACAGGCTGGATTTGTCTTGATGATCATTATTTGTCAATCCCTCAGGTAAACCAGTTCTTATCTGGTTAGAGTAGAAATTTAGAACATCTTGTTGGATTCTAGACTTTTATCTGTTCTTACTGACAGATAGAAACTGTGAAATTTTGTTTATGGTAGGTCCCACTCTAGTTTAAAGCAGGCTTTTATTTTATTTTATTTTGTTTTATTTTATTTTATTTATTTATTTTTTAACGTTTATTTATTTTTGAGACAGAGAGAGACAGAGCATGAACAGGGGAGGGGCAGAGAGAGAGGGAGACACAGAATCGGAAGCAGGCTCCAGGCTCTGAGCCATCAGCCCAGAGCCCGACGCGGGGCTCGAACTCACGGACCACGAGATCGTGACCTGAGCTGAAGTCGGACGCCCAACCGACTGAGCCACCCAGGCGCCCCGATTTTATTTTATTTTATTTATTTTTTATTTTTTCTAATTTATTTATTTTGAGAGACAGAGCACAAGTTGGGAAGGGGCAGAGAGAGGTGAGAGAGAAAATCCCAAGCAGGCTCTGTGCTGTCAATGTAGAGTCAGACAAGGGGCTCTATCTCATGAATTGCGAAATTATGACCTAACCTGAAACCAAGAGTCAGACACTTGACCAAATGAGCCACCCAAACATTCTAAACAGCTGTTGATTCTCTGAGAAATAGTCCAACGTACAGAGACATAATTTGAAACATCATTTTCAATATACTTGCTTTCTTAAAACAGGCTTAGAAAGGAAAGCTCTATGAAATTTGCTTGACCAATGGGAACATGCAGAGAACTTGGAAAATATTGTAAGGGATATGAGTTAAGAAAAGGATGAGAAATCCTGATTTAACTGTTATAATAGAAATAAAGAGAATAGTTTCTTGGAAAGGGTAGTCATTTCACTATCTTATTGGAAAAGGCACATTACTACTTAACATCTAAATAGATACAATATAGGTATAATCACAATATAGCCATGCAGTGTGTGTGTGTGCATAGACACACACATGCACACACACACACACACACACACACACATATAGTTCATAATATATATAATGAAACTATAGTCACAAAAACAATGAAAGCATAAAATCTAGAAGAGGATGGCCATTTCTATGTCTTTTAAACCTTCAGAGTTATTGTAGGTAACCATAAAAATAGAACTGTCTAATAGAGTTGAAAAATTAAAACATTATCATTCTATTGGATTGAGACTTGCTGAAAATATTTAACAAAATTATATTGCTCAATTTTGTTTTTAGAATCAGTACAAAGATTTCAAATTTCTTTCCCCAAAAATGCAGGCTTAAGTACAAAGAAATGTTAATTGATTCATTGAACTTTTGAAGCAACTATTTAACATTTTCAATAAAAAGAAGCCTACCTCTAATCCCAGGTGGTAGATTTACTAAAGACATACATTATAATTATGCTTCTGTTTTCATTTTCTCCTAATAACAGAGACTGGGAAAGCCTCTTTCTACATCTGGATTTCAAACCATCATTCAGACAAAGCTTCATTAAACCCCACCAAACACTAAAGGTCACTGCGGTTTCATATGTTTGTGCTGTAGCAACCAAATGTTGCAAAAACTCTATCAGCACCCAGCAAAATTCTGAAATACCAGAAAATGGCAAGAATAAGATGAGGACATAGGTGATAAGTTCATCTGTTCAACAAATAGAAAGACAGATGAATAGAATATAGTTCTTTTCCTCAAGGAAATCATTCTGCATAGAAGACTAAAACTAAATTGACAATTAGGATATTTCATGTTAATGCAAAGTTGATTTCCATTAAATAGCTGGGCTGATCTGACCCAGAAAGTCTTCTTTCCTATTTCAAATATATAGAAATGCCATTTAAAACATAACTGCAAATGTAAATATTTGGCTGAGTTCAAGATACAAACAGAGATTTAAAAAACAAAACAAAACAAACAAACCTCCAAATACAGAGGGAATTCAAAATTGGAGCAGTGAATGGAACCTGTAGCCCAGGACACACAGGTCTTACTGGCTGCATGGGACTCTGCTACCCACTCAAAGAGCAGAGGCCATACTGGGCATTAGAAATGAGCTACAGATAAAACCAGGATTCATAAAGTTTGATCCTTTCATAAAATGGCAACTATTCAAATTCTTAACAATCTAGGAAAATAGCACAAAAATTTGTAGCCTGCTTGAGGGCATGGACAGAAAAAATGACCTGGGAAAAATTATAAACTCGGTGCCTTTCCCCTTCTATGAAAGTCTAAACTCACACTCCACAATCCACACCACCAGCTGTTAAGGGAAAATACCTATTAGGGGCAAATATTTCTGAAGAGATATTTTCACAATCTAGGAAAAAATAGAATTTCCACTGAATGTGGTTTCTTGTGAGGATGATTTTATTTTAAAAATTACAAACCACACATGAAATAAAATATTGAGCAGGAGTCAGCAAGCACACCAAATAGAAGAGAACTGGGGATAATAAACTTTGAAATTTTCAGGCAGACAAAGGAAATAATAAATACTGTAACAACATTAAATTATGATATAGGAAAAGGCAACGTTGAAAGGAAACAAATACATAGTCTAAAAAACAAAATACACAAATGTTAACATTAAAAAAAATCCCTCTTTGTTTCAAGTGATAAGTAGATTGGATATAGTTGAAGAGTGAATATATTAATTGGAAGACAGAGGGTAGGAAATCATCTGGGATCATATGGACTGATAATTGCATAGAAAAGAGATTTTAGGAGATATAAAGGGCAAAATAGAGTCTAAATGTTCCAAATGAAAGAGTATACAGAATAAGAGAGAGGTAATACTGTACTGAGAAATGTCCATATTGATGAGTGCCTAAATTTTCAGATTTTTAAACTTTCTAAGTCTTAAATTGGATAAGTACATATCCACACTTGGCTGAATTATAGTGAAATCACACAGCAATAAACATGAAAAAATAGTTAGACTTCCTGAAAGAGAAGTTCAATTACTTCTTATAAAGAGTTACCAAATATACTTACAACAAATATTTCACTAACTATGTCAAATCCAGAACACTGTGAAATATACCCTCATGCTTCAAAGGAAAAATAACTGATTACCTAGAGTTTCAACCCAAGCTAAACTTTCTTTAAGAATGAGGGTGAAGGGGTACCTGAGTGGCTCAGTTAGTTTAGCATCCAACTCTTGATTTTGGCTGAAGTCATGATCCCAGAGTCATGGGATCAAGCCCCACATTGGGCTCTGTCCTGAGCTCATAGCCTGCTTGGAACTGTGTCTCTTCCTCTCTCTCTGCCTATTGCCCACCTTTCTCTCTCAAAAGTAGTATACAAAAATGTAGGTGGGGGGGAGGAGAATGAGGGTGAAATAAGGGAATTTCCTAGCAAAGATTGAGGGAATTTCCTTCAGGCAGATTGATAATAACAACTAAGGATATGTGTCAGCAAGAAGGATATTGAAGCCAAAGGAAAGAGTAGGATGAAAGAAACATCAAATAGGGATCTATATAAATAAGCATTGGCAGTAAATAATAGGAATGACTCATCTGGAAAGTAAAGAAACTAGTAGATCTGAGACACCAAACAATAATAGGAAAGGAGACAGTTAGGAAGATTCTTCTGTAAGAATTCTAAAGTTCTTATAAACAAAGGAGGCTAGAGAGGTGGATTAACTTTTCACTACTCTGAGTATTTATGTTAAATGTTAAGGGTAGTGACTAAAACAAAAGAAAGAGTATGTACACCTTTCCAACAGGTAGAGGACACAAAAATGAATAAAACATGAGGGTATTATATTAGGTGAAATAAGTCAGAATGAGAAAGACACATGATTTCATTCATATGTAGAATCTAAAGTAAGCAAACAAACAAAAATACAAAAGGAATTAAACAAATATAAAGTAGAATCAGACTTATAAATACAGAGAACAAATTGATGGTTGCCAGAGGGGAGGATAGTGGGCAGATGGGCAAAATGGGTGAAGGGGAGTGGAAGGTACAGGCTTCCAGTTATGGAATAAGGCAGGGGAATAAAAGGCACAACATAAGAAATATAGTCAACAGTATTGTAATGGTGACAGATGGTAGCTACACTTGTAGGGGCATAGCATAATGTATAAACTTGTGGAATCACTAAGTTGTATACCTGAGACTAATGTAACATTGTGTGTCAACTATACTTCAATTTATTTATTTTTTTGTTTTTTGGGTTTTTTTTTTAATTTTTTTTAACATTTACTTATTTTTGAGACAGAAAGAGAGCATGAACAGGGGAGGGTCAGAGAAAGAGGGAGACACAGAATTTGAAACAGGCTCCAGGCTCTGAGCTGTCAGCACAGAGCCCAACGCGGGGCTCGAACCCACAGACCGCGAGATCATGACCTGAGCCGAAGTCGGGCGCTTAACTGAGCCACCCAGGCGCCCCAACTATACTTCAATTTAAAAACAAAACAAAACAATAACAACAAACCAAACAGTTGGCCAACCCAATAAAGGGCAGAAAATCAGAAAAACATAGTGAACGGTTAAAGGAACACATACAATAAAATGATATGAACAGCCATAATGTAGCTAATGTACAATAGAATATAATTATTAAGCTCACCTGTTTTATCAGGATCTAAAGAATTGGAAAAATAAAATAAATTCAGCCATGTGCTAGTCAAAAGAGCTATGCATACAGTAAAACTAACTTGGAAAGATTATTATAAAATGATGAAAATAAGAACATGTACTATTAGATGAGTTCAAATATGTTCATTACATTACTGTTTGCAATAAAAATTTCTGTGAAGTGTTGTGTTTCAGTGGGGGAACTGATAAATATTTATATGCAGTTTATTTTTTTTTTTATTTTTATTTTCCCATTTATTTCCCATTGGTTTTTCTAACCAATTATTCCTTGTACACACGGATGTAATTACTTTTAGGTTTTTATTTTGCAATCATTTATATGCTAAAACCTTGTTAATCATCTAATCTATACATAATTGTACATTAGCTTCTTTTTCCCAGTGATGGAAAAAAATAATTTTATCATACTACAATGGCTAGACATTCAGAGAAATACTAAATCACATGGTGAGTGCTAGTATATGTTTTGCTCCTGGGCTCAATGAGAATTCTTAATACTTCACTACAAGTAATTTTTATCTTGTTAGGGTAGGTTCTTATTTCTTATTTTATATAGGTTTTTTTTATTAGGTGAAGAATTTTATTAAAATTCATCATATCTAATGAGATGGTCAGATAGATTTTCCTTTTTTGCCCTACTAATAAGAATATTATTAATAGTTCCTTGTTATCAACCATTCTTTCATTTTTGGAATAAACACTAATTTGCTATAAAGCAAATGCTATAAAGCATTTTTTTGTTATAGCGATTATTTTGGTTGGTATTCCATTTTGAATTATTGGATCTATGTTTCTAAGTAAGATTATTCTGTATTTTTCTTGAAAATTGTATTTTTTTTCCTTGAAAAACAATTCTCTAACATCTCTCAGGTCAATTAAATCAGGAACAGGTTTGTTAGGTTCTCATTCCCTTAACATTTAACATTTATGCTTAACACAGTTCTGGGCACACAGCAGAAAATCAGTAAATATTTGTTGAGTAAATATGAAAATCTGACTTTTATCAGCAGCATCTGCTCGAACTAAGTTTTTTAAAACGCTTTATTCTCTCCAGCCTTTCCTTTTCTAGGTTCTTCAGTGGCCAGGTAATTGTCAAACATCTCTTATACTGAAGAAAATCACACTAAATTCTTTAGGACTTATTTAGAAATCTCTCTAAAGAGTCCCCTTTATTGTGATTTTTAAAATAATAATTAAGGAGATGTTATTCTGTTAAATGACTCCTGATTATTCCTGTTTGCATTTGGAGATGAAAGGAAGAGTAAAATTTTATTGACATGTTTCTTGTTTCTAAGAAGCCCTTAGATAGTAACTGTCTTAATTCTCTGTAAATGGCAATAACCTCTAAGTCAGTATTATATTGGATCATAGGGAATAAGAAGACATAAATTGATCACCTTTTTCAGGCAATTTAATTCTGTGGCTTCCTGACCTGTCTGGGCAGAGTACTGTGGGGCAGGGAGGGTGCTCTGAGGTAGTCTGATGAATATGTACTTCCAGATCTTCCTCTGACTTATGATAAAATGTTGGTTCAAACTGTTTGCGTGGAGCTCCTGGAAAATTTATCAGCACCTTGACGAGTGATTACTCTTGGCCAACAAGAGCAGAGCCTGGCTTGGCTTTCTTCTAATATTCTGTGTGGCATTGTCCCTTTTCTCTCCCTATTCCTCCTCACCATAGCATGACCACTGTCTTTGACTCTTGCAGATATTGTTGCTGTTATGTGAAAATTTTTGAACCAGAAAATAGAAGTTACTAAATCACTCTAAACTTTAGCTTCTCCAATTATAAACTGTAAGTGAAAATCCCTAACTCAGTAGGTTGCTGTAGGAGTAAGAGTGTTCAGTCTTATGAAGAATGCCCTATGGCTCCTAGCATACAGTAGGGTCTAAAAAGAGATGAATGCTTGTTTACCCACCAGTGTCTTAGGGTTATATAATTCTTTAAACTTTGTCTCCCTTTCCTTCTTTATTTGTAATAAGTAATACAAAAATTCCCATATTGTATGTTTGGAAAGGCAGTCTTGTGTGTTCAGTCTTTCAGCCCCACTTAGCTAAGAATGAACCTGGGGCCTGACACAGTCCATTACCAAGAGACAACGGGCCTCCACAGCCTATACTGGGCTTATCACATTGTGTGGGACTATCTTCCCTGTTTCATACTCAGTTTATACTCCTTTGTTCTGTTTATGTGTGTGTCATTAAACACCTGGCCAGCCCCATTACTTTATCTGTCTTCTGTGGGGAGGGGAGGAGATCATTCTGAGGTACAAGAGGGTAGCATGCAAGCCAATGGCCCTGTGTTGGCTTCCAGGAGTGTCTGCTGGCCATTGGGTCCAACACTCACCACTAAAGCTGAGCTTTCCTTGTCCCCTCTCCATGTGAGCAAAGCATTGCTCCATTCAGTATTTGACTGCACTTTGTTTTCCTTGACGTCTCCACTACCAATGTGCAGTGGACAGAAGTGTGTACTCCTTGTGTTACTCCTGGTGGTAAGCAACAGATGCCACTTGCTCAACAGTTTATAACAATTCCAGAGAATTGCTATAAATATAGAATAAGATCTGGAAGTCTTGTTACTAGTCCCCACTTTTTCCTCTTCTATCTTACCCAGAGGTAACCATTGTTAAAGACTTAGTGTACATAACACAAGTCTTTTTTAATGATTTTGATTTTAATGTGTATATATGTATATGTGCACATGTATGGTATCATTAAATAATCACATGTCTTTTGTGACTTAGTTTTTCTTAATATATTTTTAAATATCTTATTGTTCTTTATAAAGCTGCATAGAATACCATGGTATGGATATATTATAATCATTTTTCCTCTATCCTTTGAGGAATTTTTTAATTTTGCCCTCTTAATTTTGAAAAATATAGCCAAATTTTCTTCCAAGGCAATTATATAAATTTACACTTTTTCCAATGATGTATATACATGTCCATTTTGTGAATGAACAAATAATTTATTTTACTTAGTATAATGCCCTTCCTATTCATCCATGTTGCCATAAATTACAGGAATTCCTTCTTTTTACATTTACATTTACAATAATATCCCACTGTTTACATGTATATACCACATTGTTTTTATCCATTCATCTGTCAAAGGACATTTAGGTTGTTTCCATATCTTGGCTATTGAGAATAATGTTGAAAGGAACATGGGTGTGCCGATATCTCTTCAAGATAATGATTTTAATCCCTTCAGATATATACCCAGGTGGGATTGCTGGATCATATGGTAGTTCAATTTTTAATTTTGAGGAACAGCCACATTGTTTTCCATAACGGCTGTGCCATTTTACATTCCCATTAACAGTGTCTAAGAGTTTCCTTTTATGCACATCCTTGCCAACATTTGTCTTTTTGATAATAGTCATCCTAACATATTTGCATTTTAAAAGGATGCTCTCCTGCAGTGTGAGGAATCTAGAGGTATAAGAATGGAAGTATAAAGTTTTTGTTTTCCTCAAAGAGATGACCAGTTCTCTAAAAAAAATATTAAACTACCTTTCTCTCACAAAGTTAATGAAGTAAAATGTTATTAGATCTGAAGCTGATTCTATTGATATGCTTCTTCATTTCTATTAGTATGTAGTACTATTTCAGTTACCATATGGTTTGAATTAGGCCAAGTTTTACCTCATTATTCTCTTTATACTTCTTTACTATTGTGCATTCTCTTTATCAGTTGTAGAATCACCAGGAAAACACGTATTTTCAAAACTTGTTGGTTTTATTTATAAATGAGTACAGAAGAAATTTACGTATTTGCGATTTTGAGTCTTTCTAACGAGGACTCTCTAGGTCTTTTTTAAATGTCTCTGAGAGTGACAGAGAGCATGAGCAGGGGAAAGGTAGAGAGAGAGAGAGAGAGAGAGAGAGAGAGAGAGAGAGAGAATCCCAAGCAGACTCTATACTGTCAGCGCAGAACACAACATGGGGCTTGAACTTCCTAACCATGAGATCAAGACCTGAGCTGAAATCAAAAGTGGGATGCTTAACCAACTGAGCCACCCAGGCACCCCAGTCTATATCACTTTTAACGGAGATCTAGTATACTTCTTGTTAATGTGTTCTTAGGGATTAAATGGCTTTTTGGAGCATTTGTGAATGGATTTTTAAAATTACACTTTTAAAATTTTTACCAGGCTAAATGTTCAAATGTCTTATGCAAATTTTATCTTGTATTCAGATGCTTAATTCTCTTGCATTATTTTTAATAGTTTGTTGGTCAATTCTTTAGAATTTTCAATGTAAATAATTTGAATTTCCTTTAATGAGTAACTATTTTGAATATTATTTACCAATATTTTACTTCCATTTATTTTATTTTAACATATTTGTTAGGACCCTCAATAAAATGTTAACAATTGTTAAAAAGAGATTTGACCTGGAACATCTTAAGATGCCTTCATCACTAATATAGTGAGAAACATGTTTTATAATCAAAGGCATTTCTAAGTTGTAATTTAGGGAATACTTACCATTTTTTTTCATTTAATCTTTCTAATACTAATGACACTGTACCCTTAGTGTAACACTTTTTGTATGAGCAAACTGAGGGCCAGAATAAATAAGCAACTTGCTTAGGGCGCATAATAGATAATGGAATGCAGAACTTAGAGGGCTGAACTCAGAGTGGTAATACTTGGAAAATCATTTCAGATTAAGAAAGTTTTCTTCTCTTAGTGTACTGAGGGTTTTATCAAGTATGAATGTTGAGTTCTATCAACACTCTACTGAGATAATAATATAGTTGTTCACCTTTAATCTTTTAATACACTGAATTACATTAATAGGTTTCCTGATGTTAATCCATTCATGCATTGCATTCCTGGGATACACCCTCACTGGTAATGACATACTGGTGTATTTGATTTGCTAATATTTTATCTATGACATTTCATCTAAATTTATAATTGAAATTGACATTTTTATTTCATTTTACTAGCCAAGATAAATATTAGGATTAGGCTATGCTTTTAAAATAAAGTAGAAAGATTTCCATGTTTTCTAATAATAAAATAGTAATATTAATCATCAAAAACAGCTAAAATTTGGGGGACTATGTTAAAGATTTGCAGGTATAGCCTCACTGAATTCTTACAATGAGCCCTATGGAACAATAATATAATGACCCACTTATTAAGAGATAACAACAGCTAGGATGTTGAGTAACTTGAGAAAAGCCACACAATTAGAAAACTAATGTGTGTTGATTAGAACAACTGAGTTTTTATGTCTATAATGTCTTTATTTCTACTTCATGCTTTCAAATGGTAGCTTAGCTGATTAAAGAATTTAAACTTGACAGTTTCTCCCTCAGCACGTTGAGATTTCCTGTAGTAGGACCTACTATGCTGATGGTAAGTCAGTCTGGTGTCAATCTGACTGTTGGCCTTCAAAAATCTATTTTCTCTCTCTCAAAGCTACTAAGTGCTTCTACTTATCAGTGACTTATTTACAATTTATACAATAGGCCTGTGTGTGTGGACCTGGGCAGGTACTTGGGTGGTTTAATCAGAGGAGTTGGTATTTAGTTTTTTCATTTCTTCATATAACAAATATTTATCGGACACCCTGTGTTCCAGGTACTGTTCTAGCTGTGGGGCATACATTAATGAATAAATAAGAGAAAATCCTGCCCTCATTGAGCTTATTGTCTAATCTGTGGAGTTAGACAAAGGATAAAATAAATAAGTAAATTATGGAGCATGTCATACAGTGATAACTCTATGAGAGAAAATAAGGCAGGAAGAGTGATGTGGAAATTCAGGTTTTGGAGTGGAAATTTTAAATTTTTTTTTCAACATTTATTTATTTTGGGGACAGAGAGAGACAGAGCATGAATGGGGGAGGGGCAGAGAGAGAGGGAGACACAGAATCGGAAACAGGCTCCAGGCTCTGAGCCATCAGCCCAGAGCCTGACGCGGGGCTCGAACTCACGGACCGCGAGATCGTGACCTGGCTGAAGTCGGACGCTTAACCGACTGCGCCACCCAGGCGCCCCTTGGAGTGGAAATTTTAATAGACATGGTCTTCACTGGGAAGGTGGCATTTGAGAGAGTGAGCAATGTGTATATGATGTAGGGAAGAGGGTTCCATGTAGAGAGAATAGCAAATGCAAAGGCTATGTTGTAGAAGTGTACCTGGCATGCTTGAATGACAGAAGAGGCCACCATGGTTATAGAGAAGTGAATAAGTGGGATAGAGGTAGGAGATACAATCAGAGAGACATCATCGGTCTAATGGTGTAGAACTTTCCAGGCCATTTAAAGAGGTCTCTATTTTAATCTGTGCAAGATGGCCAGCCAATAGCACTTTTAGCAGAAGAGTTTCTCAACTGGATTTATGTTTTCACAGGATCATCCTGACTACCCTGTTGTAAATAAATTATAAAAGGGCAAGAGTAGAAACAGGGAAAACAGTTAACAAGTTATTGAGTTATTTTAATGATTTTAAGAGCATAGAACAGGTGGTAGCAGTGGAGGTTATCAGAAGTAGTAAGATTCTGTACATATTTTGAAGGTAGAGCCAAGTGATTTTGCAGATGGATTAGATGTGGGTTGAAAGAAGAAAGGAGAAATCGAGGAAAATTTTTATCTTAGTCACTGTAGTCATTGAGATGCCATATGGGGTCTAGAAGAGACTTTGGGAGAAGAAGGCTTGAGAGGAAATAACAAGAGATCAGTTTGGGATCTATCACATTTGTGATGGTTATTAGATCTCCACATAGAGTAGGCAGTTGGAAACCTGAGCCTGAAGTTCAAGAGATAAGTCTGTACTAAGATACAATCCCTAGACTGTCCAACTTATACATGGTATTTAAATCCAGACACTTGATAAAAACTCCAAGAGAGAGACTGGATATAAACAGAGAAGAGAGTAGAAGGAAGGGAATATTTAAAATGTCAAAAAACAAAGATTGAGACCCCTGGCACTCCAACACAAATGGTTAAAAGATTAACAGTTTCCTTCAGCAAAGGAGACTGAAAAGGGTGAGTCAATTGTTTAGGAGGAAACTTAGAAGTGTGTGATATCTGAGAAATTAATTGAAATCATTTCAGAAGCATAACTCAAATGCTACTAATATATCAGAACTTATACTGGAGTTTTAGGGAAGCTCTAGTCTGAATTGGTTTAAGAGAGTTGGAAGGACAGGTCTAGCAGATATTAAAATAGACAAATAGACAGTGGTTTCAAGGACTTTTGCTGTAAAATGAAGAAGAAATACCTACTGTCAGCTGGGGGTAGAATTGAAGACAGCAGTGAGTATTCTTTTTAAGACAGGAGAAATGAAAAGAACAATTTCATATGTCGATGGAAATAAATCCAGTAAAGATGGGGAAGCTGTCGATACAGAAAAGATAGGAGAAAGTGCTGGTGTGATGTCCTTGATTACCCCTTGAGGGCCTGAGAGCTAGTACACAGGAGGAAGGCTTGATCTCAGCCAGAAGCATGGGGGGAGTTCATTTGTAGTTGCAGGAAAGAAGGCAGCACATATGGCTGCAGATGTTGGTGAATGCATATGTGACAACTTGTGAGAGTTCTTTTCTAATTGCTTCAGGTTTTCAATGAAGCAAGGAAAAAGGGTCACTCAGTAAGATTGAGGATGATGAAGGAGGTATTGCAGGTTTGACAAAACAGAAAATGACTAAAGTAACCACCTAGGAGACTGAGTTAATGCACTAGAGAAATGTATTATGATTAGTATTCATATATAAAGAGCTCTTCCAGATGAACAAGAAATAGATAAACATGCCGATAAAAATATGAGAAATAATGTATATCTATGATTCACACACATATTTGTAAATACATATGGCTAATAATCAGAGGAAGTAATCATTAACTTCAATCTTGATATAAGTAGGGAAAACCAACAGATTGGTTGGTGTCACTGAGGAACACTCTTTCTAGAGAGCAATGTGTAAAAGAAATTGTTAGTTTCAATAATATGCCTATCCTTTCACTTGCATTAAGGAATTTTTCCTCCAAGGAAATAATTGATTATGCTTGAAAACTTTTAATTATATATTGTTCATCTCTACTATTTCTGAACATTGGGGGGAAAGTAAATGTTGGAAGAAGGAAAGTGGATAAGTAAATTGCTGTGAAAGGCAATTAAATTATATTCAACCAGTAAAATGTCATTAATTGTAGATGAATATTTAATTAAAAAGTTTATGAGACATATAAATGAATTCATGATGCTAATTATGGTTG
Source organism: Herpailurus yagouaroundi (assembly GCF_014898765.1). NCBI lineage: Eukaryota > Metazoa > Chordata > Mammalia > Carnivora > Felidae > Herpailurus > Herpailurus yagouaroundi. Next base: position 17,891,855 of record NW_024412419.1, on the reverse strand, counting down.
TGTCTTCTTTTGAAAATGTAATGCATATATTTATATTATGAAGAAATGAGATTATTTGCTGTATATAATTTTGGCATTGGTCTGTGTCTATTCATTAGTTTAACATCATGAAAGTTTGTCCTGGTTTTTTGTTGGTCATGATAACTTCCAAATCGGTGATTCCACTGCCATCTTTCTGGGAAGCTCAATTCACTTATTGTTTCCGCTAGATCTGTGGCCTGATCTGATTTTCATTCTAGAAAGATTATTCAAATACCACAAATGGTGTGGTTTGGACAGAGATAAATTGGACACACAGACTTAGAGCCCTCTTTAGGAATCCCTGTGGGAGGTGATAAGGATCAGGGATGTGAGCAGTGGGGACAGAGAATAGGGAAAAGTGTGGAGCTTCCAGACAGGGTGTATGAAGGGGAAATCCCCTGATATTCACATAGAAAACCACATACCAAGAAGAACATTTGGGGAAATCTACAAACGCAGGCATAAGCATGAAGCAGAACCAATTTCTTTGGTAGTAAAAAAGCCAATCTCTGCTTGTACCCAAGCTTTACTATTACAATTTAAAATTATAGGATTATTTTTGTCTTCAGTTACTCTGTCTGTGTTTAATTATACACCACTGAGATGATAGCAGCTATTTTGAGGACACTGTACCTTTTCAGGCTCTGTATCCCCTCTCCATGTGATACTGGAGTTAAAAAGAGGAAGGCTAAATAGAAGAGGCGCAGGTGGTTGTGTTTATGGGCTTCAGGGAGATATGATTACCTCACTCGGCTGATTGCTACCTGAAGGAAGTCAGATTACAATTAAGACTGTCAGGTAAAGCACACAATTAAAGTTCATTGCAAATGCTGTCGACAAACTAGTATTAGCTGGGAAATGCACTCTGGCAAACAGATGTACCCTGGAAAATAGAAAGGGAATGTTTCCTTCTAGAACAAATCTACTTTATCAAATCTGACAACTTTCACTTGAGCTCTGGGTCCTGCGCTAAAAAGAGCTTCTCGTTTGATTTAAGCAATTGGCACGTAACATGCAGGTTGGAAATGAGTTGACTCATTAACTTATTTTGCTTAGTAGAAAAGGTGAAGGTGAGAGAAAACATGCTTGCATCACCACATTTTGTTCTCTGCCTTCCAGATTTGCTTTAGATCTAGCAATATTGCATTCTATGTTTATTAAGAGGTGAGGTCGTAGTTCTAGAACTGGAATATTCTTATCACAAAATGTCAGGAAAAAAATCATACGGATCTGTTTTTAGAATTGGTTTTTAGTCATTCTAATGGTGTGACTGTACGTGGCCCATGTGTTATCAATCTCTTTAAGTATCTACTTGCATTTATATGACACTAATAAGGAAGAGTTCCCATAGACAAATAGCAATTCTGCTATTTGATTTTACTTCATAAGTAACTGTATATATCATTTCCTCTTAATAAAGTGGAGTATTCCCTCAGTTCACACACATCACAGACATTACTGCTAATGGAAGTTATGCATGGGATTGAGTAGAAACTACAGCTGCTACTCCCAAGCTTCCACTCTGTGTTTTCCTCTACTAATGATATTTTTCATCTGGTCAGTAATGGAGGCAGTTGATCTGGGGAATGGATATCACAGAGAAATTCTAATCCAGGGGAAGCTTAGAAGTTTGCTTTTCTCCATAACACTGGGAGCATATGGTCTAGATTAGACCTCTTTCTATGACAGAAACTGCTTCACCAACAGCAGAACTGAGGCAAAACACCAGATTAGAAAAATAGTAAGGAAACACACAGTATTCTGGTTTAGGATGAGAAGACTTCTAGGATTCAGCCATCATCTTCTCTTTCTCATGGCACATCACTCCCTTGGGAAAATTAACGCCTCCAAGTTCCTTTCATTTACTTTATCTGTTAACTAGATTTAGGATTAAATGAGATAACATGTATAAAGCTTGAGGTAAGCCTGCAAAGAATGCTGGTTTTCATTCTCCTTTCCTCAGAATCTTTGGTGTCCAGAGTGCACAACCATTGGTCCCATGCCATTTTAGCCTGTCCCAAGCTCACTCCTTCTAGAAGTCCCCTTCAACTACCAACATAAGCTTAGAATAGCCAGTACACAACCTGAGTCGTGTCCAGCTCTGCTACTGATTGCTAGTGGCAGTAACCCAGTGTGTTCTGAGGAATTCAGAAAGTGCACTGACCTTCTACTACATTCCTTCTAGTACATGTTTTTAATTGAAGTATCAATTACATGCAATAAGGTATAAAAAATGCATAAAGTTTAAATGAACAGTTTGATATATTTTGATGTATTTCTAGGTAAGTGTCCATTCCTGTAACCATCACCTCACTTTAACAAACTTTATTTTCACTTCTTTTAGTAAAATTTCCAAGAGCACCTCAACCTCCACTTCCTTCAGTATATAAGAACATTACATTCCTACCTGCTCTCTCTTGAGGTGCTTTGAAGTTATTGTTGTCCTTCTTAACCAAGATGCCCCAGGCTTTTAGGCTTCTGTTACCTGACAGGGAAGCAGGGCTGCAGAAATGAAAAGACAAAACAAAACAACAACAACAACAAAAACTCTTCCTAATCACTAAGCGTTTGTATAGCAGTAGCGAAGACATTGTGAAACACTCCAAAACATGAGAGATGCCATCTGATTGTAATTTATTTATGGCAGTGAGGTCAAGGGAAAATATAGTGAAACTAACATTTAATCAGTGCCTATTCTGGGCCAAGGATTATGCTAGGTGGTTTACAGAGTTGTAGCCTTTAATCTTCCAAGCATTCTCTGTGGAAAGCCCCACTTAATACTCTCCAGAATCTCCATCATTTTCTCACTCTTTTTTTCTAAACACCTTTGTAGTGATTATCTTGCCACAAGGTTATCCTTTGTAGGTATTGCCTGGTCCCCAGCCTCCGTTTCTCTCTATTTCTCCTTCCCTCTCTCATTCTCAGTCTCTCTCTCACTCCCTCTCTCTTTTTCTCTCCTGGTCTTTACCCCTCTTTCTGGCCCTTCATTTAGACTTACCTTCTTCCTTTGATATTCATGAGCATCCTTTCTTGATTTCTTGCTTTAATCTCTCTCCTCTCTGCTGTACACTGATAGTTCAGATTGATGAAAATCCATTTGTAATTGGTTCCTGAGAACACTAGTCCTCTATATTGGGTGTTAGGCCATCTCATAAACTGTCTTCTTCAGTCATCTTCCACTGGCACAGAGAGACTCAGAAGTTCCAAAAATGACAGCTATCTCCTAGAAGGGAGCATATGCTACTTCACAAATTTGGCTACTGGTATTAGTTGAGTCATTTCCCACCGTTTTTAGAAGAGTTATTTCTTCACTTGATTCCAGCCCCCACCCGTCTTTTTTTTTTAACAGTTGTAGGCATCCTTCATCATTCTGAGCCAATATCCATATTAATCTCTTATGTTAATTACTGTAATTCTTTAACATCCTGTTCAAAGCAATTTAAAACAATGAAATAGCATCTTACTTGAATAGAATTACTAATGTTTCTCAGGAGCTTTTCCATTTGATTCTCACCCTACACTGTGAAGTAGGCAGTTTGGGCATTATTATTTTCATGTTTCTGAATATGAAGGAAAGGGACACGATAGGATGTTATGGGTCACTTATCTCACCCTGCAATTGTCTCTATGTTGTGTTTTGCAGTTTCTATGTCCTCCACTACAAGATAAACTTAAGACCCAGGACCACATATGTGTAGTTCACTTTTTTATTTGCATGTTTATCCCATACAAAGCCCTGAGAAATCAGTAGTGGGCTGTGGATCGGAACCTGGAGCTCCAGTCCAAAACTGTGTCATATCGAGGAGCTGGTGTGCTGTTACTGCCCATACGTGAGGCCTCAGTTTCTATTTCCCTTAGTCTGAATTTATCCTTTGTGACCTGCAAGCCCTTTGTCCATGTGCGGCTTTTCCACATGGTAGCTGTCTCTTCTTTAGTAATACTCCTAGGGCTGTTGATACTTCACCTGTCTTGCTGCTGAGACCCTTAGACATTCCATCTCTTAATCAGATTTTTTAAACTAATCTTCATAAGCCCAGGGAAACCCAGTACTCTGTGGCCAGAATATGGCCCATGAGGCAGGACTTCCTCTCATCTTATGCTTAACTTATGCTTAAGTTATGCTTAACTTATGCTCAACACTTATGGTTCCTGAGGTGAGGAGACTTGGGAACCTACCCCTAGAGTCCTTTCTGATTCTTTTTATTCCTGGTTCTTCTGCTGTATCTCTCCTTCCAGTCTTTGAGACCACATGGGTCTTAACTCTCCAGAGCTGTAATTCCCTTCCCCATATTCAATACACATAAAAACAATAATGGAAATGATGACCCCAAGAAATAACAATTCTTGCTTCCTTTACTGCTTTGTCAGATTAGAATGTGACTATGCAAGTAAATCATTCTGAATCAGTTCTTTTCTGAAAAGGTTGGTTATTTGTTTGTTTGTTTGTTTGTTTATTCAGAGAGCATAAGTGGGGGATGGGCAGAGAGGGTGTCAGCACAGACCCAACTCAGGGCTCAAACACACAAACTGTGAGATCATGACCTGAGCCAAAACCAAGAGTCACATGCTTAACCAACTGAGCCACCCAGGTGCCCCTGAAAAGAGCTTTTAAATGGATCATATTGCTCTTTCTTTCTTCCTCCAGGCTCTCACTTGGGATTCATCAAAGTAATTGTCACTGGATTAAATTCATCCATAATGTCAGTAGAGTTTTATAATATTCCAGAATTTCCAACATCTGCAATTATTAGGCATCTATGAAACAAATCAGCACTTTGAAGAGCCCCATTTTTGCATGGTGTTCAGCTAAAATAGTCCTGTTATCAAATAGGTCGACAGCCATTGGCTTTAGGCTAAAACTCAGGCTTCCCACCAGAGTGGACTTAGCAGAGCATTGCGCACAACTCCAGTTAAACTCAGATTTGCAATATGATGGTAAAATGAAACTCAGTTATTAGACTGAAGTTTTTGATGAACAATAATTTTGAAAGAATAAAGCACCTGTGTTGATTTTCAACACTGGAAGTCCCTCTGCCCCTCCCCTCTGGACATACAGGCTCTGGACTCCTAGAGGTGGCTTTCAATAGTGGTTTTATTAGCACCATTGCATCATGGACTTGTCAACCCACCCAAGTAAATACTTGGTACTGAGAAAACTAGGAATTCAAAATTTTTAATGTGTTTTATGTGCTTTAATTAAAAAAATAGGTGGAGAAGGAGAAAGTTATGGAATCTATGTTTAGTTAAATTTGAGTTTAGCTCTAGGTTTGGGGTCTCTGGCTAGCCCCTTCACATGCTGAATATCTCACCCACTTGTACCACTGGTTTGGGTTCAGGCAGAGGTCCATGGGAACCTTGGTTCTTCTGATTGCTGGCTGTGTAAACTTGTTTCTGTTTCTCATTCTTTCTGAATCTTTGTTTCCTTGTCTATGAAACAGGGATAGGCCTTCCCCCCACCCCCATCCTACTCTGAGGATTAATTGAAATAATGTGTATGTGGCACCTGTACACTGCTCCCACAGAATAAAACATAGTAAAGGCATTAGTTACTTTTTGTCCTTGTTGGTACTACTACTATTACTCATGTATTTATTGCCTTATTCAACAAATATTTGTTGTTCCATCTTTCAAGATGCTATGAATATAGATACAAATAATAACCAATTAGTGCTTTTACTGTGCTCATGCTCTGCAGGACACACAGATGAGGAAATCCTGCAGTTTTAGTTCAGTGAGCTAAGGGTCACAATGGAGAAGATAGAAACTTTAGCTGCCATGTCCCCATAACATTGTGCTTACTGCAGGAAAGGAACTTTTCCTTCCATTTAGCACTGTGCCAGGAACACAGAGTGGTTGCTTTCACCTGCACCTGTTCGGCCCAAGGTGTATTTGAACTGCAGCAGCAGGGGGCTGGCAATGGAGCCTCCACAAATTTTCTGCTGGGCACAGGGTCAGGTTTTCCTCTCAGAACTGAAATTTTCTCTCTTTACCTACCTCTTAACCAGTTGTGAAGAAGCAAGAGTCCTCTGGGAAATTTGCATCAGTACCCTCATGGTGTGCATCTCAGGAACAAGGAGAAACTGGAAACCCAAAGGTCTTCTAGGAACGTGGGTACAGTTCTTTTATCCCTGTAGATACATCCAAGCCTAACATAACCCTTTTAAGAAATTGAAAGGAGAACGTTATTTGCCTTAGATGAGATGGTTGATTTGGGACAGAGCCAAGACTAGGAACTGCCTCCTGAATCCTGCTATACAGCTCCTTCTATCTGCTAAATCTGTCAGAGCAGTGTAAGAGAGTGGCACCGTGGATGAGGAATAATGAAATCAGTATTGTAGAAACTCTTTTTAAAAAAAATAATGTTTATTTATTTTTGAGAGAGAGACAGAGTGCAAGCAGGGGACGGTCAGAGAGAGATAGGAGGACACAGAATCCAAAGCAGGCTCCAGGCTCTGAGCTGTCAGCATAGAGCCTGATGTGGGGCTCAAACTCCTGAACCACAAGATCACGACCTGAGCTGAAGTCAGATGCTCAACCGACTGATCCACCCAGGCACACTTCATTGCAACTCTTAATAAGAGCATCTAACTGCTACAAAGCGCCTATTTTGTAGCAGGTATTGTTTAAAGATTTTGGATAGTCCTAGTTTATTTGGGCCTTGGAACAACACTAATACCTGGATCCTTTTATTCCTATTTTATAAATAAAGTCATAGAGCTATTGAGTAGTTGTCCAAAAACACATAGTAGTAGCTGGCAGGGGAAGACTTTGAGCAGCCTGATTCTCTGAATGCATCTCTGTGCTATCCTCCCTTGATACCATATTCTCATGGCCACCCCCAGCCCAAACTTGTGCTGGGAATACCAGGTTCAGGAGCAGCAGTATGACAACGGGGTTTAATCATCACTTCTGTAGAAGGAAGGTATTACAGATTAAAATCAGAGCAGAGTCCTATAAGACCTTGGGTTATAAGAGCTGGTCTTCAAAAACATCAGCCCTTCTGTTAAAAATAAGGAAATTGGCTGTAAGCCTTGATTGGTGAGCTGGTTAGACCCTGATTGCTTTCATTCTTTCAGGCATTTACTCAGTATATACTTGAGTGTGTCCTATGAAGCAGACACTGTCCAATGTTCTGGGAGATTGAGAGGGCTAGACATATGCTGGGACAGTGAGGAAAAGATAATCTTGTAAGAACTATAGGGTCTTGCCTTTCCAAAATGTAGGGAATCCTGATATCTGCACTTGCCCCCACTTACACTTTTTTTTTTCCTGAAATGCACACCTTTCTCTTCCAGAAAATTCCAATTTGTCCTTCAAGTCCAAAAGAAAATATTACCCTGACATTTTAGTTTTCCCTTCATTTATGGGAAAATTATTCACCACTGTCTCTGTGTTCTCAAAGCATTTTCTATGTACAGATCTTACGGCACCTGTTGCATTGTATTCTAATGATGCATTTACCACCCCTCCCTATATCCTGGCTGAAACCTTATATTGTCATCATCATATCTCTAATACCCAGTATAGAGTTTGAATCATAATAGATACTTAGTGAATGTTTGGATTCTATGTGTTTATCCTGCCATCTATTTATTTCTTATTATTCTCATTATTCCTTTTTTGTCTCCTGGGTTCTAACAGTAGATACCATGATGTCAGGGTCAACGTTTGCTCCTTGTTTTTTGTTACTCATACTAACTGCAGTGCTGGGAAGATGGTACACATGCTCTGTCCCCAAGAGGTGGGTAGGGGCTGATATGTATCTTTTCAAGTTTAATTTCTCAGATTCTTAGGTCTTTAGAAAGTGGTAGTACTATTATGCCCTCAGCTTGGTTCAAAGCTTGTATCAACAAAGGTACCAGTGGAAATCCCATACTACAGAGAGTATTCCGACATCCACTCTTAGAGACTGTGTGTCTGTGCTCATTTGCATATTCTCAGGTAGTTCTGTGTCCTCGGAGGTCTCTTGACACCTGCTCTTATTGTTCTATCTCTAGGTGAACCATTCTTGAGATACCAAGATTAGTAAGGATACAATGTTCATTCATTCTCCTCTATTATATTCTATCCCATTCTATTCTATAAAAACAATTTCTTCAGTACCTGCTAAATGCCTGGCACTATCCTACATGCTTGCAATGCATCAGTGAACAAAAGTGATCAAAAATTGCCAACCACATAGAGTTTACATAGTGAGGGGACACACACTAAATACTGCATGGAATATATAGATATGTTTTATAAGGTATTAGAAAAGGGAGCAGGATAACGAGACAAGAAAGAGTTCAGGGAGAGCTACCAAGGTGAGGCAATAACAATTTTAATTCTAGTGGTTAGGGTGGGTCTCCTTGCAAAGGTAACATTTGAGCAAAGACTTGAAGGAGGTGAGGGGTTTAGCCCATGCACATCTGGGAGGGGGGGATATTCAAAAGAGAAGAAACTGTTCATGAAAGGTGATGATCTATCGATCTATCGATCTATCTTCCAATGGCATAACCGATTTTTATACTTGTGTGCCTGCCCCTGTTGCTCTTTCTGATTTATCCAATACTGAAATTTAAGTTAAATTAACAGATTTGAAATGGTAGAGTCTGTCACCATTGATAGTAAAACCTCACAAGGATGGATACTACATCCATAGATGAGGCATAGTCCACTTGATGGTTACAGATTTAAACACATAAGAAGTCAGAAATTGTCACAGTCATTAACACATTCCGGCCTCAGGGAAAGAGATTTCTGTGCAGAGATCTGCTCAGACTTGCCACCTTCCACCTGCCTTGGGCAAAAGCCCTTTAGACCCCAGATGTGTGAGGGAACAGGGAGGTCAAAGGGCAGGTGCTTTTGCTGCTGGGTCCCTGAGCCTGATCTATTCCTTTCACCACACATGAGGGAGCCTGATCTCAGTTCAGATTGAGTTTAACAGTAGGAGACAATACTGCCAGAGCTTCCCAAAAGGATTCAGTTGCCCTTGTCTTGTACATTCTTGTGTCTGTGTGTACTCTGCTTGCCATGTCTCTGAGTCTTTGCCCATATTGTGGGGGTGAGTTGGGGGAGAGGTGCCAGGGTTATATCAATGAACAAGTACAATTTCTGTCCACAGTGAGTTGAAAAGATACTAGGAAAATAAGAATCAGTCATATAAAAACAGTCAACAACTGAGATTCCAAATAAAGTTTTCTATAAGTCATGGATGTAAGAGCTCAGAAACGAAAGAAATTCCCATGGACCTAAGGCACCAAGAAGGGCTTCCTGGAGGAGGTGAGGATCTGAATAACATATGGAGGGTATGAGGCTGGTGAAAGAAGACCCCTCCAGGTTAGATGAAGTGACTGGCAGGGTAAGAACTATGTGAGAATTAGAGACTGGCAAGGAAAGAAGATGGTGCGTACATATTTTTAAGTTTATTTATTTATTTTGAGAGAGAGAGAAAGAGTATGCACACATGAGCAGGGGAAGGGCAGAGAGGGGGAAAGAGAGAGAATCCCAAGAAGACTCCACACTGCCACTGCAGAGCCTGAAGTAGGGCTCAAACTCACAAACTGTGACATCATGACCTGAGCCAAAATCAGGAGTCAGATGCTTAATGGACTGAGCCACCCAGGCACTCCTATGAGATCATTTTAAAAGCCTCCAGAGTGCCTAACAGGTCTCCTGGTTCCGTTTTGCTTCTGTGCAACTGACTGTTGTAATTGCAAGCATTACTAACAAAAACCGAGGTGCAATCTGGTGACAGAGATTAGAATTTGTCTTCAGAGGACCTGGTTATGTCCTGGCACCATCAGTTCAACACCAGCTAACAGTCAGGACCTGGAATTCAGTTTCTTTGCTTGTGAAATTAGGATTACTTACAGAATTTTCAGAGTCAGTTGAAACAATTGTCATGGATTCCTTGTAAAGTGTAAAGGAGGCACATGTGCCCACTCCGAATCATTGACATCATCTTGGGTTGTTGCCTTCCAGAAGCTTCTAACTTAACCTTGAAACAGCTGATAATTGGATAAAGCAAATAGACAACAACAAAAATATAAACAAGATCAAGTATGAAGAGAGAATGAAACCAGATTAAATTGACAATAGCTTATTTGCAAAGCTTGGGGAGGCTTTTTGCCTATGGTTCAGTTTCTAAACAACTGTTCTGTTCTCCACCAGCAAACCTCAAGCTATCCTCATGGCTCTGCTCATATGTCTGCAGCAGGAAACTGGCTGTCTGTGGCCCACCTCTGCATGGCCTCTGGAAAGCAGGGAATAGTTAGGGTTGCCATAAAATTAATCATCTAACCAGGGCCATTTTTGAGAGTGAAAGAGAATATTAGTAACCAGATTATTCTAGGAAAACTGGGTTACTTGGTCACTTGTCAAACAGTTCCTTTGCTTTGATGGGTGTAGTAATCTCAGAGGCTCTGTGACACATCCCAAAAATACAGAGGATTCTGGCTACGGAATTGTTGCTAGTGGTCGTAACTACCGATACCCTGGCTCTGATAAAGCCATCTCTGGGGAGAGACAGGGAAGGCACATGGTGTATTCCAAGGGTAGGGCTATAATCAAATACCTCTCTGCTTAGTCTTCATGAACAGGTGAAGACCCAAGGACTTCTAAGATAATCCTCTGGGTGGTTTATATTTTCAGTCTATGGTGCGTTTGGTTGGTGATCCCTGTGTGTACTTTGTGCTATGTAAAGACTTTCTGCTTCATTGGCATGTAAACTTCCTTTGAATTTTGTGGATTACCACCTTCTTTTTTTTTAAGTTTATTTATTTATTTTGAGATGGAGAAAGAGAGAGTGCGGGCAGGGAGGGGCAAAGAGAGAGGGAGAGAGGTGATATCAAGCAGGCTCCATGCACACTCAGCACAGAATCCAAGGCAGGGTTCGATCTCAGAGTTTGTGAGATCATGACCTGAGCTGAAATCAAGAGCTGGACGCTTGTTAACCCATTGAGCCAACCAGGTGCCCCTCCACTTTCTTAATCTACCTCCAATCATGTTCATGGAATCACTGTGTGAGATTAAAAAAAAAAAAAGGAAGATGGATTTGTATCCATTTTAAAAGTAGAGAAGCTGGAGTTTCTCAAGTTCACACAAATATTCAGATTCTTGTTAGCAGTCATGACTTCCAAATGCCATCTCCCCCTTGAAGACTCCTTCATCTATAGCAATGACTTGTTTTTGTTTGTTTGTTTGTTTGTTATTTTGTTTTTTGTTTTGTTTTGTTTTTGGAGATCTATTACACATTGGCTATGCCTTCCTTTTGATGCGTAATGTTTGCTATTGTGAATTCTCCTAGATAATTAACCTCTAGAGGGCAGAGACCATCTGTAAATTAGCTTGGACTAATTCACCCTGCCTACCCCAGTGTTTGGTATTTGTTTAACGAGTATGTGTTGACAAGCATTGTGCCTGGAATTGCTTCAGTCTCACTGCTGTGATAATACTCCAAGCTCTGAGGTCTCTTTGGAGAGAAGGCTCTGCAGAGCTGAAGAATGTCAAGAACCTTATGCAGAATAGTAGATGTAGATTTAGACAGGAAGAGTTGCCAAATGCTAATACTGTTGAACGAATAATGAGCTAAAACTCATAAGAGTGGATGAATGTGTAACTTCTTCTGTCATAGACTCTAAGTCCAAAGTTCTCTTTTGGCCAGCAAAAGAGCAGATGCAGGATTAAAGTAAGAGATGACTAATGTCTGGGAAAAGACAAGAGCCCCAAATAGGGGTCCTTGCCCCATTTTTATTAGGATCAGAAGGCTTACACACATGGCGATGGATGTGCACAAAGGGACAATGAATCTGTGAACATTAACTTGTGGATGTGTGGGAAAGGGGTCTTGAGGATATTTGTGGTTAGGGGTTTGGGTTAATACAAAACAAAATCTGAGCACTGGGTAGTTGGGAGGAAGGTTTACAGTGGACGTGAGGCAGCACCTCTGTTTATCTTACCTTAGGGGATGAGATAGATGGGGGAAGTAACCTCAGGGTTGACAAGGCATCTTTTCTTTTGTTAACCATCTCTGTCTGAGCTGCTTTGCCTGCAGCGCAGTGGTCCATAGTCCAGTTCACCAATTTACCTAACCTGGCCCTATCCTCCTGTGAAAACAGCTTTTCTGCCATAGTACTAAATTGGGGTGTTTTCACCCTGAATATCTAATCGTGTTTATTTCATATACCTATGTATTGGGCAATTTTGTGCCATTTTTATTTCAGGCCTTTGCCTCTCCCTTCTTTTGGGGGCTCTGCACTCCTCTCTATTTTGGGGTGCATTTGTACCTCCCTATTCCTGGCACCTTTGTGCCTCCCTCTTCTCAGGGTGTCTTTGCACCCCCCCTATTCTTGGGGTGCCAGTCTGGTTTACTCAAACTTAGGCATGAGCACTCTATGACTTTGTATTTCTTCATGCCTTGGTAACCCTTTGGTGTAAGCCCGGGGGGGATTCCTAAGCTTATCGCCAACATTCTTCTGTCATAATGCTAAGAAAAACTCCTGGTATGCAGGAGGCACTTAATCAGTGTTTTTGAATGAATGAATGGATAAATTCCACAGCAAGAGAAGAGAAATGAAATGCTGTGCAGTTTACAGTCATGTCTGCTGTATCCACTTATTGAGGGTCAGTTCTCTCTGCACTGGAAGGTACCCTGACTAAGACAGGATGATAATTTAGTAGGGATGATAGGAGAAGGTAAAACCAGGTGACCAATGAGGTTCCCTCTAGACATGAACATGTATGATTTAGGTACAATTTTTGTTTTCAATTTTTGGCTTTTACAACTTCGTCTTGTGAAGACAACCAAAGTAGTTTGACTCAGACATTTACCCAGAGATTTTGCATTTTCTGTAACCTCCCAATTCATCTTGTTGCTTATATTATGCTGTCAGACCTGGAGTGTAACTACTGAACCATGATGTGTGGGAACAGATGAGAACACTGTCAGTGGAGGCAAGATGGATTGGACTTTTTCTCTTCTGATAAGTCTTTGTCCTCCCCAACACTACCTTCTTGGAGTGGTGGGAGGGGCATAATATTTTGGTGCTACCAGTAGTCTGTTCCAGATCATTTGTGAATTAATGACAAATATAGAAAAACTATCATAAATGAACAAAATTTGGTACACTAGATTAGAGGAAAAGATACATGATTTACCCCTTTCTATTTCATCCTTATTAAAAACTATTGTGACTAATCCCAGTGTCTGAGGGCTTGTGTTCTTCAAAGGCAAATGTTAACACAATTACTTCAATGGGAGAGAGAAGAGAGAATCATGCTCCATGTCTCCCCATTCAAAACAGGAGTCCAGAACTGAGACCAGAATGAAACGTTAGCAGCCTCCCTCCAAGTTTACTCACTTTATTATTGTACCTTTGTGTTATTGCTATTATTGTCATCTTAATCGCATGCCAACATGATCCAGAGTTTCTCTTCCTGCTATACACTGGATAGTCATTGAACTTGAAGCACCTGCCTCATTCTTTAGAACTAAAGATCATGTCAAAATGTGAAAACCACAAGTATGTGAGGAGTAATATCTGAAGGCAGTGTCTGTTGTAAATAATCATTTCCATAAACCTAAATTACTCAGGTCTGTAAAAGAACAGAACCTCGGACTCTTTGTCAAATTATAAACATGCCATTGACTCAGAGTGGATGTTGCAGTGGAGATTCTGGGAGCAGCCTAAGAGTACCAGAGAGTTGGACGGGAGCTTGGGTAAGGGAGGAGGGTTAAGAAGTAGGACAGAAGGTGTTTCTTTTTATCTTGGCCAAGTCTGTATCATTTCTCCACCCGGGGTTCGCCACCACTAATAGGAAATCTGTCCCCATCAGGGAAGAGCAGAGATTTCTGGAGTTCAGTAACCACGGAGATTATAACTTCTGTTCACTAAGACAGTCTTCATTTCTCCAACCTCTGTAAAAATGCAGCAAGTTTTACCCCTGGTTGCATTTTCTTTTATTCACTTTGTCTTCCTGATATAATACATTTTTTTAAACGTGTTTATTGTAACTTTAATGGGCTTGCAGAGAGAAAGGAGATAAACAACAGTAAAATAAAAGTTATTATTTAAGCTTTGCCATTTTAAATATATTCCTCTCAGTGTCTAGGTAAAGACTAACAAGTTAAAGTATTTATCATGGTGTTCGCACATAGTTAATACTCAAATTATATCATCACCATAATTATTATCCCCATTACTGGTATAGACCTTATATCGTGTATTCATTGTGTCTCTGATTTCTACCCTGTGGCCTCATACCTTTGTGCCCTGATTCTATAGGCAGTTCTTCTATTGGATCATAATTCTTACTTCTAAATCCTGGCTTACCCTTGGAATTTATGTTTTGGCTTTTCCCTTTTAAAACACTAATACCTAATCATTGACAATTCTCCCAGGTTCCTGGAACCCATTCCTGGAACCAGTGCACTGGTTCCCACTTGCTTGGGAGTAGATGCTTTTTCCAAAGGGTCTAACAATCCAATGTAAAGAAAGATTTGAGCAAATAAATAGCAATGAATCCCAATGCAAACTCGACAAAAAATCACGCATGTATTATAGTGAAAATCCAGAGAAGGTAGCAATTAACCATATGGACAATTTATCCTAGAGAAGATTATTTCTTGAATTGTTAGAAAGTGTCTTTCCCTAAGGTTTTCTTTGTTTTTAACCCCACAGTCTAATTTTTTTCTAAATTCTCCTATCTAATTTCCTGACATACTATCTCTTACTGCCCACCTCTCCCTGTTAACACTGTCCTTTTCCCAGGGCTGACCTTCATAACATGCCTAGAGCATGGTACTATTTGCCACATGGGATTGTTTATAATTATTATTCCCTAGTCTCACATATCCTGCATACTGCTGTCAGGTTAAGCAAACTTCAGTACTCTCTTGATCATCATACCCTATGATCAGAGAGATAGAATTTTCCCACTACCATTTACATGAAAGGGACTTCTAATATCTTCCTTACTTGAATTGCTCTGATTTGCTACCAAATATCCATTCTTGTATTCATTTATTAATTTTTTTAATAAGTCAGGTAGTTAGCAGTCAGCATATATGTAATAGTTGGCTTCTCATGAGAGAAGCACTGTAACCAGAATTTTGGCACCCTTGGCCATATAGCTCCCTCCCTCCCTCCCTCCTCTTTCTGACTCTCTCCTTTTCTCCCTCTCTCTGTCTCTCTCTTTTGTGTGCTTATTTTTCTCTCTTCCTCTGTGTGTCTGTCTATCTCTTTATCTCTCTCTGGTGGATGTGCATCCTTTCCATCCAGCCACACACACTACTCAGACACTGACATCCATATCTAGGTGTTTCCTGGTCTCTTCTGGCTGGCACAAAGGCAGTAAGTAAGCAGGTGGGTGTGTGAAATATGATGAGCCAAAGATTCATTCCTTTATTTTCTTCTAACTGCTTCAGCCTTCATAAAATCCAGTCCTATAGGTTATTGATTTTCACAAAAAGAAGAAAAACGAGTGGGGGTGGAAAATTATGATGTTATGTCCTAAATGAATTTTTCACAGAAAAAGAAGAAGAAGAAGAAAAACAACAACTATTCTCCGTCTTGGGCAGTTGGTCAGAAATGAGGTTTGGGGTATGGAATAGGAAAGGCAGGAGTGCGTCTGTCCCCAGGGGCGAACAAGCATTGATCTCTTGGGTGATTGCCCTGACTACCTCTGAAGCTGAGAATTAGGTTCAATATGTTAGTGCTAACATTTAAGTCCTTTCAAATCTCCAGGGGCAGAATCTGCTTTCTCTCCCTCTACCTCATTTATGGTTAGGTGAAATCTGACTTAACTCTTTAGCTTCCAGCTTTGTACAGAAATCTAGTCTTCAGGAAACCCATGAAAGCATTGATGAGATGTCTTAACTACTGTTTCACAAGCAACGTTGAAAATTAAGATAAATAAAGCCAAACCTCTACCTCTATAATAGTTTACTGTCTAGAAAAGATAGCAGTAATAGACCCATTCCTTTTGCTCATCATCTATGAATGAATAGATCATCTATGAATCATTCACCCGCATGGTGTTGCAAAAAAGTAGTCATACATCAGAATTACTTATAGAACTTTTAAAATGTGCATTTGCAGATAGATGCAGCCTCAGATCTGCAATCTGCATCTCCGAGGGTGAGCCCTGGGAATCTGTATTTTAACTTTCTTATAGTTTACATTAATTAGCTACTAGATGTAAAAGGACAAATGCAATGCAAAGGGATGGTGCACCAAACTCCATGGATAAAACTGCTACAGATCAAAAATTTTAAGCTGCTTTGCCTAATTTCATGAATATGGCAACAAAGAAAGAACATGATAAAAGTTTGAACTACAGACTTCTAGCAGCATAAAGATGTCCCAAAAAGCATGTCTAATGATCTATTGATCCGTGTTATGAGATCTGGGGACAGGCACGGGGTAAGGAAGAGGTGGAAAACAGTCCTGTGGAAAAATTGCTCAACATTCCTCAGTCGGCAGAGAGGGAGGCTTAAGAAGGAAAGCTACCAGCTATTTCTATCATTTAAAATGCAGCCTGTTCTCTTAGGAGGAAATCTGGTGAGCAAGGGTGTTGAACAGAGATTTTGTAAGCTAAAGGACTTTGATTTGAGCCACACCAAGCTAGTGAATATAGGAACCTGGGTAATACGTGCCCTTGAGGCAAAAGATAAATTAGATTTGGCCTGAGGATGTTTGGAACAACAAGGTCATGTAGAGGCTGATAAATACACCAAATTGCTCCCCTCCAGCCTTCTGCACAGGATGTTCCAGCAGTAGCCAGAGTCACTCAGGAAAGAATAATTTCAAGAGGAATAATTGGAAATACGCCAAGAGGAAACCTATGAATGAAAAACAGTAAGCCATACTTTAGTCAAGTTAATGAATTCCAAGGAAAAAAGAATCACAAGTCATTGACACAGTGATACGTAGGGTGGGAACATCAAACTTCTGTATAGTGAACAAAGGTGTCAAGGGAACGAATCATCAATCTCCATATCCATAAAGTAGAAGGGGAATGAATTTATTCATTCATGAATTTATTCAACTACTATTAATTGAATAAGTACTATGTGCCAGTCACTACTGGAGGATTTGGGGATATAGTTCTTCACCACAGAGACAGATCCCAGCTCTCAGAGAGCCAATATTCTGATGGAGGGAAGAAGCAATATAAAAAATAAGCAAGAAAAAGTGTTTTGGAGTCAGAATAACCTGGTTTCAAATCTCAGCTGTGCCACTTACCATCTGTATTGTACTTAACCTTGTTGCAACTGTTTTCTTCTTTGCAAAATTGATAGGAATGCCAACCTTGAAAGGTTGTGATGAGGATACGAGAAAATTTGTGCTGCTGAATAGTATCTGGAATATAATAAGCATTTTATAAATATGTGCTGAATGAAAAATTGGCAACATGCAGGAGTCAGTTAAAAGGGAGAGGGTGAAATTCAAAGCACAGTAGAAGAATGTACTCTTCAAGAAGTAGAAAAATGATTGATACACACACACACACACACACACACACACACACGTATGTATTAAGGTATCTATGAAAGAGAGTCACAAAGAGACAGAGAGAAGCAGAGAAAGAAGACACACGGTTGAAGACATACGTGAGGTGATTTGGTGAGTTTGGAACAAAGAGAAGATGAGGAAGCCTTATCTAGTGGTTTCTATTTCCTCTATAATACAGAAGGTAAGAGAGGAAGAGCTGAGATGTTCACGGAGGGTAATGATGTTGAGGAGGAGAGTAGCTGTGTAAAAGAATTAAGAATAGAATGGCATAGTGTATTGGGGCACCTGGGTGGCTCAGTTGGTTAAGTGTCTGACTTTGGCTCAGGTCATGATCTCACGGCTCGTGAGTTCGAGCCTTGCATCAGGCTTTGTGCTGACAAGCTCCCTCTCTCTCAAAAATAAACATTAAAAAAAAATGGCATAGTGTATTGAACAGAGTGGCCATCGCTTTTATAGGTTCAGAATCTTAATTTCATCATCATATGGGAAGATTTCTCTTTCAGAGATCTCTGTAAGAAGTCGTTGGAGACATAATTAACCTAAGTACCTATTAATATGTAGTGAGAAAAATGTTGGTCACAGAAGAGTTAGAACTCATGGGCTTAACCAACTTCTTACAATCTGAAGGCCTACGTGGGAAGTCAGATTGCAATCATGGGACTATCATAGTGTCTTACAGAATCTCAGAACATAGTCTCTAAGAGAGCTTGGGGAATACTTTGCATTTCTAGGGAAGGTTTTGTCAGTGGGACTCAAACATCCCCCCCCCCCCCCACCTCACCTAAGTGGACACCAGCAGCATTGATCTCTCTGACTGCCCTTCTCCCAAGTTTTCATAGGACCAACACTCCTTCTGGCCAAAATAGTCTTTCCTAGATATGTTAATATATTCATTTAAGTAGATTTTAATTGGCCTGGAAACCTTTTTCTTTAAAGCAGATTTGCATATGTCTATTTTATTAATTATCTATTGATTTATTATTTAACTTACAATCAAGTGCGGCAGGAAGAGTTTTACTATTTTTCCAAAGTACTGAGATGACAGAGCACCACTTTTCCTGAGTCTCAGGCAGAAGACAGATTTTAAGAAATTTCTACAGGGAGAATTCCTGGGCTGCATGATTAATAATTAGGAAAAAGAAAAGGGGGCACAAAACCTTCCAGAAAGTCTGTAATATCTTAGTGTTTGGAAATCCCAAGTTGAAGTAAGCAAGGCAAAAGCCAATGGCAAGTTAAGGCTGTCTTCATTGAGAAAGACTAACTCTTCTGTTTAATGCTTCTGTGGTTAAGATTTAGCCTATTACCTAAATAGGCTTCTGCCACCACCTGCCAATCTGTAATGCAGTATCCTTTATCACTTTCTCTCTAGTAATAATTCTGAGGTTTTCCTGATAGCATGATTAAGGGCTTTTTCCATCCAAGGTTTGAGGGTAGGATTTTGGTTCCCTAGATGCACCGGTTTCTCAGCGTTATTTCCCTATTTATTAACCTTCATTCTTCCTTTAATTTTCAGGTCATAATGTAATGAATTATCTATACGGTTATCACTAGTGATGCACAAGAATGCAGTTGGGAGTAATCGGTGCTAAGCATGCTAATGGAGATAGAAACTCACTCTACATAATCCTAGGTACCAGTAATTGTTCAATCACACCAACCCCCATAGATACTCCCACAAAAGAGAAGAGAATCCAGAGGCACCTCTCCATTACAACTTCAGGAGGTCATCTATGGATCCTGGCTTCCTTAGAGAGCTATGCTCCAATTTAAGAAGAATTACCTTAAAATACCAGAGAAGATAATTTTCTATTTGAAATTATATGTCCCAGATGTAGCTAATAATCATGTGTATAATTAAAAGAGAAGCTCTGACTCACAACTAGATCCTCCCCAGACCTTAACTCTTAGTAACACATGCTGTTTGCATGATGATCATGGGATTTCTAAAAGAAATGACACCCAGGACTATTGCTCACTTTTTCATTTCTTCCTTCCTTCCTACTTTTCTTTCTTTCTTTCTTTCTTTCTTTCTTTCTTTCTTTCTTTCTTT
>NW_024412419.1:17772774-17872279 GCF_014898765.1 Herpailurus yagouaroundi | reverse complement strand
TTTCTTTCTTTCTTTCTTTCTTTCTTTCTTTCTTTCTTTCTTTCTTTCTTTCTTTCTTTCTTTCCTCTTCTTCTTAACTTCTTGCACAAGCCCTTCTTTCCTTTTCTTCTTCCTCTAGAAAGTGTCTTCCTCTGTATCCATCATGGTTCATGGGTAAAGTGAGTGTAAGGAAGACTGATTCATACTTTAGGATGATGAACTCCCCCCAGATTACCACCAGAGAGCTGCTGATCAAGCAAAACCAAACCTTTGCTAGGATTTACTGCATTAAGGAAGAACACCATCTTGACAGAATCTCAGCACGCCTGAACTTAGGAAACCAGAATTTGAATATTTATAGGGCTTTGGGATCTGAATTTAAGTTTATGTTTAAGTCACATCTTTAAAGGTGGGAATTTGTTGGAACTGGGTACAATTTGTAAGGTAATTGGTTAGAATGGCAGATGCAGTAGAGTGAAGGTCTTGAAGTGAGTCTTGATAAGTAAGCTGTGGTTAATAAGTAAGCTGTTTCCTAGCTGTCTCTTATACGCTGATTGTGGGAAGCTCCTGAAGCATGCTGTGAAATTATTTATTAAGTTATAGCTTATCTTTTCCGGGCAAAGCTTTCTTGGAACAAACGAGTAAATTATTTTTAGGTCAGAGGTCTATAGTCTTATCTAAGTCATACTAACATAGATGGTCTCAATTCTCAATTTTTATGAACTGGTTGAAAATTCAAGGCATCCCAGACAACACATGATGGGTCTTTGAGGGTTGGATATAACTCACCAGTTCAGAAGGAAATATCTTTCAGAAAAGGTGACAATAAATCCTGATGCAACTTAACTTGGGCTAGAATGTGTCTAATGAGGGTAGAGTATTTCCACTGGAGTTAATTATATCAGGAAGGATTTGGAGGTGACAATTATGTTCATGTATTCATGGAATTCTGATGTGATTTATCTATGTGAAGCAGAGGTTAAATTTGGGGAGCTATGCTAAATAAGGTTGAGTCATGATAAATCATTTTATGAAGGGCTCAGAATTCTAGATAAATTGGTTTGAATTGGTTAAGATTAGCATGGAGGGATTTGAATCAAGGGCTTCCTTGCAGTCTTTTTGGCCATTTGAGATCCTGGGGGTAATTTTAAAGAGGAGGCCAATCTGCCAACACTTACTGAAGATTTTAATATGCACAGGAAACCAACGAATCCAGTAAGAAATAGATAATATAATACCCCAAACCTCCTACAAACATGTATTTTTTTATAATTTAGGTAAAATTCACATATTACAAAATTATAATTTTAATGACTTTAAGATGTATAATTCAGTGGCATTTATTATACTTCCAATGTTTTGAAGCCATCATCTCTGTCTAGTTTCAAAATATTTCATCACTTCATAAGGAAACTTCCCTTTCCAATCTCCCCTTCCCTCAGCTCCTGGCAACCACTCCTCCCTGCTTTCTCTCTCCATCAATTTGCCTTTTCTGAAAATCGCATATAAATGGTATAATACAACATGTGACTTTTGTGTCTGTTTTTTTTCCTTTAGCATAATGTTTTCATGTGTGTTGTACATATCAGTACTGCATTTTCTTTTAGAGATGAATAATATTCCATTGTATAGATATACTGCTTTTGTTTATCCACTCATCAGCTGATGGACATTTGGGTTATTTCTACCTTGTGCTATATTGAATAGTGAGATATGAAAACTTGTGAAAATATATACTTTTCCCAAAGAATTCTACAGTTAGTGAAAACTGCACCCCTTCATAAGTTTAGGATATTTCTAACTTAATATTATAATCATCTACATCAATTAACAAAGAACTAGATGAATGTGTCATCAGGATATACACAAGAAAAATTAAGATGCACCTACCAATTTAACCTTGGTCTTAGCAGGTCCTCTCCTGTTCTTCCCTGGAGAGTTCTTGGAATCTTTTTATTATTAACATCTACTTTTAAACACTGAAAAATCTACACATATTAATTTTTGGTACTTTCTTGTCCACAGAAGATTATCAAAATTATGAAAGCCTTACATGTAAGCTAGGGAAAACATGAAAAAAACATTCAATAGTGTAATTAACAGATTATCAAAAAGTGACTCTGTTAACTAATGGTAGGTTAGAGTTTACATTTAATACAGAATGGTGCAAAGTTGAGATTTGCCTCACTTACCAAGATCTGACCCTGGATCAATGATGGTGAATGGGAGCATTCAGAAGAAAATGATCTGAATCTATTACGAGAGAACCATTGGAACTGATGGAAGGTTTGAAGCTTGAGAGTAATATGATAAGAATGATAGTTTGGAAGATAACTAATAAGGCAGTGGGATAGATTCATGAATCAATTCTTATGAAGCATTTAAAAGACTACCTGGCAGGGGTGCCTGGGTGGCTCAGTAGGTTGAGTGTTGACCATTGATTTTGTCTCAAGTTATGAGCCCCACATTGGGCTGTATGTGGAGCCTGATTAAGATTCTCTCTCTCTCTCTCTCTCTCTCTCTCTCTCTCTCCCCCCCACCCTCTACTCCTCTCCCTTGCTCATACTCTCTCTTTCCTTATAAAAAAAGAATAATAGAAATAATAATAATAATAATAATAATATTGATAATTTGAAGAAGGAAGATAGTTTGGAGGTAGGGAGAACAATCAGGAGGCCATGTCAATAACACAAAGGTACTGGTGCTTGCCCGAGGGTGTAGGTAACAAGGAAAAGTTAACCAAGTTCCCAAAGCAAAGTAAATTAGTGAGTCAGATAAAACACACAACATTTTCTTTGCTTACCACAGCATCTGTTAGCCTTAGGCATGGTTATTCAACTTGTGACAGAGAAGCAGCAAGGGCTTCTTAGAAATGCAGAATCTCAGGCTCCATCCCAGATGTTCACTGAATCTGACTCAGTATTTTAATAACTTAGCTAGATGATTCTATGTCTCTAATTAATGAAGGACCTATTTTCAAATTCAAATGCTCCTGGGTGGAAAATGTATTTTTCTTTATAGAAAGTTCATTGGCCTTATTCATCTGGGCTCTTGGATGCACATGGCCACAAGCCTTGACGTTTCCCAACTTCAGAAAAGATAACCTCTTCATTCCATCTTTTTTTTATTAATACGAGCATTTAAAATACAAATTCAACTCTACTTAATATCCTTCAAACTCTAAACTTCTTGTACCTATTTAGTCATTTATTCTAATTTTTTAATCATTCAGAATAGTTTCCAGACAGATCAGTTGTTCAATGTTTTCACTCTCAAGCCTTTTTGAGAATTTGGCAAAATCTATGGAGTTCCTTCACAGAAAAATGCACATAAACACATGCAAGCATTTCTCCCCCACACAACTTACTTTTGCATTGTAAATGTATTTCCTTCACATGTTATTAACTGTAAAAATCTTCATAAATATTATGCCTCTTGTTTTTCATGCAAAAATAAATATACCTACTTCCTGGAAAGGGGTGAATAAACTCAAACCATACAAAATAAACAGAATATAAAACATTTTATTACTGAGAAATAAATTCCAATGAGATGCCAACTTTGACATTCAACTGATTCTAACTTTTTGTTTTGATTTCAACAAGTGCTGAAAGCTTTTGACGTACAAAGGTAAGGATAAGCAGAGAGTATCAGAGTTCCCATGGCTCACATTGCAGATGAAAGTAGGCTCTCATCAAGAACAAGAGAATTCTTTAAAACCCTTCAGGTTGAATCTATGTCCCAGTATTTTCTTTTCTTTGTCCTCGAGTCAATTGGGCAATCTTAGGCAAAGTCTGCATCATGGATATTATCTTGAGCATGAGGCAGGTTATGAATTTATTACCTCTCTGAATCTACCTAAATTTTGAAATTATTGAACAGAACCAACCTCTAAAAAGAAATTCTATAGTTTCTTTTAAGGTATAACAGATGTCCAATTCTTGAAAAATGTGTGTGTGCACACATGCACACAAAGACTTTTCTCCTGTTGGCTGTAGCCAATGGAAGACATTTTGTAAATATTTGAAGTTTTATAGCAGCACAATCTTTTCTTCTAGAGTGGAAACTTACTTTATCCAAGAAAGGACATAGTTTTGTTTTGGTGTTTGCTTTCCACTCCTCTTCACCAGTGGGGGTCATAACAATGATTTCTAGGTTATATATTGAAATGTTTGCTTTATTGGTAAGATCAAATACATGTAGCAAGTAAGTCAACAAATAAAAAAATTCTTCCCAAATTGCCTTAAGGAATGGATTTTTTCTCTTTCACAAAAAACAAAAGAAACAAAAAACCCCCACAAAACAGAGAGAGACAGACAGACACAGACAGAGACAGAGGTAAAGTTTATTTAAGTGTTTTAACAATTCCCCTGGTAAGCCAAATGATTTCTGTACAATAGTGATAGTAATTTCTGTATACATTTGACTTTAATTTCTTGAAAGTTGTCTTAAACAGTGATGTTTCAAGGTCTAAGGCTGGTAAAGATAACAGTTTGCATGGCAATAATCAAGATTTCTTTTTTTTTTATTTCTTTTTTTTTAATTTTTAAAAAAATTTTTTTTTCCCAACGTTTATTTATTTTTGGGACAGAGAGAGACAGAGCATGAATGGGGGAGGGGCAGAGAGAGAGGGAGACACAGAATCGGAAACAGGCTCCAGGCTCTGAGCCATCAGCCCAGAGCCTGACGCGGGGCTCGAACTCCCAGACCGCGAGATCATGACCTGGCTGAAGTCGGACGCTTAACGGACTGCGCCACCCAGGCGCCCCAAGCCAAGATTTCTTTAAATAAAATTATGTGGCTCTAGAAAGCAATGAATAACTGTAACTTTTATTGATCAAAACACCAAAATCATATATGTTTTACACAGAAATTATTGCCTTTCCTGAATATATGTGGCCATCTAGGGTAAACTGTCCTGATAAAGAAGAATCCACTTGGTAGGAAGTAATGTAACATGGTATTCCACAGGCCACTAGAGGAAGTCAGGAAGAGCCTGCTCTTTCTTAACTCAGAATTAAGAGCCTCCTTCTGCACCTATGAACTATCACATCCCCCATAATACCCTCTGTGTCCTCCTATTCGCCCCATTTCCAAACTTCTCCCTTGTTGAATGAATGAAGAAGAGGGTTTATTTGCTATTTTGTTTGGTTCCTTTTTTTAAAATGTTTATTTTATTTATCTTGAGAGAGAGAGAGAGAGAGAGAGAGAGAGAGAGAGAGAGAGACAGAGAGAGAAAGAGAGAGAGGGAGGGATTGGGGGAAGGGGAGAGAGAGGGAGAGATAATCCCACGCAGACTCCACAGTCTCAGCACAGCGTCCGACCTCGGTCTCGATCTCATGAACCACAAGATCATGACCTGAACTAAAATCAAGAGCCAGATGCTTAATAGAGCCAGGTGCCCCTATTTTGTTTGGTTCCTTTATCTCACATTTTAATAACTCAAATTTGAGGGGCGCCTGGGTGTTTCAGTCGGTTAAGCCTCCGACATCGGCCCAGGTCATGATCTTGCTGTCTGTGAGTTCGAGCCCCATGTCGGTCTCTGTGCTGACAGCTCAGAGCCTGGAGTCTGCTTTAGATTCTGTCTCCCTGTCTTTCTCTGCCCCTCCTGAGCTCACAATCTGTTCTGACTCTCAAAACTGAATAAACGTTAAAAAAATAAAATTAAAAAAAAAAACATTCAAATTTGACCTTGAGATTTGAAGAAATAAATTACCTTAAGTTTACATATAGGTGAGGCTGTGTCTCTTGTCAAAATAGTAATATAAGAGGCACACTAAAGCAACTTTGTGAAATGAAGAAAGGAAAGAAAAAAGAAGGTCACATGGAACTGTCATTTACCACCTTGAAAAATCTAGGAAGACAAAGTATAAGATATGAGAATTCTTTGTTGAGTTCTTGGGTATCCTTATAATAATAGCAGCTGCTACAACCTATTCCTTGTGGAGTAATAAGATTTTGTATTCATGGAATTTTCCTTGTCAAAGAAACCTTTACTCACTATCAGTCACTGTGAATCTCTAACGTGGTTGCTAACAGAAAGTCATCCGTGATTTTTTTATTCTATTTAATTTATTTTATTGTACGTTTTGTGTGATTATCCTATGCCAGAAACTGCACTAATCAAGGAACAAACATTACTTAATACTTATGAAAATTATTGACATAGGTATCTCCGTTTCATAAATGAAGAAAATGGAGTTCAGAAAAATTAAGTAGTAGGGGCACCTGGTGGCTCAGTCAGGTAAGCAACCAACTCTTGGTTTCAGCGCAGGTCATGATTTCACATTTCATGGGTCCGAGCCCTGTGTCAGGCTCTGCACTGACAGTGTGGAGCCTGCTTGAAATTCTCTCTCTCCCTCTCCCTCTACCCCTCCCCTGCTCTCTCTCTCAAAATAAATGGATAAACATTTTTTAAAAAGAAAAAAAGAAAAGAAAAATCAAGTAGTATACAGGGAGAACTAGAATTGTGTTCTAGATTTATTTTACTTCGTAAACATCAGTTCTAACTGCTGCACTGCACTCTCCGATGAAATCATCTATATTCATCTGGCAGAAAAAACCCAGGAGCTAGTTGCCTACACCAGAGACATCTGTGGTTTAATTCAATATGTTTTGAAAAAAAAAAATCTCTACGGTCATTCCAAAATATATGCGCTCCCTAAGATATCCTTGGACTTTTTTTTTTTTTAATTTTTTTTAAATTTTATTTATTTATTTATTTATTTATTTATTTATTTATTTTTATTTTTATTTATTTATTTATTTTTATTTTTATTTATTTTATTTATAAAAATTTATAAAAATTAAAAAAATTTATTTTTATTATTTTATTTTATTATTTATTTTTATTTATTTATTTATTTATTTATTTTTGGGACAGAGAGAGACAGAGCATGAACGGGGGAGGGGCAGAGAGAGAGGGAGACACAGAATCGGAAAACAGGCTCCAGGCTCTGAGCCATCAGCCCAGAGCCTGACGCGGGGCTCGAACTCACGGACCGTGAGATCATGACCTGGCTGAAGTCGGACGCTTAACCGACTGCGCCACCCAGGCGCCCCTGGACTTTTAAGTATTGTTTAAAAGCGGAGCAGACTTGCAGCCATTCATAGGAGAGTTGCCCATGTGAGAAGCCACTAAGTCACACATCACTGCCTGTGATTCAAAATATCTGTCAGTGACTTTCAGTTTAGAGTTAACACTGTTTGTTTTCCCTGTACATAGTATGTTATTGTGTATGATTCCTCCCTCCTGGTTGACAATTGCAGAAACCTCTCAGTAAGCCTCACTTCTAGCTAGCTGCTCTGGAGGTAAGGGTCATTTATGAGATCCTCCAGAGCACTTTCCCCCTAACTGAATATCATGAATGCCACATAGTCTCTATTTTAAGCCAGATGCATGACTCATATATGGTGCCCATTTATCCAGTTTTGGGGGTTGACAAAAAATAATTCTATGTACATTTTACTAAGCACTCTCTATATATTTAAAAACACCCATTGTAAGTGACAAAATACCACTATCCTGCACACTTCACAAAACAGTCCAGGCTCTGTGTGGGTTTCTGCTCTGTTGGACTGGTTATCCAAATAATGCCCTCTTACTGTTCCATGGGCAGAAATCAAATAGTCTGAAAGTAATTTTAGAAAATGAATCTTCTTATACAGAGGGAAATTCATTTCCCCTCTTATAGCATAAATATCTCATTAAAGGACATGTCTTGTGCCAAATTGAGATAATCCAGGAGAAAAACTGTGTCAACCAAGAGGCTTCCTTCTGTGTTTAGTTTCAAGCCTTCCTGACAAGGAGACTCAGGTAGTACAATTCTCCTGGAGTACATATTTGATATGTTTATTTTCTAACCTGAATCACAGAAACTTGCCTTGATGAAGGATTTTTTTTTTTTCCAAAGGGTTTGCCTGTCAAAACTGTTTTACCACTTTATAATTTTTCATTGCTTCAATAAGTTCCTCATGCCCCGTAGGGAAAGTCCAGCCAAGCCTGTTTGCTGACGTCAAAGACTTCAATTCAAATGTCCCCTTTTGTCCGCAGGAAAAATAATGGATGTGGGGCGCCAGGGCTACATCCAGGCATTAAGTCTGTTTACCAAAGACGGTCATTATTCTGTAATTCTCTCTGCTAATTTTGTGTGGGAACAAAGCCTTTTGGCTCCCTGATGCTAATGAGCTTAGGGCATTTCTCTTGTTTCAGGTCCAAGGCAGGGATTTTTCTTATTTTCCTTTTCTGTCACCTTCAGGTGAGCTAATCAGCAATGAGCAGCCACTGCTTTTGGAGCCAGAGAGTTTTCAGCGTCCCTCCTTCATGCTTCCATCTTCAGCCAGGTCCCTTTTCTTTCCCAAGTCATTTTTGGCTCATATATCCTTTGTGTTTGGCCTCCCATGTGGATGCCTGATAGCTTTCCTCCTGGAAACCGCTCTGTGGGGATTTCTTTTTGTTTTCTGAACATGACTTTTAATTACACTTGGATTATTTGGCCATCAGCTGCTATGTAAAGCCTGAGTTACTGCCATCTAACAACATTAGGGTAGAGAGTGGCTACTGGCCAAAAAAGTGGCCTTTGCTCTTTACTCTGAAATGGGCCATCTGTAGAAAAACAGGGGCTGTGGTGACAATCCCTTATACACCTGATCCAAACTCTACACATAGTAGTATGATTCCTACCCTCTAGGCTTGACAAGGAAAGACTTTAAAATATTAAAATTCTTTAGTATGTTCTTACTCCTCACTATACCATTTACAATTTTCAAACATTTCAATGGGAAATATGGACCTGTGGTTGTAAATGGTATCTTATATTCTGGACACATTTGATGAATGGAGAAATTGTGCTATACTCACTGACATCTGGGTACAGTATGGCCTTAAACGAGTCTCCCAAATTGATTATGTGATTTCACCGATTATGTGATTGCACCGATGTGCAATAGAAGCTTGCCCCAATCATCTGAGAAGAGTCTTTGAATTTTCATATCTTCTTAGAGTTCTTACATTCTAGTACAGTAGCTTGGTAACAAGAGACATTTAAAAAACGTTTGCTAACAAATCAATGATAAAGTTCATTAAGGGCAGTGCAAGATTAAGAATGTTTGTAGGAAACTCACTTTTTAAGTTTAGGATCAGTCTTCAGAAGATACTTCTTTTTAAAATGAATGTTATAGTCTAGAAACCTTTATGATAGATTTTTCACTGCATCTCTCATTTGGAGAAACTAAGAGTGGTCTTGTTCCTTGGTAGACAATTACAAAAGAAATTATCAAACTATCAAAAATCCGTCATTTCATGTAGTTTTTAAAATTATAGTCTAAACATATTTTATTTGACAAGACATATTTTGTTTTTATTGCTGTTGTTGTTGTTGTTGTTGTTTTTCAAATATCTCTCCATCATTTAGAACCAGGTCTTAACGCGTCACTTGTTTCATAGAAACATTTATTTCTAGTTCCTATTAAAACAAATTATATAAGAGGAAAAATATATGTAAATGTAGCCAGATTTTAAAAATCCCTTAGCATGCATTTTGTAAGTTTAACATAAATTCTTATCCATTCAATTGTATAAGATGAGAATTTATTTCTCTGGTAGTTCAAAAGACACTTCAGGGCCCCTTAGGAAATCCATACTCACCAAACAAAAGCAGTACAGTGTCACATTCCTGGAACAGATAACACATATAACAAGGAGAAGTAAAGGCAAATACATTTCTTTGATTTCCCTGTGGACACTTCTGGTCATGGTATTTAAAAGGAGCAACCCAATGGAAAATGTTTTTCTTGCAAAACTCAAATATCTAATACTAACATTTACCTGGACCTGGATTCACCTTAGCAAGCTGTAACTGACTGATCTTATAAACTTGAAACATACCCAATAAGTTCAAGGTGACGTCTGTCTGCACACTCCTTCCCTCTCTGTCTCTCTAGGTAGTCTGTGTCAAGATCTTTTGTTATGTGAAAACTAACATGCCAAAGAACCAAGAGAATTGTTCCCTTAGCACTAGTATTTTGGCTAGGACAGAAAAGAGGCTTTACATTAAATTTTTAAAATATCCGTTTGATCACTGGCATTAATACAACTAAAATGGGGTTGAATTTGTCATTAGAACTCTTTCATGCATGAAGAACTAAGCTGCTCTTTTATTGCTAGTTCATTCTACAAACTAGCATTGAGTGCCCACCACATATTAGGACCTAGGGGCAAAAACAGCAACAACAACAACAAAAACAAAAACAGAAAAACACACAAAAAAAGATAAAATATATTCTCTGCTCTCAAGGTGTACACTGTCTGCTGAGAGGAACAAACACAAATATTTTTGAAACATTGTGAAAACGAATAGATAGCTGTATGTTGAAAGCACCACAGGAATGGAGAGAATAGCCGAAATGCAATGAAACCAGATGTCAGTATCAATCAAGACTGATCTTCTAATTATTTTCTAAAAAGTAAAAAAAGAAAAACACGCTCCAAAACTTTTAATTTCAAAGAAATTTCGAAGGAAACTAAGAAGAATAAGTCATGTGCAATTCGCTCATTTGCAGTGGGGAGGGGAGGGGAATGGTCAAAGAAGCAGAGAAAAGAGACAAAAACCTGAAACCACATGACCATGGTGTTACTGGAGCACAAACTGTATACTATTAAGTTCTAAAAGATGTTGCTAGATAGATAGGGCCAGCAATGGAGAGTTTTGTACATTTAGCACTATAAATGTTATTGTGAAGGTGATTTAGAGGAAGGAAAAGCCTTCAAGGAGAGGGTGAATAATAAGATTTGTGTTTTAGGATTAATTTTTCAGTGGTTATCATATGTTTTCACTCATATGTGGATTCTGAGAAACTTAACAGAAGACCATGGAGGAGAGGAAGGGGAGGAAAAAAAAAGTTACTGACAGAGAAGAAGGCAAAAAATAAGAGACTCTTAAATACTGAGAACAAACTGAGGGTTGAGGGGGGGTAGAGGAGAGGGAAAAGTGGGTGATGGGCATCGAGGAGGGCACCTGTTGGGATGAGCACTGGGTGTTGTATGGAAACCAATTTGACAATAAATTACATTTAATATAAAAAGATTTTCAGTGTTTATGAGGAGGGTGGTTTGGCTGGTGCAACAAGATTAGGGCAGGTGAGGACATTTAGAAGGTCCCCAAATCCAGGCATGTTAAAGAGGGTAGACCTAAACTAGAGTCAAGTAGAGAGAAGAAGAGAGGAAATGAAGGGCTATTTAGAAATCAAAACCAACAGAAAATGGTGCTTTGATAAAGGCATAAAGGAAAAGGCAGAGGGAAGTTTTAGTCTCCTGTGTCTAGCTTGAGAACTGAATAGATCTCAGTGATACGAATATAGCATCGAGTGTTTATTAAAGTCAGGTGCCTCATTTTTATACCTCTGTCCAAACAACTGGGATGTAGTAGGTGAAATACTTTATTAAAAGGTGATAGTGAGGCTAGACCTTCAAAGGTGAATCTGGCATTCATTGATGGAGACTAGAAATTATTTAGACTGCTATAATTAAACCAGGTAAACAAGAGATTAGAACCTATGAGTAGTCATGGTGAGAGAAGATTGGAGTGCTGATATTGAAGAAAGACCCCCATCATGGCAACTGATTTGTAATCTACAGATAAGAAAGTGGTTTGTTGTTTATTTAGGTTTTCATTATTTTTCCCAATCAGCAGGGGCAAGACATTGTGAGAGAAGTAGTTTAGGGAAGCTATCTTGTGCAGTGTCTAATATGGGAGGTCTGGGGAGGATGGAGGCAGAACACTCAGAAGGCTGCTGTCAAGCAATAAAAATATGATATATTGAGACAGTGGGACAATGGGAGCTTAAATATGGGGGGAAGTAATAGAAATAGGAATGATGGGCAGGCAGAGTTTGTGTAAGAACTTGTGCCACTTGTTTCACAATTGAAATTGAATTGATTTCTTAGAGAGAGACAGGCAGACAGAGTCTGAGAGAGAGAGAGAGAGAGAGAGAGAGAGTGAGAGAGAGAGAGATTTCTTCTATTTCTTCTATTTTGGTGGTGTTGTGCAGTCTTTAGCAATTCCATCATGAGGCCCAAGGGTGAACCATATGTTAAGTACATTCATACAACAGAAACACGGATTGCTCTCTGGCAGCCATGACTGGCTACCCAGGTTTGCAAGATGCTTGTACAGTCTTAACAGGACATCACCTAGAAGATGCAGAGCTAGCCAAAATACCTTTCTATACCAGTTTCATCTTTCCACCCTAGTTGTTTTAATTGTGAAAACAATATTATAAATACCAATAAGGGGGTTTTGAAGTAGAAAAGCAATGCTTCCAAATTTTACTTCCCTTATGAAAAGTATTATCTTTCACATTACCTTCCAGTTATTTTTTCTGTTCAAATACATATTTTTGCAAAGTTCCATATGTACTATACATACAATTTTCTCCTATTTTCCCACTGATATGTGTATTCTACAGATTGCCATTTCTATCATCTGCATATTATTGAATCACATATCTACATTGTAATGTTTGTAGCCATTTTTTCACTGAAAAAGTATTTCAGTTGCACACTAAAATGCCTGCATCATAGGCCATGAAACACGTCATAAACATCTTTCTGTACGTACAGCCCTTTTTTTCTTTTTCCTTTTTAGGACATTGATCCAATAGAAATAAAATGCAAAACAGAAAAGTGAGCCACACTCATAACTTTAAATTTGCTAACAGCCACATTACAAAGGTAAAAAGAGAAAAGTGATATTAACTCTAATAATATATTTATAGTTTATTTGATCAAATACCTTAAAAGCATTTCATTTCTACATACGATCAAATTAAAGTTATTACGGCGATATCTTACATTCTTTTTTGAAAAATTGTCTTCAGACTCTAGTGTGCATATCACTTACATATGGTAGCACATCTCAGTCAGACTAGGCAAATATCAAGCACTCAATAAGGCTTATGGGTACTGTGTTATACAGAATGGGTTTAACATATTTCCCTAAAGAGAAATTCATAGTCACGGGACCACCAGTTCAAAAGTCGAACAATTTCAAGACTTTGCTTCATACAGTAATTCCCATACTTAAGCTGTATGCTTATTTTAATTAGCTAATTAATTCAATACTTCCTATATATCGATCCTGAGCCAGATGTTACAGAAAAAGTCCTATAACATAAAATATTGCCATTCAACCCCAATATGTAATCACATGGAGAGGAAGGTTGAGATGTCATAGCTTTACTTCAGAATCGAACACAACCCAGTGTTATGTTGTAAAAGTAAAATAAAAACATAAATAAACATAAATTTTAACATTTGGTCACATTTATGAACAGAAAGTATGGAGAAATGTATTCAGCATTGTTTAAAGTTTCTTATAAAAATTTATCCTTTTAATAATTAACTTAGATGGTATGATCAAAAGCAAAAGAAGAAAAGGAAACAAAGTCTACACAAACATAATCAGAGAAAAACTGTTCAGTATGGCCCATCCAGATAATTCCAGTCCACCCCAAACAAAACAGGTATCTTCCTCCTACCCCTATAGATGGCTGATGTCTATAATTCCCTAAGCAGCAAATAGGGCTTTGCCCAGGTAGAAGTATTCAAACCGCACATATCTTGGGCTGTTCCACTCCATAGGCGTGAATTGCCAATCCTATCATAGCAGCTTCCACTCGCATTTTCGGCTGTAATTGTTCCATTCTTGCAGTACTTATGCTACGAGGGCAACAGCATCAACAAACAGAAGCATTTGCAGTTTCTCTCCATCTACTGGGAAGCCGCCTTCCTAATCAATTCTCCTCAGCAAATGCTCCAGGACAGTGGAAAATTCCTTGGGCGAGAGATAATACCACCCAAGGGAAAATGCATTTATAATTGATGTGGTAAAAAGCTGTCAGACAGACATAGGTTTTCTCAACCATTTTTGTAAACACTGTTAGCAGCACTTCCTACAACCACAGAAGTCTACAATCTCTCTACCTCTGGGTAGAAAATTGTCTGCAGCGGGGAAAAGCCCACGTGCCATATCTTGTGCTTCTGCCTATCACAGTACCTGCCCCCATCAACCCCGCACCAAACTGAATAATTACTATAGATACTCATGGCTTATGCTTACCTAACCGTGCATTGTGTAAAATATGTTTTTAAGTGAAATGCTTGATTTACTGTTGAGTACATTGTCAAGGATGGGGAAGAAAGGGGAAGAGAAATATAGAAAGGCGCTCTATCCAAAATTGAAGTTTCCTTCTTAAATGGTTTTAGAAGGTATCAAGAAAAGGACATGGTTTGCCATATTTTTGGATTACAAAAGATTTCAGAGATCTGTGTGTTACATAAAGCCAGGTATATTCTGCAATTGGCAGCTGTTTCTAGAGATCACGAGTTTAAGTTATTTTAGCCATCAGATGTGAAAATCCCAACTGTAGGCATTCTTACCTCACTTGTGTCTGCTTTCAGGGAAACTTAAAAAAGAAAACAAATAAATTTCATTATATCTGCATACTCTCCAAAGTCAGTCAAAATAACAGACATATTACAGAACTAGGAAAAGCTTAAGTAGAATTCAAGGTGGTTTTCACCTTTCCAAGGACATTGAATTTTGAATTGTGTAATTCTGCACCTGTGAGTGCAATAATTGAAAAAACACACATGTGATATTAAGAGTCATATTTGAGTTTGAATCCTGGTTTTGCAGTCATGTTTTGATTCTGAGAAAAATAATTTGATCAGTCTGATCCTCCACACTGATAAATGTGACTAATAAATATCTATTTATTTTGTTTAATTTTTTATGTTTATTTATTTTTGAGAGTGAGAGCAAGAGAGACCATGAGAGGGGAAGGAGCAGAGAGAGAGGGAGACACAGAATCTGAAGCAGGCTCCAGGCTCTGAGCTGTCAGCACAGAGCCCGATGCAAGGCTTGAACCCATGAACCATGAAATTATGACCTGAGCCAAAGTCAGACACTTAACTGACTGAGCCACCCATGTGCCCCATTAATAATATCTACCTTTAAAGGGTGTGGAGAGGGGCGCCTGGGTGGCGCAGTCCGTTGAGCGTCCGACTTCAGCCAGGTCACGAGCTCGCGGTCCGTGAGTTCGAGCCCCGCGTCGGGCTCTGGGCTGATGGCTCGGAGCCTGGAGCCTGTTTCCGATTCTGTGTCTCCCTCTCTCTCTGCCCCTCCCCCGTTCATGCTCTGTCTCTCTCTGTCCCAAAAATAAATAAACGTTGAAAAAAAATTTTTTTTAAAATAAATAAAGGGTGTGGAGAAAGTTAATAGCTATTTGTAGGTAAAGTCTGACACACATAGTAGGTATTTAGTACACAGTGGCATTAAAACACTATTAAATTTATGGTTAATTTCTGGCTAATATATTGTAGGATTTGAGTTGAGTATGCTATCAGCTACATGGACTTCATGGGAGTTTCCTTTTCAAAGTTCCTTTTTGGATTAAAGTTCAATCTTTCTGTTGGTTTTAGTTCAGACAAAGGACTGGCTTCAGTGTTTGACGTGTCCAGTTGGGATTTTGATTTTATACTATAGTTCTTCATTATTCACTTGCCCCATGTTTTTAATTGTGCAGTATTTTTAGTTTATCATAAATCCATGCCTATCCATCTCTCCTGTTTAAATGCAAAACGAACAATAGTAGAACCTGGAAGAAGGTCATATGAAAACCATGGCCAAATGCAATGCTCTCCTTTTTCATGGGTAACTCTGCCCATATCCTTTCTGAAATTGGTCTGATGATATTTAGCTTCTGGAAAAAAGAAACCTTTGCTTGTGGTTTCAGCCAATAAGAAGAAATTGAAAGCCTAAACTAGTATTAAAACCAGTTATCTGGCTAAATTTGGAGACCTAGAGACAGCATTAGATAGTCCTAAGAACACACATTATGGGGCCAGACATCCCAGGTTTGAATCCCAATGAGGCTACTCACTAGTTGCATGATCTTGAGCAAGTAACTTAATATCATCATCCCTCAATTTCCTTACTTATAAAGGTTGGTGTCTAGACAGTACGATATATACTCAAAAGGGATAATTTAAGAGAGTTTCAGTAGAGGAATATTTACAAAGTTGTGAACAATCATAAGGAAAACTTATAAGAGATAGTAGTGTACCCTGACAATGAAAGAATCTCACCCTTCCTAGACCTGAAGGGGCCAGGCAGAGAATTGCTAATGGAATGTTACGGGAGTTATTGTTGTTGGAGTAGATCAGCAATGGATGTTGTGGGCTTGGCAGAGAAAATTACCTATTGTAAGAATGCAGCCTGGCATAGAGAAAACTGATGGAGTAAAATTACTGACTGTCCTGTCCTCCTACCCTTTCACATCTGGTATCTCTCACTGCCTGGATTTAAGAACAAACCAGAGTTCAAGGAGCCTGAAGCAGGGTGAAGAATGGAGGAGACTGGATGTAGAGTGTCTAGAGGAGAATATTCATTGGAGTAATAATATCTATTTCATATTTTCTTTATAAAAATGAAATGAGTTAATATCTATAAAACACCAAGAATTGTACTCAGTGGGAAGTAAGCATTATATAAGGGATTATTTATTTATTTATTTATTTATTTAGCAAAAACATTTACTATTGGGACACCTGGGTGACTCAGTCGATTAAGCTTCCGACCCTTGATTTTGGCTCAGGTCATGATCTCATGGTCGTGAGATTGAGCCCCGTGTTGGGCTCTGCATTGGATGAAGAGCCTGCTTAAGATTTTCTCTTTCTCTCTCCTACTTCTCCCCTGCTCACTTGCTCTCTCTGTCTCAGAAAGAAAGAAAGAAAGAAAGAAAGAAAGAAAGAAAGAAAGAAAGGAAGGAAGGAAGGAAGGAAGGAAGGAAGGAAGGAAGAAAGAAAGAAAGAAAGAAAGAAAGAAAGAAAGAAAGAAAGAAAAATTTAAAAAATTGCTATTAACTTTACTATTACCAATATCTTCGTAAGTGATCAGACCTAAAGAGAGCGCAAGATTCTATGAGCATAGGATTGTCTCATCTTTAGAAAAATGTAAAATACTTATGATGAAATTTAGGAACAAGATACTAGTCTTCAAAATACCAGAATGTGTTAGTAGACTTCAAGGATGAATAGGGTGCATATTAGTCCACATATTTCAGTCAGGATTACATTGACTATTTTAGCTTGATTTTTCTTTGTTTAATGTCAAATACTCACCTCAGAAGATTAAACTACAGTCAGGAAGGGTGGAAGAAGAATAGGATAGAAATGTAGAAATTGGCCTGACTGAGTGCCTCAGGTTAAAAGAAGAGCAGAATCCTGGAGGAGATTGGTCAAGTTTGATTAACATGGCATTAGCAAGAGGTTTGAGTATAAGCTGATACCTATAGTAATGAATAATGAATTAGTTTTATTGGGTAGCTACTTATATGCAGGCAATGTGGGTCAAGCATATATCAATACCCCAAACACAATCCCAGATCTTCAGGTGTCTTATTTTGTTGGGTAGCAAACACAGAAAACTAACCATGCTAGTAAGTCATGATAAGTCTCTAAATTAGTGTTAATAAGAATAAATGCTAAAGGATTCTGGCAGCTGAAGGGTCTCCAGAGTAATGGGGTTAAAGGCTTAATGGAAGAATAGAAAATATATTTTTGAGCAGGGCTTTGGTTATAGGATGGTCTTTTTAGGCAGAAAAGAGATAGAAAGGAAATTTATGGCAATGATGGAATTGAAAGGTAGAGGTTTGCTATTTGTGGAGACTGAAAAAATATGCACAAAGGAGTACATATTGCAGGGCAAGACAAATTAGACCAGTCCAACAGGAACAACTGGAAAGAAGACATGATGGGTATGATGTAATATTTTTAGTACAGAGCCAAGAATTTTGTCACGTCCTATTTTCTGTTCAGCTAAAGCCATAGCTCAAGGAGTTGATATCCCTTTTAGCTTTTAGATGCGTATACAAACACATTAGTTCTGGACTACCTATATCTAAATCAATGACTAGCACAGAGAAATCCATGCATGCTAACTGGTTCATATATACTCTGTATTTTCTGACTTGTTGTTTGGAATTTATTGATCCTTCTCAACTTTCTATCTACTCTGTGATAGACAGAGAAGTCAATGTAACTATATTAGAATTGATCTTGTATTCAAAAAGCTAACCTCGAGCCAATACTAATGGATTGGGGATATAGAACTGAAGCTGGACATGAATGCCTGTCAGTCCTGCATTGGGAATGACATTGTTTAGAGTGATGAAGTACAAGACAAGAGAAGGCTGCAGTCTTATAGTCAGTCTGCTCAGTTAATACACATGGCACTTAGAACCTATGAGGTAAATAAACATGGGTGAGTGCTTATGACATGTGTCTCTCCTGCTAGGGTTTGGAGACATTTCAATTAATAATATGAAGCAGCAAAGCAAAACATTCCAGTGTCATTCTTTCCAGTGGAAGATGGTGTCAAACCTGCTACCTTATTGTACTTAGAAGTCATATGAGACGGAATAGCTCATAATGAGATAGATACAGACATTGAAGAAATTATCACAAGACAAACATCCCGGTAGAAAAATGAGAGGAAAAAAAAAGTAGGCATCACAAAACAGAAAATCTGAATGGGATATAAACATAGTAAAAACTGCTTAACATCATTAATAACCAGGGAATACAATTTTAAGTGCATTGGGTTACCATTTTATAGCCATAGAATAAATAAAATATTGAAGTCTGAGAATTCCAAGTGTTGGCAAGGTTTTGAAGTGACAAGAACCATCATATACTGGCAAAGGAGGTGTAATTAGTACAACTGTTTTGAAAATGAATCCTATAACCCATAAATTTGGTTCCTGGACATATAGCCTAAAAGAACAGGGATTATGTACAAAAAAGTACATTGCAAGCATTTTCTGAAAAATAAAATATTAGAAGCAATAAAATAGATAAATCAATTTTAGTATATTCATATATCATAATAAATACACAGCAGTAAAACTGAGTGCACTATAGCTACATAAATTAAAATAGATGGATCTCAAAAATACAATGTCTATTGAGAAAATAGTCATAGGGCCCCTGGGTGGCTCAGTCAGTTAAGTGTCTGACTTTGGCTCAAGTCATGATCTTGTGGTTCATGAGTTCAAGCCCTGCATCAAGCTTTGTGCCTGGAGCCAGCTTCGGATTCTGTGTCTCCCTCTCTCTCTTCCCCTCATCTGCTCATGCTCTGTCTTACTCTCTCTCTCAAAAGTGAATAAACATTTAAAAAAAAGAAAAAAAAAGAAAAAGAAGTCATAAAGAAATTTAAGAGTGCATTTCCACTTACTGTTATAATGAACTGAACTAAACAGTAACGCTGTTTGGAAATAGATTAATTAATATGTGATAAAACTATTTTTAAAAAGCAATGGGATGATTAATACAAAACTCAAAGTAGTGGGAGAAAGGAAAGAGAGGCAGTCATTAAGGGGCATACTTGTAGTTTATTAAGTTCTGCTGATGTATTATATCTAAAGTTGGACAGTAGGTAAATGATGTTTCTTTTCATACTAAAATGTAAATGCATTCTCTCTCTCTCTCTCTCTTTCTCTATACATGCATGCATACATATATACATACAAATAAGTGTATATGCAGATGTAAATACATGTACTCATTTTTCTATGGAAGATATATTTAACGATAGAAAGTCTCTTTCTCTTACATTCACCACCTTCATCTGGACAATAACCAGTTTGGGCTAAGTTTTTACCCACTTGAGGAGATGTACTTGCTTTTTTCCCATTGGTGTAAATTGTCCACTTTCCACACAGAACAAACTGGAAAACAAGTTTTGTCTCTAGTTCTCTTTCTATTCTCTTCTCTTCATCACATAAAATCTTTCTGGTGTTTGAACTCACTTCAATCAGACTTTTGTCCCTGTATCTGCACTGATTTTTTTCCCTTAATACCAGTCATGTCCATTAGGAGCATAGGTCATTATTTCTTAGCTCTGGTATTATTTGATATATCTATTTTAGTCAGTAGATTGATTACCTCATCTTTCTTGAAACACTTCACCTGACCTGTGGACACCTCTCAGTAATCCTCCTAATTTTCTGCTGTATATTTTCAATCTCCTTGGTGAATTCCTCTTCAATTTGCAACTTCTTTTTTTTTAAGTTTATTTATTTATTTTGAGAGTGAAAGAGTGTGAGTGCACGTGTGCATGCAATTTGGGGATGGGCAGAAAGAAAGGAGAGAGAGAATCCCAAGCAGGCTCTGCATTATTAGCAACCATGAGATCATGACCTGAGCTGAAATCAAGAGTTGGATGCTTAACTGACTGAGCCATCCAGGCACCCCTGGATTGTACCATTGTTTTAAATAACCATCTACATAAGGCTCTAAAGTCTTCTTTCCAGCCCAGAATTTTAAGGAACTTCAGACTTATAATGAAGTACATACTCACTGTATCCACTTTTCAATGCCATCCCCACCCCCAGTGTGTTCTTCCTCCTGGGTCTCTGTCAGGACATGGTATCAGGACATTTAATCTCAACTGTAAATTAGACATTCCTTGACTCCTTTTTCTCATTCTCCCACATGCAATCCATCCTGTTGGCCTTAACTTCAAAATCTATCCCCAAGCTGTTAATTTTTTGCCATGTCCATAGCTACCACCACAGTTCAAGCTTTCACATCTCTTACCTGGACTCTTGCAATAGTCTGTTGTGTCCCTACTTCTGTACTTTCCTCCTTCTGTCTTTTTTTCACAAAGGAGCTAGAATGAACCCTCTAGAAGATAAATGATATCAGTTTTCTACATAAAACCTTCTTAAGGCTTTCCTTCATATTTTGGTAAAAATTTAAGGTCCTTAACTTTAACTCAATGCTCCTGTATTTGACCCACTGTCTAACTCTCCAGCCTCATCAACCACTCTCTCTACCTCACTCTCCTCTAGATTTATTGGTGTTTTCTCTTCACCCATTGCAGGAAACATAATCCTACATTAATATTTTGTACTTGCTAATCCTTCTGCTTTTAATAATCTTACCCCAGCTATTTGCAGGACCATCTTCCTCTCTTAGGTCTGGTTTCTTTCTAAATGTGAGGAAAGCCTAAATAATGCATCTTTCCTTGACCACCTTATTTAAAAACTGCCTATGAATCTGTCTTCTCACTCTGCTTAATTTTTCTTCATGGAATTTGCCATTCCTTGACATAACACTAACTTCATTTTTTGTTTGTTTCTTATTATCCATGTCTCCTTCTAGAGTAAAAATTTCATGGAGACAGAGACTATTTTTGTTCATTGCTATGTTTTCATACTTAGAATGGTGCTTACCA
This sequence comes from Herpailurus yagouaroundi, assembly GCF_014898765.1. Classification (NCBI taxonomy): domain Eukaryota; kingdom Metazoa; phylum Chordata; class Mammalia; order Carnivora; family Felidae; genus Herpailurus; species Herpailurus yagouaroundi. The sequence goes on along the minus strand of NW_024412419.1, from coordinate 17,851,001 downwards.
TATCATAGACACTCAATAAATATTTAATTGAACAAATGAATCTCTGGAAGAAGTACATATATAGTTTGAAATTTGGTTCCCAATTTGTATTATCACTTATTTTCCCTCTCAATCTTTCTCAGAGGGGGCTCCTCAGTTGCTCATAATCTCCAGGTAAATTTAATATATTCTTGGCAAATATTAGTGGACAAATCTCTGGATAAACAATTCTAATAAATTAACTTTTAAGGGACATTTTCCATGGTTGAAATCATATTTGTTTCCTCTTTTAAATGTCTTATAGTCTTAAATGTGGACTAAGTTAGTGATACCAATTTGATTAGGACAAACTGAGTGGATCCTGACTCATAACTTATCACATGAATGGGGTTATGTGGCCCTCTCTCACAGTCACTATGAGTGTGCTAGGCTTACACACTCTCACTTACAATATAAGCTTGGGCTCCACTGTGACCTATCTCTGACCCAAGGTTACACATCATGCTGATGTGTAATTTTTGTCCCATATTATTTTGATGATTAATGATTTGATACAGGGTAGACGTAAACTATTTTTCCATTAGCTTTTTGATAGTTTATTTGAAATGGTTTCACATCTTGTTGAGATTTTGGCAAGTCAACCCATTGCTGACTCTTTTAGAGTATTATCTCATAGAGCTAATAAAATGATTCAACAAAGTTAAAATGTCACAAAGGAAAGCTCGTTTTCCACAAGCTTATTTAATAAGAACAATTAAAGCACTGAATATTGTAATGAATTTAAAACATATAAAGTCACATTTAATTGACTGACAGCCTCTGGAAGAAACCAACATTTCTGATTTCCCTGGGATTAATCTTCCTTTCATTCAGTTACTAGGGTCTTTGTTGGAACTGCTTGATGCTATGCCTGTTGACTGAATCTCTCCTCCTTAATCCTCATGGCCCTTTATTTTATTCTGGTAATGAAGGACCTCTGCAATCTTGCTAAATGACTCTTCTCAAGATTTATCTGCTTTTATCTTCTGCACAGATCCTTTGGTTCCACTTAAGTGATCCCACTGTCTTCTACACAAAGATTGCTCAGTTTCTTTTTTAATGTTTTCATTAATGATATCTCCAACTGATCTGGCTATATCTTTCTTATCCTTTTCATATATATATATATATATATATATATATATATATATATACACATATATATATATACATACACACACACACATATATATATATGAATACACACACACACACACACACACATATATATATATATATATATATATACACACATATATGAATACACACACACACACATACGTTAGCCTGCAATTTAAGGTAAATCTAAATGAGGCCTCCTCCACGGAAACTTGCCTCTCTTCAGTGGGAAGGAATTCCTTCATTCCCTGAAATCCTACAGCCTGTTTATGTGAGCACCTATATATTTGACAGCTGATCAAACACCTTATTACTTTGTAATGTTAATTCTCTCTCCACACACAAGTGTATGTATGTCCTTGTGTGTATAAACTCCTAGAAGACATTCAAATTTTCTTGTTAACAAGGGCTTTTAATTCCACAAAGTATTCATACAATTCATCTTCCTAGGTATTTGAACATTTTTCAGCTTTGCAACATGCCTTTGCAACTTAAGTGACTGTTGTCTGCATTTCACTTTAGAAGTAAGGTATTCCCAGCTTATTGTTCCTCATTACTTTTGTGGTCTTTGGGGGCTGATGAAGAGGCCCTACACTTGCTACGTGCAGCTCTTTATGACTTTGATGCATCCAGGATGGGGCTCCATTAACTCCAGAAGCTCCCAATTCTCTTGGTGGCAAGAGAAAATGGCATGACACCACTCCTTTGTTCCTTGCATATAAGCCAAAATAGTTAGAGAGGATGAAAACAGGAAGTCTAGGGCTGATTAGCTATCTAGCATTATTAAAAACAAAACAAAACAAAAAGACAAGTTGTGGCAATCCCCAAGAGGAATTGCTACAGAAAAAATGGTGTCAGTGGATTATCCAACAAGCTGGAGAATTCCAGCTCTGATTAATAACACAGTTCCCAGGACACATCTGCTTCCCTCACATCTGTCAGGATTCTGGGTTCACAAAGCATTTTTCCATGATATCAAATTCCCTCACAGCAGACTTATGAGGAAGAAAAAGTAGAAATTGTCCCAATTTTTATATTGTCTCTATCAAACAATGTTTTCTGATCCAAAAATCTCTTTTTGCAGCAGAAATGGGACTCCTCCCCCCTTTGAAACCCTTCCTTATGAAGTCTTACAAGCCAGGAGTATAGCCATTGTGGCTTCTGAAAGCCTTCAACTGATTGGCTTGCTTCTTAGACCCTCTCCTGCTGTGTGCTTCTTTTCAGCACCAAATAAGTGTCAGACAATTAGAGATGGGACTGGAGATGTGTAAATTGTACTGTCGCCAGCAACAAATTAGTAATTTCGTGATAATACACTGTCCTTGTAACATGGCTAGAGTTAGCACAGTTACCTGCCTCTATTTGTGCTAAAAGGCCATGGGTAAGATTGATGAAGATCCTGTGTGGTAATTCATTTTCCTTCTTGACACTCTCCCCTCACCACCCCCTCCCAAGAAATGAGACATTATCCAGCCCCTGAGCATTGAACAAAGCCTCTACCTGGCCTTCCCAAACTCCCAGTGCTTTCCTTGTAGTCATTACCTGGAAGGCATTGCACCACCTTTGTTGAACGGGTGCAGGAAAGAAAGCCTGTCACTCAGTGAAGAGAATAAACTTCCCACACCTCTTGATCTAGCCTTTTATTCTGTGATCAGGGCCTTAATGGGAGCTGACAGTGGCTCAAAACTCTCAGTTACCTCTTTAAATTGAAAGCTTATAAATATGAATGGAAGATATTCTGGCCTTTGTCCTTCCTTAATAAGTAGATATGGGAATAATTCCTCCACAGAGTTGCTGTTTCCAGGTCTTGACACTTCCCAGCCTTGACATTTCCACAGGAGGAGTTTCTGCATTTCTGAAAAGTCCTCCCATGGATGGATAGCTGCCTGCTCACTTGCCTGTTATCACTCTGATTTCTCTTCTAAGGATCAAGAGAACAGAAGTTGAATGATTTGCTCTAAAAAGTCCCAGTTAAACTATGCCTGGTGGCATAGTCTTTGGTCTTTGTCCACAGTTTCTGGCTCACAGCTCCCAAACCCTTGGAATTTCCAAACTGTTAAGAGCAATAAAGGAATCTTTTGTTGTGTTAGTGAAGGTGGGTTTTTGATTTTGCCCTAGGCAGGGAGGGTAGGGGGCTAGTTGTAGGGAGGAAATCCTGAGATTAGGAGGTTGGAAGTTTCTTTTTATTTTATTTTATTTAAATTTTTTTAATGTTTATTTTTTGAGAGAGAGAGCACGAGTGGAGGAGGCACACACACAGAGAAGGGGACACACAGAATCTGAAGCAGGCTCCAGGCTTTGAGATGTCAGCACAGAGCATGACATGGGGCTTGAACTCACTAGCCGTGAGATCATGACCTGAGCTGAAGTGAGAGGCTTAACCAACTGAGCCACTCAGGTGCCCCTCTTTTATTTTATTTTATTTTATTTTATTTTATTTTATTTTATTTTATTTTATTTATTATTATTATTATTATTATTATTATTATTATTATTATTATATTTTAATTTACATCCAAATTAGCATACAGTGCAATAATGATTTCAAAAGTAGAATCCAGTGATTCATCACCTACATGTAACACCTAGTTCTCATCCCAACAAGTGCCCTCCTCAATGCCTCCTGCCCACTTGACCCATCCCTCTACCTTTCAGTCCCATACCCTACCTCCAGACCTCTAGAGCAGGGAAGGGGGCTGGAGGCTAAATCAGCAAATGGCCAATGACTTAGTTAATCATGACTATGCAATGAAGCCTCCATAAAACCAAAAAAAAAGAGAGGTTTCAGAGAGCTTCCATGTTGGTGAACACATGGAGATTCAGGGAGAAAGGCATGTCTGGAAAGAGTATGGAAGCTCTGTGCTCTTCCCCATATCTTGCCCTATATATCTCTTCATGTGGCTATTGATTCATATCCTTTTTCATGTCCTTTAATAAATGGTCAAACATTAGTAACTGTTTCCCTGAATTCTGTAAGCCATTATAGCAAATTAATGGAACATAAGACGGAGGTTAGAACCTCCAATCTGTAGCTGGTGGGTCAGAAGCACAGGTAATGACCTGGTCTTGCAACTGGCATCCAGAGAATGGGGTAGATGATGGGCACTCTTACAGGACTGAAACCTTAATGTGTAGAATCTGATGTTATCTCCAGGTAGATAGTGTCAGACTTAAGTTGAATTCTTGGACACCCACCTGATGTCTGAGAATTAATTGTGAGTGTGGTTGGTGGGAGGGATGGCCCTCACATTGGAATTGAGTCTGGGAACCCTAATAGAGCCATCAACATACTATTTGTTACCTAGATATGATTTTCTGTACTTTTGTGGCAATGATTTATCTCATAATCAGGATAAACTTACCACAAACCAATTTCACTACAACCCATGGAAAAGTAAAGGTTCAAGAATAGCCAAGGGAAGTTAAGTAGGAAAAGAGAGTGCATCTTTCTTTTTTCAAAAATAGGATATTCTATAATTATAGTAATGTGTGGTAATAATGTGGTGGTAACTAATACATAAGTGGAAGGGAAGAGAGAGTCAAGAGACTGAACTACATATCTATAGGGAAATGGAGTATGATTGACATAGTTACAAATCAGTGGGGAAGTGAACCGATAAAATAACAAGCTATGAACTAAGTAGAACTGGGAAGGAAGCCCCAGTCTCACATTCTTAATTCAAAACTCATAGCAGATATCATAACCAAGAATATATTTTTTTCTCCTCCCTTCCTTCCTTCCTTCCTTCCTTCCTTCCTTCCTTCCTTCCCTCCCTCCCTGCCTCCTTCCCTCCCTCAACTTCCTTCTTTTCTTCATTTTTTTCTCTTTTTCTATTTCTTTTCTGTTTCTCTCTTTTTCTGTATTTCTCTCCTCTGTATCATATATATGTGTATATGCATGTATGTATGTACCTATCATCCACATGAAGAAATTTAGAGAGCATAATGTTGAAGAAAGTAAGCAAGTTATAAAATAACATTTAAAATATGTACTAAATATATATATTTCAAACATACTCCAGGGGCACCTGGGTGGCTCAGTCAGTTATACATCTGACTTTGGCTCAGGTCACGATCTCACATTTCATGAGTTGGAGCCCCTCGTTGGGCTGTGGGCTGATAACTTGGAGTCTGGAGCCTGCTTCAGATTCTGTGTCTCCCTCTCTCTCTGCCTCTCCCCTGCTTATGCTGTCTCTCTCTCTCTCAATAAATAAAAATTTTTAAAAAATATACTCCAAAAACTCTTAATATGTAATTAATAATGTGTGTGCTTATGTCTGGAAAGGTAAAGCAGATAGCAAAAAAATATTAAGCAAAACAAGCAATATACCAACAGGAAAGATACCCATATAATTCATAATAGTGTGCAACTCTAGGGAGACAGGGCAGAGAATGGAGCAATGGATGTGGGACGAAGGATGATACTTATTCCTTAGAAAAAGGTTATAGTTGATGTGACAAAAAGTTAATAGTTTCTCTTCTGAGCCCTGGGTACATGACATATATAATAGGTATTTTTCTCTATTTCAATAAAGAGAAAAAAAATGTCTCTGCTGACCTACCTTCTTACTAGAATATACATTCTGAATGTTGTCCTCTAATTGGCAGAGCTGGGTTTGTATGCACATACACACACATGTGCACACACAGACATATAGACACACACACACCACCAGCCAGATTTGGAAGTATATTAAAAGCCCATAGAATTCAGAGAAAATTCTGTTTTACTCTTAACTTTCCTTGTCGCTCCCTCTTCAGAAAGAACAGAGAAGTAACTCCCTGGGAGGAAAGTGAAGTGGCAGTCATATATATTTCTCCTCTACTTGTTTTTTAGTCTCTAATAAACCTTTGATAAATTCTACCCCATCTCAGCTATGCTGATGAGGACAAAGCAAGGGATTTAGATTTGTTTTACACTGAAGAGGAAAGGAGAGCAAGGGACCAAGATTGATGAAAACAGTGGGTGTGAGTGCATGTGGGTGTGGCTGTGTGTGTGTGTGTGTGTGTGTGTGTGTGTGTGGCAGTGGGGTGGTGATGGTGGTGAACTAATGACTAATGAGAGTGCTCGGGGGAGGAAGACTTGGTTGGCAAGCAGCAAGAATCCTCTGGATTTTTCCTACAGCTTCTTCATCTGTTCAAGCCATGAACCTTTATGGCTTTAAACAAAGCCAGAGCCATTAGCCCAATGGCTCTCAAGTGTTTGGTGGTGTTTATGTTATTCACGGAAGGGGTTCATCAGATGGAGTTGAAAGACTAGTTATCAGAATTTTGGTAAATGGTAAACGGTAATGATAAACAGAGGGCAACATAGTAGGGAAAATAAAAGTCGTTGTTGCTGGGTGTCTGGGAGAGAAAAGGGGGAAACAAATCTATCTTCCTGGATATGTGTGACGTAAAGTGCCAGTGTTCTAGAGACCAATTTCACTGACTTTCCCAACTTTAGCGAAACCATTCATTTTCCTCTTAAATAAGAACCATTGTCATTTTCTGCATTGCAGGATAATTAACTAACATGGATAAAGAGCTATTGAAATGTTGAGTGTCATTACCCTGGTGATTCACTTTTTGCAGTGGCTGTAGAACATGATTGGCAAAGTTTGTGAGTCATAGTGAGGAAAGTTTCCAGAGTAGTAAAGCCCTAGATTTTTAACTATGCAGAACTCAGGGTGCAGGGCACAGATAAAACTTAAGGATGACAAGTTTGAAACTTCTGTCACCTTGTCTGAGGCATTAAGCTGCCAGGGGAGGGGTGCTGAAAATTCAAAGTGCTTCCTCAAATCTGTTGTTACCCCCATTAATGAAGCAGCTTCAGATCTAACCATCAGTGAATGATCTATCTCTAAGCTTTTTTTCCCCAATAGGCATGTTGTGAATCGTTTGACCATAAAAAATGAAATTTAGATATTAATACTCTATTATTATGTATTAACTATAGAAGTTAGCACTTATTTATTTAGTGGTATTTAATATAAACTATGGAAAATGAAGGTCAGTGGTCTCAACCTTCAAATAATTTTGCTTGTACAGAAGAAACTGTTTCTCCTAAAACAGAAAAGGTGGCACAGTTTAATCAAGCATTTATATTTGATTTCAAAAAAGAATGATGCCTGTGTTTTAATATGGATGCAGAGCACCAGGGAAGGCTTCAAGGAGAATGGACAATGCCTAGATACAGGTCAGCAGAGAAAAAGCAGTAGTGCATTTCAGAAAGAGAAACTCCTATGATATAACATAAACACTGAAAGCTTCCTTTCCCTTCATTTTCTTTATTTTCACCACTCACGTTATTTTAGGAACCGCAGGGAATATGTAGCTGGATCATAAATGCTGTTCAAAGATCATATGGTTAATGTTGCAATTTTTTAAATATAGAAATGGCTTCAGGCTGGCTCTAATTGAGCAGTCGCTGTAAAACATACTAAACCACAAAGAACTTATGCAGAGAAGGATTTTTTAATTTATTTGTATGGCCTCTTTGGAGTGGAGGCGGAGGCATTAACAACTTAGAATGGCATTTTTTTTGTAAAATCAACATAAATATGGGCAGTTGGATTAGAGGATTAATGGCGCCCTCGTTGCCTGATCTTTCTTTTTTCTTAATACTCTTTTCAGACAGCATATTGTCCATAAGGGTTTCTGATTATCTTCCTCGTTATGCTTAGTGAGAACTTTGAAAAACTCTGAAATTGGACTCAGTAGGTGTTAAAAAAGTTTATTAAATGCTGATGGGAATCTGTCTAATTCTGGAGATTTTCCAGTTCTAAGGAAATTGCCTTATTTGCAGCATTTCCATTCCATTGTTAACTGATTGTGTTTGTAACTTTTAAGTATATGTCACTTGATAAGAAAAAAAATCAGAAAGACAAGTTATGACAAAGAATTATTACTGCCTTTCTCTGTTGCTGTCTTATTCCTTTGTTTGTGCATGTGCTATTTACCAGAGGACTGGACTCCTTTATAGGTCTCTGGATTAGTCATTAACACCTTCATGTGGGGGCGAGATACACAGGCATCCTGTGGGGAAGATAACGAGTTTGGGATTTTATTGCAATGACTGCATTCCAGTTCCCAATTTTTTTCTATAGGTCACTCATATTGCAAGTAATTCTTGAGCAAACCATTCCCCATCTGTTCAGATCTTGTTATAACAAAATCAGCCATGACAGATTATGGTACATAAAACAGAATAAACTTTGCCCAGCTGGACGTACACAGTAAGGAGAGGAAGGATATACAGGGCCCTCTGGCTACAGAAAACGGCAATCAAGAGAACACTCTCCATCAGGAAGAGTGAAAGGTGTGAAAATGTTATGAGGAGAAAAATGTAGGGTTGCCTCTTTGGAAAACCACTTCTCACAGCTGATTAATGTAATTAATGTAATTACATTAATGTAATTAATGTAATACGTCACACATATCCAGGAAAATTAGAGATTTTTCTTCTTTTAAATTTTATTTTACTGTGGCATGAATGCTTCATGTGAGAAATACTCTCTTAATAAATTTTTAAGTGTGTAATATATAATTGTTGACGAAAGGCACCATGTTGTACAGTAAGTAGATCTCTAGCTCTATTCATCCTGCCTATTGAAACTTTATGCCTATTAATTAATAACTGCCCATTTTCTCCCTCTGTCCCAGTCTCTGGCAACCCACCATTCCATTCTTTGATTCTTTGATTTTGACCTTTTTAGACCCCTCATATTTAAGTGGAATCAGGCAGTATTTGCTTTTCTGTGACTGGCTTATTTCACTTAACATAATGTCCTCAAGACTTATCCATGTTGTCCCATAAGATGGGATTTCCTCCTTCTTCTAAGGCTGGATATTATTTCCATTGTATGTGTACACCACATTTCCTTTATCCATTCATCTGTGGATGGGCATTTATTTAGGTTATTTCCATAGTTATTTCTATATCTTAGCTATTAAACATAATGCTACAATGAACATTGGAATGTTAGTATTTCTTTAAGATCTTGATTTTAATTCTTTTGGATAAATAACCAGAAGTGGGATTGTTGGATCATATAGTAGTCCTAGTTTCAATTTTTGAGGAACCTCTCTACTGTTTTGTGTAGTGGCTTCACTGTTTCACCTTCCTACTAATGATGTGTAAGGGTTCCAATTTCTCTACATTCTTACTTAGGCTTCTTGCTTTTATTTTGTGATCATTGCTTTGTCTTCATATGCATGTCCCCAGGTACAGCCGCCTGATGTTTTACCTCAAAACTGTGTTCACATAAAAAATGTGGGTATATCCCATTTCAGGGGATACATAGTAGGCAATGTACCATCACTAAGAGTAACTGAGGGGGAAAAAAATCCCTCGGTATGAGTTGAAAAATCTCTCTAATGTATTCTGATGAAAAGGCCATTTTGTTCATGAATGTTCTAGGAATACCAGAGATACCTCTGAAGACCTGCTTTCAACTTTATGACAACCATGGGTTCACTTTCACAGGGGCCGTTCTGGAGAGCAGGGCTTGTTTATAATAATTTGCTCTGAATTTTCACCTTTGCGGTAAAGGAACAGCATGAGTTATGAAAGTCAAACTATGGGTGACATTTCTGATGTCCATGTGATTGAAGAAATTGGTGGGCAGCCACCCATAGGCCTCCCATTTCTCCCAAATGCCCTTTTCCAGAGATAATCTGTAGTATCTGATTGGTGGCAGTATGAGAGAACCATGACTACAATCCAGTCCTAAATTAGTGGGGTTGTTGTTTTTTGTTTTTGGTTTTGTTTTTTTGTATTTTTTTGTTTTGTTTTGTTTGTTTTGTTTTGTTTTTGTTTTTTTGGTGTTTTTTTATTTTGTTTTTTTTTGTTGTTGTTGTTGTTGTTGTTGTTTTTTGCATTGCTTTGGAAAGAAAAGCTGGAGGTCCACTTTTCTTTCTTTTCTCACGTGGGCAGACTGTTGTTGATTCAAAGACCTTCTTTGGAGAAATACACTGACCAACTCCCTTCTCCCTTACCCAAACTTTCCTACATCTATCACCACGTTCACTCTTTAGTGTTTTGCAGAACCAATCAAGTCAACAGCTGGTTAAATCATAAAACAAAAGAACAAATAAATCCAACTTGCAAACGTCAACTAGGTGCTCTGGCCTCTCCTTTTCTACTTTGCTTTCTTCAACTCACTGTCAGTTTTAAAGACAGGAAAGGCCCATTGCTTGCTATTATGTTTTCATAGCTCTAGGGGTTATTGCTATGTGGTCATTATGCAGTTCTTTGAAATGATCTAGAATATTTCTTTTGAGAGGTATGTTATGTGTGATCAATAGGACAGGCTTTCAGGATTCCATTCAAATGAAGATGGGCTATATAACATTCTCTAATACACTTGATATGTACATTATTTTTACAACATAATATTCATATACATCTCATGAACAGAAATGTTCATGTATAGTGTACATTTGCATGTATACTTATTTATTTATTTGAATTTTCCTTTTTAATTATTGCTGCTGATCTTAGTACATTTATCTAATGGCATTAAAATATTTTACAATATAAATATTTATGCATTTCTTATGAATAATTATTACTTTTAGTATTTATTTAATGTTTTTTTCTGCTTTGTTTATAATTTTTAGAAAATAAATGTTTTATTGTTATGATGTCAAATCTATTCATCCTTTATTTTTTTCTTTGAAAATGTAGTCAAATTTATTATGAAAATATATGATCAGGAATGTGTGATATTTATTTGTTTGTTTATTTTTATTAAGTTTTTAAATTTTGATTGCACTGCTGCATTAGTTTCAGGTAGACAATATAGTGATTCAACAGTTCTATCCATTATTCAGTGCTCATCATGGTAAGTGTACTCTTTAATTCCCATTACCTATTCCACCCATTCCTTTAATATTGTGAAACTTAGATTGATCTGCCCCATCCAAACATATTTTTTGATGTTTGCATACATTTTCTGTTATTTTTTATAGTTAAAAATTAATCCAAATATCAATATGGAATTATTTGTGTTGATACATTATATGATATTTTACATAAAGTTTGATGGCTTACTCAAATAACCAAACAATTTTCTAATGTCATTTAATAAATTATCCTTCTCTTTTCCAATGATTTATAATTTCTTCTCTAGGAATATGAAATTCTTAGATAAACTAAGGCATACACAGAAGTACACTATTCTGACCCACTAACTCTTCAGTAAATATTTATTAATGGATAGATTATTACATAGGAATTTCTGGAGTAATATATTTCCATCTATTTCCAAAATGATTTTCTAGTTATTATGATTTGGACTATGTTTTAATATCTGAAAGGAGAAGTTTCTCATGATAATAACTTTGTAAAATGGTTTATACTAGTGACCACTGGCTATTCATTCAGGGAAACATGAGAATCACTTTAAGATTAACATTAAATTGCTACTGGGATTTTGACTTATATTAAGTTTAAAGCTATTAGTTAGCACTTTTTTCCCCAAAATGTTGTTTTGCACAACACTATGTCATAGGTAAATAAGGTGCTATCAAAGACATGTATTCATTAAGTCTTGGTTAAACAAAGCTATATTTACTGTAGATTTACTTATGGCAAATGACCTGAGAACTACCAATGGTTGAATTTCCACATGGAAATTTCCATTTTCCAGTAAAGAAAAAAAGTAGCATTTCCCAAACTTCTTTGTCATAAAATGTGTACATATGTGCATGGATTTGTCTGTATGTATATTTTGTCCACATTGAGATATTCTAAATCAGTGTCCTAAGCATTCACATTTGGAAACACTGCCATAAATAAAGTTGAAAATAAATGTCATCTTTACAACATCCAGACTTCTTAGTCAGGGGTGTAATAGTTCTTCATTTGCTTCCTTTTATTTTTTAAATGTCTTAACCAAGTTTTCTTTTATGCTTAGTTCCTGTAAGTTTCCTTTACATTTTTCAAATATATTATTTGAATTTGTTATTATAGATAATTTTTCTAATGTATTTTCCAAACAAGTGTTGCTAGTATATAGAAATATTTTTAAATTAATTTTGTATTCAGTCATTTTATTTAACTCTCTTATTAATTTAATTTTTTATTTAAGTCTTATTAATTCTAATGGATTTTCAGCTGCTAGTCCAAAGTTTTCTCAATAGAAAGCTATAATATGTACAAATAATTATTATTTTATTAATTTCCTTTATTTTATATTTTTGCTTTAAATAAGAATTCCAAGATTATATCATAATACTGCTGAAGCAGTATAGGGTAATAGAGGTGGAATAGAAGCACAAAGTAAACATTTAATAAATATTAACTATTAGTTTACTTCTGTTTTAATAGATGCATTTCTAGTCTTTCACTATTTTATTATTATGGTTTTTATTTTTTAATTTGAAGCACATAACTGAGTTTGTTGTATGTATCATTCAGAATTTTGTACAGATACTTTATAATTATATTTTTCAGAGGCATTATTTTCCCCAAGTCAAAATACTCTGTAGACTTTATTAGACTAAGTGCCTTTTTAGTGTCTAGAGATACAGCAATGAAAAAAAAGTTAAAATCCATACTGTAAAGAAGCATATATTCTGATGGAAGAAAAGTATAAAAATAAAATTAAAAACTCAAATTTAAAGAACACGATATAGATTGGTTAGGATAATGACATTCACAATATATCTAACCAGATTTCAGAGGTGACAGTAGGGAAGGGGTACTATTCAAAATGACAATGGCTGAGAAAAATTCCATAAATATTGAGATATATCAAAGCAATTTAATAAACTCTAAAAAGATTAATGTTCTTAAAATGGTTGTTTCAACATTCTTGCCTGCTGAAAACAATATTTAAATTATGTTAGTCTGCTTCCATTATGTGTCTTTTGTCTTGATTTTCAGATATACTTTCCTGGCTCTTCATGTTTCATGACTTTTTATGGTACCAACAACCACAAGAGACTGTGAATAATGCAACTTTCCCCCAGAGAGTGTCACCTTGTGCTCTGTTAGACATAGAGGATGAGCAACTAATCATCACAGCCAGGGATTAGAATGTTCCATGTTGTGCTTCAGTATTAGTAACAGTACCCACCTTGGATTCATTTGTTTCTAGAATGTGCCATCCTTGGGGTTTTTGAATTTAGCAGATTCACTTCTGCCTGCTAGAGTTTTAATCCTAGCTCTTTAATTTATTTCCCAAAGGCTTCAGAAGAGACGAACACAGTTTGAGTCCTTTATGTTGAAATTTATTTTCAAAACACTAAGAGACCACAAGAGATTTCTTGCTGCCTTTTAGAAGTTTCTGGTCTAGCTGCCTAAACTCCAATGCTACCCAGAACTTAGCAAATGCTTTGTAGGGGAAACTGGCTGCGTTCTGGGGGCCCTATAACATTCCAGTCTGTTTCATCAGCCTGTCCAAATGTTAAAAACCTCCCACCTATTTTCTCTCTCCTTCAGTAGAATCCTTCTGTCCAGGTCAAGTCTTATCATTGGTCAATATCTAGAATGTACAAATGCCTTCAGGAGAGAATAATGGGCAGTGAATGTTAACTCACCCAAAATCCCACTCTTTCCTCTCTGGAATTTTAATCTATCTAGTCTTCATTACTTTCAAAACCCTCTTATGTCTTTTAAAATATAGTATTTTTATGTTAACTATTTTCTAGGTGTTACAAACATTGCTGACTTGATGTGATTTACTGCATTCTATCCAAAAAGAATGATTGAAAAGAAACCACACCTAGACACATCATACTGAAATAACATCAGATCAGGAATGCTAAATGGAAACAGAGATGGAAGAAGGGCTTGTGTCTACTGATTTGCCCTGAATCTAATTGGGACATATCTAAATGTTAAATGCATAGATACCCAAGTTCTTGAAAAGCTATTAAAAGTTGATTGGCATAGAACAAGTATAATGAGAGTTTATGCACAAGTGTTCAAATAGAAAAAAAAAAAAAAAACTAGACACTGAAGGATAAGGAATTTTAGAAAACAACATACACAAAAACATTAGGAAAAATTATCAACAAGTAACAGGCTCCAAAAACTTCACTGGGTTTCACTGGATTGATTAATCTTCCAACCATGGAAGAACCTGGAATAGAAAGTTGTGACCTCATGTCTCAAGGAACTGAACAACTGACAGGTGACTGAAGCAGGGTTAGTTGTCAGAACAGGTGTTGAAAGCACGAGGCATGTTTCTAGTACTGTTGCATAGATCAGAGTGGATTCAAAATACAACTGACTTAATCTTGAAATTTCTGAGTCCCTTAGCTGAAATTCTGCAAAGTCAAATTCTCTTGTCTGAAGGTATGATTATTCTCAGAGCCTGAGACAGACCTGAGAGGAAAAACATGGACCTGGGCACCAGGGTTTGCTTTTCTTCCTAACTCTGCCTTGATGTGCTTTCCTACAACTTACCTTTGATCAGTCATCTTTTGACCCTTATCTGTCACTTGTCTTATTACTTACCAGTGTGTTTTAAAGTGTTACAACTTAGAAAGAAACCAACTCTGAATAGCATTTCCCTTGGTCAAAAACTTTATCTGGCAAAGAGAAAAGACTGTAAAGATCAAAATAAATGGAAATCAATACAATGAAGACATTAAAATTCCAGCCCATTTGCCACTGTCACCTGCACAGGGTGGACGGCCTGGTAGCGAACAGGAAGCAAGAGTTGTTGGAAACAAGTTAGAAACAATGAAGTTTGCTAAGTCACAGGTCCTCTACGAACTTGAATGGTCCCTGCTATAGCTATTTGGCACTTTCTCAATACTTGACATTACTATTGTATGGTGTCTTACCAGAACTGGGATTGACTTAGATGTCCCACCACCCTCTCATGCCCCTGCAGAAGTGGAGAGTGAGGGAAAACCTCCTGAGTTCTCTCATAGACACGGACAAGTCAGAGCACTGAGAAGCATCCAGAGAGGGACAGGTAGGGCCCCACAAAAATAGCATGACAGTTTTTTTAGAAAGTATGGGTAGGATTAAGTGACTGAAAACCAAGAATAACTGGACATTCTTTTGGTGGTAAATGAAAAAGAATTGATTAATCTGCCAAAATGTGACTATCTTAGGGGAGGGTTGGGAACACTGAAATAAGACAGGGTTCTTTGAGAGTGAAGGTGCCAAATATTTCCTGGATTATTGCTAGGAAACATTTACTATACTAATCTTTGAATGTGCAACTTATAGCCAGAAGTGCAAAGTGTCCACCCTTTATGGTGTCAGAACAGTTCTCAACTGGTATTTTTCTTCAATAGAAAACCAAACCATTTGATTCATTCCTCCAGGTAAACTGACCCTGCAGCCAGAAACCCTCCACTAAACTTAGAAGTACACTGACAGATGTAAATAACCTAATAATCAACAGGCCAACTCCACAACACCTACCACCATCAAAAATATTTGTTCCAGATCACAGACTGGATGTCCACCAGCCAAATGCTAACAAAAAATGTTTTGTTTGTGACACATCTTTGATTTATGTTATTATAAATTAGTTACAATTATTTAAATACTAGAAGATTTCACAAGTACAGTATTTCTACTTTAAAAGCTTAGATGTTTTGGAAGTATTGGGAATATTGGGGCCCACATTTTACATGGCAACAATTAGGTGGAGGTTGCTTACTTACATGGGGCATGTGCTATACATTTTTTTCCTCTTATATTTAGCTTATAACTTCTTTATTCGTTCATATTCCTGGGTGGTTCTAATCAGAAATTAAGTTTTCCAACAAGGAAAACACTGATTTATAAAGTTGATTTGTATCAGGAAGTTCATATTGATAGTGTCATAAAACCTTTAGAGGTAAATAGAATTTCCATAGTACCAAGCACTCATCACTAATTAAGAAATTGCTGTCTTTTCAGTTTTGTTTTGTTTTGTTTTACTTTCTCTGTAGTTCAGTTTATTCAACAGAGAAAAGCAATGGATACAGATCATTTTCCTCATCTATAAGATGAGGTCATAACTCAGAAGATGTTGTATAATTAAATAAAGTAATGCACATACCATTTTTGGAGTAGTTACTATAATATCATAAATGTAAAATAATATTCTTTGTGTGTCTGTTAACTTTGTTCCATAAAAAAAAACTGCCTCAAAACTCAGGGGATTAAGACCACCATTTACTTAGCACAGTTATTTTGGTTGGATGCTTACTTTACCTGGCCTGGGGTAGTTCAGTTCATCTTTCCTGGGTTTGCTTATGCTCCATCGGCTGTCAGGTCACAAAATCACATCATGGCTTGGCTGGTGGCTAGAAGATCTAGGGAAGCCTCACATATACAGCTATTAACAGGCCAATAGTGCAATGGGTGACTGGGAAATAAGTCTTTCATCATCTAAGAGGCCAGCCGAGACTGCTTCACATACAGTTTGAGGTTTCCAAGACCAGCAAGCCATTTCCAAGTCTCTGATGGCTCTGATGGTTCCATTAACCAAAGGACATCACATAGCAAGCAAAGACTCAATGATTAGAGAAACTCATGTCACCTCTTGATAGGAGTTGCTGCAGACTTAGTTTACAAAGGGACACACACACACGGATGGAGAGAATTTGTGGCCATTTTTGCAATCTACTGTTATTGCTTTTGTAGCCAGTTGTTGTTGTTGTTGTTGTTGTTGTTGTTGTTGTTGTTGTTATCTAAATAAGAATACATGAAGACCTGGCCATTTGACTTCCCTGGGTCACTTCTCTCATTGGCTCTCCATTACCATTAGGAAAAAAAGCCCTATAAAGGCTTTATGCTAACATCAAGGATCCTTTGGGATTTGACTTTGTGTACCTCTCTAGCCTCATCCTCTCTCCATATACTGCATGGGTTCCACTCGTTCTGAACGGATGTCCCAAAATACTATACTTTCAAAACTGTGTACCTTTTATATATCACCTGCTAGTCAATAACCACCTGAGAAACTCCATTAGATCTCAAAATTCTGCTCACACTTTAACTCCTCCATAAAAGCTTTCCTGACCTCCTTTCTCACCCACAGAGTAAGTTTCTCCTTGTTTACCAATACCTTTATTATACTTTAATGAAAATGCCTCCATACTGCAAATCTTTTGTAACTGTAGGCATGGATCTCATCTTCTCTATCTCTGAGATTGTATCACTTGGCAAAATGTCTAGATCTAGCAGGTTCTCCATGAATGTTTAGGGAATGAAGAAACAAATAACAGAGTGGCATAAAATTACATGTCCTTAAATGTCCTCTAGAAACCGGGTTGATGAAACCACCATTATGCATCCTACAGTTTGGGAGAGAGCCCTAAATATCCAGGTAGTATTTGTGTGACCAGATTTCCTTGGCCTCAGATAACCTGCTATTTACTCTTCCAAATGTATTTCATCACAAAGGAAACTCTCTCCTTTCACTTTCAGTGAAAATAAATGCTTTGTCTCAAGTAGACCATTCCATGCTATGAACTGATGGGATAGGGTCAAACATTTTCCAGATCCTGAAACTGAGTTTTGTGCGCAAGTGCATAAATGCTGTTAGTAATGTATCTGGAGAATAGAATGTAGCCAGTCTGTGCCACGGGACAGACTGCTCTGTGAGAACGATTTATGATCTGTCAGGTGGGAACTTTTATGGTGCTGTGCTAAGAGACAAAGAAATTTTAGGAGCTGCTAAAAGCAACACAAAATATGCTTTCAAGCTTAATGAGGAGAGGCGATAAAATCGGGTTGGCATGTATGGCTGGCTCCATGTGTTAGAGAAAAGCTGAAATGTTCTTAGTGTTACATATTTTGATTTTGCTAAATTTGTTTTGGGCAGAATGGATATTTATGTCCCTGCACAATGAGCAGCAATTTCAATGTCTATCAATATAATAGAGTTTTATTTGAAAATTGTACCCCACAAACAGTTTTTATGTGAGTTTGTCATAATTTTTTTCCACACAAAAGCTTTTTTTAAAAGGAAAAGTAGATAACAAATCCACTTTTCATTGTCTTGGCTAAAGAAAATAGCCATACACTGGCTGAATATTATTTTTATTTCAATTATTGAAAAACATCCCATAGGAATGGGTTTAAGTGGGTAAAGTGTTCAGATTGGCAATATTTCTAAACTTTTTTTTTTCTACAGTCTGTTGATCTAACCACTAACCAATAAAGAATTTCTAGAATAGAGTAAACTCAGAATGGGCAGTAGTAACAGACAGACTCAAGCAGAGCACAATCATAAAACTTAGAAGAGCCCTGTTAAGAACATTTTAATCTAAACCAAGAGGTCAAAGCAGCTTACATGATAGACCAAGGTTCAAATAGCTCAAATATATCTCAAGCATAAGTAATCAACTCTTTCCACACTTTAGGAATGTTTTTTTGTGTCTTAATTAAATGTTGACAAAGCTGTATTTCTAGTTATCCTAATTAGACTGCAGAAAATACTCTCAACTTCACTATAAACTTGTGGAAGAAATGACTTATTCAGTAGAATTTACTTCAACATCATTGCAATGTTGAAGGCACCCAAATCAGCCATACTTCATACTTGATACTATTATACCACAGGTACACATAGAAAATTTGATTGATTAATTTAGGAAGCAATGAAAAGAAAAACAGTAACTTACAAAAATTATCTATCTTGTTTTTTATGACAAAAAGAAGAGACATGATTAACATTTTCCAGATCTTCATATACATATACATATACATACACACACACAAATAGTGTTCAAATATGAATATGAATTGTTATATTTATCCACGTATATACCCATCTGAAAAAGCACATACTTGTGTGTTTAAATTATCCTGCAATACTGCATGCTGGTGTTTGAACTGTAGGGTGACTGTTAAACAGCTACCTAAATCCCAAACCAGGAATCCTGGTTGTCCCCTTGAGTCAAAAAGTCTTCAAGTGTAAGTAGTCTTGTTTCATCAGCTGGAGACTATCCAAATGGCCCAGATGGAAATGCTTCAACTCTTTGGATTAATGGGTTGCAGAGATTTTGATTCAGTATACATGCAGTGTTGTGGGGGAGTACAAAAATTTGCACTTGTTACATTATCACAGGTGAAACTGAACTGTGGTCTACAAGTACTTTGAGAATCATTGCTCTAAGCTTGAAATAGTTTTTGCTAACTTGAGGAAGCATACTGGGTCCTGGATCAGAGGTTTTCCCTGTAACCTGATGAATTATTGCGCATTTAGAACAAGTGGGACAATAGTATCCTTTACAGAATAACTGGCATAGATAGGTAAATAAGGGAGAGAGAAAGAGTGAGAAAGAGAGAGGAAGCCATAATAGGGCCTAAACACCTGTGTTTGAATCCTACCCCCCACCCCACACACACACAAATTAGCTCTGTGACCTTGGGCAAATAAATGAATCTCCTTGAATCGCAAATTTCTTGACACCATAGAGCTAATAATAATACTTACCTTATAAGATTGTTTTGCTGATTACATTAATTGACAGAGAAAGAGCCAAAAAGAGAAGAATGCTTAGAAGAGTGTCTGTCACATAATAAATTCATAGTTCAGAGCTTCCTTGACTTATGATGAAGCTGTGTCCAAAGAAACTCCTCCTAAACTGCAAATATAAGTTGAATGTGCATTTCACACACCTAACCTATCAAACATCATTGTAGCTTAGCCTTGTCTACCTCACATGTACTCAGAACACTTTCATTAGCCTATAGTTGGGCCAAATCATCTAACACAAAGCCTATTTTATACTAAAGTGTTATCTCATGTAATTTATTGAAGACTGTACTAAAAATGAAGAACAGAATGTATGGGTGCAGAAGGGTTGTTAGTGTGTTGATTGTTCACCCTCAGGATCACGTGACTGACTGGGTACTTTGCTCACTGACTCTGCCCAGCTTCACAAGAGAGCCTTATCCCACATACCACCAGCTCAGGAAAAAGATCCAAATTCAAAAATTGAAGTATTATTTCTACCAAATGCATATTGCTTTCACATCATTGTAGAGTTGAAAAACTGTTAAATACAACCATTGTAAGTCAGGGACCATTTGTGATGTAGAAATTAACCAAATTGAAGTATAAATGTAGGGAGAAGTACTAGAAGTGTTCTATTGAACTCCTTTATTTTTGTGGAGAATGAATTTACTTAAAAAGGAAGAAAGAAGGCATGACCTGAAAAAGGAAACAATATGCAAGGGAGAGGATTGGAGAAAGTCATAAAGGATTTACCATCATGCAAGGTTGAGTATCTTCATCCTTTTTTATTTTCTCCTTTGGAAATCCATGGGTAGACACTTTTTCTTTAGAAAGCATACTCAAGGGAGCACCCCTTGAATGTCTGGCAATTATTTTCCCGTGGACGTGGTTGGTCTTGTAGAGAGTTGAAGTAATTGAGAGATGGAGCTATAGTGTGTGTATTTTTTACAGACTGTGATCCTGACTCTGACATCTAGCTCTGGTTATATCAAATAGTAGAAGAAAGGGATTATGAACTGAAATTCAACAAAAGCAATATAGATGTGTTTCTCCTCGCTGAGGAAGATTCTCTCCCTAAGATTATATAGGGATATGCTTTGAAAAATGAATTGGCAGATACAAAAGAATTTGCACTTAAAAAGCAGACAGTATATTGTGTTTTAAACAATCTTTCACTGTAACAATGTTTATTCTAAAACAACAAAAATATTTAACGTGCTGCAGTAGCAGAAATAAAATCATCCATTTTCTAATACTGAGAGATTATACAATTGATAACATTTTGGAATGTGTCAGGTCTTTTGAAAAACTTCACTATATAGCCATCTATGAGGATTATACTGGATATTTGATTTGTATCCCATTTTGTTCATAAAACATGGCCTCATGACTGAGTTCCTGTATCTTTAAAATTAGTTGAAAACCTAATTTGTATTGATGTCCTCTAATGGAGATGGAAGTACTATGCTTTTGGAAAAGTATATTGTTTTTAATTCTTCTTTATTACAAATAATTATTTGTGTAATAAATTTTTATAGAAATGTGATTCCAACATATTTATCAAGTAATTATATAAGGGAAAGTTCATTTTTCTTCACCTTTACTGATACTGAGTATAGATGATTTTTTTTAAATTAATAAATCAGTTAGTTAAATAAAAAAAGACTCCTCATTACTCTTCTGTTCTGAATCCATTGTTTTCTAGAGAAGTAAACCTAGTTTTAACCAATTGAGGATACAGAATTTGGAAATGAAAATTTGATGCCAACTTTTATGATCTGCCTTGGATTCTTGACTTCTATCCCTGCTGGTTGGGATTAAAAATGAGCCTGTCACCATCTGTCTGTGTCTGCCCCATTTCTGTTTCTCGGAGTCATGCATGGGTGCAATCACACAGACACCCCTTGATTCCACACATAATCAAGAGGAAAATTTAAAACCCCAGGAAAAAAGCTTTTCACAGAACAGGAATTGCGTCCTCGATCTTTACATGCTAGAAACAGTCTTCAATTTTCTCCATGGAGATCTGTTTTATGTGTGATTTTGGTTTGCTTCTAACCCTGTTTTCTACTGCAAAAAGGCAATTTCTATTACTGGACTCTTGATTCGATGTGCAGTTAAATGCTGCATCACAGCTGAGTTTTGATATTTCACAGTGGATGGGAAAAGTATTAACAAAGTTTGTGTTTTCCTCCTCATGTAATAACCACTAATTCACGGGAGTTAGGGGTTTTGGTGAGTTGACTCTGTACTTCCGTAACAGCAGATGTTCTACCTTTTTCATCAGAATTTCACCCAAATATAGTGTTTGTCTGAAAACCCTCTGGTTTGACTATTTGACAGAATGTCAATCTCTCAGTTATTTAACACAAGTGTTTCAAACTTCTGACCCCCTTGGACAGTGAAAGGCCCCCCAAAAAGCCTCAAGGACAATGGTCAATTCCTGGTTTGGTCTGTTCTTAACAAACTTTGCATTTCACCATGTGGTGATGCAGTGGCTACCATTTCTGCTCTCTGTGTTACTATTTCTTACCTAATAATAATAATAATAATGTACAGGGGCCAGGAAAATCCACTGATACCTGCAAATTTGTCTCAAAACTGGCAGTGGAAGAATTCAATTTCTGAAAACTATCAGGGTTCCTTCCTGGTCAAGGAGCTTCAGTTTATATGCTCAAATTTAGAAGTACTAAGTGAACTTAAATATGAATAGATATTCTGAGTGATACAAATCAGTGAAATATATGGACATTAGTGGGGACCCAGGAGCAGAGAGTGAACCCCAAAAATGAGAAATCACGGCACCTTGGTGGCTTGGCTGATCATGCAACTTCAGCTTAGGTCATGATCTCATGGTTCGTGAGTTCGAGCTCCACATTGGGCTTGCTGCTGTCAGCACAGAGCCTGCTTTGGAACCTCTGTCCCCTGCTCTATCTGCCCCTCACTCATTCATGTGTGTGTGTGGAGAGGGGGATGGGTGCATATGTATGTGGGTACACTCTCTCTCAAAAATAAATAAACATTAAAAAATGAAAAATAAAAATCTCAGAAAAGTATAGAGATAGAGGAGCAAGGGCCATTCCTAAGGGAAATGCTTTTATTGTTGTTGTTTTGTTTGTTTTTTAGTATTTTCTCACTGACTTCTCTGTAGGTGTCTCTATTCTCCAAAACTACACCAAATTCCTCAAGGACAGTTTGAATACTGATAGATTTTAATTGTAAACCAGGTCCACCAATTATTAGCTGTGTGACATCAGCAAATATATTTAACCTTTTTTCTTTTAATCTCAGTTTCTCCATGGGTTAAAAAAATATACCATAAGGGGAGGGGCCAAGATGGCAGAGCAACATGGGAGTTTTCGGCCTCTCTCATCCCTGAAACACAGCTAGATCAGCACCAAACCATTTTGCACACCTAGAAAATTGATCTAAGTATTAAGACAACAATTTGCATAACTTGAGCCACAGAACTCAGCATGTATGTGGTGCAGAGAAGTCAGCTGGGGGAGAGAGAAGCTGCAGAGGGTAGGGAGAGATTGTGGAGAGAGGACAGTGTCAGGGGGAATACAGGAAAAGGACTCCCCCTGAAAGCAGCTGGAGAGAAAGAGAAAGAGTGTAAACACCCATAAAGGACTGAACAAGAAAGGGAGAAAGGAGAAAGGAAAGGGTTTAAATACCATAGGACTCTAGGAAACTCTGCAGCTTGATACCTGGTGGAGCTTTGGTGGGAAGGACAAATCCCCAGGAGCAGTGAGGTCCTTGGGATCATCCAGCAACATTAGGAGAGGTGGTTCCCCTGCTTAGAGGACATTTGGTAGAGGCTGTGTGGCCTCCCTACAGGAAAAGGTCCCAGTGGACCCCAGAGAATAGCCATGTTTGCTGGTGTTGGAACAAGGATGTTAGGGGGTGGTGAAGCCTGGTGCCAGATGTGTGTTGTGATTTACCATAATCCCTGAAATGCTGCACTACATGATCACATGAACTTTTTTGGGGTGGACTGGCACCCAACTGGTCTGTGGACATCTGTGGCAGTACAGTCTTGCAGATGTTCCCAGGAACAGGCCGGCCCCCAGCCATTGCTCAGCAAGACCCTCTCCCAGAGGGTTGGAGCAAGTCCAAGACACAGGGCCCTCACAAGTGAGGGGTCTGGAAACACAGCCCCATCTGAGATAAAATTCAGGAGGGAGATGCCACCTGGTAGGCTGATGGCTTGGTCATGGATGGCATAGAAGCAAGGGGTGGGCAGAAGCAGGAGAGAAAGTTGGGGAGAGAGCACAGAGTTCTGATGCTAAAGATTGGGTAGCTGAGTGATGTCATTTTCACCTTTCCTGCTAATGCACAGACACGTGTGCATGCCCCACAAGGATCCACTTCGGTAAGCTAAGCAGCGCCATCTAGTGGAGAATTGAGCCATTACATCAAACCCTGTCCAACTGTGCCAACCAAGCTCTAGAGGAATACCACAAGTCTCTCCACCTGCTTGGTTTATGGACTATAAAGTTCTTCATAGTTTGGCTTCTATGGGAAACTGGATCTAATTTCATTCATATTCCATTCTGTTCACTGGTCCATCTATTCAATTTTGTTCTTTTTCTTTTCTGTTCTTATTCTTCAAAATAGAGAAAAAAAATATTTTTATCTTCTGTTTTATTAAAAAATATTTTTCTTTAATTTTTTCTACTATATTTTTTGTAAAACTTTCTGCTCCATTTTACTTTCATCATTTCACTTTATTCTATTTCATTGTATTCACTTTTTTATATTTTCAAAAGTTTCCCTAAAATTTTTCTTTTTTTGTTTTTCATTTCTTTTCTTTTTTCTCTATTTCATCAAGGTTCTTTAAACAGCCAGCCAAAACACAAGTATGATCTATCATTCTTTATTTAATTTTTTCATGTTATTTTTAATTTTTTAATTTTAATTTTTAATTTTATTAATTACTTTTCTTCCTCCAAAATGATGAAACAAAGGCATTCACCCGAAAAGAAGGAACAAAAATAAATGAAAACCAGGGACTTAATCAACACAGATATAAGCAAGATATCTGAACCAGAATTTAGAATCATGATAATTAGAATACTAGCTGGGGTTGGAAAAAGCATATAATCCCTTTCTGCATAGATAGAAGATGTAAGATATAGTCAGGACAAAATTTAAAATGCTATAACTGAGATGCAATCTCAAATGGATGCCACGGTAGTAAGGATGGATGGAAAAGAACAGTGAATCAGCAATATAGAAGACAAAATTATGGAGAATTAATGAAGCAGAAGAAAACAGGGAAACTAAGGCAAAAGATCACGATATCAGAATTAGAGAACTCAGTGACTCATTAAAAAGGAATAACATCTGAATTATAGTGGTCCCAGAAGGTGAAGAGAGAGAAAAAGGGGTAGAAGGTTTATGTGAGCAAATCATAGTGGAAAACCTTCCTAACCTGGAGAAAGACAGACATTAAAATCCAGGAAGCACAGGGGCGCCTGGGTGGCGCAGTCAGTTAAGCATCGACTTCAGCCAGGTCACGATCTCGCGGTCCGGGAGTTCGAGCCCCGCGTCGGGCTCTGGGCTGATGGCTCAGAGCCTGGAGCCTGTTTCCGATTCTGTGTCTCCCTCTCTCTCTGCCCCTCCCCCATTCATGCTCTGTCTCTCTCTGTCCCAAAAATAAAATAAATAAACGTTGAAAAAAAAAATTAAAAAAAAAAAATCCAGGAAGCACAGAGAACCCTCATTCGGTTCAACAAAAACCAACCATCAATAGGGCATATCATAGTCAAATTCACAAAATACTCAGGCAAGGAAAAAAAATCATGAAAGCAGCAAGGGAAAAAAAGTCCTTAATCTACAAGGGAAGATAGATCAGGTTCTCAGCAGACCTACCCACAGAAACTTGGCAGGCCAGAAAGGAGTGACAGGATATATTCAATGTGCTTAATTAGAAATATATGCAGCCAAGAATTCTTTATCCAGCAAGGCTGTTGTTCAAAACAGAAGGAGAGACAAAGAGTTTCCCAGACAAACAAAAACTAAACCAGCCCTGCAAGAAATTTTAAGGGGGACTCTGTAAGGGGAGAAAAGACAAAACAAAGCAAAAATCACCAAAAGCAACAAAGACTAAAAAGGACCAGAGAACACCACCGGAAACTCCAACTCTACAGGCGACATAATGGCAGTAAATTCATATCTTTCATTACTCACCCTAAATGTCAATAGACTAAATGCTCCAATAAAAGGATATAGGGTAACAGAATGCATATGAAAGCAAGATCCATTTATGCTCTTTGCAAGAGACATATCTTTTAAC
The DNA here is from genome assembly GCF_014898765.1 of Herpailurus yagouaroundi. Classification (NCBI taxonomy): domain Eukaryota; kingdom Metazoa; phylum Chordata; class Mammalia; order Carnivora; family Felidae; genus Herpailurus; species Herpailurus yagouaroundi. Next base: position 17,825,153 of record NW_024412419.1, on the reverse strand, counting down.
CTAAATACCCCTTCAAATTGAAAGTAAGGGGATGGAGGACCATCTATCATGCTAATGGTCGCCAAAAGAAAGCAGGAGTAGCCATACCTATTTCAGACAATCTAGATTTTAAAATAAAGACTGTAACAATAGATGAAGTAATTAAGCATCTATTCACCAAAAAGACCTAACAAGTGTAAATATTTATGCCCCCAACGTGAAAGAACCAAAATATATAAATCACTTAATCACAAAAATAAACTCATTGACAATAATATCATAATAGTAGGGGACTTCAACACCCCACTTACAACAATGGACAGATCATCTAAGCAGAAAATCAACAAGGAAACAATGGTTTTGAATGACACACTAGATTGGACAGACTTAACAAATATATTCAGAACATTTCATCCTAAAGCAGTGGAATGCACATTCTTCTTGAGTTCACATGGAACATTCTCCAGAATAGATCACATACGGGTCACAAATCAGTCCCCAACAAGTACAAAAAGATCAAGATCATACCATGCATATTTTCAGACCACAACACTATGAAACTTGAAATGAACCACAAGAAAAAATTTGGAAAGACAACAAAAACTTGAAGACTAAAGAACATCTAAACTAAAGAATGAATGGGTTAACCAAATTAAAGAGAAAATTAAACAGTAAATGGAAATCAATAAAAATGATAAAACCATAGCCCAAAACCTCTGGGACACAGCACAGGCGGTCATAAGAGGGAAGTATATAGCAACCCAGGCCTTCCTAAAGAAGGAAGAAAGGTCTCAGATACACAACCTAACCTTACACCTTAAAGAGATGGAAAAAGAACAGCAAATAAAACCACAAACTAGTAGAATATGGGAAATAATAAAGATTAAAGCAGAAATCCATGCTGTCAAAAAAAAAAAAAAAAAGGCAGAACAGATCAATGAAACCAGGAGCTGGTTCTTTGAAAGAATTAACAAATCAATAAACCCCTAGCCAGTTTGATCAAAAAGAAAAAGGAAAGGAGCCAAATAAATAAAATCAAGAATGAAAGAGGAGATATCACAGCCAACACTGCAGAAATACAAACAATAATAAGAGAATATTATGCACAATTGTATGGCAATCTGGAAAAGATGGAAAGATTCCTAGAAACATATAAACTACCAAAAGTGAAACAAGAAGAAATAGAAAATTTGAACAGACCCTTAGCCAGTAAAGAAATTGAATTAGTAATCAAAAATCTTCCAAAAAAACAGAGCCTAGGGCCAGATGGTTTTCCAGGGGGAATTCTACAAAGCATTTAAAGAAGAGTTAACATCTATTCTTTTGAAGATATTCCAAGAGATAGAAAAGGAAGAAAAACTTACAAAGTCATTCTATCAGACCAACACTACCTTGATTCCAAACCAGACGCACTCCACTAAGAAGGAGAACTACAGATGCAGAAATCCTCAGCAAGATACTACCCAACAGGATCCAACAATACATTAAAAGAATTATTCACCACAACCAAGTGGGTTTTATACCTGGGATGCAGGGCTGGTTCAATATCTTCAAATAAATCAATGTGATACATCACATTAATAAAAGACAAGAACCACATGATCCTCTCAATAGATGCAGAGAAAGCTTTTACAAATACAGCATGCTTTCTTGATAAAAACCCTCAAGAAAGTAGGGATAGAAGGATCATATCTCAAGATCATAAAAACCATATATGAAAGACATACTGCTAATACCATCCTCAATGGGGAAAAACTAAGAACTTCCCCCTAAGGTTAGAAACATGACAGGGATGTCCCCTCTCACCACTCAACATATTAATGGAAGTCCTAGCCTCAGCAATCAGGCAACACAAGGGAATAAAAGGCATCCAAATCAGCAAAGAGGTATTTAAATTTTCACTCCTTGCAGATAACATGGTACTCTATATGGAAAACCCAAGGGCGCCTGGGTGGCTCAGTTGGTTAAGCATCTGACTTTGGCTCAGGTCAAGATCTCATGGTTCATGAGTTCAAGCCCCACGTTGGGCTCTCTGCTGACAGCTCCAAGCCTGGAGCCAGCTTCAGATTCTGTGTCTCCCTCTCTCTTTCTCTCTCTCTGCCCCTCCCTTGCTTGCATTCTATCTCTCCATGTCTCTCAAAAATGAATAAACATTAAAAAAAAGTTTAAAAAAGGAAAACCCAAATGATTCCACCAAAAAACTTCTAAAACTGATCCATGAATTCAGCCAAGTCACAGGATACAACATCAATGCACAGAAAATGATTGCATTTCTATACACCAATAATGAAGCAACAGAAAGAGAAATCAAAGAATTACTTCCATTTACAATTGCACCCAAAACCATAAAATACTTAGGAATAAACTAACCAAAGAGGTAAAAAGTCTGTACACTGAAAATTATAGAAAGGTTATGAACGAAATCAAAGACACAAAAAAATGGACAAATATTCCATGTTCATGGATTGGAAGAACAAATATTGTTAAAATGTTGCTACTACCCAAAACGATCTACATATTCAATGCAATCCCTATCAAAATAACACCAATACTCTTCACAGAGCTAGGACAAACAATCCTAAAATCTGTATGGAACCAGAAAAGACCCATATAGCCAAAGAAATCCTGAAAAGAAAACCAAAGTCCATCACAATCCCGGACTTCAAGATGCATTACAAAGCTGTAATCATCAAGACAATATGGTACTGGCACAAAAACAGACACTTAGATCAATGTAACAGATGGAGAACCCAGAAATGGACCCACAAATGTATGGCCAACTGATCTTTGACAAAGCAGGAAAGAATATCCAATGGAATAAAGATATTATCTTCAGCAAATGTGTTGAGAAAACTGGACAACGACATGCAGAAAAAAATGAACCTGGACCACTTTCTTACACCATGCACAAAAATAAACTCAAAAAGGATTAAAGACCTAAATGTAAGACAGGAAGCCATCAAAATCCTAGGGGAGAAATCAGCCAAAAACCTCTTTGATCTTGCCTGCAGCAACTTCTTACTAACACATCTCCAGAGGCAAGGGAAACAAGAAAAAATGAACTATTGGAACTTCAAGATAAAAACCTTCTACACAGTGAAGGAAACGATCAGCAAAACTGAAAGGTAACTGTCGGAATGGAAGAAGATATTTGCAAATGACATATCCCATAAAGGGTTAGTATCCGAAATATATAAAGAACTTATCAAACTCAACACCCAAAATACAATTAATCCAGTGAAGAAATGGGCAAAAGATATGAATAGACACTTTTCCAAAGAAGACATCCAGATGGCCAACAGACACATGAAAAACTCAATATCACTCATCATCAGGGAAATACAAATTAAAAGAACAATGAGATACCACCTCACACCACTCAGAATGGCTAAAATTAACAACTCAGGAAACAACAGATGTTGGTGAGGATGCAGAGAAAGAGGATCTCCTTTGCACTGCCGGTGGAAATGCAAACTGGTGCAGCCACTCTTGAAAACATTATGGAGGTTCCTCAAAAAATTAAAAATAGAACTACTCTATGACCCAGCAATTGCCACACTAGGTATTTATCCAAGGGATACAGGTGTGATATTCTGAAGGGACACATGCACCCCAATGTTTATAGCAGCATTATCAATAATAGTCAAAAGTATGGAAAGAGTCCAAATATCTATCGAAGATGAACGGATAAAGAAGATGTGGCATATATATATATATATATATATATATATATACACATACATATATATATACACACATATATACATATATGTGTATGTGTACATATATGCCACATATATACATATATATGTATATATGTGGCATATATATATACATATACACATATATACATATATGTGTATATGTGTATATATATATATATATATTCATACACAAACACACAATGGAGTATTACTTGGCAATCAAAAAGAATGGAATCTTGCCATTTGTAACAACATGGATAGAACTAGAGGGTATTATGCTAAGTGAAATTAGTCAGTTAGAGAAAGACTCATACCATATGACTTCACTCCTATGTGGAATTTAAGACACAAAACAGATGAACATAAGGGAAGGGAAGGAAAAATAATGTAAAACAGGGACAGGGACAAAACATAAGAGACTCTTAAATATAGAGAACAAACTGAGTGTTGCTGGATGGGTTGTGGTTGGGGGTGGGCTAAATGGGTAAGGAGCATTAAAGAAGACACTTGTTGGGGTAAACATTGGGTGATATATATATATATAGGGGTGAACCAGTGGATTCTACTCCTGAAACCATTATTGCACTATATGCTAAATAACTTGGATAGAAAGAAAAGAGAAGAAAAGAAAAAAAAAAAAAGAAAAGAAAAGAAAAGAAAAGAAAAGAAAAGAAAAGAAAAAGAAAAGGAAGAAAGAGAAGGAAGGAAGGAAGGAAGGAAGGAAGGAAGGAAGGAAGGAAGGAAAGTAAGTCATGAGATGTTGGGTTTTTAAAGGGATGTTAAAGATTGTAAAAAAAAAAAGTTGTAGCTCAGAAAAAGAAGCAAAATAAATTTAAAAACTTGAAAAATAACATTGTTATGGGGTATTAAATATAATAATACATACAAATGCCTACCATATAACTTGGAACTTAATGAGCATTAATACATGGTAGCTGTTTTTAAATACTATTCTTTTGAATCTCTTCAACATCAAAATTAGGTTGGCCGTAACTATTTATTTATTTATTTATTTATTTATTTATTTATTTATTTTTGAATTGAGCTGGAGTATTTTAATATACTTTATTAATTTATGTATCCTTTCAAATACCCAAGCATTCATATTTGAAAGGTTTCTTTGAAATACGTCATAAAAACAGAAATGATAGGAGGAAGGAAAACAAGTCATGTTTTGAAAACAGTGGTTGGCACACAGTAGGCAGTAGACAAATATTTGTTAAGAGAATAAACATATGTGCATATTCCAAGCTGCTCAGCTCAGTAGAGGAAATTATGTGCTTTAATCATGGGTCTCAAGTATGTTGTAGAAGTGAGGAATGCAAGGGATTTCAAGGTACCAGATATGTGCTAGAAGGTTCAGTCAGCTAAATTCAGAGCACCTAACACATTATAAGTTTGCTTTAGTAAAAAATTAGTCTCTCTAAAGGGGAACATTAAACCAATTTCTGTTTCTAACAAGGAAGATTTATGTATGAAAATCCAAAGTATCTTGGAAGAGAGCATAATGTCCAAAATTTATGATAGCTGGGAAAAAAGGACTAGACTTTAGGAATCTAAGATGTTGAAAACCAAGAAAAAAAATTCATAACTCAAGTTTTTAAATGGAGAGGTGATTCAGTCTTGTATGGGATATCTCAAAAATGAATTCTGAGTTGGGGCGCCTGGGTGGCTCAGTTTGGTTAAGTGTCCAACTTTGGCTTAGGTCATGGTCTCACGATTCGTGAGTTCAAGCCTGGCATCAGGCTCCACACTGACAGTGACAGCCTCTTTGGGATTCTCTCTCTCTTCCTTTCTCTCTCTGCCCTCCCCCCACTCATTTTCTCTCTCTCTCTCTCTCTCTCTCTCTCTCTCTCTCTCTTTCTTTCTCTCTCTCTCTCTCTCACAAAATATCTAAACTTTAAAAACATGAATTCTGAGTCTACAGTGGTAAATGCTTTAGATGAGCAATACAGTGAAGATTCTTTATAATCCCTATGAAGATGCCAAGGAGCTCACAGACTGAGTCAGATTTTGAAAGGTGCATTAAGAAATGGTGTGAGAAAGGTACCCAGCAAAGATAAACCCAATATGGTGATGAGAATTCTATGAAGAATGACAGTGGCATTAAAGGAACTGAAAGTTTTAAACAATTTCAAACCTCCTTATTCTAAACAACATGCCTAGTTACTTTTTCAAGAAAGAAAGATAACCTAGTAAGGGAAAGCTATGCTACCTGGGAATGATGTGCAAATTCTTTTTTATCCTTAATAAGTTAACTTTTAATAGTTGCCTGGATTTCCCAACATTTGACTTAATTTCTTGGTTCATTCTGATCCAGCTACCATTCTCACCCCTCCATTGGCACTGTCTCATTTACAAACATTAATTAAAAAGAAGAAAAATCAGTCTCAAGTTGCTTCTCCTTGCATCTTTACCTGTCTTATTGTTTCTCCTCTGTCTTCTGTGCCAATTCTTCCTTCTTTAGCAAGACTTAGGATGTTGGCATTTTTCAGTACTCTGTCCTTGGCCCTTTGTCTTTCCATTCCATATTTTCTCTTGCAACAAACTTTTCACAACAATACCATTCATGTCAATGTTTTTATACCCTCATTGCAATATAGTTCTACTTCTTACATTCAGATTTGCAACTCAGTTTTCTCCTCTGATCTGCTGATTTGGCAACTCCATTCAAATACAACAAATTCTACAGGTCCAAATTCTGCAGGTCGGTGGGACTCATGACCTTCTCATAATCTTTTTTTTCTTTTATAGTTTATTTACTTTTTGAGAGAGAGAAAAGAAGTGGAGGAGGGGCAGATGGAGAGAAAGAGAGAGAATCCCAAGTAGGCTCCACACTGTCAGTGCAGAGCCCAATGTGGGGCTCAAATCATGAACTGTGAGATCATGACCTGAGCCAAAATCAAGACACTTACCCAACTGAGCCACTCAGGCAACTCTTCCATGATCTTTTTAATGGCTGAAGCTTATTCTCTTTTCTTTGTTCACAACCATCTATCTACTTACTCATGCAAACTAAAAACATTTGGGTTATACTTTAACACTCACAGTGGTTATCGCCAGATATTTCCCTTCTGAATATGTCTTAACTAAGTCTAAGTCTCCTCATATCACTGATCACCCTATTCCCAAAATATCATCTCTCACTCTTAATTTAGGCAGAGCCTAAAAAAATCTGCATTATGTCTTTATAGTTGAATAACTTGAAGACATTGCTTCCAGGGTTGTTACTGAACCACTGATGCCATTCTGTCTCATGACTCTTTTTATGTAATCTATTCTTTCCCTGCTCTGGGAGCTTTGGACATCTTCTATTTATTATTGGTGTTTTTGAAGTTTCATAACAAAATACCTTTGGGTCAGATTTCTATTTATTTTTCAAGGAATTCAATGATTCCTTTTAATTCAAATATGACTTTCAGATATGGGATAATTTCTTAAATTATTTTGTACATAATGCTCTTTGGTCAATATAGTCTAACCAAAGACAATCAGCATGTATCTGTAATTGTAAAAGGTGTTGAAGAATGCTCACCATGATTAACCATAGTGCATCCAAAGAATAGAGTGTAAGAAAGGACTAAATTATAGGGTTTGGTCTTGTGGTGAGAAAGTCTGGGGAAGGTCAAATAAAGTTAGCTGTGCTCTAGAGTGGGTGCTGTCAGAAGTAGGGATGGTTCTTTGGAATATCCTAGTCATTCTCATCTCAAATTAAGCCTGGATCAAATGCAATTGATGAAAAAGCAGCAATTACATTAGTTAGGAAAGGAGGTTATTTGCGTATTTGGGAGGTTTTAGACAATGTTCTCATTTCTGTCTGTACTCATAATGCTTATGGAGTAGTCTTGTCTCTGCCTTGCCCCATAATAGTCAGAGAGTAGTCTTCTCTGATGTTAATTTTTACTGCAATTATTTATGTTCAACAGGAGAGCAACAATGCTTAGCCATCCTTGCGTGCTGGATCGCCTCTTCCCAGTACTGCAGTCCAGCTCTCAGCTGCTTTTCTCATGTTCACTTCTATTTTTTTTTCTTCTTTATGGAATTTGTATTGTTTGGTTGTTGAACAAGGTGGGTTGTCCCTTTAATTATCTTTCACTTTTGTCTTTGCTGCTTTCCATCTTTGTCTATTTTGTTTTCTTTCTGGGAGATTTCCTAAATTTAACTTGCATCTTTTCCAGTGAATTTAATCTTTAAGAGCTCTTTGTGGCTCTCCAGACATTTCTTTTCATGGCATTCTGTTCTTGTTCATGCATGGAATACCTTATTTTATTGCTGTAAAGAAAGGAGAATTTAAAGAAGGTTGTGGCTTTGTTTTGCTTTATTTTTGTTTCTTTTTGCTCTAAGTTTTTATCTCTCTACACTTTTTGTATTTATTCATATATCCTTTACTGTAGTGCATTCTTCCTCCCTTCTATTTATTCTTATTTCTCCTTTCATATTTAGCAGTGAAACACTCAAAAGCTCTATGTGCAAGAGTGTTCTTCATATTGGTGGACTTCACTGTAGGGTGACACAGTTGGTCTGTTTTACTGGAGCACCTATAACTGTTCCTATCTATAAGTCATTATTTAGTTAGTTAAGTTAGTTATTTAATTTTGTCTGAACATAGACATCATATCTGTCTGGGAATCTAAATCTGACTGGTAGGGATTAAGGGGAAGCAAGTCAGGTTAGAAAACTTCAGGTTTCAATTTCATTATGTACATTTTTTTTTATTGTTTTCCCTTTTGAATACAGCACCCTCACCCTGTGCTGGTCCAAGTGTTCCTAAGTCCACATCTTAGAAAGGGTAGGAGTAATTGCCATTTTTACATGGTCGGTGAGATGGGAGAGTTTCTTAGAAAATCTGACTTCTTCTAATATAGACTTTCAGCCAATTCTCCTGAACTTCAATTGGACCTCATTTTTAGAAATTACTGCATCTCTAATGTGTGTTTTTTCTGGGGTTCTCTGGCATACATTCATATTCCCTTGATTCCTATTATTCTCATTGCTAGTTTATATATTTATTCTCTGGGTATGTTATATGAGTCACTACTTGTTCATCTGTTCTCCACTTTCTAATTTTTTTGTTATTTCTTAATTTTCCTTTGCTTTATCACTGAGGATTTAAGAGTTACCCAAAGAAATCAAGGGAGCTCAAACCTCCATGTTTAACTAGAAGTTTCATTTCCTACTTTAGAAATCCAAAAAAAAAATTAGATTCTGAAAGTTGGGATGGCTATGGTGTAGACACTGAGCTAGAATCTACAATGAGATATTAAAAATAAAATATACACAATTATTATATATTACATAATTATAATTACATATAATATAATATATATTCACATATATAAAATGGGCAATGAAGAGTAATGTAGGAAATAAAAATGACCATGATTTGATAATCCCATGATCAGATGACTTAATGTTGATTTAATCTTAATATTAGACACAATATCCAGAAACATATATTAACGCAATAGGGCAAATCAAAATATTGCATTTATTGGAATGAAAATATAATACAGAACTTCGGTCAAAAAAGAAAGGTAATGGAATCCATAGATTATAATTATTCTGTCTTGGCTCAATCAAAGAAAGTTTTAATAAAGATTTTTAAAGTTTGTTAGTATTCTAATGAACCTGTCATCTTTCTTTGTGTTTGCCCTGGATATGTGTCTTATTTGAGCAAGTGACCTTGTACCATGGAGCTCCACATTTCCCACAGCACTTAGCACAGAGCCAACCATGTAAAATATCCTCACAAAGACTTATTAAATTAATTTTCTTAAATCCCTTCTGGACTGCCCATTTGCCTTCATTAATTATGTTAGATGGAGAGGAGATGACCTCTACTTGCTGTCATGATTGAGTTACATCTTAGACTTGTAGATTCTTTGAACAATAAAATTTTTGAGGGGAAGAGATAAACTAGGAGTGTTAGAACATGTTCATCTTACATTCTTTATCAAGCATGGACTTTTCTACCTCCCTCCTGCAAGCACATATACGTATTCATGTTCTCCTCACACACTGTCTCTCATAATTATTTCCAGCTGCAAAAGAATGGATTTGGAATGAGGATGGAGAGATGCCTTTTCTTTTGTCTTTTCAGCTGGCAAAACACAAATAAATATTAGTCTTAACTATTATAATGCAAAATACAAATATGTCATGTCAAACTATTTTTTAAATGATAGATTTTCACTTTTTAATTACACCAAGTTTTTCTTTTGAGATTTAGGAGATTTTAGGCTTTATGAGCATTAATACCTTTGTGATTGTGATTTGCTTGCCCCTAATTAAAAAGAATCAGCAGTATAGTTGGGAGAGAATATTGATGCACCAGGAAAACATATGAAGAATGCAGCTACTTATTTTTTTCCTTTTGTTTCAAAGATCAAAAATCTAGCACGTGACAGAAATGAGGCAAATCTGTTATGATGGGATAAATGTGACTGTAGCCTCTGTTCCATCATTCATTAACAATAGGATAAATATGAATCCTGGATTTTGCTAATCTGATGGTCTTGGCTCTCTTCTGGTAAACAGTATAAATTATTTCCAGAAGAGCCATGGAGAAAAATGTGAGACATTATTGCAGAATCCAACACACTCATAAAACTTAGAAAATTTCTGTCTGGCCCAGGAGACACTAACTACCTGTGTCTTCAGGAGCCTAGGGGAAGACATCAGACAGGCTCTCTCACACTCAGTACCCTCATCCACAGTTCAGGTTGCACCTGGATGAAAGAGAGTCTGCCAGCATTTCTTTAGCAGGCTTCTGGCTGTCAAAACAAACTAAAGCCTCATGGGGATGCTCACACTTGCCTGCTGAGGAGAAAACACTGTGTTAAGTGTTTTACACACATTATCCTATTATATCCCTACAAAGCCTTTTGAGTAGAGTCTCCATTAAACAAATGAGATTGTTAATACCGTATGTCTTTTAAATGGAAAGGCTGGGATTTGAGCCGGTTGCTTGGTACCAAAGCCTGCAATGCAATATACCACTTCCCAGAACTGGTCTGTTGTTAACATGAGCCTTCGGACTCTCCTCATTCCTTCTCATTCCTTTGACGTTTGAGATTAACTGGTGAATGAATTAAGGTATTGCAAGAGATGTAAAGAAAGTCTTTCTAGCCCACTGTTTTGTGAATAATGGTGTTGTTACATGATAATATTGGCAGTTAATTAAAATATTGTTAATGCTGGAGTGCCGGCTTCACAAAGGCAGGATGTCTATCTGTGTAGTTCACTGTTGTATCTCAAGTTCCTAGAAGAGTGTTTGACAAAAAGAAGGAACCCAAGAAGTAACTATGGATGAATGAATTTTCCAGGTTGAGATGACTTCCAATGCCAACTTCAGACTGCTCGCCATTATTTTTGTTTTGTTGCAGAAAAGAAAGGTTACACTTTGGAGAAATAAATGAACCTTTTAGAATTCACTGAGAAAAAAAAATAATAGAAGTTCCTACAAGCCACAACTAAATAGATATAAAGTCTCCAGCTGCTCTTTCAGAGTGGTTCACCACTGGTTATAAACTATAGGCATTTCTGCTTCCAATCCACTAAAAGCATTCATTTTTCTTCAGAATAAGTTTTAGTCCATTAATCACACCCCTACCAGCAATGGTTGGTGCACACATGGTAGGAAAAAAAGGTTGCCTTGGTCGAAACAACCAGAATGTTAACTCTGCCCAAAGAACAACTTCTTCTCAGAGAGGTTGTTTGCTTGCTTGATTGTTCCTAATTAATTTCTCTCCAGTAAGGATGAAATTCAAAGAAATATCTGACTTGCATGGGATTCCAGTAGCTTTGCTTGTGTATGTGCATTTAAAATCAAGAGAGAGGAGGACATTTTTTTTTTAATGATAGAAAGGCATAAAGGGAGAGGAAAGATATTTACACAAGAAAAACAGAGCAATGGGGCGCCTGGGTGGCTCAGTCGGTTGGGCGTCGGACTTCCGCTCAGCTCAGGTCATGATCTCACAGTCGGTGAGTTTGGGCCCCGCATCGGGCTCTGTGCTGACAGTTCAGAGCCTAGAGCCTGCTTTGGATTCTGTGTCTCCCTCTCTGTCTGCACCTCCTCTGCTCATGCTCTGTCTCTCTCTGTCTCAAAAATAAGTAAAAACATTAAAAAAAAAAAAAAGAAAAACAGAGAACCAGGATACAGAAGACAGGAAGCATTAGTGTTGACAAGAAAGAGAATTCCATTACACTTCAAAGAAAATGAACCTGAAAGTTGACTATTAGGATATGAGGAAAAATATTATATTCATTGAGAAAAACAATGTTGTACACAAATGAGTTTGGCCATATATTTGATTATCCACATCTGAATTGCACAGCCATCTACCACCACCAGGTCACAACAGACACCCCCAAAGATATGATATCTAGGAGGAAATAAACAAAAGCAAATATCAAAAATTTAATTGTGTTAACTACCTGATTTATGTTTTTTCACAAAGATCCCTATTTATTTGTATGAAAAAGAGACTGTTCACTACTGCATGGTGTTATTGTAGCAAAGAAAAGATTGCAGACTTTTCTTCTTACTATAGCATCCAGGCTTTGCAATAAAATAGGTAGTTTGATCATTTATATAATCATTATTTTTAAGGGAGCAATTCAATCCCCAAATTAAAGAGCTGATGTATGTAAACAGATAGGATGCTCCCTTAACACTCTCATTGAGAAGTTACTTTTTAATTGCTTTGCTTATAATTTCAACTTCAAAGCCAGTAATAGCTTTCGAATTAATAGCTCATAGCCCATTTGATACACTGATATTTAATTAATGAGTTCATAACTCAAGTGGCACATTGCCTTTCTGACAGATCCTTCAGGTTGTTAGATTCCATATTGCTGACTGTGGTCCGCTATCCATTCTTAGAGAGGTCATTTTACCTGTGTAGTCCTTTCCACCTGATGGTGAAAAAGAATGTGCTCAATCAGAAGGAAAGGTGCCCCTTTCCTCCTCTGTGAAATAGCTAAGCTTTGTTAAGTTTTGGGGGATGGGTGGAATTTTGTATTGTTTTTTCTTTCAACTTTAGGATATTCTACACTGATGTTTTCCCCAATACCACTAACAAAATAATTGTACCTCTATAGGGTTTGGAAATGGGGAAGTGGAAGAATGAGTCCACACCCCTGCTTCTTTTTTTAAGAAACCTTCCCAAACCAACACATAGCCCACCATGTTTTTCCTCCCCAGGACTCTTCTAGTCACTTTGCAGGAGATGACAAGCAGTGACATTGGAGTTAAAAATGGTTTTACATTTTTCAAGAACTATAACCAAAAGAAGAGACAGAGAAAAAGACAGAAAATTATGAAAATTATGCAAGCCTTTTACAGAAAATGTTTGCTGACCCCTGAAGGGTAATTTACACTTACCATCAGCTTCTAGAATTGAAATCCTTTTTCATTGGGCATGGCTTGCCAATTTTTCTCTCCAATTCACAAAACACATTTTCTCTGGGTGTTGATGACACAATGAGGCCCCTCCACAAAGGACACCCCTACTACTAGCAGGTTAGTCCTGCTGAGGAAGCAGACAGCCACTCACTGGTCTACCTGGCATTCATCATCCCTCTGTTTAGGTGAATTAGCACCATCTAGTATTGTGGCCTCTCACAGGGTTTCCAAGTAAAATAAAAGTCTCTAGTATTGGATCTCGCTCTGCAGAATTCCTCCCGAATGTCTTCAGTTATGACTACTGGCATTGGGACCGCCATTTGAAATCAGCATTGTTGACTTTAAAATTTTGACTTTTCAGAAGTCTCTATTAATGAGCAGTGACTCTGGGAACATTTGCATTTACACTTGTAGATGGCCCAGGTCACCCACTAGGGGTTGGTTGGTTGCCAGCTGAAAGCCAGGGCCAGAGAGAGTATGACACAGGACAAGTGCTGAGAGAGGGACAAAGGAGCACAGCCTGTTTCCCTTGCTGAGAATTAATTTATCCAGCACCTTTCCGGGAGCAAGTCTTCACAGGAGAATGGAAAGAAGAAAAACGAAGGAATAAAGGAAAAGAAGCAAACACAGGTATATCTACTTGAAGTTTAACCAAGGGCTGGCCCAGCCAGAACATTATAGATTGCCATGAAGTTAAAAGTAATTAATGATAATTGAAATAGCTGTGAGTTATTAGTAGTATTTGGATTATTAAGATAAAGATAATTATAATAAAATTAGGTACTACAAATAGTGATTGCATTAATGATTTTAACTTTAATGATCGTGTTAAAAGTGTGCTAGAAATAGATTTTCTATAAATGGACTAATAATAATAATGATAAAAATGATAGCTACCACTTATGGAGTGCTTACCATGATCAGGAACTAGGTTATGTTCTGCATATGCATTATCTTAACTGATTAAAGATGTGTTGATGATGTGGATTAATGAGAAGAGGGACCCTCTATGAGTTTTGTGGGAGTGTATGTCTAGAAAGTTAGAGGAGAGAATTAGCTGAAAAAAAAAATTCATTAGCATTCTACATATGAGGACTTTCCATTGTAACAATAGTGCTTCTGAGGTGCATCTTCTTAAGAACAGTGAAGAGAGAATATCTGAGATCAACTCTGAGCACTCTCCATGGACTGCTCTGTAGGAGGCTCATTTCCACACGCATGAAGAGGAGACCTGTGCAACACAAGCAACCTGGACAGGAGATCTTACTCAGAACTTCCCACCAAAACTACAGCAAAAGGCGTCTCAGCATTGTCCTGAGTCTGGCATATTTACATCTGTTATCAGCTTCTGAAAATGTTGAGCGTGTGTGCAAATAGAGTTCAGGTACATGCAATTATATATAAAAGTTTATGATAAATAAACATAAAAAACTGGAATATCCTTTATATAATGATTATCTTTGAACTTGCCTCTAAAGATATTACATCAAAAAAAGAGATGAACAAACAATAATAAAAGGTATGATTTTGTGTATGTTTAGAATGTATAAAGTACCCAACAAGCATTTGGTGAATGCTATAGCATTTGAGTGAGTTCGTAATATGATCTCCACTTCTAAGGAACTCAAGCTTAAAAAAAGTTTCTGAATCCACCCCCATGTCACACAGACAATATGTAGTATAGCCAAGATTTAGATTTAGGGGCTTATTTGTAGGATCTTTTAGCCATTAAGCTATCAATTGTTCAGTCTGGTGGTTTGATATAGTGTGTGCGTGAGTGTGTGTGTGTGTGTACAAGTGTGTGTGCCTTTGCATTAGGAGCCCAGGAGGATGGGGCAACCCCTCTCACAGCACTAAGAAGCGTTATGCATTTAATTAGCACATGCTTAGATGATGTTGATAACTTGTAGTATTTTCCTCTTTCCTGCTCTGAGATATCTATCACCATGGATCAGCATCCTTCATCTTTGCACTACTGGAAACTAGCCATAAGGTGTTCTAGGAAAGGAAAATCATTCATCTGATATCATTTGCTCTCTCTACTTTTGTTTTCTCTTTTTGTATGTGAACACAGCTAGCTGCTCTAGAATTTTGAAGACTCCAAAGCCCTCCTGTCTATTGAATTCAAATCCTTCCCCTCCATTTAGTCTGTGAACAAGTGTCTTTTTCTAATCGAAAGCCTCATAAAAAGCTAATGGATAAAGAAGTGTTTATGTAACTGTAGAACCACTACTTATTTTTTTAAGCCACTCAGGTTTTGTTCAACACACCAGGGTTGGGAATTGGTAAAAACTCTTAAAGTCATTATATACATTAATGCAAAGCCTAACCTTTAAAACAAAGAGGAGTTTTTTTCTTGAACCCTCTGGAGGTAATTTTCAAAATGCCCTTGTCCCTCTACATAGATGCATTTTGTAAGCATGAGACTCCTTCATTGACACAAAATCAGGTCAGGATGGCTCATTGTGTGGACACATTGGTTTGAACACAGTCACACTGGAGCCCAAATGAGGTTCCAAGCAAAATCACCGGAAACTTCTAATACTTTTTATGATCTTTTGCAATGTGTAGTACCTTTTCTTTTTCTTTCTTTCTCTCTGGTTTTTTTTTTTTTTTTTTTTTTTTTTTTTTTTTTTTTTTTTTTTTTTGGTTTATGGGATGGTAGCTTGCAGTTGGCAAAGCAAATCAGAGGAACACCCAAAGTTAAATGTGTGAATAAAATACAAGAAAAACATAGTAATGACTAATAAGATGTAAATGCCAAGAAATTTTCTTGTCTTTTAAATTAGACATCTGTGCCCTATTTTTACATGCTCATCACCATAAGCGCTTTAGCATGTTTTCCCCAATCTGTCAGCACAGACATATTCAGAAGGCCTTGGAGCTTTAACACCTTCGCTGCTACAGAAATGCCCTGGCAGCCACTCTCACGGAACATCTGCGGAAAGCAAGAGATGTGTGATGTGGGATCCGCCCTGGAGCGCTTTGTTAAGAGGAGCTGGCACAGAGCCTCTTCTCTAATGAAAGAAAGAACTGTGTTTCTGGGCCGCGTCTGCAGGAACATGGGCTTCAGGGACACCACATCTCCCCGACAGGCCTCCTTGTCATATGGATTCACCAGTTCAGAACTTGGCCTTGTGTCTGCGCAGGAGGAGGCGAACAGATGAAGGGCCGTCTCAAAACTGAGCCACCTCAAGCCCACACATGTTCACTCGGCTTGCGCAAGAGAGACACTTGTTCTAGAGTGCTCACACCTGACTAGAAGAGATGACTGCATTTGGCTTGGTAGCACAGGGAAGATGAGAGCCGGGGACCGAGGTGCTGCGTTACCCACCAGGGAGAGGGCCTAATTTGAAAGCAGAGTGTCTTTAGAAGACCTCCAGATCTCTCTGACACTTCCAAAGATATCAATCAGTTAACCTGTCAGATAACTCAGAACCTAACTCTCTCTACTAAACCCTGGAAAAATTTGTCTGTGAATAGTGTGAAATGGGCTTAAAAATCAAATCCCTTGGTGAGGGAAAAGAAATGGCACACACACAATGAATTAGAAATGTCTGCTGGATTGTTCTAGAGAGCAAGATAAGGGCATCAACTGACTGAAAGGTTGTATGAAGAGTAAGGAGGAGAACAGATGCAGAAACCTCAAAAAAAAAAAAAAAAAAAAAAACAAAGTTGGGAGCCTGGGTGGCTCAGTTAGTTGAGCATCTGACTTCAGCTCAGAGCATGATCTCACGGTTTGTGGGTTCGAGCCCCACAGCCAGCTCTGTACTGACAGATTGGAGCCTAGAGCCTGCTTAAGATTCTTTCTCTCTCTCTCTCTCTCTTCCCTCCTTGCCCTTTCTCTCTCTCTCTCAAAATACATACACATTTTAAAAATTCTTAAAAAACTGAATAAACATTAAAAGAAAAAAGACAAAGTCAAGGACACCAAAACCTATTTGTTGCTACATTATTAAAACTCAAGGCCAAATGCACATTCTCCTTTAAAATGTACCTGTTCCTTTGTTGAGCATTTCACATTTTATTCACTGACATTTTAATTTACCTGACAGTCCTATTAAGTTCTTTCCATTTTGTAGATGAAGAAACTAAGGTTCAGAAAACATAGGTGATTGGCACAAAGATAGCTAAGAGAGATGTGTGGATTAGTGTAAAGAAAATGGAATTTGGAATCAGACAGGCCTGAGTTGTGAATCCCAGGTTCAGAAATGATTAGCATTTAGTCTCGAACAAGGTGCTTCAGCTCTCTGTGCTTCCATTTCTAAATCTGTGCTCTAGGGTTGAGAATATCCTCTTGTGACACTAAAAGGTTAAATTACTTTCCCAAGTTTACACAACCGGCGAGGAGTCCGCACATAAAACACAAACTACAATTCTCATCCCGTGGCAAGTGGTGAATAAATGCTTGCTACTATTAGAAGTGGCAGAGCCCAGATTTAAATCTCTCAGGTTTATGTGTTTTATGTTCTGTCACCTGTTATACTATCATACTCACAAAGGATGATTGCACAGGAACAAGGAACATTTTGCCATTTATGCTTTTTTTTCTTGGCACAGTTGTGGCCAATGACAATGTCAAGATATGTCCAGGGAAAATTATTTGTATTGATCATCACCCTCTGTTTAGGAGATAAAAGCAATTTCTGGAAATGAATCTCAGCATAATTTAGAATAAGGAAGCATTTCCATAAGCACAAGGCTTAGTCTGGTGATTGTGCTTTCTGGAGCACCCCATTCCCTCACCCTCTCATGAAGCTTTCCCTCAGCCCAGCCCACTGATTTCAGCTTCTTCTGAGTTCTTATAGCACTTAATGTCTTTGATACAAATGTTCATTCATTTATTCTTTCAAAAATATTTATTGAGGTTCTGTTTTGTGTCAGGCATCATTTGGAGTGATGAAGATAGAGCAGTGAACAAAATAGACAAGACTTCTCCTTTTATGGACCCTGCATTCTGGTTTGTGGGTGGAGGCCAACAAACACGTGACTAGTAAGCAGATAGTGGATTAGTTTCCTATGGCTTGTGTAACAAATGACCACACTCTAGATAGCTTGACACAACAGAAATGTATTCTATCACACTTCTGAACACCAGAAATCTGGAATCAATATCACTGGGATGAAATCAAGGTATTAGCAGGCCACACTCCCTACAGATTCTCTAAGGGAAATTACATTCTTTGCCTTTTCCAGCTGCTGGTGACTGCTGACAGTTTTTGGCTTGTGGCCCCTCAGTCTCTGCCTTCTCCTGTGTGCATGTTTGTGTGTGTGTTTGTGTGTGTATGTGTGTGCGTGTGTATGCATTTCCGCAGAGGGAGAGAAGGGCCAAGAAAACCTCTTAAGAAACTTAACTAAGGAAGTCTTTTCTCACTACTCTTTGCTTGACAACCTCTTGCTTCTTTTCTGAGAAAAAACTCAAAATACTTCGTCTCTGATCTTCTATCCATTCTCATTTCCACACTAACCCTGAACCAATATCTCTCTTTCCTTCTTTATCCCACTATTTAGTTCTCTGTCACCAGAAGCCCAAAGTCAGTCCCCTGAGATTGAGACTTTAGTCTTATCCTTATTTTCTTGCTCTCTGGAATATTCTAGAATATGCATATATAACCTCCTCTTTGAAACATTTTCTTTTTCAGATTTTGGTAGTGCTACGTCCTGGTTTACTTCTTCCTACCACACTGCCAACAACTTCAAATTTCATGTGCTTAACTCTCTGACATGCTAGGCTTCTAAATATTGTACTAGGCCTGCTAACTTTTTAAAAGTCTCTTCTTGTCAAACTATCCTGACTATTGAGTAACTATATCCCATTCTACAAGTGCATCTATACCCCATAAGCTGAAACAGCTGTGGAAGACCACTAGTTGTCCTTCCACAAATCTCTTTGCTCCAGTCTCCCCAGTCGTAGGGTTTTAGCTGGGCTGGATTTCTCAGACTCCCCTAGAGTTAGGTGGAGACAAATAAGCAAGTTGCATCAATGAAATGTGAAAGAGGGAATCAGTGGAACATTCATTTCATTTTTTAAGGCAATTTCTTCTTCACATTTTTCCCCTTTCTACTGGTTTGGGAATGGCTCCAACTAGAGAGGCCAGCATAGACCCAGAAAGGGGAGACATATGTTGAAGTTTGAGAGAGTATCCTCTGTAGATCTTTTCCAAGATGTCTTTGAAAATTTTTGAGTCTTCCTTCCTCCCAGTACTTTTACTTTCAACTCTGCACTGGAAAGATGATTCAGAGAACTGACCTTATTCACTGGACTTGTTTTGGCTGCAAACATTTGTAGAAAGAAAAATGTGTTTGGGAATTTAGGCACAACCTATGCCCGAGATGTTAGTAGCCAATGATGACATTTAAGTCCCAGCTTGAAATAAACATTGAAGCAAAATGTCTACTCCTAAAGGAATGTTCTTTTGCAAGATAATACTGATGGTGTAATCAAGATAGACTTTACCTAAAATTATATATATATTTTTTTGGTCTTTCCCTTTTCCTGTCCTGCCTCACCTGTTCACTGCAAATTTCTCTGGAAATATTTCCTTAATAAAGCACTTACATCCATATTCAATCTGAGGGTGTGCTTCTGTGCAACCTGATTTAAAACACTGCCTGTATCCTTACTCAGTATCTTAGCTCCTCCCCTACTCAATCATACAACAAATAGCAAGTCAAAGAGGAATTCCTCTATATAAAAATGAATACACACGCAGATCATCATCATGGAAACGGTAAGAACTACAGGGAACTTAGGACACCCAAACCTTAAGACACCCAAGATATAGACACTCAGTGTTAGATACAAGAAAAATAAACCTGAACCTTAGTGAAATCAAGAATAATATCCTACCACCAATCTTGGTATGAATAGAAGTTTTTAAAAAAATTAGGAGACACTAACAAAATCCCATGCGTATATGGGTTTGCATCAGAATTTGTGCTATGCGGGTAGACTTAAAATTTAAGAAAGAGAATTTAGCTTAAAGAAATCCTGAGCTAGTAGTGTTCTTAGTTGCATGAAATAGGAAAACACAAATACCCTCTGGAGAAAAGGACTATTGAGATAAGCCTGAAAGAATTCCCACAGAAAAACTTCTAAGGAATATGAATTAACTGTCAAAATTAACCTGATAATTAAAGAAAAAAAATTATCATGAGGGGGAACCAACATAAATACAGATCACAAAGAAACTCCTAATTTTTTAGGTATTTTAAAAGCCAGATATTGAATATAAAACAAGTGTTGTATGTATTTTAAGAAATTTAAAAAAAGTGAAAGGCATTAATGAAAAAGAAGCTATGAAACTTTCTGCCATGATCTGATTGTGTCCCCAAGATTCACAGGTTAAAACCTTAACACCCAACATGATGGTATTAGAGGGTGGGACCTTCGGAAGATGATTAGATTATGAGAGTGGAGCCAATTAAATGAGATTAGAGTACTTATAAAAGAGACTCCACACATTTCCCTACTCTTTCTGCCATGTGAAGATACACCAAGAAGTCTGTAAGCTGGAAGAGGGCCACTGCCCATCCTTGCTGGCATTGTGGTTTTAGACTTCCAATGTCTAAAACTGTGAAAAACAAGCTACCCCACCTATGGTATTTTTTCATAGCAGCCTGAATGGACTAAGACAGAAACTAAGTTGAAAATAATCAATCAGACATTCTAGAAATAAAATATGAAATATTCAGAAAGGACAGAAGAAACAATTATGGCCTGAAAGACAGAGCTATAAAAACTATCCAAAATACAGCACACAGAAACAAAGACATGGAGAATGTGAGAGAAAAAGGGAAATTGAAGCTGGAATATAGAGATCTAACATTTGTTTAACTGGAGTTCTGGAAGAGAGGATAAAGAATAGCTGAAATATTTTCCATTAATCATAAATCCTCAGATTAAGTAAGCCCTATGAAATTTAGGCAGGTTGGGGCACCTGGGTGGAGCAGTCGGTTAAGTGTCCGACTTCAGCCAGGTCACGATCTCGCGGTCTGTGAGTTCGAGCCCCGCGTCAGGCTCTGGGCTGATGGCTCAGAGCCTGGAGCCTGTTTCCGATTCTGTCTCTCTCTCTCTCTCTCTGCCCCACCCCCGTTCATGCTCTGTCTCTCTCTGTCCCAAAAATAAATAAACGTTGAAAAAAAAAATTAAAAAAAGAAATTTAGGCAGGTTAAGAAAAGTCATTACACCTGTACTTAAAAATAATATAACTGAAGTACACTAAGGCAAAAAAAAAAAAAAAAAAAAAAAAAAGAAGAAAAGAAACAGGGTGCCTGAATACAGTGGAATGTCATCAGTACGTTGAGAGAAGATAACTGTTAATCTTGAATTTCATACCCAGCAAAATTATTTTTAAGTAACTATTAAACTTGAGTTCTGTACCCAGAAAATGTAGATAATCAAGAGCAAGGAAAATTTATAACATTTTTTTCTCATCATAACAGTATATTCCCCTGCACATACACTGTCATAGCATTCACTAAAGGAAATTTTCATGAAGGTAACATGAAAGAACTAATGGAAAGAGAAAAAATAAGCAAAGAAAATGGTTAATGTAAAACTATGTAAAACAACTATTTCCTATGAAAAAAGTAATTCTGTCTTATGGGGTTAAAATAAAGTTAAAAAAATAAAAACAATGGCATAGAAGTTGAAAAGTGACTGATTAGTAATATAAATATCTTTGCAGAGTTTGAGAGTACATTAAAAAGAAGGTTGTTTTTCATATTTTAATAAGAAAAAGTTGACATCCCTTGGGTACCAATCAAAGAAAATAGAACATGTAAATTTCAAATTGGTACAGAGGAAAACAAAATGAGAAATACAATAAAAATGTAGGCCAAAAATAGAGGAAAATAAATAGAAAAGTTTGTATAAATAAAAGTATTGAAATGGTTTTAAAATGAATATAAATTTATTAGAAATAAATATAATAAAATAATAAAAAATATAAAAAAATAAAAAAATAATATAAACTGATCAAATACTCCAGCTGAAAGATAAAGATTGTTAAGTTGGATATAAACAAAAACTCAAATATAACTGTATCCCATTTACAAGTGATGCATCTAAAATATATTAAGGCAAATAACATACATGAAAGGTCACTATACACTAATGAAATGTTCAATTTACCAAGAATGTACAGTAATACCCCACTTATGCAATCTAACACTGACTAAATATATAAACCATCATACTGGGAGAGTTAGATACCATTCTTTCAGTAATTCATAAATTACATAGGCAAAATAGGTGAATAATTTTATGGTAGAATTGAATTGCAAAATTAGCTACATTGATCCAATTAATATTCATGGAATGTTGCACCCAAGAAATGATTAATACATATTATTAAGAACTCAGAGAACATTTATGAAAATTAATTACATATTGGAACATGAAACAAATTTAAAGACACATTAAAAAAACTGGTTTTATACAGACCATATTCTGTGATCCTAATGAATGTTATAACTGAACAATAAAAATGTCACTAGAAACATTCTTATTTTTTACAAATTAAAAATCTAATGTCTTAACATACATTATAGAAGAATTCATTATGGGGGCACATGAGTGGCTCAGTTGGTTAAGTATCTGACTCTTGATTTTGGCTCAGGTCATGATCTCACAGTCATGAAATTGAGCCCCCTGTTTGGGTTACTTGCTGACAACATGGACCCTGCTTGGGATTCTCTCTCCCTCTGTCTTTGCCCCTCCCCTGCTCATGTGGGTTTTTTTTTTTTCCTTCTCTCTCTCAAAATAAATAAGCATTAAAAAAAATAAAATAATATGCTTAGAACTAAATGATGCTTCTGCCATATATCAAAATTGTTGAAATAGTTATAGTGGAACTTGGATGGAAATTTGCAGATATAAATATTAAAAGAAAAAAATCTGAAAGAATGACCTAAGTATCCAAATTGAGATTTTTTCTTGCCTTGGGAGTGGAGGGATAAAAGTGGGAGAAAGAGTCAACAGCAAAATACAACAAAAAGAAAAATCATAAAGACAAGAGCAGAAGAGCATGATAAACTTGTAGCAAGATTTATCAAGAATAAAATCAAATGCTCAAAAAATTGATATTTGGATATTAAGGAGACATAACCACAGTTAGTTCAGAGATTAAAAAATTAGTGAATGGTCATGATGAAGAGCTTTACGCTAATACTTTGAAAACTTGTGAAATGGACAAGTGTCTAAGAAAACATAACTTATCAAATCTATCTCAATAAGAAATAGAAAATGTAACGGTTCTACAACCATGAAAAAAATGATCAGTGGATAAAATTCTTTTCATAGAAAAGCATCTTACAGAATGCTCTGTGGCATATTGTATCAAACATTGAAAGAATGAGTAAATCAAATGTTACAAAATTAATACAGAAGGAGTAGTAGTGCTCTAGAATGCATTTTATGAAGTTCACATAATCCTGATTCCAAAACCTAAGAAAGATGACAGGCCT
The DNA here is from genome assembly GCF_014898765.1 of Herpailurus yagouaroundi. NCBI lineage: Eukaryota > Metazoa > Chordata > Mammalia > Carnivora > Felidae > Herpailurus > Herpailurus yagouaroundi. Next base: position 17,801,594 of record NW_024412419.1, on the reverse strand, counting down.
AGAAATATATTAGCGAAATTCACATGTGAACATAGATGCAAACACTTTAATTAAAATATTGATAAACTATCTGTAATGAATAAAAGAACATAATAGATTATGACTGGTTAGGATTTTCTCAGAAATATGATGTTGGAACTCTAGATTTAGATTTGCCATTTAGATTTAATATCTGGATTAGTATTTAGATTAGGAAATATATTGAAATAATCCACCCTATTAAATTATGAAAGCCATACATTAAGTCAATAATTTCATGAACAGCATTAGAAAAAATTTAATATCTATTCATTATGGGAAAAAATATTATCAAAGCAAAAATAAAAGGAATAAAACAATCTTCCTTAACATAATAAAGGATATAATTAAATCCCTAAACAAATATTCTTAATGGAGAAATATTGAAAGCAATTTCTTCAAGATCAGGACAAAGAAGAGAGTACACATTATCCCCACTTCTAGTTCATGTTATATTGGTAATTCTAGCCATGCCTATAAAGCATAATAAAATTTTTAATGAAAGAATGAATTAATTAACTGATAAGGTTTGAAGTGAAAGAATCAAAATTATATATTTGCAGATGATTTGATTGTCTATGAAAAATCTAATATAGAAATAGAATTATTAAAACTATTTACTATGGTTGCTATATATAGTCAATGTAAAAAATCAGTTGGCATTTTATAGAACACAAATAAATATGTAAGATGAATTAAGTGCTGTATTTTGATAAATCACTAACAAATAAAAATATTTTGAAATAATTGTAATCAAAGAGTTTCAAGACACCTATGAAAAATGTAAATTTGCATCAAATTATGTTAAAGAAAAGCTAATTAAATAGTGAGATCGTGTTTATGGATAAAATTACTCAATATCCATAAGATGTCAATTCTTCCCCTATAAGTGATCTATAATCCAGCACAATTACAATTAAAATTCCATGTCATTATTTTGTTGATTTTGATAAGCTGAATCTTAAATTTATGGAAGAATGGAAGGCACAAATTAGTAGAATCTTCCAAATAAGGAAAAGGGGGTATTTTATATATTTTGAATTAATGGCAGCTGTTACTATTTTTAAGAGACATATCTCCTGTATTGCTTATTCACACAAATTCAGAAGAACATGGTTCTGGAAGGAGGGCACCAAGTACAAGCCTTTTGTCTAGACTACTCAGCAGGTTTTGTGGGAAGGTAACTTTGCCTTTTATAGAGCAGCAGACACCAAATACTGCCATTATGTTGTCTACTTATGAGTTAATTGTGTACTTGTTAGAAGACCATAGTCAGTAACAGGCCAGAAAATTGTGCTCTAGAAGAATAACAATGAAAAAAATCTAGAATAAAAAAAAAAAAAAAAAAGGTTCTCAGGCCTTTAGAGTCAGGATGAATTATGCTACCAACATTCTTGGTTTTCCAGCTTCCAAAGGGCAGACTGTGAGATTTCTTGGCCTCCATAACCATGTGAGTCATGTCCTATAATAAATTTCCTTTAATATATTTATCTATATATCCTATTAGTTTTGTTTTTCTGGAGAAATCTAACACATCCAAAAGATAGTATATATTGGTATATGTTCTGTGGGCACTTGAAAACAATTTGTATTCCACTATTGTCAGGTAGAGTGTTGTATAAATATTGATTAGATCCTTTTGGTTGATGGCATGTTGAGTTCTTCTTTATTGTTGCTGATTTTCTGTCTCATTGTTTTATTAATGTTGACAGAAGTATGTTCAAATCTCCAACTCTAATTGTAGATTTGTCAGGTTTTGTTTCACATATTTTTCAGCTTTTTTGTTTTGTACATTCACATTTAGGATTGCTGTTTTTTTTGTGGTTGATTTTTTTTTTTACATTTTTATCATTGTATAATTTCTCCCTCTATCCATGATAATTTACTTTGCTCTAAATTCTATTTTATCTGATAATAATATAGCCACTCCTGCTTTCCCTTGATTAATGTTTGCATGACACATCATTTACCATCTTTTTACTTTCAACCTGCCAATGTGGTTGTTATAGTTGAAGTAAGTTTCTTTGTAGGTAGTATATTGGGTTGCATTATGTTTTTTTGTAATTCACTTTGCTAATCTCTGTCTTTAATTGGTATGTTTAGGCAATTTATATTTAATGTAATTATTGATCCATAAGGACTTAAGTTTGCTGTTTTAATTTTGTTTCCATTTTTCCTCTCTGTTTTTGTTCTTTTTTTTCTGTCTTCCAATGGGTTATTTGAACTTTTTTTCTAAATTCCATTTTGATTTCCTCACTGTTTTTTACTGTATCTCTTTCTATAGCCTATACAGTGGTTACTCTGGGTATTACATTAAATATACATAACTTACACAGTCTAAATTTTTGTTGGCTCCCTCTGGTGTTTCCAAATTATTGGTTTCTCTGGTTCCATGTCTGGGCTATATTTGTGAAAGGAAAAGCCAGGAAATTTACTACTTCTTTGAATCTTGAGGTGTCTAAGCAGTCTGCTTTCTTTACTCCACCTTTTCAGGTTTTGTTATGTTTGTTTTATATATGATGTTCATAGTGTGTGCCTTTTGACCACCCTCACCCATTTTGCCCCTTCCATTTTTAAGGCAGCAAATATAGCACTCTGACCTCTGCTTCTAGTTTTGCATTTTTTTCTCAGACTCTTACTCCCCTGCCTCCCTCTTTCACTTACAGGAATTATTTTCATTACATTGGCCTTTCCCAGATAATCCAGAATAATCTTCCCATCTCAAGATGAGCAGTTAATCACAGCTCTAAAATAGTATTTGCTATGAGAAGGTAACATATTCACAAGTACTGGAAATTAAGATATGGACCTCTTTAGAAGGTTATTTTTCAGCATATCACTAAAAGCTTTATTTGGAAGAGCTTTCTCCTCTCACTTTTAAGCCATAAATATATTTAATATAGTTTCGAATCAAGTAAATTTGGGATTTTTCTTGGCTAAACAACTAAAATTTTTGTTGTTGTTGTTGTTGTTGTTTAATAAAAAAACAGATGTAGCAAAATCCTTTCTATGCTAATGCCAATGGCTTAGTGTCTTCTTATGATGGGTCCTTTAAAAGGGAATATTAAATGCATAATTTCCTGGAGATATACAGGGGTTTTTTTGTTTGTTTGTTTTTGTTTTTACTTGTAAGATTTATTTTTGTGCAAAATCCATTAAAATTTCTTTCTTCTTTTGTCAAACATCATGGAAATGACTATATGTACTGGTTATGTAGTAGTATATTACACGTATCTAGAACACAACCCACTTTCTTGACATGTGTCCAACACGTTATGAAGTCTTTTGCTCTGACAAATGCTCCAAATGACTAGTTTGCCACCTTACCTGAAAAAAAATCTCATTTATTACAAATGGGCATAACGAGTTACAGAATTCTACATTGATCTCAAGAAATCAGAGATCTTGACATATACTTACCGCAAAGGTGACAAAAACATATTTGTTAATTTGTCCATTTGTCATTTATTAACAGTCATCAGGCATTCACCATATTCCATGATGAAAAGTAGGTATGTAGTGTGCACGGGTTTGGAAAAATATGGGTCTTGCCCCTCAGGATCAGAGTTTAGTAGAAACAGAGTGGGAAGACAAGGAATAGACCCAGCCTATTTGGAAAAGAGGATGAGAAGAGACTCAGAAAGGCTTCCAAGAGTTGGTCTTATTCTTAACGAAAGAATAGAAGTGAGATGCTGGCTAGGAGAATAGTTATAAAGGGAGAAGTTGGCCAAGTGATTATTTAGCGAACAGAAGAGAAGAGGAAAATCATTCCAAAGACAGATGGCATAGGAAAAGGCAAGAAATTTCAGAGGTAAGTTCTGAAGAGCTCTAAGAGATTTAATAATTTGGAGTGGGGATGTGAGGCAAGGAGTGGCAGGAGATGAGCCTGCAGAAGTATTTAGGGCTGGATCAGGGAAAATAATATCTTAATTACTATATTCCCTATAGAAAACACAGAATCATTAAAGCTTTTTTGAGCTTTCAAACAACACATTACTCTTCCTTGAGACAATTAGACCTGAGGTTAGTGATCCAAAGGGCTCAGTTTACCCAACATAGTTTATGTTTATAACCACTGTCCCAGCATAATTATTATTAGTGCCCACTTTCCTTCTCAAAAGTGTCCTGGTTTGACTTATAAATTATATAATAACATTTAGACAATTGCATTATTTACTAAAGAAACACAAAAGCATTACACAATTAATGGTGTGTCTCATTTTATTCCTTTTTATAATCCCTGCCATCTGAGACTGAAACTCTGAAAACAAAGTTGGATTGATCTTTAGTGAAGGAAGTTGGACAACTCACTATACCTCCCTACCCACAGATTCTTCTTTTGGGGAGTAGCTATAATAATACTCATCTTATGGTATTATTTTAAGAATTAAAAGAATAAGCATACATAAAACATTTATAGCAGTGTTTGGCATAAAATAAGCACTATATACCATGTTATATTATTGCTAAGTGGTTTGCTTATCCTAAATTCTCAACTCTTGATTTTAGATGTGTAATACCTAGATAGTCCATGAGGTGTCAGCTCCTGCAGAAGGTCACAACTTTCCCTGCTAAAACTGGTAACAACATTGCCATCAAATACCATTACACTTGACCCATATCCTCCAGTGTCATTTCTCCCACTAATATGTGGGCTCCCCAAAGGCAGGGAAAAATCTACTTTTTACTCAAACTTACATCCTTAGAGCCCTACACAACAGTGCCTGGAAAATAGCAGATGCTAAATGGATGTTTTTGAAAGAAGTAAAGAATGAATGAGTTGATTCTATTCTTTTTTGTGATAGAAGGAGTTTCTTAGAAGATTATCTGTAACCTGGGCTCTCTGTGTTTTTTTTCTGATGTGCTAAACTATCTGAATGATACCTCATATCACTTTCAGTAAATTGCCTTAGGCCAGTGATCTCAATCAGGAACTATTTTGCCACCCACGGGACATTTGGCAATGTCTGGAGACAGTTTTGGTTGTCACATTTGGAGGAGTGTTACTGGCATCTAGTGGGTATAAGTCAGGGATGCTGCTTAGCATCCTACAATGTACAAGGCAGCTTCCAAAGAATTATCTGGCCCCAAATGTCAATATGCTGAGCTTGAGAAACCTTGATAGGTCTATGGATATAGCACATAATTTGCATGACCTTACCACATCTTTTTGATACAGCTCTGATATAATTTTAATATCATTGCCCCACTTTAAACCCAAATGATATTTCTGCTTGTTTGTTTGCCTGAGGAATTTATTTCCCAAAGTCTAAGAAACTTGTTTAGCCCAAAATTATGTGTACTGGGCAACCTGGAAGTGGGAGGAAATTAGCAGTCTTAGAGGAGAGTGTTAAACAATGTGGGATAGAAGTTGGAGGATAAATGACTTAGCATCCAAATATTTCATAAGGAAATTTTTTACCTCCTTCTTAATGGTTGTTCAGATGCTTCCCTGTGGGATTGAGACTCAGTTGCCCCAAGTGGTAACCTGCATACTTCATTGGCTTTTTCTCCTTTCTACCCTTGCATTCCTTGCTCCATCATTCCCACTCCCAGATAAACTACTTGTACTCAAGTCCCTGTCTTGGCTCTGCTTTTGGATGACCCCAAAGATAGGCAATAGATCTTCCTTTAAAATACAAGTAACCATTCCCAGAAGTAATAGGGCAGGGATATGAAAATTTAGCTATTCCAAATCTGCTGTTTGATATAGTGGAAATAGAATAGTGACATGAAAGAGTCAAACTGTACAGGTTACTGTGGGTCAATTTCAGTGATGTCAGTCATTTATCTGACTAAGGAATAAGAAACGAAGGTTCATGTGCCCTGAGTCCAGAGGCACTGCTAGAATAATTACTAATTTAGAACTGGTATCTACCATTCTTGCGTACTCCTTATCTTACTTTCCTTTGACCTGAGTAGAGTGTGAGATATGGGGCCAAGAAAAAGACCCAGCTATTATAATAATCAGGGGAAAGAGGAGATGAGAAAATCGGTATTCATTTACAGTATTTTCTACTGTGCAGATGTCATAGATGCTCTTTGAATCACTGCACAAATTTATAGACTCTGTCATTCAGTGGAGAGCATAAATGAAACCCTATTGAAGGCATTATATTGTGACAAAGGACACAGAGAAATGAGGAAGACATATAAGTCCTCTAGAGCAAGACAGAATCCACATGTGAAGTCTCATAGTATAAATTTATGCATAATTTTCCTAAAGGTTGGTAAGAGTTGCTTAGCAGGTAGAGTTAGCTGGGGACCTTGCAATATTGTGATCCTGACATCCAAAAGCTTTCAGGATTCAATGCAATCAGTCATATGAGTGCCTACCTACAATATTATTCTGCCTAGAATTCTTCATGCATTATATATAGGTTAAAAGAGGTTGCCATAAATAGTAGGTTCATAGAAAGGACAGATTGAACGTTTGAACTCTTTGCAAAAGAAAAACAAGTGAGAGAGACAGAGAGACCATTTTTCACTTTCTTCCTGGACTCCCCATCACTTCTCTAATGCAGGAGACTGCAGAAGCAACATTAGTTCAACATTAAAATCCAATAAGCCTTTTTCTTGATTCTAGTCTGACAGGTCTCCTGCATGGCATAGAAGCCACAAGGCTGAATGAACGGGTTTCTAAACAAATTTGGGTCAGATGTTGCTTTTGCTTGACTTACTTAAGATTGATTGGTAATTAAGTGATTTAAAATTGGTAGTTTCCTAGTGGAACAAACTTGGGGCAGGGCTTTTCAGGTTTTTTGAGACCTTCAGAGGATTGAGTGTAAAAAAAATAAAAGTAAAGAGAAATAGATGTTTTTGAAGAGTCTTGGTGTTAAAAGAAGAATGGGATGTGGTTTACCTTTCTGAACATATCTGAAGCATGGGGCAGATACATTTAACGATGGAAAATCACTCCATAATTGGAATTATTGGAGGTAATAAGTGACTTCTCTTCTGAAGAATGAAGAAAAATAAATGTGCATCCACCCTCTCCCTCAATCAAAATCAGTGATTTATGGACCGACCATCCTATGTGGGATTTAATTGACTCTCTGGTGGCCTAGATAATGTTTGGTGAGTGCCTAGATAATGTTTGATAAGTGCAGAGGCTGAAGTAAGGGAAAATGGAGCCTGGGAAGAAGCCTAAGTGGGAGTCCTGGGTGGGCAGGTCATCTCAAGGTGAGACTAAATAGATTGTGGAGAATATTATTCAGGACTCAATAGAGTATTACTAAGCATTACTAAAAATCGCAGTTAAAGTAACCCCTTTTGCACACCTGTGAAAATGTAGAAATTTGTGCATAACTAGCTTGTATTAAATATAATGGAAATTATAAATGTTACAAAATATGTGTTTACTTGTTTATCTCAACCCTGAACATATGCACTCTGATAATTCTACTGTATCTATTCCAAGATGACAGGTGTTATTTAATTTTATTTCTCTGGAATCTGATGCAAACTTCTATAGAATTTGGTGTAAGCTTACATCTTCAAAATATGTAGGTCCAATCAGAAGACATTGTTGTCGTTGTTTAGGGGGAGCAAGGGTATAGAGAGTTTTATTTGGTTTTATATTTTGAGGTTCCTGGATACATCAAAAGTATTTCTAATGCATACATTAATTTAATGAATGTTTCTGGAAAATAAATAGATGTAAGATGCTGAAACAAGACAACCCATCAATCAGACAGGAATCCTGTCTTTAAAAAGCTTATATATTCTATAGGTAATAAGATGATACTGACTCTGTAAAGTGAAACATTATAGGGTGAAAAAAGTACAAATTATTTATTAGTTGGATTAAGTAGATACTTTTAAATGGAAGAAGCATCAGGGAAAGCACTGGGAAATAGACAAAATTTGAGCTGAAATTGGAGGGTTGGTGGGATTTGAATTGGTAGGGATTGGACGTACTGTGTGAAGAGTTGGAAATAAGAGCACATATGCAGGGAAGAGTAGGGATAGGTACACAAAGCATCAGGTGACTAGGTGCAATGTACAGACTGTGGAGGAAAATAAAAGAATAAGGTGGGAGAGATTGTCTATGGTTTAGATGGCCAAGGGCCTTAAGTGGCAGTTTGAGAGCCTGAAGCTTTGTGCAGTAATCAAGGGAGACTTACTGAGGATTGATGAACTGAGTTATGCCCAAGATAGATTAATTTGGTAATGGGATTTAAGATGGAGTCAACTAGGGATATTGGAGTTAGGCAGTCTGAACTGCATCGAAAGTGTGTCAGAAGAGAGGTACAATGAGCTGGAAGCACTGGCTCGGGAGTGGAGGAGAAAGATGAGAGAGCAGTTGTTTTAGACATGCTGGATTCAAGTACCACAACCAAGTGCTTCAATGAAGATGACCTAATTTTCAGATACTGTGAATACCCATCATTATGCCAAAGATACTATATGTAATGACACTTGTCAAAAAGTGAGTTTCTTAATTTCACTAAGCTTTATCCTTAAGAATTACTTTCATGCTCTAAACAAGTATTTTTCAACCTGGGCTATACATTTAAATCTACTGAGGTGTTCTTAAAACTGAGAAAGCCTGGAGAACCACCCCATACTTACTTGAGATGGGGCCAGGAATCTGTATCTGCAATGTTCCAGAGCCCATCAAGATGTGTATCCCAGCAGAATTGGACAATAATGCTCACTTTGTAAGTTTCCACTCCCATGTGGAAAGCAGTCCTATATTATGTGCTGCCTGGGTCTGCAGAAAGGGGCAGTAATTAATGCAATCACAGATACTTAAGTTGGGTGATTCATAGAACATTTTTAAATTTTATGAGATCCTTAAAATAGTGTATGGCTATGCATTTTGAGAGGTTTATTTTCCCCTTTCTTTACTAGTTTGTGACTAGCATTATTCTTGAAAATTCATTCTTGAGTGCTTATTTTTGACTTATTATTTAAATCCTCACTATCATTTGATTAGTTGGATTTAGAAAATGCTTCTGAGTGTCTGTCTGAAGCTGGTTTTTTGGCTTCCAGTGTGTTTATTGAAAAGTGTTTTAAGAAGAGGAGCAGAGAGCACTCTGAAAAAGGCTGTCATACTATATGAATTGCAACTGTGTCTAAAAATATTAAATTTGAAATACAACCTAAAAAATCATTTATCTTGAAGTAAAGTTCAACAAAGAATCTATAATCAACCACTTTTATATTTCTGTGATATGTAGCCTATTTAATTTTGAGGGAGAGAGGGAGAGAGAGAGAGAGGGAGGGAGAGAAAGAGCAAGAGAGAGAGATAGAGAGAGAGAGAGAGAGAGAGGGAGAGAGAGAGAATCCCAAGCAGTCTTGGCACTATCAGAGGGGAGCCCACTGTGAGGTTCAAACCCATGAGCCACAAAATCATGACCTAAGCCAAAGTGAAACGCTTAACCAAGTCACCCAGGCACCCCTCAAATTCTTTTCCCAGTTTGCTGCTCATCTTTTTCTTTATATGTTTTCAATGAGAATTAAAAAGAGAGCTTTGTGTAGTCATCTGATGTGAGACAGAAGGACAGGTTTCAGAATTGAGATAGCAAAATAGATTTATGTCAGGAGAGAAGCAGGCCCTGAACACTTTGTTTGAACCCTGAACCAAAGTATGCCTAAATGTCATCCTTGAAATATTCAGATTCTAGTAGATTCCATTTATTTATTTATTTATTTATTCATTCATTCATTCATTCATTCATTCATTCATTCATTCATTTATTGAGACTGTTTGCACATGTGAGTGGGAATGAGGCAGAAGGGGAAGAAGAGAGAGAATCTTAGGCAGGCTCTGTGCTGAGTGAAGAGCCTGATGTGGGGCTGGATCTCATGACCTGAGTCTAGATGAAGAGTCAGAGGCTTAACCCACTCTTCCCCCAACCCAGGTGCCCCTCCATTTTTTTATTACGGCCCATTCAGTTTAGGTTTTCTCTTAATTGCAGCTTATATTGTTATAATGGACAGTGATATCTATTAGCTAGGATTTTACTTACAGTGTTACATGTCACCAAGTTCAAATTACTATACAGTTGTTAAATAAAAACCCAACTAACTTTTATTTGTCTCATTTCAAGATCTGGTGATTTTTCTCTCACAATCCCTCAGGATTCTTCATTATTTTTCCAAGCATGTTTCTTACTTGCCTTGAATGTAGGCAACTCTTGAATGTAGGTCTTTGTGAGCCAGAACAAACTTCTCCCTTAGGGATTCTGAGAGGTAAAAAAAAAAAAAAAAAAAAAAAAAAATGCATTTCACATTTCTGCTCTGAAGGACGTTTTCTTCAAGATGAATTGGTAACCTTCAAATATTGGATGACTGACTTTTCCGGCCTAATTTAGAAAAGAATGACTTCAAATCCCATGAAAAAGACATTGCCTACCAAAAGACCCCTCTGGTGGGCCAGTCTCTCCCCTTGGACTCTGGATCTTAATCCTCCTCGCCTTGTCAAGGGCTTTGTTCCTTCATTTGTTTCATCTCTTCTATCCCAGTAGTCTCTGCTCTATTGTTTTCTTATTTCTGTAAACAAAGAAACATGCTTTAGAATCTCTCATTAAGAAAAAAACAAAACCTAACAAGCAAAACAAAACAAAGTCCCTTTTCTCCTTATGTCCCTCTGGCTATATTCCCATTTCTTTGCTCTCCTTTTAGAGCAATATTTTTCCAAACAGTTTCCTATGAGCAATGTTTCCAGGTCCTTCCCTGTCAGTCAAGTCCTTATCACTCCACTGAAAGTGTTCTTTTCCATGGCCATTTTTCTGTCCTTGTCCAACCAACCTCTTCAGTTTCTCCTTGATAAAGGATGTTCCTCTCTTGGCTCATATGACACCATGCCCTCTCCCTGGCTTTCATTTGATTATTTTAATTGACTCATTTTTCCTCTTTCATTACTTGCCTAATAGAGGAATGCCTCACAGAATAATACAGAGCCCTTAATTATCTCCACTTATACCCCTAAGGTGATCCATTTCTCACCATATGTTGACCAGTATCTGCATGAAATTCTTATCTCTAGCTGAGATTTCTCCATTACACTAGAAGTACAGGTTACAAACTTGTCTATTAAATGTCTACACTTGGATGTTTCAAGACCATTTTAAATTTGACACAAGCAAAACTTATTTTGAAACTTTTCCAGAAAGCACTTTCTCCCTTATTCTTCCTCATCTGTTTTAAGAGTGCCATTATACTTAAATGGCCAAAATTTGTGGCCAAATCATAAACCTGAAATAACATCCTTGATTCTTCTCTTTACCTCATTCACAAAATCAAATTTATTGACAATTCATGAGTGTCTCTACAAAATATACCTTGAACTTGTCCTTTCCTCTTGACAATTACTCTTATGATCATATTTTCAGAAACAATCATATCTCAAGACAGTTTCTATAGCTTCTTAATTGGTCTTTCACATTTACTCCACCATGTTTCATTTTCTTCATAACGACCAGACTGGTATTTTTTTCCAACATAAGTAAAACCATATCATTTCCCAGTTTGAAAGCTGTCAGTGACCCCCCACTCATTTTAGAAGAAAACTGAAACTCCTTTTCTTGGTCCACTTGGCCCTGCTTGCCTGGTGTCTCTCCTTTTTTTACCTCATGGTAGCCTCTCCCTCTTCTGGTCATGTCCTTTATGACTTCAGAGACTTTGCATTTTCCAGATGCTTTGCCTGGATTCTAGTGCCATCTTGCCATACTTCATTCTTACAAGGCTGGCTCTTTCTCATCTTTCAGGTTTCATCAAAACCCACAACCACTTCATCTCAATTAGTTCACCTGAACACTTGATTTTTCTATCACCCTATTTCCTTTTTTTAAAAATTAAAAAAAAATTATTTTTGAGAGGGGATGAAACAGAGAAAGGGAGACAGAGTATCTGAAACAAGCTCTACACTGACAGCAGAGAACCCAATGCAGGATTCAAATTCACAGACTGTGAGATCATGACCTGAGCCAAAGTTGGATGCTTTACCCACTGAGCCACCAAGGTGCCCCTCACCCTACTTTCCTATGTTAATTATAACACTTGCCACAAATATAGAATTATTAATACGCTTGCCTAGTGCATTGTAGATACTTAATAAATATTTGTTGAATGAATTAATGGCAATTATTTACTAGAATTAAAAAGAAAAGAGGTATATATGTAAATTGTCAGTTTCACACTGGCATGGATTTCTTCACAAAGCTGTCATTTCTTTCCACGGGACTATTTACCCAGTTTCTAGATCATAACCTGGAGGGGTATTGTAAGGTGCTTGCCTCTATTTTGTAAGAGGTTGGACAAAAAAGTTAAAGTTCAGATGAACTAATCTACATAACTAAAATACTAACAAAAATGTTTGAATGACAAAATCCTATTGCTCGAAAAGTAAATAAGCAAGCAAAGTAAGGAAATAAGGAAAATTTTACTTGACAATAATTTTTACACCTGTTGTGAACCTGCCAAATCTCATTTGGTTCTCTGGAAACCAGCTGGTACTAAGGTAGTCCCAGAGCCAGGTGCCACAAGCCAGGGACAATGGATTGGTATCCCCCAGTCAAGAGCTAACTGGCAACTACATAAATTAAGGTACATCTCCTTAAACTGTCCTATTCTTTCAACATTTTCCCTTAGAAATGTTTGCTAATATATTTCAGATTCTGGCTGCAATTTTCTTGACATACGGCTCTTATTTAAGCCATTTGTACATAGTTTTTCTTTTTAATTTGCTCCAATTCCTCCATCAAGAAAATGAACCTCAAAATTATAAAACATGATGATCCGATAAGAGAAAGTTAAAGTGTTTATGAGCTCTTGAGGTTATTTTGGGTCTGCATCTGCAGTCAGTCTAGAAATGTGTATAGTTACAAGCTAATTTAAAGAAATTTGGAAGGTAGTCAAAAATGTTCCATGAATCACCAAACTTGAATTCTCATTTTATTAAACACAGTGACACTCACCTTAATAAATAGCCAAATGTGCCACCATGGATCCATGATACCATTCACACCTTTATGAGTAAACACAAATATGGAGAATTGCCATACAGGAATAATGAGAACTCATTACAAAAAATCAAACAAGGCCATTCTTAGCCATACAATGTACTGATATAAAACAAGTAAAAGACTCGTGGCTAGGGCAAATTAGACACATACAATAGCAGAGCAAAATAAATATTCAAAGTTGTTGTTCATTGTACCAGGAAGTTCCAAGTTTGTGTGCTAAGTTATTTATTCTAGTGCTTTAAGCCAAGCCCCAGATAATGAGCAGCTAAAGGAATATGACTTATTCATATTTACATCAGAGATACATGAAAAAGCTCTTTGGCATACAGTAGCAGTTTTTGGAGTTAAAGAAACATTAGTTGTCAAACCCTCATTTTTTGATAAATAATAAAATTTTACAGTTACTACTTTTAGCCTGAATGATAATGGCTATCATTTGTGCTCTTTGTTTGGTTTTAGATTGTGTCCTTTTAGAAAGAGGCTATATGAAATTCTGGAAAGCAGTGAGCAGATCCTTTTGACGGATCCTTTGACAGATCCTTTTCTTACCCTAAATGTACTAGTCTTGCAATACTAGTCTTTACTTCTCTGTTTGTTTGCTTTAGGAATTGATAGTATGATAAAAAAAATACAGTACACATAAAGGTAAACATAGATCTGTTTTAATAAATATTATTGTAAATGTCAGACAAAGGAAAATGGCATATCTCAAGAAATTTCTGATGATAAAGCTTTAAGAAGATTTTAAACTTCTAACTAATCTGAAATTTAGAAATGTCTTTTACTCATATTAACCTCATAAATCACATTAGAGATCAGGGTAATAAGAATGAACAAAATCATCCCTAATTTTGATATATTGCCTAGGGATGTGGATAGGTATATATTAGATAGGAAGAAGAAATAACAGTCACAATGAAGCTGTTTGAGGTTTGTTTGTGTTTTTCTTTAAATTTTTTACACTTATTTATTTATTTTTGAGAGAGAGAGAGAGAGAGAGAGAGAGAGAGCGAGCACAAGCGGGGGATGGGCAGAGAGAGAGAGGGAGACACAGAATTGAAAGACAGGCTCCAGGCTCTGAGCTGTCAGCACAGAGCCCGACGCGGGGCTCAAACTCACAAACCGCGAGATCATGACCTGAGTCGAAGTCGGATGCTCAACCCATGCGCCCCAGTTTTTTGTGGTTTTCTTAAGAGATAGTGTGCGCTGGGAAGAGGAACAGAGGAGAGGGAGGGAGAGAATCTTAAGCAGGATCCACACCCAACATGGAGCCACTTGCGAGGCTGGACTAGAGTTCAATATCACGACTGTGAGATCATGACCTGAGCTGAAATAAAGTCAGATGCTTAACCAAGTGAGCCACCCATGTGCCCCTGAAGCTGTTTGTAAATAAAGCATAGATGTACATCAAGAAATAAAACAACAACATAGTGATTTTTATGGATGCTAACAAGGCAAATTCCTGTTCGAAGATAAACTGCTGCTTGGGGACTAGACCTGGTCTATGTGTGGTATTTTTTTTTAATTATTATTTTGCTTTTTACTTTTTCTATATTGGGACAATAGTCTCTCTGTCCATGCTTATCACTGTAATGAAGGAAGATTAGAAGGCTTCTAAACTTAAGAAGGGAGTTGGGAGAAATTTGTTATTTAGATCAGGGAGATATAATCAGATTTAAATTATTGAGTAATAGATAAAGCTGAAATTTTCTGTGAGGCATTGCAAATTATCACCAGGTGTTTCTGCTTTTAAAGTTAGTCTAGATTTTATCTTAAATGTGATATGCAAATAATGGTAGGGATTTATTATTATTAGCATTAACATAATAGAGATATTGGTGCAGACTAATTTAAATGCATGCTATTTAATGACCTTATAGATATTTCTGCTCATTAGAAACCTAACTGCCCCCAACCAGCACGAACAGTGTCTGTCTTCACCCAGTGGCAATGCATGGAACAATTAACACAGTTCTGAAAATGACATGGATTTTAGGAAGGTGATTTTATTCAAGAAAGCATAAAAAATGTCTGTCATTATAAAAATGCTTTGATTAAGGGATTTGTTGTATTTGTATCATTTAAAAACGAAGATTTAACATCATCAACTCATTAGAAACATTTTGTTTACAACAGAAAGTATTATAGCTAGCAGCTTATAAGGAAGAGGTCATGAGAAACTACTGTGAGTTCTAAATGATATGTCACTGCACCCTCTGTGCATCCAATACAGCATACAAGTTCTGCCCAGGTATGGGTTTAGCATGTGTCTTGGCCTCATCCTCATGGATTCTTATCCAACAGTTCCAGGCGAAACCTGGACATTTACACAAGTGCTCAATAGGCTTCTGGTTTTGGTTCTTGAAGGAAAACGTATTGAGAAGCATAGATTTAAAATACCCTCCTCACCAGCAAAGACCTGGAAGGCGCCTCCATAAGATGTTTCTCATGCTCTGCTGAATTTCCCCCCTTTCCCACATGTTCATCTTTACGCTCTTTGCAGATCTTTGCAGATCACCTTCACAAGTAAACACTTCTTCCCAGTGCTATCTGTCCTTTCCAGTAATATTGCTTCAGCACATCAAACTATACGCATTTTATTTTGTATTGCTCCTAACTAATTTATAAGGGAATGGAACTCCTTTTTTTTTCTTTTTATGTATTTTTTTAAGTTGGTGTAAAAGATCCCATGCAGTATACTTGATGCACCCTATACATATTTATATGTATATATTATAATGTATATATTAAAATGAATACATAAAAACAACTCATCATTTGGGCTGTCTCTGTATAAAGATGGCTCTGGCGGGGCTCCTGAGTGGCTCAGTCTGTTGGGTGACCGACTTTGGCTCAGGTCATGATCTCGCGGTTTGCGAGTTCGAGCTCTGCATCCTGCTCTGTGCTGACAGGTCTGAGCCTGGAGCCTGCTTGGGACTCTGCGTCTCCCTCTCTTTCTGCCCCTCCCCTGCTCATGTTCTGTCTCTCTCTGTCTCTCAATAACAAATAAATGTTAAAAAAATTTTTAAATATGGCTCTGGCTTTAAAAGAATGTGAAACACATGGAAAACATCATTTTGTAGGACCTGTGTTCTTCCTCTCTGTGCCCTACTTCATCATCATTTTGCATTCTCTGCATAATTTTTAGGAACATAAATTTTTGGCAGATATCCTGGTTTATAACTTATGTAACAATTGTCTGAGGGTCCAGAGTCATTAGTATCTATTGTGTAAATCTATATTTAGTATCATAAAATCTAATGGAATCCCAAATTACTGATCATAAGAAATAGCTGATTTTTAAACACTGAAACTAAAACACCATGCTAAGTGCTTTAATTATTTTTTCCTTGAAACGGATGGTTTTATTATATCTGACACTGTTAAGAAAAATGAATTCTTTGGGGAACTAAAATCTGAAAGAGCTGCACATTTTAAGTGCTTTCTCTTTGGGTGAAGATTTATTTTATTTTAATGTGGGACCACTTAGTGAGTGAGGAGGTTGTAAAAGACTTTTGTGTGCACATTAAAATTTTACATGCTCTGTGTTCTTAATATTTTACAATGTATATCATTATATATTTCCTGAAGAAGTAGAGGATCCCTCAGCATAGAATTAATATTACCTAAAATTGCCATTTCTGTGTACCTACTATGTGACAAACACTCATAAGCCTGCTTTGTGTAATATATTTGGAAGGGTACAATGGATTATGGCTTTTCTTGGTAGGTGGTTTTCATATTGAACAGGAGACAAAAGTTTGAATAGACCTAAATGGCACCTGCTTGAGGTCTTTCATTACTACTCTTTAAGAGGATATACTTGTATACATTTGATTTTAAGAATTATCTGTGATCATGAGAAATAGGCTTGATTGAACATATATAATGACCATGGGACATAAATTTTGAAATTGGAGCTGCTTTGAAAAATCTGGGGAGAGTGGTCATTACAAATGGCAGACTGGAATTTTCTGTTGAGGGTAAGAAGCTTTGTGCCTATGTAATTCCATGTGCATTCTTGGCTCCAAAGATGTCGTCTCTTCAGCTAGAAACACGTAGGCAAAACTAAAAATGATGTTAGTCGGTAGGGAATGTAATCTTAACCTGGTTTAAAGAAACTTTTCTGAGGGAGACCTTCTTGTCATGGAAATACATGGCAGGCCAAGTGAAAGTCAGTGTGAGATCAGATTTCATACTTAATGTAATAGATGACATTGTATTTCCACATTGCCTTGTGGATCCAGAGCAGAAGATCCATTTTTAAGTACATCAAATATGATCTATTTTGCAATAATTTATCTTGCATTCAAAATGTATTTGGCTTTATCTTGTATTGCTTGAGCTAATATAATCCCAAGATGCAGCCTCTCTCAAAACTTCACCTACACATTTCTTTCCCAGTTTGAAAACAAAAGAGTTTCTGCTCCACAATTTCCTCTTTTCGTGTTACTCAAAATGAGTAACTATTGCCAGTAGCTACAGAAAAAAAAATAAAAAGACTTGGATGAAAGATTATGTTTGCAAAAATGTGACTAAGTTAAAAGAATTCATGCCGAATTGTACATAGCTATTAAAGGCATATTCCAGTAGAGCATTAAATTCTAGGAAAAAGGATTTTCTGTAGAAATTATGTATTTTGGAATAAAAGCTTAGATTCAAATACTGTTCTTGCACTCATAGCTGGAAATCTTGGGAAGTTCTACTTCTCCGAGGTTCAATTTCCTCATTTGTGGTATTTATAAAGTATAATTATATCTACCTCAAGTAGTTGCTATAGATGTAAAATGTGTCAAGAGATTTAAGTGTTATACTCCAGTGTCTGGCACACAGTAGCAACCTCAGATGTGTTAGTTTGCGTTTCTGCAGCTTGGATTGAGAGACTTACCGGTACTGGCATTGAGAAAAAAACACAAAGTCAACATTTAATCAAATATACACAATATACCTCTGTGCTTTAAAGCTTTCACAAGTGTGTATAATCAGTTAAAGAGAGCAGCACAGTAACAAGTCATACAACAGATGAATCTCATACGGTGCATTTTCATCATATCATCGTAATCATACTGTAAATTCCCTTCACCCCTTCCTTTACCATTTGTGTGTGTGTGTGTGTGTGTGTGTGTGTGTGTGTGTGTGTGTGTGTGTGTGTTTCATGGCAGCAGCAAAACTGAACAGTGGGGGACATCTTCATTAGAATAATGGAATTCAGAAGGATTTTTTAAAGAAACATATACACGTGTTTTAAAGTGTGTGTGTGTATATATGTATATATATATACACACACACACACATATATATATATATACATATTTTTTAAAGAGCTGTGGTTGATTATGTTTGAGAAAGTTATTGAGGAAATATTATATGATATTTAATAATATAATCTATCTATACATCTACCCACCTGTCTTTGATTCTCTGTTGGGATCTAAATCTCCAATTTTGTGGTGCCAAATCAAAATATTTATATATTGTAGAAATACCAGGCAAGACATTTTTCAGAAAAACACATACCCAGAATGAGTAAAAGACCTGACACTGTGGGAACTGAAATACAGAACTGACTTCAGGAATTTCCCTATTGTCCAGAGATCATGTAGAGTGTGGGATGGTACTGAAAATGAGTTCAGTATGCTGAAAAGGTGTAGTGTCTTTTTTTTTTAAATGTTTGTTTATTTTGAGAGAGAAAGAGAGAGACAGAGCGAGAGTGGGGGAGGGACAGAGAGGGAGACACAATCTGAAGCAAGCTACAAGCTCCGAGCTCTCAGTACAGAGCCCAACGTGGGGTTCAAACTCACAAACCGTGAGATCATGACCTGAGCTGAAGTTAGACGCTTAACCCCCAAAAGGTGTAGAGTTTTAATCTCTACCTACACATAGGGAACAGGATTCTTGTTTCCTACGAAACATGAGATGCCTTTGGCTTCTTTTTCTTGATTAGCATTGAAAATTGGACCAGATCATCTCTGTGTGGTTCTGATTTTCCATAGATCCTTTGGCTCTGGATTTTTTTGTCTGTTTTACTCAGAAATTGTGCTCATGATTTTGAGCATAGACATTTCACTATCTATTTAAATTTTTAAAATATATTTTATCTATCATATCTATGTGTCTTGAATGGAGGGTTAGATTTTATATTGCTTACTATTTCCATTTTCTAATTTTCCTTTTTTTTATTTTAAAAGACAAAATTCCTGAGCCATTATTAATGTGTATTATTTCCTAGTTATAAATATGTGCTAGTTATAAAAATTAAAACATTTGTGAATTACATTTTCTTAACATCTTTCCTAAAAAATAAGATACTTTGAATGGCATTAAAATGTCGTGCTGTGATGCCAGCAATAATCTTTCAACCAAATAATGCAAAGACATTTAAAAAGCAATTGTATATTAACTATTTTCGCCAATTCTTTTAATCAATCTGGGCACGTTTTGAGTTTGTTCTGATGGTCACTGATGCCTCATATTCCATTATTCAGGCCAATTTTGTCGCAATATTGACTGACAAATTACACATTTTGGTATGTTATTAATATTTACAGAGCACCCATCCCAGGTTTATCACTAATGTCACCTTGAGTGGAAGAATGATGTTCAAACATTATTTAAATTTATGGCAATGAGCAAAAGCAATTATTATTATTATTTTTAGTTTAGAAATTGATGCAAAGAGTTCATCTCAAATGGCTATTGCATAGAATATTCATAAACCTGGATTGCTGTCACATTTTTCTATGAAGAAAAGGAGTTTAAGAAAACTAGTAACCACCACCACAGTTAAAGCAGGAGCCCTATGAGAAAATACTACTCATTCTCATCTTTCTCTTTTGGAAATAAACTTGTATCCCCAAGACTCTTAAAAGACTGAGGGAGAGGAACATTGTTTTCTAAGTTGTCCCAAACCTGGGGACATAGTGTCAGGGGATGGCCCTCTTTGCAGAAAGGCAAAGAGGAGAAGGAGGAGGGGACAAGAGTTTTTCAGTGAGCAACAGCAACTGAAATTCAGCAGCTGGTCTTCTCTTCAAGATGACCCCAACACAAAGAGAAAAATAAAACATGGCCCTCTTTCTTCTTTCTGAGAATTTCAGCTGCACATATGACCATGCAGCTAAGGACTGTATTTCACAAACTCCACTGCAGATAAGTGTGGCCATATAATTAAAATTTGGTCCATGTAAAATGAGAGCAAGTGCTTCATTTTGACGAAGTCGTGTCCTTAAAAAGGAAAAGTATGTCCCTCCTTACAATTTTTCCCTTCTTGCTGGGAGTGTGCTTTCATGATGACCACCACTGGATCTGTCATCCTGGACTATGAGACAGAAGTTTTCAGCTCCACAGAAAAACACGATAGAAATAGCTTGAGACTCTTACAACACAAGAGCCATGGCACCAGCCTTGTTGTGACAACCTGGGCTTTTATATTAGAGATAATGAGATATCCTATCTTGTTTGAGCCGCTGTATTTTAGTGCCACTGTGTTATAGTACCTTAACCTGTATCCTAATTAATATGCATCACAGACTAGGATAACCTGCAACAGTTAATACCAGCTATAAAACTTATATAAAGCACTTGAAATCAATGACAAAAGATATCCCACTGTTGAAAAATGTACAAATATTACAAACAGGCAATTCATAGAAAAGGAACCCTGAAAAGCAACTACATGTATGAAAAGTCATTCAACATCCTTAATAGCAGGGATTGTAAATTAAAACAACAGTGATGGTTTTCTGGTAGTCAAATTTTCAATCAATACAATTTTTGACAATAGCACATTTTTTGGAAAGGAAATTGGTACTTTCACAAATTGGGGGAGTGTAAATTGTTGCAACCACTTTGGAGAGCAATTTTGTACTATCTAGTAATATTAAAAATGTTCATGTTCCATGTCTCCGTAATTTCCATTTTTGGATAAGTGCGTCCCCTACTGCCTGGTTTATAGTATCAAAATAAATCGGTATCTTAAATGCCAATTAATATCTTAAATGCCAATTAGACATAAACATATAATACAATATGATCTACTTATAGTATGGATTAGACCAAACTCACACACATACACACATATACATCACAAAACCATGAAACTGAGGGATAAAAGCAAGCCGATAGGGATCAATGGGTATAGCACTACTTTTTGCAAGTGTTTAAGCACATACATAAAATAGGCCACATTATATGTATCATAAAGGCCAGTAAGATCTTAAATCTGTGGTATTTGTTGCCTCTAAAAAGGAGCATAGGTAATGGGACTGGCTGTGAAAGGAAAGACAAAACTACCCCTAAAGATTTACTTTTAATTAAATACATGACAATTTAAAAAAAGACAAAATGTAAACAGCCACCAATTTAAGGTGTTGGAAACACGAGTGTTTGTTATAGTATTATTCCTAGTTTTCTTGAATTTTCCCCCTAAATAGCACTGAAAGATGTTGATGAATATTACAAACCTTTTGTTAGAGGCTCCCACATGTTATTTTGGAAAATTATGTTTATCATTTTGATTAACATAAAAATTATAGGCACTGTTCTGTGAGATTTATATACACTGAAGTAGAAAGAATTATCTAGAACCAAGTGATTCAAAGTTCTAAATACTCATAAGTTCTAGTTTCTGCCTCCATGCTCAAAGGAGACCTAACTTTGGACATGTGAACAAACTCAGACATTCTGAAATATTTTCTATATTCTTTAGCTTTCTTCACTGGAGATTTTAGCATTACTTTTAAAATTTGACTTCCTCCTAGAAGTAGAAAGGGTACTCTCTGACTACCCAGTATAAAAAGACACAGTGATCTACTGAAATGATTTCTCATGCAAAGAGAGAGAGCCTTCAAAATTATGTTTTGTATAAGAAATGCCTTCAGAACAGCTAATTTCAAAGTGGTGATTAAAGACATCTTGGATGTGTGTATTTGTGATTATTAGGTTGTAAAAAAAAACAAAACAAACAAACAAACAAACAAAACTTGGGGAAGTTCTCAGGAACTTCTTTTAGGGACCCAAAGCAGACACCCAGGAATACTTAGAGCATAAAGTAGCACCAGGTGTTAACCTCAGGTGAGCACTCCAAGTCAGGAGGGGTAGGAAATGGAGACCTCAGCTAGGATTCAAGAAGTGAGCTGGAGAGGAGGCAGAACAGAACTCTCCAAAGATAAGAGAACTGCCTGTTATATTAAGGAGATTCAGAGGAGAAACCAAGGAGATAAGAGAGGATGTGTATCAAAGAAGAGTGAGGGTCAAGTTTGTTTGTGTAAAGTTGGCTCTGGTCCCTCAAGGTCATGAAAGCCAGGTTAAAACTGGAGTTCAGTCCAAGATCAAGAACCCTGGAGATCTCCAAGCTTGGGAGTGAAGACAGTCACACTGGGGGCTTGGGGGCCAAACTGAAAACCCTCAGTGACTGGTGATTATTTTCTGTGTTGGTCCCAGTTAGAGCCAGAAACTTCTGGTTAAAGGATAAATTTAAGAACCAACAGCCATAAAAGTCTAGCAAGAATTCCTCAGAAAGAGACCAAGTCCAAGGAAAGCAGATTCAGTAAACATCCCTTGCTGCTTTGAATATCAATTCAACATGTTATTTTTCTTTTCCTGACAATGGATGTGGCTAAAGAGAAAAAGTTGTACATGTAGACCTTCTGCTACCTGCCAGACATAAGCACGTGCCATTTCTATTCTGCAACAACACAAGTGAGCACTGTTATTGCTGTGTAACAGATGAAGCTAAGACACAGAGACTTCGAGCCATGTCTCAAGGTCACAAAGTGGACACGTGTTCAAGCCTGGATTAAAACTCGGGTTCAGAAGGCTTTGAATTCTGTGTTCTTTCAATTGCCACTGACTTCCAAAATCCAAGTGCTATAACACCAAATACCACAGCTAAAATAGAATTCCAGCCACCAATTCTGGTCTCCAGCTCCTTGTGTTAGCCACTTGAGAGACTGCTCTGCTCTTTTTTGTGAAGAAAGCCTCAAAACAGTGATTTAGAAGATGAAATGGGCAGTCCTTAGCGGTGGGGGGGGGGGGGGGAGCACAATTTGACCAAAGACAAGCGTGACTGTATCTGGAAATAAATGCTCTGCTTCACTACCTCCTGACTCTGTGGATATTCCCCCGGGAGCACACAGGGGACTATTACATGCAGTACTTAGATTATCAGTAAGTGCTGGGTACAGCTCTGTGGTGGGCGTCTCTCTGAGTTGCTGAAGCAAGAGATAAGCTTGAGGCTCATTCAATTGTGAAATTGGTTAAAGGGGAGAAAACAAATATCACCCCCCTTCCAAGCCAGACACACACATACATACTCAATGCCAACCATTCTTAGGAAAAAGTGATTCTCCTGATATTGAAATTAACTATTTTGTTACTGTCAGGGGCTTCTCCCTGTGTTTGTTTGAGAAGTGCATGAATAACTTTTGGGGAGATCAACATACTCCTAAAATTAAATGGTTACTGGAGAGCCAAAGTAAAAAGAAATTACATATTCAGATTCTGAATAAACTCAGTAGTTTAGGTAATCGTAATATACTGATGTTTATTTCATAATTTTGACAATGGATCATGGTTGTAAAAGATGTTAATGTTAAAACAAATAACTCGGGTCATTTGGACAAGTGAGGTATACCTTTTTTTTAAAAAATTTTAAATTTATTTTTGAGAGAGAGATCGGGGGAGGGCAGGGGAGGAGCAGAGAGAGGGAGACAGAGGATTGGAAGAAGGCTCCATGAGATCATGACCTGAGCCAAAGTCAGATGCTCAACCGACTCAGCCACCCAGGTGCCCCAACATTTCTTGAGATAGCCTTCTTATAGACGTCAGGGTCCCTAAACTTATGTTTGGAAGACATAACTTTTTATACCTGAAGGGCTAAAGCTTGGGCTAGATCTGATGCACTATTTATCCAGGAAGTCTCCATACATTTCCACTTGTTTCCTAACATAGGAACTCATGCTATGGGAAAGTGTTGCTCCAGAAGCGCAAGAGAACCCAGTTCAATGTACTGATGCCCCAGCTGCTTCCTGAACGTACCCAGGCCTTTGGCATTGGCCTGCTGCACTTATTGTTAGGAAACTTACATATAATATGTAAAATATATATAATACATATAAAATATGTATGCTATATATATACAATTATATACTATACTATACTATACTATACTATACTATTATATTATATTATATCATATCATATCATATATGCCCTTTTTCTAAAATGTTCTCAAGCTTTTCTGAATGGGCTAACATCCACAATTTCACACTAATTTCCTGCGGTTAAGTCTGCATATTACTTTCTAGATAATTGACTTTTTCTTTGTTAGAGTTATTATTTGAGTTTCTCTGTTTTTAAGAGAAGAACTAGTTAAAGAGTTTCTGACGGAAGAAGAGGATTTTAATGAGGATGAAGTAACTCTGGGCTCAATAGGGCTTTTTAAGCATATCTATATATCTTAATCTCCTCAAACAATTGGCATTAGAAAGAGGACCATAGATTTTGGAACAGTCTGGAACAGTCCTGATTTCTTTTTTTATGTGTTTTTGTTTGTTTGTTTTTAAGTTTATTCATTTATTTTGAGAGAGAGAGAGAGAGAAAGAGAGAGAGAGAGAGCCGGGAAGGGGCAGAAAGAGAGGGAGAGAGAATTTCAAGCAGATTCCACTTAGTCAGCACAGAGCTCAACGTGGGGCTTGATCCCATGAACTATAAGATCATAACCTGAGCCAAAACCAAGAGTCAGATGCTTAACGAACTGAGCCACCCAGGCTCCCCAACAGTCCTGATTTCTACCCATTACCCCAGTGACCTATTTCACCCACAAAAGTGCACCACTTGGGGTGATTAGCCAAATTGCCACCTAATTAGATAGAAACAGCACTTCTTCATTTTTCAGTGAGGAAACAGTGGTCCAATAGGATTAAGATTTACATGAGGCCACCCAGATATCTTAGTACTCAAACCAGGTCTTAGAATCATCTCTGTACTTGGCTAGGTCTCTTAATAGCGAATGACAGAAATCAGCTTTTAGGTGGACATTTTGTGAAAACCCAAGCATGGGCTGTTCATCTTGGCTGGACAGTCAACCAAGAAATCCAGAGGTTCCCTGGATCAAACCTGAAGGTGCTCTTTATGCGATTCATGGCACCAGGGAAGCATTTCAGTTAGTGACGTCACAGAAGCCTCTGAATTAGAAGCACTTGCCATATGCTAACTTACTCTTGGTGCTTATAAACTATTTTAATAATATAAATTATATTTATCTTACAAGGGACTTTATTACATGGGAGTAGGGGGAGCTAGCTATTCATAAAAGTGAATTAATTGGGAACTGCTTCCTCAAAAGCAGCTGTATTTGCAGCGACAGAACACCTCTTCCCCTCCGTTCTCTTCGGCTGCCAGGGATAGGAGTTGAGGAGCATAATGCGCTGTAAGTGTTCACAGACACGAGGCAATCTAGTCCTAGGGCTGGATGGGTTCCAGTTCTTACGAACTATCCACAGCAAAGCTGCAGCGTTAAATATGACAAAACTCCTCCACACACAGCAGCCGTGATAGCAGAGGGGCCCTTCGCAGCCGACCTTTAGATGAACTTAATTACAACCAGCAAGAGAAAAATGCTAGGCCTTTTAGACAACATAATGGAATTGTTCTAATTTGTTTACCAGTGGTGCCCAGCAAGGCCCTTCTCCCCACAGAAGGCTTTGGTGTGCAGAATTGAATCCAGGCAACCGCATTTTAGAGAATCTGGCAGATGAGGCTGTGAGGTGTGCATATTACAAATGGAACAAGAGTTCTGGAAGACAAATCCCTTTTGCACTGTGCTGTCACTTGGGGGGTTATCGCCCAAATGGATGTTCTGAATTCAATCAGTACTACTTAGGAAACCATTTAAATCATCGATGGCAACAGGCAACAAAAGTTTCCGATTATTAGGGTCTTGTAGGCATTCTGAGTGACAGTTAAGTAATTTTCAAGCTCACAGAATCGACATCTTACTTAACAACTCAGATTTTTTTTTCTTTTTAAACTAGAAGAGAAGGGTAGAAATTTTTTTTTTCTGTCTCATATCTGCTGGTCTAAAATCAACTTCTATTATAATTTATACATTAATGAAGAAGCAAGTGATTGGAAAATCTAAAACTATTTGTAAAATTCCTAGACTCTATTTCCCCTTTTTTCTCTTCTAAGGTTATGTCACACAGACCCACACATGCCTGCACATGCATGTACACACACACTGTATACCAAAGCACTCTGGCTGCACGTGAAAGATGAATATCAGGATATACTTTATGTATTTTTCTTTGTTCCCATTGCCGCCTGGCTGAGGAAGAGTGCACCACTCACTGTCCCTGTAAAGTGTACTGATATTATAGTGGAAGCTTGGTGACTGAATGCAGAGATAAATGCTTTCCAGCCAGCAAATGGCAGAAGGTTTAAAGTGTCCCACTTTACATATTTTGGAAGCAAGAGCACAGACAGAGCCTTTTGTGCTGGCGAATTCTGGCTGCTTTGCTGGTTGAGTTTGGCCACCTGTACTCTAGGGTAGAGTGACTTGAAATGTCTGTAGTGAAAACTTCTTTGTTGGTTTTAATTTTCATTTCTTCATGCAGTGATAAAATAGAGAACGAGTTGCAAGGGAAAGATGACTTCAAAATTATCACAAGTAAAATAAAATGCAAAATGCAAGTCCGATATTTTAGTTGTTATTATATTCAACAGACATTAAAATTACTTTGCCTGCCAGATTGCTATAGAAGTTTTTATATGTTTACTCTCAATTTATGTGTTTATTGAATCACAAACTGACATCTTTGCACAGACCACAATTTGAGTAGCAGTGCTCTAAGGCATACTGAGTTTAATATTCTCATCTTCTTTCCGTGCTTTAGACCAGGGGTTGGCAAACTTTTTCTGACAAGGTCCAGATAGTAAATAGCACTGGCTTTACAGGCCATATGGTCTCTGTAGCAACTACTCAACCCTGCAACTGTAGCATGAAAGCAGCCATAGACAGTATGTCAACCAATGAGCATGGCTGTGTTCCAATAAAACTTTATTTACAAAAGCAGGCTGCCGGCCAGATTTGGCCTATGGTCTGTAGTTCGCTGACCCCTGCTTTAGATCATCTGAACTATATTTCCACATGCCCTAAATATTTTATTTGTGTTTTCAAGAGATTTTTTTGCAACAGGGTACTCACAGCTGTTGCTGTACATTTTAAACACACATTTTGCTTTGGTTTTCACACCTTTGGGAAATGCTACCAATAAAAAGAAGTTATAATATTTTAAGGATTCAAATATTCTGGAGGGGAAAAAAAAACACCATGACCAAATAGCAGAGAAAGAACCTCAAACCAGAATCTATATAGATGTAACTTTTCTTGCCTAAAGCAGCTTGGAATTTTCAGTATTAACTGGTGTGGGCAAGGCTGGGGGGTGGGGTGGGGAGCAGGTCTTTGATTCTTCCTTGCAGACTCAGCACAAATAGCACAACCTCTTTCTTTCTGGTACTTCAGATATTTCTAAGTGGAACATTCTATGTGGGAGGGATTGTAGCCCTCTGTGGAACCTTCCTGTTTCCCCTAGAAAGTGGCAAACATTACTTCCCCCACAAACTCCTACCACCTATCAATTTGAGCAGGACTATCTTTTATATATTCTTTTATTCTCATAGGCTGTGAGCTCTTGGGCATAGATTCAAGTCTCTCCAAAAGCTCTTTATTATTCCTAGTGTTTAGCATATAACCGGAAACACACACAGAGCTTGTATACATACATATATACATACACTTAATACATAACATTAAATATTATACAATTTATATTATATAATATAAAACTACATATTTCTTATAATTTTGTAATATATAAAATTACAAAATATAAAATATAACAATAATTTATATAATACACATATATAAAACATAGATCATATATATGTATATATACACATCTGTGTGTATGTGTATGTGTAATTTTATGTGTTTTTAATATGTGAAGAGAATAACTTGAAGTGAATCACCCCCAGGATAGCTGCAAAACGCAACTGAGATTATATCCAAGGAAGTGTTTGTAATCTATGAGTAATTATGCAAATATACTGCTGCGATAGCCTTTCCTTTGTTAGTTCAGTTCTGAATTCTTCTTCCCTCCCTTCCTTCCACTTTTGTATTATTTTCTAAAGAAGAATTTTGGTCTGAGACTCTTTACTATCTGTGATGGCCCCTTATCCCATAGAGCACCTATCCTAGGATGTATTCTAATATTCAGGACTGCTCCCAACTTTCCCTTCAAGATATAAATCCCACTCCTCCCTCAGATGCCCTAGCACCTTTAACATTTTCTCCAAATTCACCCAACTTTACCCTGTTAAAAAAAAAATCTCTGCTTAGGTGATTCCTCCAGCTGCCATGATCTTGCAAATGTCTATGGCTGAAGGTGTCACCTGTGCCTCAAGTCTCTCAGAATCACCTCCTCTGTGACTTTTCCCTGGACCTTACAGTTGAAAGATTTTCTCCACACTTTCTTTCATAGTTTTTCTGTCTCCCTCTTAAAGAGCCCAGCACTTTCCACAATGTGAAACTGTGGGATGTGCATACACTACTCCCTGTATAAGACTATGAGCAGTGTGAGGCCAGCGACCTTGCTTTGTTCACCCTGCAACCTCATTAGTTCTGATCACTTAGTATGTTTTGCCTAACTGAAGGAAGAGAAGAATGTCAACTTTTTAAAGTTTATTTATTTATTTTGAAAGAGAGAGAGAGAGAGAAAGAGGGAGAGAGAGAGAGAGAGAGAGAGAGAGAGAGAGAGAGAGAGAGAGAGA
>NW_024412419.1:17716509-17772764 GCF_014898765.1 Herpailurus yagouaroundi | reverse complement strand
AGAGAGAGAGAGAGAGAGAGAGAGAGAGAGAGAGAGAGAGAGAGAGAACGAGGAGGGGAGAAGCAGAGAGAGAGAGGCAGACACAGAATCCAAAGCGGACTCTGCACGGACAGCAGAGATCCCAATGCGGGGCTCGAACTCAAAAATTTCTCTTCTCTTTCCTTCTCACCTGTGCCTTCAATTCCCTGCCACCCTAGTAAGTCAGCTTTACCTCCTGCTATAAATGTTCTGTTGTCTGAATGGATTGGTCCCTTTGCTGAAGTGGTGGCTTCACGGCATCTTTCTCTGAATCCAGCAGGGACTCTGGCCAGTTAGCCTTTGGGAAGATCTGAAGATTTTGGGAAGGTTTGTGCATTTGTAAAAACCAACCCAATTTAGATGAATGTGCTCCGGTCTGTGTTTCTGACCCACAGTTGTTGCCTACCTCCATTCCTGATCTAGGAAACGTAACAAGTTGAGCTTTTTAAAAAGACTTTTTGAGTCTTTTTGATGCCTCTGTCTATGCAGTATCATTCACTTCCAGGAAACACTGTCTGAAGTCCTGTGTTTAATTCTTACTGTGGCCCAAAGAGTGAATGGGTAGGTAAGGACTGGTCTGATAGTCCTGCCACAACATAGCTAATGAAACACAGCAGTCACCTTGTATTGTGTTGGGGAGTCTGTGGCATCTCTTGAGGACAAGTGCTTCTGTTTTTTGGACCCCCAAACTACCTGAACAAGTTCTGAGCACACATAGGGAGGCTTGGTGTTTATTCAGTCTCACCTTGCCATCTCTGGAACTAAGCCAAGGTCAGCTCACCTTCAACAAAGCATCTCAACTCAACAATCTGGGATTTTGTTTAGGGGCAGAATAGTAAAACAGGATGCTAAGGAAATGAGTCTTATTAAATAGTACACAAATTCTCAGATTGATTAGACAATATTCCTTTTTGGAATTTCTTGATGACGGTGGCTTTGTAGGAAAGAAGTGAGGTGTATCCACAAAAACGTCTATTAATTTCTCGCATTGTACATGTTAGAATAAGCTAGTTTGGGATACTGAAAAAAAGCCAGTTGCTTAGACATCATTATTACTCACTAGTTTTTATTACTTATAGACCAGGTATGTCAATAAGAAGAGTTATCTATGTAGACGTATGTATGAATCAGTGGCGTTGTTGCCACCCCCTGGGGACTTTTACTTTTAGAAACAGAGGTTTGCAATGTGGAGGGAGGGGGCAGACAGTCTGAGAAGTTGAGAGCTGAGGAGGAGTACCTGCTAATAACTCTGTCCTTTTGCAAAATGTGAAGTCTAGAAGAAAAAGAAAGAGCAAGGGTGGGCTGAATCTGAGAAGAGAACAGATGGGCCATGGTTGTGCCTGCCAGAGGCATGGGCAGAAAGAAATGAAAAACTCTTCCTGGTTCTCCTTCCCCTCTAAGCAGAGAATGTGTATACTGGAGATTCTCGTGGGTTGGGGCAGATGGGAGGCTTAGAGGAAAATGTCTGCCAGTGCCTTTCTCCGAAGAAGAGGAGACAATCCCGAGCCTCACTTCCTCAGAAACCACAGACTGGCCTCTGGTCTGTATCTTGGCAAGGAAAACCTATCAGGAAAGGAGGCTATTAAAGGTCTGCAAACATAGCAGACAGCATGTCCCATTCTCTGAGAATTATTCCTGATTTGGAAAGATGTATCTGCTTCAATGCTTTACTACAGTAACACACTATAGTTTTCACTCCTGAGTGCTGCAGCCCTGCATCACAAGTCTGGTCTCCATCCCTGATACACTAGCACCACTGTGAACTTAGACATGCAAATTATTGGGCACCACCAGACTCACTGAATCAGAAACGTCAGGGGGCAGAGTTCAGGAATGTGATGATCTGGGTGCAGACTGAAGAGGCTGAAGGTTGAGAACCACTGTAATAGTTTAGGAATGGGAGCTCTCAGTGAAAATCTTGGATCACTCCTTTACTGGCATTGTGACTTTGGGCATATTTCTCACACTCTCTGAAGCCTATATGTCAGGGTTGTTGAGAGAATCAAATGGGATGACCCATGTGTCAATGCTTAAGCAACTGAAAGGCTAAAAAGACAAAAACAAAAACAAAACCCCACCAAACCTCCAAGCAGATATCTGTTTGTAAGAGAGAGACAGACAGAGTGACAGACAGACATTCCAGAGCAATTACTCAAGTCTCTTCAGAAGGGAAAAGCAATAATCTATTTGCTCCTCCAATTTACTCAGCCTCCCTTGCAGTTAGCTTGAGGCCTGGTAACTGGTAACTAGTTCTAGGGGATGGCCTGTGAGAAGTGATGTGTGTCACTATCAGCCAGAGGCATTGGGACCGGAGTCCTTCCTCCATCCTTTTGTTCTCCTGCCACGAAGCATGCTTCCTGTCCTACCAGACTCTGTGAGCCAGGAATAAATCTTTGTTGTGTTCAGCTACTGAGATTCCAGGAGTGATATGTTGTGGCAGCTTGCATAAATTATCCGGGTCAGCAGTGTAGAAGGAAAAGCAATGAGAAAGAGTAAGATTGACAGTGAGATGTCAGATAGAGGGTGAAGCTGGTTCAAAGAGAGAGAATGATATTGTCTTCTGATGATAGGAAGCAGACAATGGGCCATGTCTTTATTTCCATAAGTCCTGGGAAAAACACAGAAATCTCTAAAAGACTAACACCAAAAGGAGGACAGATACATTTCTAGAGCATTATTGTCTAATCAATGGCTTCTGAACATGACCAATTCAGACAGGTCTTCTCATTCTTTGGTTGTAGAGTGAGAAGGGGATGGGGTGGCTTGAGCTGGCTTCCCATAAACACCTACAGATTCTATCTGTTAAAAGCAAACACTATGCCAAGCCTCCTAATGGATTTCCTGCCTGCATTTGTATATTACCAACACATTCTCTGTAATGTGTTTCTTTCCTCTTGAAAAATAAATATGTCAGAAATCCATTTATGATCTGGTTTCCTTTCATTTGCCTCTTCAAGTTCCATCTTTTGACATTTCTCTGAATTCCTTCTTATTTTAAGTTTCAGTCATAGTGGATGGACCACTGGTGTTTCACAGAATGCATCCTGCTCTTTCTAACATTACTGTATATATCCTCCTGCAAAGTTTTACTTTTAAGGAGCCAGATTCTGATATTGCTTCTGTCAGGAAGTCTTCTCTGATTCCCTAATCTGAAGTAGATTGTTTCCTTTATGTGATTTTTCAAGGTATATATTTAACGCACCTCCATGGAGAAGGATTTAGAATGACAGCTTCTCGTATACTTAAGGATGGAAAGTTCAGGTCAGTTGGAGGAAAATTACTATTTGGAAATCTCTTGATGGACACTTTTATTTACAACAACACAAGTCATGTAGATGACTGTTGTCCTGGACATAAGAAGCCAAAGGCATCTTCATTGGTTAGAAACTGCAGTTTGCAAAACTTGTATCTCTGAGGAAGACATGGATTAATCTATACACAGACGTCAAGAATCTTTTTCTCCTTATTTTTGTGTTTCTATCTGGGAGTTTTTTTATTATTATTATTATTATTATTATTATTATTATTAAAGGATCAGAATTTATTTTTATTTATTTTTAATTTTTTTAAGGTTTATTTATTTTTGAGAGACAGAGAGAGACAGATCACGAGCAGGGGAGGGGCAGAGAGAGAGGGAGACACAGAACCCGAAGCAGACTTCAAGGTCTGAGCTGTCAGCACAGAGCCCGACACAGGGCTTGAACACATGAACCATGAGATCATGACCCGAGCCAAAGTTGGATGCTTAACCTACTAGGCCACCCAGGTGCCCCTCAGAATTTATTTTAATTGAGGTATGCTGATAATTTTGTTTAGTCTTTAAGTTTCTGAATATGTATTTATGATTAGATTAAATTATATTTTTCTATGTATAGAATTTTAGATTGACAGACATTTTTTCCAGAACATTAAAAAAATTATGTAATTGTCTTCTGTCTACCATAATTTCTGTTGAGATATTAGTTGTAACTTTGAAGATACTCATCTCTCCAAATTTTGCTATTTCAGGATTGTTTTCTTTTCTGTAAATTTCAACAGTTGATTTGTGTACTGGTGTGATTTTCTTTGTGTTTATTCTGCTTGCGGTGTGCAGAGCTTCATGAAACAACATGATATGGTGTACTGATGTCTTTATCAATTGTCCACTGAAAATTTATTTCTTTAAGCATTGCTTCTTTCCCTTCTCTCCACACTCCTTATCTGTGATTCCAATTACACAGACTTTTGTTGTTGTTTTCATGGAAAAGTTGTAGGTGACTTGAATGATATTATCTTTCTCAAGTGAATGTTCACCCTTTTTCTGCTATGCTGATACAGTGAGAACCTATTCTTATAAATTCTTAGAGAATTAACTGAGTTGACTTGAGGCAGGGCTACATTTTAGATGAGTCTTTTTCTACTTCTGATTCATTGCCTCTCCCAGGGCTAAGGGCCTGTGGTATTCATTGGGGCCTTTTCCCCTAATGGGTCCTGAACTCTAGTCCTTGGTCCCTCAGCACCAAAGACTGCCAGATAATCCTCTCCACTTTTTGGACTTTTTCTTTTTTCCTTATCTTATTAGTTTCTTTCAATGTGAAACTTAAGAATTCAGCAAATATCTCATTGTAGACTTGATGATATTATTTCCTTTTTCATGAAGATTTTAGCTACTTAAGTCTCTAGGTTTTCATTTTCTTTTTTTTTTTTTTTTTTAATTTTTTTTTTCAACGTTTATTTATTTTTGGGACAGAGAGAGACAGAGCATGAACGGGGGAGGAGCAGAGAGAGAGGAAGACACAGAATCTGAAACAGGCTCCAGGCTCTGAGTCATCAGCACAGAGCCCGACGCGGGGCTCGAACTCACGGACCGCGAGATCGTGACCTGGCTGAAGTCGGCCGCTCAACCGACTGCGCCACCCAGGCGCCCCTAGGTTTTCATTTTCAATGTTTTTCATTTTGTTTTTTTTTTTCTCACTAATTTCTTGAAACTTCCAATTCAATTCATTTTTCTCTATCTTTTAGCATAAGATTCTTTGCTTGGGTCCTTTGTAGATTCTCAGCCTCTTGCCTAGCATCCAGAATCCACAAAGGCCCCAAGGTGAAAAGCAGCTACAGAATGTTGGCTCACTTCTTGGAAGTTTCCTTTCCTATTGGATCTTGTTCTCTCAATTCTTGGATGCCACAGAAAGCTTGTAATGTCTTCCAACAGATTTATTTTCCTATGTTATTTGTTTTTCCTAGTTGTTGTTTCTGGTGATCATATTATTTAGCCACAAACTAGGTACCCTTCATCTCCCATCTTACCTGAAACAGGCAATGCCCTCCTCAATGTCTTGCAGTTTTTCTGTTTATTAGTGAACTTATGCACCAGATTATATACTTGATCCCAAATGGATATCACAGTCTATGTATTATGCATTCTTATCATTTCCATGTTTATATATTTTCTGTTTCTTATTAACTTTCAGAAAAAAAAATATATATATATATATATATATATATATATATATATATCTTAGATGTTAATTCTGTCAGTAAGAAACATTTCAAACAGCCAGTCATAAGCTGTCACCTTTCTGCTTATAACATGATATCTTCCAATGAACAGAAATTCTTTTTTTTTTAATATAGGGAATTCTATTATTTTTTTTCCTCTTTTTTTATTACTAAAGAAATTCCTCCCTACTCTAAAAGCTGCATTTGGTATCCTCCTATGTTCTCTATTGTTAAGATCATTATTTTACATTTCCCATTTACAAAGGATTCAGGCAATAGGGAATAGCTAACAAAAACTCTGAGACTCAGATCTTCGTTTCCAATATTATTTTCCCAAAAACGAATCAAATCTCCTTGGAGAGATGGCTGATTCTATGACTAGGACCATACGTATACAAAATAAGCTTGGAATATCTTACAGTGTCATAATATAAGGAAATGCACACACACACACACACACAAAGATGGATGACAGTATCATTTTCATCAGAAACAATGCAAGTAAGAGAGAATGGGGGAAAATATTTAGAGTATTGAAGGAAAAAACTGCCATCCTAGATTTTATACCCACTGAAAATGTATTTTCAAAAATTGGCATGAAATAAAGATTTCTTCATAAATACAAAGAGAAAATATTTATCGGCAGCACACCTCTACAATAAGAAATGTTAAAAAAGGTCCCTGAGGCAGAGAACAATGACACAAGAAGGATATATGGGCACCCCTATGATACAAAAAACTAGAAGATTCAATGTAGTAAAGATATAGGCAACTATATAAGATTCTTTTTTTGTTATTTAAGGGCGCATAGGTGGCTCAGTCAGTTAAACATCCACCTGTTGATTTTGTCTCAGGTCATGATCTCATGGTTTGTGGGATTGAGCCCTGCATCAGGCTCCGTGCTGACAGTCTGGAGCCTGTTTGAGTATCCCCCACTTGCATGGGTGCATGCTCTCTCTCTCTCTCAAAATAAATAAACATTTAAAAACAAGACTTTTATTATTTAAAGATTTTTAAAAGATAATTGCTTAGACAAAAATAAATAGCAGTGTAGTGGGGATTTATCATATATTTATATGGAAAAGTTATGGCAACACTATCCTAAAGGCTGGGAGGGACAGAATGAAAGTATAGTATTATAATATTCTTATATGTGAAATAGCATAACAGCAGCTGAAAGTAGATTGTGATAAAGATACATACTATATACTCCATAACAACCACTAAAATAACAAAATGAAGAAATATAGCTGATATGCCAGCAAAGGGTATTAAATGGAGTAAATCAAAGATCTATTAACATAAAATAAAGCAGGAAAAGAAGAAAATGGAATAAAAATTGGAAAAATTGAAAACAAACAGCAAAATGGCAGAGATGAACCTAACTCATGAATTACCACATTACATATAAGTGGTATAACCACCCCAAATGAAAGGCAGCATTTTTTACTTTTTATTTAAAAAATACAAGACTTAGCTCTATGCTGCATGCAAATAAAATATTTTAAAAATATAGTCACTGAGAAGCAAAAAGTGAAAGGAAAGAAAAGATATACTTTGCACACATGAATCAAAACAAAGTTGTCATAGCTAAATTAATATCAAAGTAAAATTCAAAGAAAAGAATATTACCTTGGGTTAAAAATGTCATTTCATACTATAAAGGAGTCAATTAAAAGGATATAACATTCCTAAAAGTTTATGTGTTAATAGTAGATATGGGGCAAAAACTACTGTAAGTACAAGGAGAAAGTGATAAAACCAAATTATACCTGGAGATCTCAATAACTCTCTCTCTCCATAATTGATAGAACCAGCAGATACAAAATCATAAAGGCCATGAAAGACTTGAACAACAATATCTACCAACTTACCTATTGACATTTATACAGCACTCCAACCAAAAACAGAATACACATTCTTTTCAAGAGCACATGAAAATATGTACAATAATAGACCCATTCCAGGCCATAAAAAATGCTTCAATAAATTTAAAAAGATTCAAGTCATATCAAGTATGTTCTTTTTCTTTTAATTTTTTTTGAAGTTTATTTATTTTTGAGAGAGACAGAGACAGAATGTGAGTGGATTGGGGCAGAGAGAGAGGGAGGCACAGAATCTGAAGCAGGCTGCAGGCTCTGAGCTGTCAGCACAGAGCCTGACGTGGGGCTGGAACTCAACAGCTATGAGATCATGACCTGAACCGAAGTCAGACACTCAACTGACTGAGCCACCCAGGCACCCCCATACCAAGTATGTTCTTATGCCACAATGGATTTAAATTAGAAATCAATAACAGAGAACTCTGGAAAATCTCCAGGTATTTGAAAACTATATAAAACAGTTCTAAGTAATCCAGGAACCAAGGGAGAAGAGGGCAATTAGAACATATTTTTAACTGAAAGAAACAAAAAAACAATATATCGAAAATTGTAGGATGTCATTAAAGCAGTATTTGGTGGGAAATTTATAGCACAAAGGCCTATGTTAGAAAAGATGAATGATTTTAAATCAATGACCTCAGCTTCTGCTTTATGAAGCTAAGTAAGAAGAGCAAATTAAACGCAGAGTAAGCAGAGTAAAGGAAATAATAAAGGCAGAGTTGAATTCACTGAAAAATTAAAAAAGAAAGGAAAAATAGAGACAACAAAGTAAACCAAAGTCTGGTCCTCTCAGGAGATCAATAATCTTGATAAAACTTCAGACAGGTTAATAAAGAAAAGAGAGAAGAGACAAATTACCAATATCAGGAATGACAGTTGATGTCTCTACATATCCTAAGAGATATTAAGAAGATAATATGAGAATATTATAAACAAATTTGTCAATAAATTTGGCAACTTAGATGAAATCAACAACTTCTTTGAAAGACGTAAACTATCAAAGCTCACTCAGAGATGAAATAGATAATCTGAAAATACCTGTCATCTATTAAATAAATACAATTTATACTTAAAACCTTTCTGTAAAGAAAACTCCAAGCCCAGATGTTTTCACTTGTAAATCCTACCAAGTAATTAATAAAGAAATGAAATCAATTATACGCAAAAGTGATCTAGAAATTGAAAAAGTGAGAATATTCCTAACTCAGTATATGAAACCAGAATTATTCTGATGCCAAAGCTAGTCAAAGATGTAAAAATAATAACAATAAACACTTTAGTGCAAGATCCCTCATAAATTTTGATTTAAAATTTTTATTAAATCATATCCAACAGTATATAAAAAAGATAATAGATTATGATCAGTTCTGGGGTTTATCCCAGAAATATAATATTAATTTAGTACTAAAGGCCCATTAATGTAATGTAACATATTGACAAACAAAGAAGAGAATATATGATCATTAATAGATGTGGAAAAGCATTTGATAAAATTCAACATCCATTCCTAATAAAACTCTCAGCAAATTAGGAATAGCAGAAAACATCCCCAAACTGAGAAAAGGAATTGATGAATAACCTATAGCTAATATCAGAGTCAATGTAATCAAAACTGGTACAGCCACTTTTGAAGACAGTTTGGTAGTTTCTTATAAAAGTAAGCATAGTCTTACTATCCAGACATCATATTCCTTGGTATTAGCCCAAATGAGTTTAAAGCTTATATCCACACAAAACCTGCACAGGGATGTTTATAGCAGCTTTATCTTATAATTGCGAAAACATGGAAACAACCAAGTTATCTTTCAGTAGGTGAATGGAGAAATAAACTGTGGTACATCCATACAATGGAATATTACTCAGCTCTAAACAATATCAATGATGTAGCAATGAAATGATGGAGGAAAACTAAATGCATCTTACTAAGCAAAAGAACCCAATATGAAAAGGCTGCATAATGTATGTGTGATTCTAACTATACAACACTCTGCAAAAGGCAAAACTATGGAGATATTAAAAAGATCAGTGGTTGCTGGGTTTTGAAGGAGGGGGAGATGAATAGGCAGAGCACAGAGGATTTTTTGGGCAGTGAAAATGCTCTATATGATACCATAGTGGTGGATCCATGTCATACATTTGTCTAAACTCATAGAATATATAACACCAAGAGTGAACACACACACACAAAATAAATATATAGTTATTTCATCAAACAAATGCTTTGTAGGACAAACCTTGGGGAAATCTTAAGGGAATGAATTCAGTCTATAAATTGTTTTTCTGATCGTTTGTGAAGTGTCTTGCAGCTGAATAATCCTGAGAATCATTCAGAAGATGGAAAATCTTAAAGAAGGGCATGGTTGCTTATTTTTTTTAAATGAATGTTAGGAAATAACAGTGGGCAATAAAAATAATGTAGTGATATGTAAAAATGGCATGCAGCCTAACTTAGTCACCAAGCCACCCTGCTCACACAAGATTCATTAGTCTCAACATCAGTTTTGCTATTGAATACTTTTATAGAAATGCATGCAATGTAATGGAAATGTACCTGTACCTTATTATACAAGTCTTCTGAATATAAATAATGCAGGAGGCCTGTTCTTTGCAAAAAAAGATGTTGTGTTAGAAAATGAAAACTGTAAACAGATTTCTAGTGAAAGGTATTGTATATGCTCCAGACAGCATCAAGCTTTAATGCCTGTGCTAGTTTTAAGTATGACGTGCACACACACTCATAGCACGCACACACACACACACACACACACATACACACACACACACTTTACTGGATTTTGATTTGGTTTTGTTTTCTTTTTTTTCCCCTTTTTTTTTCTTTTCTATTCCTCAGTGAATCTGTACAGAATCTGTAATGTGAGTTTTCTTTGTTCATGATATTGTATACAAGGTCCCCCTGAAAATTAATAAGGATGTCTCCAACTCACAGCCCTATTTGCATACTTCTCCCCTACCAGTTAGCTTTTGATTTTCCTCTGTATCTCTTTATCTTTGGGTTATAGCTGAATGGTTCCTCTGCCAAATTCTGAATCAGCCTTTCACATGGATCCCACATAACATTTTTCTCCAATTCTGGACTATGTATTTGGGGTATTTACTCCTATTAGTTTCATGTGATTATTTTATAGTTCTTTTCCTCTAAAAGATAAAATATGTAAGTGTCAAAATAATTGGATAAGGCACTGCTAATGGCTTAATAAAAACAGAATTCTATAATGATAATTAGGATTATACCCAAGAGCTTTAAAGCTACAGCACAACCAACCTTTTAAGAGTATAATATTAAGCCAGATCTAATTTAATAGAGTGTAGGATTAATAAATATTGGTCTCTTTTCTTCCTTGCTACTGGGACAGTCTCTGAGAAGATCTCAGTGAGAGGAACACTTATCTGCCCCTCAAGTCCTTAGATAACTGAAGTCTTTGATGCATGGGCAAACAGACCTGCTGAGGATGGGTTTCCAACATTTTCTCTTCTTGGAATAACTCCTGTTTCCCAAGAGGGTTTTATTATACATCATTAGTTAGTGGTGTTTACAGGACTATTATTTAGTAACTCATGACGTTGAAGTTGGGATTAGCAGTTCTTGTTATCCAGTAAAAGGTACATCATTCCCCCTGGAGAACATATATTCAGCTCTTAAAAAATCATGGCCTCTGGCCTCTCCAAGATTCTGAAAATTCTCTCCTCCCCATGAAATCTCAACCTTCTTTTATAATGTCAAAGACAGCCTATGGTGGGCAATATGCACATACTTGTCTTTCTAGTCAGAAGAATAAGAAAGCTCACATACTTTACTCTCAGATTAAATCACCCTGGATGCCAGTGCAAAGGCAATGGAGAGCCATTAAGAAAGCTATAATCAAAACGTTGAATTGTCGCAAAAGGTAAATGGAAAAAAAAAGTAAAATATTTCCATTTTAAAGCTCCTACTGGACAGAAGAAGAGTGGTGAAGGGAACAAGATACTTTTGTAACAGGATAGCCCTCGCAGGTCAATAAGTACAGAAGTGCCATCTGCAATCAGTGTAAACCAAGACAGCTGCCCTGCTTTGTGCGAATTGAGCACCTGTGTGAAGTACCATCTCTGCCATGGTTTTGAGCAGCTGAACAAATTTGGTGGCAGTTAAGAAAACTTTTATCTCCCTCTAGGTGGATTTTTACTTTCCTGTCTCAGAAAATACAAAGTTTGCCTTTGGAAGTGGGATCTGTATTTGACGCAATAGTTACAATTTGTATGATCAGGAAGAGTGAGTCATCGTATCTGTACTTCACACTAATGGGGAGATATCACAGGGGCCAGACTGGGACTCAATGCCTATCCCAGCTTGTTCTCGAGCTGTCCTCCCCCTTCCTATGTGTGCTGTGCTGTTATTATAGTATGAATTACTTGTGCTTTGGAAAACATACTGAAGCAAATCAGTACATAGATTTTCTCAGTGAGAACAGAATTGGATGGATTTTAAAGTCAGATAAGCCCACTCAGATAAACAACTTGGGTTTTTCAATAAGGAGGAGGGATTCACATTGTTAAGGTAGAAATAAGAAACACCCTCCAGGCTGGTAATGGATTCCAGACAGGGGAGTAAGACAGGAGGAGCTGGAGTACGTCCACCACACAATTCATGTGAAAGGCATTTCATGCTGACTTTTTGTCCCCTTTGGACTAGAAGGTAGTCATATGCAACATGCAGCTTTTACTTTGTAATATTCCTTAATACATTGCAAATTCCTTTTGCTACCCAAACTCCTAAGTAAATCCCATATTTCCATAGAAAACTGTCATAATATTATTGGGGAGCATTAAACACTGGGCACTTAAAGAGAGTACAGCCTGCCCCATATTCTCCTTGCTTGACTTTGAAGTCTGTAAAGAAGGAGTAACATCGTATTGAGGAAGACTGTGGTATAGAAGCTCTAGGTAGTACCAATATTAGTAACTCCAAAAAGTTGGGCAAAGTGTGAATTCAGAAACTCACAACAGAGATGAGAAACAGCACAGGGACACAATTCAGGGGCTGAATTTGAAATTCCCTCTTTCATAAACACCTCACAGGAGATTTCACTTTTACCACCAAGATTACATTTTCCTATACACCTAAAAACTTGACAGCAATGTTTAGCCCTTTATTAAATCTTTTAAGATATGATGAACTCATATCATGGCCTTCGAGGAACACTGAGATATGCAAGGTGATTTTTCCCCTTTAAAATGTCTCGAGACTACAGTGCTTTTGGGACCTGCTTTGATTTCCTCTGTTGACTTTATCTATTGTATCAGCCCTCAGATTCACTTCTTTCCAAATAGTAGGCCCTACAAATTTATTCCTTTCTATCTAATCTATTGGTTCTAATCAGGTATGAACAAGAAGGCAAGTACAGTGAACTAGGATGAGAGGAAAAGATATTGTAAATAGTGCCTGAATGAATTGTTTATGAGTAAAAAGCAAATCAGGATTTAGGTTAGATGTCAGCTACTCTAGGCAGAGACCTCCCTGGAGGTATTCCTTGGGGCTCCCATAGTACTCCCTACATGGTCTCCCCGCATCTCACAGTGCACTGTGTCCGTGTCTTTTCTTGATAATGTCTCCCTAGACTGTATGTTCCTTGAATTCCAGGACTGGGTCTATTTCAGTGATTATTTAACCCCATCACATATCAAAAAAAACCTGGCAGAGAGTAGGATTTTAAAGATGCTTTTAATCCAAAAAAAAAAAAAAAAGAATGGAACATATACAGCATTTAAGAAATTATGTCCTCCAGCTCACTCCTACCTCCATCCCCTATGTCCATAAGCACCCACCCCCTCTAAACACACACAAATTACTTAAACTAGGGTTTTCAACCCTTCCCATCAGAATCACTGAGAGCACTCTACAAAATTCTCATGTCTGGGCCCTACCAAGAGCAGCAATTCAATAACCCCTCTGTGGATGTGTCCTATGCATACTTTTATGTATGTATATATGTATTTGTTAATGTTTGAATGCTATGAGGTAATTAAAATGTGTAGCCAGAATTGAGAATTACCAAGTTAGACTTTTTGGTTTTACTTGTTTCCATGCTCATCACCAAGTATTTTGTAAGTACTATTTTCATCATTTTGTTTCTTTTCTCAGTTTATTCAAATATATTTACTATTTTCTTTTGAATAATGAATGTAAATAGCATACTTAAACTATTTTTTCATGTTTGATGATTTTTTAGGTGCCATTAAGTACAAATGAAAATGTGGTTGAATATATAATTATTGGGTACATTTTTCTCTTCAGTAATTTATGGAAGTCCTACTGACTTCCAGCCTTTACTAGCACCAAGGAGAAATACGATCTATCAGAGCACTGGCTACATCTCCATAAGTAACTCCTTCAGCTTCATAAATATAGTATCCTGTTGCATATCTTTGCAAATAGGAATTAGATAATTTCTAAACTTTTTTGGTAGAATAACTTTGCTTCTGTTTTAACTCTTTGCAGAGGTAGCATTTGAATTCTTTCTTCATGTTCTTTGAAATTCTCGAAAGTTTTTATGTGTCAGCAATTTTACTCTCAGATGGGACTATTTGTCCAAAATTGGGATTAAGCATGGGTTCTGTCAGAAGTTTTGTAAGTTTTTATTCAATCTCTTAAGCCTCAGTGAAGGGGCAGATGCTTAAACCAGCTAAACCTTTTTTATATATATAAATATGAGTTCCAGGTGCTCATTGAGTTGAGGAAATAAGCTTCAGCTGTGGGCTGCCTGACCAGCGAATCACTGCTGGGCCAGAGATTGTTTCCCCAGGTAGCAGCGAGACTAAGTCGTTATTTCAGAAGCTGCCTACAGTCTGCACCTGTGGCCTCAGGAGAAGCTGGGATTCATGGGAGCATACTGCTCTTTTGTTTGAAAGCACCTCCGTGGACATTTTGCCAGGCAGCCCGATTTCTCTTGCTGGGAAAGACTACAATAAAAGGAGGTGAGTAGGTCTGTGCAGCAAAGTAACAGGAGCTAGAGTCATTTTCTGGAGGACCAAAAGGAGGCAAAAGAAAAAGAATGGGCTCAGGAGGAAGAAGGGGTCTTGGTCTGCCTGGAAATCTAGGGAATTGCATAGGGTTATGCCTGATATTTAATTTTAAATTGTTTGCTGCTATTTTCTGTGCTTTAGAACTCTTCAGTCAGACCCAAATCTTCAGAAAAATGCATTACAAACAATAGGCTTGTGTCACTGGTGTCTTAAGGAATGTGGAAGGAAGGACTGTGTCTGGGGTTAGAGTGGCCGTTCAGAGGGCTTGTGGAGTAAGAGCTGAGCGAACAAAGTTTGCTGCCCTCTTCCCCAAGGTATCTTTGAAATATTGGGACAGATCCTGGGCTTTCTACAGGGCAGTAAAACGAGACTGGAGTCATTTTTATTTCCATTAAAGAGCACATTCTGGAAGAATAGGAGACAAAAGATTATGCCTGCTTTTAGAACTGGAAATGAGCCAGCTCTTGAACTTTTCTGAGTACTCCAAAAAACTACCATTACACTCCTGTTTCAGGATGTGGTTAGGGCCAGGAGTAAGTGGGGGCTGTCTTCAGTCACTAAATCCTAGGACTCAAGACTCAGACTGTATTTCAACTGATAATCCCCAAATCCCTGTGTGCTTTAGCTCTGGCCATCCTGATTTAGGTGGTGCGTGAACGATCCCTCTGGGGGCTCCATCCACTCACCCCAGATGGACCTTTGTATTCAGATATTTAAGTTTTACAATGTTCTTTATAAAGTTCTACCTGCTGTAAGTTGTTATACATCTCATATGAATTTCTTGTCTTTTCTATGGACGACTCTTCCATAGCAATAATTTTATGCTTTTTTTAATACTCTTGTGACTCTGAGAAGACAGCTGGATAACCCAGTGTGTCTCTTGTATATTTAGTTCACTTCATGTTTTCATAGGGGATATTTTAAAACTCTTTATATTTGTATAAACAAATGACTTTCTTAAATGTAAATAGGAAATATAACTGTTGTGCTATTTAATTAACTCATCATGCCTAGTGCCTTGGAATAGAAATGAGAAATTTTAAGGTACTGATGAATTTATTCCAGGGGGAGATTGGTGAATGTATTTGTTTCTTATTGCTGTTCTAAGAATTACTACAAACTTAGCATGTTATCTTACTGCTCTGGAAGTCAGAAATCTAAGATGGATCAGCAGGGCTGTGTTCCTTCTCCAGGTTCGAGGGGAGAAGCCATTGCCTTGCCTTTTCCAGCCTCAAAGGCTTCCTACATTCCTTAACTTGTAGCCCCTCCCTCCATCTTCAAAGACAGTGTCCCAGCATTTTAAAGTCTCTGTGTCTATTTTTAAGTCTGTGTTTCATTGGTCCCTACTTTTATCATCACATCTCCTCTGACTGTGACCTCCCTGCTCCCCCACCATAAGTCTCCTTAATGATTACATTGTGCCCTTCTGTATAATACAGGATACTCAGCTCAGTAGCTTTAACTTAATCCCATCTACAAAGTCCCTTTCACCCTCTAGGGT
Source organism: Herpailurus yagouaroundi (assembly GCF_014898765.1). NCBI lineage: Eukaryota > Metazoa > Chordata > Mammalia > Carnivora > Felidae > Herpailurus > Herpailurus yagouaroundi. Next base: position 17,756,870 of record NW_024412419.1, on the reverse strand, counting down.
AACATAATTACAGACTCTAGGGTTTGGGTGTGAACAACTTTGTTGGGGGGGGGGAATTATTCTGTCACTACAGTGAATTAAAACCTCATGACCTGAATGCAGATGTTAGGACAACTGTTGAGACTTGCAGTGAGTGGAGAATCCTACTTCAGCATTAAATTGCTGGCCCTAAAAACTGCTCCACAGAACAAACACCAGTCTTAGAGAGCCAGCTGACACCATGGAATATGGATAGCTAGAGTTGCCCCAAACGAAAACCTCAGAAGATAAGGAATCATTTCATCAAAAACACTGTACTTGCTCTTACCTCCAGCCTCCAAAGATCCAACATTTTCTACATAGAAAATGTTACCATATCCTTATTTTTCTACTCATCCTTCACATCTTAAAGTTAATTAATGTTGAAGCACTGTCAGATGGAGTTTTGCAGGCCTGATGATTTTGGACAACACTTTGTATGTTAGTACCTCATAGTCTCTGGAGTTGCTTGCTGAGTAATTTTAGATGACTAATAACCTCATAATTAGATAAATAATTGATATGGTTCAATTATCTGCTGCTTTACAACTTTATTAATATTCGTATTTGAGCTGTAGATGCCTCTCTGCCCTTTACCTGCCTGGGAGAAAACCTAATCCTCCACGGACTCAAGGATATGTGTTGGAGAACCCTTGCTAGAATCCAGGATATGTAAATTAGCCATCTTGTTCCCAAGCATTAGCAGCTGTTGTTTTAACTATTAATGAGATGGTCAGTATTTGCTGTAGGAGAAAGAGAAACCAAGTAAATGGGTTTGGTGTTCATGTCATTTAAAATCAATTTATTATTCAAGAATTCTTAACCAAAGTAGCTGGGTTGCCCAGAAGATGGCCAGAAGTATGCTGGCTTTGGTGGTTTGTTTGTTATCTCTAGGTTATGCATGGGGTTGTGTTATTGGATTCTTCTTGGGGGTTGGCCTCTTATAAGTAGTTAATAAGCTATAATTAATAATTCAATGAAATATTATCAGTTGAAATAATAAATGTCAGTATTATGAAAATGCAAAAGATATTTTTTATTATTGCCTATCATTAACTGGAAAAGTATTATACAGAAGCACCTGGGTGGCTCATTTGGTTAAGTGTCCGACTTCAGCTTATGAAGCTGAAGGTCATGATCTTGTGGTCTGTGAGTTTGAGCCCCGCCTCAGGCTCTGTGCTGACAGCTCAGAGCCTGGACCCTGCTTCAGATTATATGTCTCCCTCTCTCTCTGCTTCTCCACCACTCATGCTCTCTCAACAATGAATAAATGTTTTTTTAAAAAAAGTATGGGGCGCCTGGGTGGCGCAGTCGGTTAAGCGTCCGACTTCAGCCAGGTCACGATCTCGCGGTTCGTGGGTTCGAGCCCCGCGTCGGGCTCTGGGCTGATGGCTCAGAGCCTGGAGCCTGTTTCCGATTCTGTGTCTCCCTCTCTCTCTGCCCCTCCCCCCTTCATGCTCTGTCTCTCTCTGTCCCAAAAATAAATAAACGTTGAAAAAAATTTTTAAAAATAAAAATTAAAAAAAAAAAAGTATAATACAGGTGTTCTGTTTCGAAGGGACACATGTACCCTCATGTTTATGACAGCACTATCAACAATAGCTAAAGTATGGAAAGAGCCCAAATGTCCATCAATGGATGAATGGATAAAGAAGATGTGGTGTGTGTATCACACACACACACACACACACACACACACACACACACACTCAATGGAATATTACTTGGCAATAAAAAAGAATGAAATCTTGCCATTTGCAACTACGTGGATAGAACTGGAGGGTTTTATGCTAAGTGAAGTTAGTCAGAGAAAGACAAAAATCATATAACTTCACTCATATGAGGACTTCAAGAGACAAAACAGATGAACATAAGGGATAGAAACAAAAATAATATAAAAACAGAGGGGCAAAACAGAAGAGACTCATAAATATGGAGAACAAACTGAGGGTTGCTGGAGGGGTTGTGGGAGGGGGGATTGGCTAAATGGGTAAGGGGCACTAAGGAATCTACTCCTGAAATCATTGTTGCACTATATGCTAACTAATTTGGATGTAAATTTAAAAAAAATAAAAAAATTTTAAAAAGTATGATAGAAATGTTAAGTTATGGACAATTGTATACATAACTGGATTAAGTACTAGAAAACAGTAAGAGAGAAATGGGTAAAAGGGGTGAAACGTTCAAACTTCTAGTTATAAAGTAAGTAAGTCCTGGAGATGTAATATAGCATGGTGACTATAGTTTGCAATACTGTATTGTATATTTGAAAGATACTAAGATCTTAAAAATTCTCATCACAAGAAATTGTAACCACATGTGATGCCAACTAATTGTGGTAATCATTTCACAATATATGCATATATCAAATCATTATGTTATATACCTAAAACTAATACAATGTTATATGCCAACTGTATGTCAATAAAAAAAATTAGCATATCTCAGCTGAAAAGGGGAAAAAACAGTAAACAAAATATCTGCTAATTTCTCTTAAAGGCACTATCTTAGAACTTCATTTCATCAACCATAATTTTTATATCTTTAGAATTGTTATCTATACGATACATCACAATCTTATTTTAAAGGAGAAAACATAATTTCTATTTTTTCTGGCTTACCCTGTAAGGGTCTATGTATGTGCTTGATAGCTACACTCAAATTATCTTTTTCTGTGACATAACATAATTCATATTTAATTTTAAAAGAAATTTATAAAGTAACACAAGCAAAAAAAGAAAATCATTGGTACTATTGCAGAAGATTTGAGAAAGAAATCAGCATTTTCTTTGAATATTTCTTAATGAATTAGCTTCACAGTCTTAGCCAGAAGTATATAAGAAATTAAGTATTTACTCTATTGATTCAAATTATATTAGTTCAGAAAGATCTAACTACATGATTAGTGATTTAGATTTTGGAGCTCCAAGTGGTAGATAGACTTTATTTCTCTAGAACCTTAAACTGTTTTTAGGCAGATGTTTTGAAGTGATCAAGATACATGTGATAGTTCTATATATACCAGTATAAGTTTTATGGTATCCATGACTTCTTTATGCTCTACATGAGTTGGTGACTATGTTAGCTTGTGAGAATTTGCAATTAAACTAAAAAAATAAATGATCAGAAGTAGGAGATACATACGATGTCCAGATTGTCTGGATAGGAAGGATTAACATGGAGAAAATTTTCATCTGCAGTTATCATGGACTCTTATTTACTGCTGAAGATGATGAAGATGGTATTCCTTGAATCTGACATTCAATTAAGATGATAGAGCAAAATGAAGTATGTTATTTTTATGTCTGATTGTTTGCCGTTGATGTCGGTTTAAAAAATAATTGTGGAGAAGATCAATATTCCCTGATAAGAAACAAGTTGGTCTGTACAGGGAGACATGGACATGCTCAAGGTGGGCTTGTTAACAAAGGCTACTCATCAGAGAGTTGTGATGCTCCATTGGCTGGAGACATTTAAGATCATTTGGAGCAGTTTCTCCCTGACTACTCCTTCTGGTGCTATTTTAACTTTTAATCAATCAGCTGATTCCTGATTAGTCAGAAACTTGAACTCTTTACAACCATGAGAATGAAGCTGAATAATCGGTGGTCAGTGACTATGTTAGATGAAAGGCTTAATAATCTTAGTCAAGGAGGTGAGGCAGAGACCAGCTGAATCTAGCTATGACAGCTGATTGCTCAGTGCAGAATGTAACCATTGAACCTACCACCCTGCTGGAGGTGGGTAGAAGCAGAATCTTCCAAGAATACATGAAACCTCACATGTAGAAAGTCTGGACTCCCTGCTTCCTATTCTTAGGATATTTAGGCATTTTCCTTATTCTCACCTATAGGAAGACCTAACACATTGAAAGTTTTCATCATTTTAAGTGGATTAAAAATCAAGTCATCGGGGGTCACCTCTGAGGCTCAGTCGTTTGAGTGCCTGACTCTTGATTTTGGCTCAGGTTATGATCCCAGGGTTGTAGGATTGACCCCTGTGTTGGACTCTGGGCTCTGCACTGAGTGTGAAGCCTGCTTGAGGTTCTCTCTCTCTTTTTCTCTCTCTCTCTGTCTCTCTCTGTCTCCCTCCTCCCCCCAACCAAACATCTCCCCTGCTCCTGATTGCTCTCTAAAATAAAAAATAATAATAAAAAGCAAGTTATCAGAAGATGTAAATTGGCTCTAGATCATTCTCTTCTGGCAAGGAGGGGTGGTGGTAATATTGAGTATCAAGTTCCATGGGATTATATCTTATAGAAGTGGAAACCAGTAGTTATCACCAGTAATCTCAAGTAGGAGGAAGGGATAAGGACATGTAGGAGAGGTGCTGTGCTGGACACAAGGTGGCCACTCCAGCTTGTCTTCACTGCCTCACTGTCCAGGCTTCTCTGTACAGGCAGGTCCCATTCCAGTGACCTTTCATGTAGGCTGTGTATTTAACACTTGGAAAAGGCCTTAATCTCCCCAGTCTTTCTGAAAGTAAAAAGAACAATCCCCCTTTCATTCTTAAAGGAGTTAGTTGTGATGATTAACTAAGGTGATGCTTTAAAACACTTTGTGGTCAGAATTGGGCAGCTGAGACATTACATGTCTTTAAGTTGATTTAATGTAATGCAATAAGAACCATCATGCTTCTTTTTCCTCAAGGAAGTAATTTTAAAACTGTCCAAATCCAATATGGATTGCATATTCAATGAGCAAAAATTATTAGAAATCCAGGACTAATCCTGTCCTAGAAATGTGTCATTCTTGCTGGCAAAATGGGAAGTGTGAAACTCTCCTTCCCACCAGCATAAACCGGGGAAGAGAAATGCATCTGTGAAGTCATAAACTGCTATTTCAAAGTTTAAATGAAATCTTTTAGAACACAAAAGGAGACCTTGAACTAAGTTTGAGTTGGATGCTGTAGAGAACTGAACTGAATAGCTTTGCTTACAAAAATGAAAGTACTTTTTTTTTTGTTTCTGTCTTTTCTTTGTTTGTTTTTAGAGGGGATGGAGAAGAGAGAGCCAGTAGGGGGAAAAGGGATAGGGGGGAGAGGAGAGACTGAGAAAGTCACTTAGCTGTGTAGGGAAAAAATGCTCATGAGGACAGGAGAGACATTCATTGTGCCATGTGAAGTCTTTGGAGTTAAATGCAAGCCTGCTTTGTCTCCTCCAGGCATAATGAGTTCCCTGCCCTATAGAAGTAAATTTTATTGTGCATATGCACATGCATGACAGCATGGGGCTTGGTGGCTAGGGTAAGCAATAGATCAGTAGGTAGATAGGCAATAGATAAATACTCGTGAAAAGTGCTATGAAGATCTACTCATGGAATTTTAGTAGCTACTATCAGATGGTACCCTTTCCATACTGGGTGGTTTGGATAGGCCTGCCTGAGAATGAAGGGGTCAGGTCTACAAAGCACTAAGGTAATGGAGTTTGGGATGAGAAAAAAGCAAGCCTAAAGGTCCCAAGGTAGCTGAAGAGACCTTGTGTTTATGGAGAAGTAGGGGATCAGTATGAAGACAGGAAATAGACTCAAGGAGCGAGTATACCAAAATGATGTGTAATTTTTTTTTAAATATTATGTGTTTAGAATTTAAAAAATCACTCTGGCTATGTGGAAAATAGGTTGGAGAGGGGCAGATCAACACTACTGATGTCAAGATTAATCCTTCATTAGAATCTTTCATTAGAAAGTCAACATTCAGGTGTCTAGGAGTACATATCTTCATTAATCATAGAGGAAGCATTTAATCCATTTCTTCAATGAATGATCAAATAAAAGGACAAATGAAAAAATAAACACTATATAAACAATTATTTAGCTTGACAGTGGTTTCCAAACCAAAACAAATTACAGTGTGCTTTCTCATAAAAATCTAAAATAGGTTTATGGCAGGTAGAAATTATGACTAGGAGATCATATTAATAGGAGCAGCCCTCATGATGAACTGTCAGAATTAATGGAGATAGTCATCTCTGATTTTGTTTTAAGTGGGACGATCTCTGTTAAACAGTATGGATTGTGCCACTTGAATAAAATTGTAGTTTTAGGAATAACTTATTTCTAAATTTGGGGGGTCTTCAATGCTAATCTCAAATGCAAAACAAATCTGAATCACAGTCTCAGAGAGGTTAAAGATTCCAGTGTGTAATGCTCTATTTTGTCATTGTGTCATCTGGAATTGTTTTATGCGTTTCAGTGCAAAGTAAAAATGTATAGGGATCATCACTTAGTGATAAACTGTATACTTCTAGACAAACATTTTAACTGATTTACATCTGTTTTTCCTCTAGGATAGCTACAGTGTTTGATATACCTATTTCCAACTTATCAGTGATAGCTGGGGGAACACTTCTTTAGCTGTATGCAAATTGACCACGAAATGCACAAAGCCAGGCTATATGCCCATGGAGTAAGATCTGTTATGAATATCAGCTGTAGAAATACTGAGCTGTTCACCAAACAAGGCTCACACCAAAGACCTTAAGAGTAATTGATTGTCCAAGTCACATGGTAGAGTCAAGACATATACTTAAAAGAGCACTGAGCACTCCTGGGATGTTCAATAATTGATCAAAAGTAGCATTATGAGAGATGAATCAGAAATCAATCATTACTTCATTGCTTGGATATATAGAGACAGCTCCATTTAAAATATTTGTCTTGCAAAATTTCTGAGAGAGGAAAAATATATAATTTAACTAAGATGGTAGTTGACAAGCTAAAAGGAGATAAAAACCAAGAAAAAATATGTCCTTGTATTTGTGAGAAACAGGATTTAAACCATCTTATTTTGGGTTATTACAATATTTTTAGGCTTTCACCTCCTACCTTGTAAGAAAAGGGGAAAATGTAAGAATAGATAAATCTAATTTCCCAGTGATCCATATGAAGGTAGGAAAATATGTAAGGTTACTGAGGAATAGGGCATTTGTATAAAAAGCTTTGACTAGTTTTAGGAAAATTTGAGTCTCCATTCCTACTCTCTGTCAAGGGATCAGGAACACCCTCAGGAGCCTGACAGATAAATCTGAGCTCTGAGTTCCATTATTATTCCTGCTTGATGTTGTGCAAGATACTTAACTTTTACATCAGTTTCCTTATGTATAAAATATCTCAATCATTATCTTCAGAATTAATAAAAGGATTAAGTAAGTAATGTGCTCCTAGTGTTTACCCAGTAGCTATGTAAGTGTTCAAAATGGCATTAAGTAGTTATAATAATACCAGTAACAATAACCACATTTCCTTGCTTTGATAAATGTAAGAATGAATAATTATAGAAAAAAGGTGAACAAGAAAGTAGTAGAAGAAAGCATAAATGTGTCAGAACAATACTGCATGCAAAATATTGTTTGGAGATATTTATGGGTAAAATCAGGACTTTGCAATATAAGGTATGTTATTGGCTTTGAACTTTATAGTTTAATCTTTAGGTTATAGTATCTCAGGGTGGGATTTTGACAGGATGAAGAATGAGCAACAAGGAGGAATAAGAAATGGGGAACTGAAGGAACGGTGGGTTTCCTCTTTAAGGGAGGAAATAAGTAAGTTTCATATATACAAGAGATTGTTGTATTACATTCAAAGAGAAGCAAGTGGATCTGGGTATTATCACTGTTGAAGTTTAAGAATATATATCTATAAAGCAGTGTGTGTTGGTGGAGTAGCTGACTGTTTGGATTGGACCTCTCAACCTCTGTTTCACTTTCCTTACATTTGGAAGGTTTGGAGAGGTAAAAATAAATTTCCCAGATTCTTGCAGCTAAGGTTCTAGGTATCAATTAGCTTCTACCAATGAAATATACTCACGTGAGATTAGGACAACAGACTCGTCTCTCTGTTTATGATGGCTGACAAGTAAACTCTACTAGACCTAAGTGTCTGCACGGGATTCATTTGTCATCAGCTTTGTGGGTGGTGACAGTTGTGGTGGCAACAGCAGCACTACAGAAGCAGATATTTCCTGCTCCTGGGTCTGTGTCATGAAGGTGTCACCTTGAAAAGCAGATTTAGTAGTAGTCCCTTGACTTTAGCTTTCTAGCCTTTTAAGTGATTTCTACATTAAACCCAATTTTGCTTGAAAAACCTAGAATGATTTTGTTTTCCTGCACTAAACCTGTGTTGTTTAGGAATTTCTTTTGAAAGAGCTACAGTAAAACATCTTGAACAAACAACTCAAGACCAAGATATATTCCACAGCTCTAAGTGAATCAGAACCCCATCTTAGGAGCCTAACATTAAAGGAGAATGCAGAAAATTAAAAAATAAAGTTGTTTGATGAGTGGACAGATGGGAGTTCTTTAAGAAAATAAGAGAGAATTAATAGGAAAAGGAAATTATTTGAGATGTAACTTGCTTCTAAAAATACACGTGACTTTTACAAATAATTAACAACTAGATGAAAAAAGGTTAATAGAGAATGAATTCTAGAGAGAAAATTAGAGTGATTTTTCAAGTCCTTTACTGTGTACCAGGCATTGTACTAAATGATCTTCAAGCATTTCATTTCAACCTCATAACAACTACTAAGTGCCATTATTATTGTTGCCATTTTGCCAATGCGGAAACTAAAGTTCCCAGGTGTTAGGTACTGTGCTATTTAACACATGTGATAGACCTTGGATTAGAACTCCAAAGGTTTACCTTTAGATCCTGTATCATTAATGACTACCTTATGTTGCCTGTCAATGATCTGTAGGACATATTTTCTGAACATACAACTAGAGAACATGCCAGCTAGAAGAGAACCTGAAATTTGATTTGTCCAGTGGTTCTTACCGGTGGCAATTTTGCACCTGGGGGACATTTGGGAATGTCTGGAGATATTTTTTATTGTCATGATTGAGGGAAGGAGGTGCGTTAGCTGACATTTAGTGAGTAGAGGTCAGAGATGCTACTATATATTCTACTTTGTGCAGAATATTGTCCACAACAAAGAACTATCTGATTGAAAATGTCAATAGTGTCAAGATTGAGAAGCCTGGATTAGCCAAACATTCCCCAAATGGTTTCATGGAACTTCTGTATATGAGGAAAAACAGCTTTGTGGTTTAAAAAAATGAATTTTGTGACATGCTATATAGTCTATTCCCTTTTTGAGTAATCTCTATGAGTATTATATTTTAAATCTTATTTTAACATAGAATTTAAAATTCTGAAGAGTCCTGCAGCAGCAAAGACACCTGTTTACCTTTTACTCCACAGAGAGATTCATAGTTAGGATTGCAGATGGTGGTGTTCACACAAGTCATATGTGACTTACCCAAATTATTGGTAGAAAGAGCCAAAATTACATGATATTCTCTTGACATCAACTCTAGATGCTGTGAATTTTTTTTCCGGCCAAGTATATATACCCCTTAACTTAGAGATGAATATCTGGGCACCTGGTAGCTCAGTACGTTCTGACTCTGGCTCAGGTCATGATCTTGTGGTTCATGCGTCTGAGCCCCGCGTTGTGCTCTGTGCTGACAGCTCAGAGCCTGGAGCCTGCTTCACAGATTCTGTGTCTCCCTTTCTCTCTGTCCCTCCCCTGCTCATACGCTGTCTCCCTGTCCCTCAAAAATAAATAAAACATTAAAATAGTTGAATATCTAAATCAAAACTTATCCAATAAAATGTAATAAACCACAGATTATAAATCCTATTTCATCCAATTAGCAGAAATCAACTAACTTCTGTATACAAAGTTTTATTGTCTCTACCAACACATTCCTCCCAGTTGACGTCAGAGAAAGGATAGAAATGACTATGCACCTAGACAGAGGCTTTATCCATTAATAGTCCATCTTTTACCACTGGGTATAACAAACAGAGTTGGTCTTATAAGCAGGATGGAGGGCTAATGGCAGGTGATAGCCTATAAGGCTGTTTCTGTTTATAAGATTCCTCTCTGGTTATTAAGCTTTATGCCTGCCTCAGCTTTTGTTTTGTTTGGAAAACTGACTATACACACCATCTTAGTTCCTTCTTTACATACTGCCACTGTCCAACATTGTATGTTGGACATACAATGTCCTCATGTTCCCTTGCAGGATCCTTAGAAAAGTAGAGAATAACACAAAGCTATTTAGCAGTGTTTTTCTTGAATTGAAAGACACAGATAAACCATTTTTCCATGAAGTCTAAAAATAACCCATCAGGAAGAACAAAAGCATTGTAATGGTATTTCTCACCATGTTCCAGATTGAATTGGAAGAGAAGTGTCTTCCATGCCAATCCCTGACCAACTCCTTTTCTGCATATCCTAATGGATGGCTTGGCATACCTACGGGTTCCTTCAGACTTGGGCACAAGTGCTTTTTCCTTTGTCATAATGAGATTTAATCAAGCAAAGCCAAAACCATTGCTGCAAGTTAAACACTCCCCAGGGAGGGGGAGCCAAATGACTGGGGGAGTAATGAACCTCTATTTAACTTTCAGATTTTGTTAATAACAGTTTGACTTATACTGGTTGGAGCTAATTAGTTGCTGCAGCTTCTCCATTAGTGGCTTATAAAATGGGCCTTACCTTGTGCATGTTAAGCAATTTTCTCAGTGTGGGTCATTTTAGAGAAAACAGAAGGAAACTAAGTGTCTTAAACATGCATGATTATTGCATTTTGTTGTGGTTTCCTTTTATATGGAGTTTCACAAATGCTTACAGATCCAATTCTGACAACTTCAGAAGCATGTAGTAAGATTAAATAAGTTGGGTTTATTTGGGGACCACCCCAGTTAGTTGTGAGGCATTAAAGAATGAATTTTATATGTATCTCATAGAAGCTAACCCAGACATGATATAAATTCTGTTTTGGTAGCAGTATTGAAAGTAGGATGCTGTTGATATTAAATAATAAGTTGAGCAGAAGTTAAGATGGTAGAACAGCATGGAGACCCTGGTCTTGTCTCATCCCTGAAATGCAGCTAGATCAGGACCAAACTATTGTGAACACTTAGGAAATTGAGTTGAGGATTAACACAATGATATGCATAACTTGAGCCACAGAACTCAGCAGGGACATGGTACAAAGAGGTGAACTGAGGGAGAGAAAAGCCGCAGAGGGTAGGGAGCTGTTTTTGCAGAGAGAAGACAGAGAGAAAGGGCATCGGGATTGATGCAAGAAAGCACTCTCCTGAAAATAGCCAAAGAGAAAGAGTGAAAATACTCGCAGGAGACTCAACAAGAAATCTGTTCCCCAGAACCATTGACAGGAAGAAAGGAGAGTGTTTCAATACCACCAGGGTTCTATAAACACTGGAGTGCCTTGTCTGAAGTTTCAGAGCTCAGTGCATGGCAGTGTTCTGGTGAAGAAGCACAGCGAATTTCCAGGAGCAGGCAGGGGGGTTTGGGGGGTCCACATGCCATGTAGGAAGAAGGAGTTCTCCTACTTGGAGTCATTTGGTAGAGGCCATATGGCCTTCCCACAGGCAAAGGTCCCAGCAGACCCTGGAGAGCAGCCACATTTGCTGGTTTTAGACAAAGATGCCAGAGTGTGGTGAAACCTAGTGATGGCTGTGTGTTATGGTTTTCCATAATCTCTGGGCCTCTGCCACTGAGTGATCACACAAATGTTTTCTGGGGCAAGCTGGCACCCAGCCATTGCTCAGTGAGAACTTCCCCCAGAGTGTTGGTGCAGGTTCAAGCCATAGGGGTCTCTGAAGTGTCGGGTTTTGAAACACAACTCCATCTGAGAGGAAGGTGCTTCCTGGCAGGCAGACAGCTTGGATGTGAACTGGATAAAGTGGTCAAAGACCTGAGACAAAGAAGGGGCATTTGATAGGGTCCTGTGCCAGAGACTAAGGAGATGGGTGAACCCATTTCCTCCTCTCCCTCATTTGTGCCATACTGACCAACCCCAGTAAGCTATGCAGCACCACCTAGTGGAAAATGAAACTGTTACAACAAGACTTGCCCAACTGTGCACTCCAAGTACATCTCCTAGAAGACCAGCACAAGCCTCTCTACCTGCTTAGTGTACGGACTATGGAGGGCTTCATAGTTTGAGTTGTACGGGAAACTGGATGTAACTTCATTCAGGTTTTATTCTGTTTGCTGTTTCACGCATTTGTACATTTTCTTTGCTTCTGGTTTTCCTTAAATTGTATTCTTTTTTCTTCATCTTTCTTGGATACAGAAAGAGAAAATTTTGTTTTTATTTTTGTTTTTTTTTAGTTTTTTATTTAATTTTTTTATTCTATTTTGTTTGATTTAATTTTATTCCATTATGTATTTTTTTAATTTTTCTTTTTTTTCTTTTATTTCCTTTTTCTCTCTATTCTATCAAGCTTCTTTCAATAAGCAGACTAAAGCACACCTAGGATCTAGCTTACTTTATTTGAATTTTTGTTTTGTTTTTAATTTTTAATTATAATTTATTTATTATTTTTTTCTTCCTCCAAAATGACAAAATGAAGGGATTCACCCCAAAAAAAAGCTCAGGAAGAAATTATAGCTAGGGGCTTACTCAACACAGATACAAGCAAGATGTCTGAACCAGAATTTAGAACCATGATAATAAGAATACTAGCTGGTGTTGAAAAAAAGCATAGAATCCCTTTCCGTGGAGATAAAAGAAGTAAAATATAGTCAGGTCGAAATTAAAAATGCTATAATTTAGATGCCAATCTTGAATGGATGCCACAACAGCAAGGATAGACAAAGCAGAGCAGTGAATCAGTGATATAGAAGAAAAAATTATGGAGAATAATGCATAAAAAAGAGGGAAACAAAGTCAAGAAATCACGATAAAAGACTTGGAGAACTCAGTGAGTTATTAATAAGGAATAATATCCTAATCATAGAAGTCCCAAAACATAAAGAGAGAGAAAAAGGGGCAGAAGGTTTATGTGAGCAAATTATAGTGGAAAACTTTCCTAATCTGGGGGAAGACACAGACATCAAAATCCAGGAAGCACAGAGAATTCCTATTAGATTCAACAAAAACTGACCATCATCAAGGCATATCATAGTCAAATTCACAAAATACACAAAGAATTCTTAAAGCAGCAAGGTAAAAACAAAAACAAAATGTCCTTAGCCAATAAAGGAAGACACATCAGGTTTGCAACAGACCTATCCACAGGCCAGAAAGGAGTGGCAGGATATATTCAACATGCTGAATTGGAAAAATATACAGCCAAGAATTCTTTATCCAGCAAGGCTGTCATTCAAAATAGAAGGCAAGATAAAGAGTTTCCCAGACAAAAATCCAAAAGAGTTCATAACCACTAACCAGTACTGCAAGACATTTTAAGGGGGACACTTTGAGTGGAGAAAAGATCTATAAAACAAAAACGACCAAAAGCAACAAAGACTAGAAAGGACCAGAGAACATTACCAGAAACACCAACTCTGTAGGCAACACAATGGCACTAAATTCATATCTTTCAGTATTTACTCTAAATGTCAATGGACTAAATGCTCCAATCAAAAGACATAGGTATCAGAATGGATAAAAAAAAAAACCAAGACCCATCTCTATGGTGCTTACAAGAGACTTATTTTATTTTATTTATGAAATTTATTGTCAAATTGGTTTCTATACAACACTCACTGCTCATCCCAACAGGTGCCCTCCTTAATGCCCATCACCCACCCTCCCCTTCCTCCTACCCCCCATCAACCCTCAGTTTATTCTTAGGTTTTAATAGTCTCTTATGGTTTGGCTCTCTCCTCTCTAACTTTTTTTTCCTTCCCCTCCCCATGGTCTTCTGTTAAAAAAAATAGATCGACCCTATGACCCAGCAATAGCACTGCTAGGAATTTACTCAAGGAATACAGGAGTGCTGATGCATAGGGACACTTATACCCCAATGTTTATAGCAGCACTTTCAACAATAGCCAAATTATGGAAAGGGCCTAAATGTCCATCAACTGATGAATGGATAAAAAAACATTGTGGTTTATATACACAATGGAATACTACTTGGCAATGAGAAAGAATTAAATATGGCCTTTTGTAGCAACGTGGATGGAACTGGAGAATGTTATGCTAAGAGACTCATTTTAGACCTAAAGACACCTGCAAATTGAAAGTAGGAGTTTGGAGAACCATCTATCATGCTAATGGTCACCAAAAGAAAGGTGGAGTAGCCATACTTACATCAGACAAACTAGATTTTAAAATAAAGACTATACCAAGAGATGAAGAAGGGCATTACATCATAATTAAGGGGTCTGTCCACCAAGAAGAACTAACGATTGTAAATATTTATGCCCCCAACATGAAAACCCCCAAATATATAAATAAATTCATCACAAACATAAACTCATTGATAATAATACCATAATAGTATGGGACTTCAAATTTTTTCTTGTGGCTGACTTCATAGTTTTATGGTCTGAAAATATGCAAGGTATGATGTCTATTTTTTGCATTTGTTGAGGGCTAATTTGTTGAGGGCTAATCAGTATGTGATCTATTCTGGAGTATATTCCACATGCACTTGAGAAGAGTGTGTATTCTGCTACTTTAGGATGGAAGTTTCTGAATATCTGTTAAGTCTACCTGGTCCAATGCGCCATTCAAAGCCATTATTTCCCTGTTGATTTTCTGCTTACATCATCTGTCCATTCCTGTAAGTGAAATTGAATTAATAATAAAAAAATATCCCAGTAAGAATCCAGGGCTGAATGGCTTTTCAAGGGAATTCTACCAAACATTTAAAGCAAAGTTAAGACCTATTTTCTGAAGCTGTCCCAAAAAATAGAAATGGAAGGAAAACTTCCAAACTCATTCTATGAGGTCAGCATTACCTTGATTCCAAAACCAGACAAAGACCCCACTAAGAAGAAGAGCTACAGACCATTTTCCTGATGAACATGGATGCAAAAATTCTCAACAAGATGATAACCAGATCCAACAATACATTAACATAATTATTCACCATGATCTAGTGGGATTTATTCTTGGGATGCAGAGTCGGTTCAATATCCACAAATCAATCGATGTTATATATCATGTTAGAAAGGATAAGAATGACATGATCTTCTCAATAGATTCAGAAAAAGAATTTGGCAAAATACAGCATCCTTCTTTGATAAAAACCTTTAAGAAAGTAGGGATAGAAGGATCATTATATAAAGATTATAAAGGTCATATATGAAAGACCCACTGATAATATCCTCAATGGGGAAAAACTGAAGCTTCCCCCCTAAGGTCAGGAACATGACAATAACCACTGTTATTCAACATAGTGTTGGAAGTCCTAGCCTTAGCAACCAGACAACACAAAGAAATAAAAGGTGTCCAAGTTGGCAAGGAGGAAGTCAAATTCTCACTCTTTGCAGACAATATGATACTCTATGTGGAAAACCCAACAGACTCCATGAAGAAATTGCTAGAACTGATCCATGAATTAAGCAAAGTCACAGGATATAAAATCAATGTAAAGAAGTTGGTTGCATTTCTATACACCAATAATGAAGCAGCAGAAAGAGAAATCAAGGAATCAATCCCATTTACAATTGCATCAAAAACCATAAAATACCTAAGAATAAACCTAACCAAAGAGGTTAAAAAAAATCTATACACTGAGAATTAGAGAAAGCTTATGAAAGAAATTGAAGACACAAAAAATGGGAAAACCTTCCATATTCATGGATTGGAAGAACAAATATTGTTAAGATGTAGATACTACCCAAAGCAATCTACATATTCAATGCAATCCCTATCAAAATAACACCAATACTCTTCACAGAGCTAGAATAAGCAATCCTAAAATTTGTATGGATCAGAAAAGACCCCAAATAGACAAAGCAATCCTGAAAAAGTAAACCAAATCTGGAGGCATCACAATTCCAGACATCAAGCTGCATTACAACATTGTAATCATCGAGATAGTATGGTACTGGGACAAAATCACATAGATCTATAGAACGGAAAAGAGACCCCAGAAATGGACCAAAAAAATGTATGGCCAACTAATCTTTGACCAAGCAGGAAAGAATATCCAATAGAAAGAAGACAGTCTCTTCAGCAAATACTATTGGGAAAACTGGACAGGGACATGTAGAAGAATGAACCTGGCCCACTTTCTTACACCATACACAAAATAAACTCAAAATGGATGAAAGACCTAAATGTAAGCCATCAAAATCCTAGAGGAGAAAACAGGCAACAACCTCTCCGACCTCAGCTGTAGCAACTTCTTACTTGACATGTCTCCAGAGGCAAGGGAAGCAAAAGCAAAAATGAACTGTGGAGACCTCATCAAGATAAAAAGCTTCTGCACAGCGAAGGAAATGATCAGCAAATCTAAAAGGCAACCAATGGAATGGGAGGAGATATTTGCAAATAACATATCAGACAAAGGGTTTGTATTCAATATCCATAAAGAACTTATGAAACTCAACACCTAAAAAACAAATTATCCAGTGAAGAGATGGGCAAAAGACATAAACACTCTTCCAAAGAAAACCTCCAGATGACCAACACACACATGAAAAAATGTTCAACATCATTCATCATGGAATTACAAATCAAAACTACAATGAGATACAACTTCATACCTATCAGAATGGCTAACATTAACAACTCAAGCAACAACAGATGTTGGTGAGGATGTGGAGAAAAAGGAACCCTTTAGCACTGTTGGTGGGAAGGCAAACTGGTGCATCCACTCCTGAAAACTGTATGGAGATTCCTCAAAAAATTAAAAATATAACTACCCTACAACCCAGCACTTTTATTTCTAGGTATTTATCCAAAGCATACGTGAGTACCGATTCGAAGGCACATGCACCCCAGTGTTTATAGCAGCACTATTAACAAAAGTAGAAGTATGGAAAGAGCCCAAATGTCCACCCACTGATGAATGGATAAAGATGTGGTATATATAATAATATACAATGGAATATTACTCAAAAATAATGAAATCTTGCCATTTGCTACACTGTGGATGGAACTAGAGTGTATTATGCTAAGCAAAAGAAGTCAGTCAGAGAAAGACAAATATCATGTGACTTCACTCATATGTGGAATTTAAGATACAAAATAGATGAATATAAGGGAAGGGAAGCAAAAATATAAAAACAGAGAGACAAACCATAAGAGACTCTTAAATACAGAGAACAAACTGAGGGCTGCTGACAGGGTGTTGGGTAGGGGGATGGGCTAAATAGGTGATGAGCATTAAGAAGGGCACTTGTTGGGAAGAGCTCTGGGTGTTATATTGTAAGTGATGAATCACTATACTCTTGAAATCATTATTACACTATATGTTAACTACCTTGGATTTAAATTTAAAAATTAAATTAAAAAATAAAAATAGAAAAAAAACTAGGTAAAACAAAAAAAGTAAGTTGAAGCTGCTATAGAATGAAAGGTATTCACTATATTGTTAGGCTTATGATGTTTGACATTGGTCCCAAAGCAGACTGTTTCCACTGTTCATATTGTCTCCCAGAATTGTATTCTCAAATAAAACCAGGGAAAGAGCTTGATTACAACACAGCATTTAAAAAACACTGAAAAAGCGATCACATAATATCAGGGCAAGGGGCAAGGAAACCGTGGTCATGACCCCAGGCCCTCCTGATTTTAGAAGATGTTTATAGTAGTTGTGGAACGTGCCTTGAGACCAGGGTATTTTAAATCCAAATATGGTATTCTAAACCTCAATATCACTGTATTGTAAACTGAATTTGGAGGTGGATGCCATACAAACTAGGAGTGGAAGCCAGAAGGGAGCAGAGTGATGCTATGGATCCTGGAGTATAGGTGTGTTTCCCTCAGCCCAGTCTCTCCTTTTAGCCCAGGCTGATCTTGAAATCTCCTTAGATCTCTGGTCTGATGTTTTGTGTTTATATGGTCCTTACCACATATCTTAATTTTCTGTGTCTTTCTTCTCAATTTCTAAAGATTTAGAATCTGATATTTATGGTATTTGGGGTTCTATAATTAATAGATTAACATGCTATTAGGATATATTTTGCTAGATAGCTTGATTTCCTAATAGGAAGGGCTCTTGGCTATTTTACGTCCTGGGCATCTGATGGAACAGGACAAAATTGAGGAAGGAATAGTGGGAAGGGACTTGCGTTGGTCTTGATTTAGAAGGAGCAAAATTAGATTCACAATGCCATCTACTAAGCCTAGTAATATACCAACATAAATAGCATAAGCAGGCAAAGTTAAGTAAGCTGGGTCCTGAAGTTGAGTACTTTCCTACTGCATCCATTCCTAAAGTCTGTAAAACCGTCGTTTTTACAGGTGTCACATCTTAAAATCCAAAATGTGATATATTCAACTATATTACAAATGTTAAATTAAGCAAGATATACCCATGGGTTGTAACCTCTCCATCTCTGGTGCCAGAATGTAGATGTTCTTAACAAACAGAATGAAAAACTAATTTGTTGACATACATAATGCGATGCACTTTTATTTCTGGTTGTTCATTTAACATTAATGAAATGGGTTAATCCTTCAAGTGACACTGAAATCCCTCTGTGTGGCCATCAGTGTATCTGATAGTTAACAATCCAATGCTTACCCATCTAATGAGTGACGTGCCTGGGAAAGTAGTCCTTAGTCCTCAGGGAAGATGATGCCTACACACTGTTTTTGGGCACTGAGGATGCAAAACCTATATTCTAAAGAGACACATGAATACTTTTTATGGGTATTGAAGGGTTTGTATAACATATACAAATGCTCCAGTGGCTATTATTAATCACACTAAAGTCTACTGTTCAAGTAGAAAGTTTTGGATCCCCGAGTAATAGAAATATGTCTTCATTTACATAGTACTACCCTCTATTCTGTCTCTATTGGTGCCAGAGGTGGACCATTAAGGTCTCTTTAGAGTCAACTGAAAAGTATGTACTCTATTTGGGTGCCCCTAGCACTGGGATATTAGTATAGTTCAAGATTTTATAACCTAATCCTACATTGCCCTCAGGACCAGAAGAGGCCCACTGCTGGGAAAGGTCCTGGTATTCATAAAGTTTGAATACTCTCTACTATTGAATCTTTACCTCTTAAGGATTTATTTATTAAAACCAGCCCTGATTGATTTAGGTCTAATTATGGTAAATAAATGAAGAGATGAGGTCAGGGTACATAATTTTTAGAATTATTTCATTAACCTGGTAGTTTATTAATTATAGAATTAATATACGCCTTTGGGCAAAATAATCCACTCAGAAAAGAAAAATAAAAAATACAAATTAAAAGTTTCCTCCCCCCACTCAAAAAACTTAGTCTTTCACTCCCAAGAGACAACTAGTGTTAACAGCTTTTTGGTTTTCTTTTGATGTGGTTATCTTGTCTCTTTAAGCAGTGAACTCCTAGATCTGTTCTGTACCTATCATCAATACATAAAATTTTTGAAATGACAATGAAAATTGGAGATGCATAATATTTAACCATTTAACCATTAAACACCTACCCTTCCCAAGTTTACTGCCTGTTAGAACACATGTATAAATGTGTGAGCAAGTATTCCATTTCTCTTTTGACTTATATTAATTCAAATAATAAGTTTATTTCTTGCATCAATTTTAGAATGAATCTGTTGCTCTTCACTTAATGAAAGATGTGGAAATAGGGTACTTACTGTTCTTTACTAACAATCCCATTAATCCTTTTCCTTTTTTTTAGTCATTTTGTTATTTTACATCAAGGGTTATAACATCACATTATATTTTGTGTCTATAATTGAATTTTGTATTGTGTTTGTGGTTTGTTTTTAAAACATGATATCAGTATAAAACTCCAAGCACAATTCACTACAGAACGAATAGAATGAGTGTATCTTTAGTAAGAGAGGAAAATATAATCTCATGTCATTAAAAGTTACTGCTTAAAGAAGAATCTATCTAGTGTCAATAATTCATGAACTTCCATGTGTAGATCTGGTTCAGTACTATCTTTCTTTTAAGCATGTAAACAGAATTGTTTTACATTTGTTCCTAATATGTCATTGACTGTTAATGGTTTGGATCTACACATCTATGGAAAATGTTTTTCATCAAAATTTTGAAAATGTAATTTTTCTGTAGATCCAGTATTCCTAAAATGAAGTCTAATAGTCTGGAATAAGTAACTTGTTTTACTTTTAAGAAACCTTATAATGTTCTCTTTATCCTTGTAGTTGTAAAAAATCATGAATGAATGTCCATTTATGGTATTTTTGATGTTAATTTTTTCCTTTCTCAAATTTTTATTTAAATTCCAATTAGTTAACACAGAATGTAATATTAGTTCAGAGTAAAATTTAGTGATTTATCATTTACATGTAACACCCAGTGCTTATTACAGGTGCCCTCCTTAATCCCCATCATCCATCTAGACCATCCCCTGCCCACCTCCCTCCATCAACCCTGTTTTTTCTCTAGAGTTAAGAGTCTGTTTTCTGGTTTGCCCCTCCCTCTCTGTCTCTTTTGCCATTAATTCTATTTCAGATCACCTAGACATTTAATATTTGATAATGTTTTCCCTTAGATCCATTGTTTCTCTTATTATTTGCTCCTTTCCATTATTTCTGCTTTTTCATTCTGGAACTCTTATTGGAAATAAGTTGAAAACCTGTAACTAATTTTTCACATATTTACTTTGCATTATCCAATTTCTTTGTTCTTTGTTTCTCTATGTTTTGGACGTTTATTTCAACTATATTATCAGATAATCATCTTTTTTATTCGTGTCCATTTTGTTATTCAAATGATCTACTCTTTAAAAAACTTAAATTTTTTAAGTATATGTTGTGTAATTAATATATGCCAAGTATATATTGTGTAATTAATATATGCCACATTATATAATTATTTTATAAATATGATGTATATGGACATATACATTTTTAGTCACAGAGTAATCCATCTAAAACAATCCTGTTTTATGAGTACATTTTTAAAATTTTGTGACTGTTTACTGGCTTGTCTGTTTTTCTCAGGCAGTGGTCCTTCTTTATTCTTTGTTGGCATTCTCTTTCAAATTTATTTATTTTTTCTTCTTAAATGCTTAACAATTTTGAGATGTCTTTGAATATCTGTGAACAAAGAATTATGTTAGAAGAAGATTATAAAGGAAAATGCAATCATGGTGGGTGCCTATCCCCTGCCTAAGCTGGGAGGGTTTATTTTTTTTTAACAGAAATCCTGTATGAAGTGAAATCATGTCCTGCAGTTTTTCTTTGCTATTAGGAAAAGTAGGAATTTCTAACTAGACAATTGCATCATCACTGGAAGCGCAATATACAAAATTGATGGCTCTTTCCAGGAAAAAGAAATCTCATTTTGATACAAAATCCAAGTCTGTCAATGTTATTTTTAGTTTGGAATAGTTGTAACTCATAAAATATCAGATAAAAATAAGGAATTATACTTCATGGTTGATATTATTTTAGTGTGCTTCATGTTCAAAAATGTTGTCAATATGTTTGGGTATCTAATCCCACTGATATGAACATTCTGTGAAAAGGCACATTTGTCTAGGTCTGGGTGTACAGCACTAAATCGAGTCATTTATTCATTTATTTGACTAGTATTTGCCCCATTTCTGCTATGTGCCAGGCATGTCACTGCAATCTGGGTTTATAGTGGTGAACAAAGTACAGTGGATCTCTTTCCATGGTGGATGAGTAAGATAGAAAACACACATACAACCAGTAAGTTACAGATGTAATATATGAAGGGAAATTATAAGGTTTTAAGAGAAAGCAAATGAATATGAGTAATCAAATATCATCTTTTAAAGAAGTGGTATTTAAACTCAATAAAATTAGGAGGAGAAGAGAAGGGCCTCTGATAATGTGTGGTCATGTGGACATTTTGGAAAGATGAAAATGGCAGATAAGAAAACCTGGTGTAGGACTAGACAGATCTACATCGTGGGATTGCTCAAAGGGCAATGTCATTTGGAGAGAAGAAAATTTTGCAAGGCAAGCTTAGAGAGCAAGAGAGAGGCCACAACATGGAGGACTTTGTCCTAAGGAAAATTAAAAGTTACTGGATATTTTATTTTATTTTATTTTGTTTTGTTTTGTTTATTTATTGAGAGAGAGAGAAGGGCAGGGAGAGCATAGGCAGACGAGGGGCAGAGAGGGAGAGAGAAAATGCCAAGCAGGATCCACACTGTCCGTGCAGAGCTCCACACAGGGCTCGATCCCAGGAACTGTGAGATCACGACCAAGAGTCAGATGCTTAACTGACTGAGCTAGCCAGGCACCCTGGATTATTTTAAATGTGTGAGTAGAGTGATCAGATTTGCAATTTAAAAAAGAATTTATTTCATTGTGGATGATGAATAATAAATGGAATATAATTGAGAGTCCAGAAATAAACCTACATGTCTGTGATAAATTGCTTTTCAACAAGGGTACAAAATACTTCATTGGAGAAACAATGTTGTGTTTTTTTTTTTCATCCAAGGATTTGGGTAACTTTTATCCATATTTAATCCAGATGTCATGCTATACTCAAAGATTAACTCAAAGTGGGTCAAACCTAAATGTAAGAGATACAACCGCAGAAGTCTTAAAAGTAAACATAAGCCTGTGACATTGAATTAGGCTATAATTTCTCAGATATGACACCAAAAACCTGTCACCAAAGGAAAAAAATTAGGGAAATTGGATTTCATCAACATTAAAAACTTTTTTTAAGTTTATTTATTTATTTTGAGACAGGTGGGAAGGGGCAGAGAGAGACGGAGGGAGAGAGAATCCCAAGCAGGCTCTGCCCTGTAAGAACAGAACCTGATATGGGTCTCAAATTCATGAACTGTGAGATCATGACTTGAGCCAAAACCAAGAGTCAGACACTTAATCAACTAAGCCACTCCAGCAACCCGACATTAAAAACTTTTTAATGTCAAAAGGCACTATCAAGGAAGGGAAAAAACAAACCACAAAATAAGATAAAATATTTGCAAATCATGACTGATTAAGGTCCAGTATTCAAATATAAAAAGAGGTCTTATAGGGGCGCCTGGGTGGCGCAGTCGGTTAAGCGTCCGACTTCAGCCAGGTCACGATCTCGCGGTCCGTGGGTTCGAGCCCGCGTCAGGCTCTGGGCTGATGGCTCAGAGCCTGGAGCCTGTTTCCGATTCTGTGTCTCCCTCTCTCTCTGCCCCTCGCCCGTTCATGCTCTGTCTCTCTCTGTCCCAAAAATAAATAAACATTGAAAAAAAAAATTAAAAAAAAAAAGGGTTCTTATAGCTCAACAATAAAAGACAATCCAATTTAAAATATGAGCAAAGGATTTGAACAGATTTTTCTTCAAAGGAGACAGACAACCAATAAGCAAGCACAGGGAAAGGACATCATTAATCATTAGGGAAATTCAGATCAAAACCATAGTAAGTCACTGCTTTATACCCATAGGATGGCTGTAATCAATGGATGAAAAATAGCAAGTCTTGGTAAGTATATAGTGAAATTGGAAGGTTTATGCAATGTTGGTGGCAATAAAAAAATGGTCCAGCCACATTGGAAAGTTTCTTCAAAAATTTAAACAGAGGGGCACCTGGGTGGCTCAGTCAGTTAAGCGTCCGACTGTTGGTTTTGGTTCAAGTCATTATCTCATGGTTTGTGGGTCCGAGCCCCACATCAGGTTCGAACATATTTATCAAACACAAATTGCTTGAGATTCTTTCTCTCCTTCTCTCTGCACCTCCCCTGCTTGATCACTCTCTCTCCAAATAAACACATAAACATTAAAAAAATTAAACAGAATTAATGTATGACCCAGCAATTCCTCTACTGTGTATGTATGTGTGTGTATACATACATATATATATGCATATATATGTATATATGTGTGTGTATGTATATGTATACATATATTCAAAAGAATTGAAAACCTACTCCCGACACAAAGCTTGTACAGAGATGTTCATAAGTAGCATTATTCATAATAGTCAAAATATGAAAACAACCCAAATGTTCATCAGTTGGTGAATGGATAAATAAAATATGGCATATCCATACATACATGATTCCATTTCCATGAAACGTCCAGACTAGGCAAATCCATAGAGATGGAAAGTAGGTTCGTGGTTGCAGGGGCTGGGGGAAGGGAAGAATGAGGAGCAGCTGATAATGGACATAGGGTTCCTTTTGAGGTCGTGAAAATATTTTGGAATTTGTTACACAAACTTGTGAATATACCAAAACTTTCTGAATTGTATACTTTAAGAGAGTGGATTTTGGATGTATGTGTATTTGTTTCCTAGGGATGTCCTAACCAATAACCCCAACTTGAAACCACAGAAATGTATTCTTTCTCAGCTCTGAGGGCTGAGTCCAAAATCAAAATGCTGGCAGGGGCATACATTCTCTGAAGGCTCGGGGGAAGAATCCTCCCTAGCCTTTTCTGGCTTCTGGTGGGCCTGGCTGTTCCTTCTGGATTCTAATCTCTGCTACCTCCTCCCTTGTGTGTCCGTGTGTCCACTCTCCTTCCTTCCTATTATAAAGGTATTGGTTACTGGATTTAAGGCCTTCCCTCAGTCCTACCTTATTTTATTCTGAGATACTATTTTTTTTTTTATAAATTTTTTTTTTTTAACATTTATATTTGAGACAGAGAGAGACAGAGCATGAACGGGGGAGGGTCAGAGAGAGGGAGACACAGAATCTGAAACAGGCTCCAGGCTCTGAGCCGTCAGCACAGAGCCCGACGCGGGGCTCGAACTCGCGGACCGCGAGATCGTGACCTGAGCTGAAGTCGGACGCTTAACCGACTGAGCCACCCAGGCGCCCCCTGAGATACTATTTAAATCTGTCCAATTCCCATATAAGGTCACAATTTTGAGGTTTGAGTGGACATGAATTTAGGGGGGGACTCAATTCAATCCTCTATAGTATGTAAATTACATCTCCAGTTTTTAAACACATAGATATTAGGGACTACAAAATAGTTAAAAATCAAATGCCTACTTCAGGTCCTGCAGTTTTGTCAAAGCCTTCCTTAATTATTCAAGATGAGGAAACAGGCTCTGTTAAATTTCATATTCTCAGGGCCATAAACAAGGAACCAAAAAATACTTGTATTTAGGCAATAATGATCAAGTGAGTGACTGCACTGGCCAGAAATGTGAACAAAATAGACTAAATCCCAGCAATTATGGAGCTTATAGTCTTAACCATGTCTTAAACCAAAAAGCAACGTAATGGTGGTTTTAAAAGATTGCTATGTTTTTCTTTCAGTGTAACATTTTATGTTACAGGTTATGTAGTTATATGTGTATTCCTTCAGTTATATGGTCTTTTCCTGTGGTGTATATATAAAACCATTATTTGAGCACCGTTGTGCCAGGCACTGTATCAAGCCTGTGTTCACTTAATTTCTTAACAACAATCTTATAAAATGCGTACCTCATATTATCTTAAAATTCTGGATTAAAAAATACAAGATACTATATGTAGCCAAACAACTCTCTTGCGGTCACACAACCGTAGAGTTTCAGAATTTATTTTCTGACGTGGATTTCAACTTGATGCATCTTTATTGTTCACTGACAACATGCAAGTTTTTATCTGATTGAAGAGTAATTAATTGTCCTAAAGGAAAATGTTTTTTTTTTTTTTTTTTTTCTGCTAGCACATAGTCTCCTTTTAACATGACACATTTCAGGATGTAATTGTGTTGAATTGCCATTTGGTCATGCTTTTCACATCGCAATTCACTCTTTAATGTGTTTTCATTTGATTCCCACAGCAAGGCTGAAACAGTGTTTAATAGGAATTATTATCCCCATTTTACAAATGAAGAAAAGAAGGTTCATGTAGAGGTTACTTGGCTAGCCCATGGGCTTACATTTACTAGGAAGCTGACTCAATTGGCTTTAAGTCCAGTTATATCATCCACAATATTATGTCCATCTACGTCTCTAATGTTTCATTAAGGCTGTGAATAATTCATACAAGTAAACTTTATTAATAATGATTTCCCCACTCTGTCAGATAATGAAACACTATAAAGTTCTCTACTTTTATCTCACAGGAATTGTTCTACTCTGAGCTGTCCTCACAAATTTCATTGTCCGTCATTACAATGCTGCCCTAGATCTCAGGGGAGAGAAACTTCCCATTCCTTCAACAACCCAAGGATAAAAGGGACTAGAGGATACAATGCCCAAACAATTATAAATGGAGACCTAAGGTATCCTGATTGGACACACACTAAAAGGGGGTGACAGACTTAATGTGTTAGGAAAATGGAGACAAGAATTGAATTTATTTCATGCCATTCTGCTTTGGCTCTGAATAGAGTCAAAGCTAAGATGTCAGAGTTGGCTGTAAGAAAGAGGAGGCTGGTGAGCTGGCATGTAAAATTAGGGAAAAGGAAGAGATCCTTGTAAGCATGAAATTTACAACTCTAAAGGGTTCAATGGAGCTCCCTCCCCTGGGCAATTAATGAAGGTTCCTCACAAACACGCATTGGCAGATGGGTGGCTCTGAACCCAGCCTTTCCTGAGACTGATCAATAATTGTAGCAACTTCAGCTGATCTGGGAGTAGGGGGCCCTGGGAAGAGTAACAATAGAAAGCGTGGATTTCTGAGACATAATTTCAGAGCAGATTCAGCAGTTTAAAACGCATGGTTCGAAAGAGTCTCAGAGGAAATGGCCTTTCACTAATGGGAGATTGTGAAAAGCAAGTAAGCAGAGCTGAGGTTTTGAAATATTTACCTTGAGGGTAAGACTCGAAAAGTCCCCATCTGACTATAAGACGTTTGGGGCTGGACTTTAAAGCCCCCTGGGCAGCTTTAAGTTTCCCCTAAGGTGGAGGCAGTCTCCCCAGGCTATCATAAAACATCTTTGGTTTCACTAATAAAAAATAATGATTTTCTAAGTTTTCCTTTTCAGTGTGGGTTTAATTGCCTAGAAACACACTGTACCCCAGGGTTCCACCCACTGAGGGTAGGGTCTTATTTTCATACATCATAAAAATCTGTTTAATTTTCCATTTCACTCATAGAATTTTTCGATAGATTTTAATTATCTTAGCAGACTCCTAAGTATCGACATTATCTCAAAAATCCGATTTTGCCTTAAAAATAATCAAACATAAATTTCTACAAGCTGTACTTGTTACTTTATTAAAAGAGAACCTTCAGGTTGGGTTTTGAGTTTGTCCAAAAATCTCACCATACATTTCCCCAATCCGTGCGTGTACATACACATCGGGAGGGTTGATCACCCACCTAATTGTTCTCAGCGAGGTGCTGAGAGCCCGGTGAGCAATTAAGTTTGTACTAAGTAAATGAATGAGTGAAGCAAGGTCCCATTTGATCTACCAAGATTTTCAAAGATGTGGCTTTCAGGAAGGCTTTGAATTCTGTTAATGCGCTCAAGACACCAAACATTACACCATCAGGAGAAATCATATCTTTGATTTTCAAAACGCATCATATCATTGTGAAATCTATAGCGTTTAAGGTCCTAATTGGGTACACAAAGTAGATACTTCACAAATTTCAAAATGATTCTGAAAGTCAGATGGCTTTTTTTTTTTAATTTTTTTTTTCAACGTTTTTATTTTATTTTTGGGACAGAGAGAGACAGCATGAACGGGGGAGGGGCAGAGAGAGAGGGAGACACAGAATCGGAAACAGGCTCCAGGCTCTGAGCCATCAGCCCAGAGCCCGACGCGGGGCTCGAACTCACGGACTGCGAGATCGTGACCTGGCTAAAGTCGGATGCTTAACCGACTGCGCCACCCAGGCGCCCGAAAGTCAGATGGCTTTAACCACATGTTACTGATAGGAAGCTGAAGCCCAGAGAGGGAAGAGAATTCCCTGGGTTCATCCAGCCAGAAGGTAGCTGAGCCTGTATAGATGTCCACTTCTTCATTCTGTGATACTCTAAAGCCTCGGTTCTTTGCAGCAGGCTGGGCTCTCTCTCTCCCTCGATTACCATTTTATGATGCTCGGAGAAATATCTTGCTATTTGTTTCTATATTTTGGATTCCAGGATAAATGTGTTACCATATCAAAGCCAAATTCCCACTGCTGTTATTCCCCATAGCCTCTTCACAAAACAATGAGCTGAACATGCCATCCTAGGCCCTTTCTCTCACTTTTGTATTCTAGCAGCTGGAAGAATCCGTGTTCGGTCTCCTTGTAAACATGAGAAAACCCTGCCCTTTCATTTGGACAGTGCCTCAGAACAAGTGATTTTTGTGACAGGGTTTATGATTTTGGTCTGGTGAATGAATAAAATTGCAGACTTACAGGATTTGGCCGTTCTTCCATCTTAAATGTAAAATGTTTCTAAAGCCGGTGTTCCTGCCTCACAAATGATAGTCGAAGTGTGCAGCCCTGTGATACCAAAGCTTAATGTGGCCAGACCTTGAACTTTCTGTCTCCATCTGACTTTCTAACATTCAGCGGCTAGAATACAAAACGGTCTGCTGAGGCTCTGCCTCCCGGGTGTCGGCAAGAGCAAATGCTGAAGGTCTTTCAACTCAGTGGGCTTCACACAAACTATACCCCAGAGAGAAAATCTAAGCAGTGCTTCCGGCAGGTGCATGATGTGGTTCAGAAGCAGCAAACATTTGATGCACGAGCAGGAGGCACTAAAATAGAGGCTGGGGAAGAAAGGAGGGATCAAGCAGTGATGGGAGCAGTATTGCGTCTGAGTTCCAACGTTCGTGCTGCTTCGCCAGCCGTCTCTTCCCCGCGCTTTCAGGTTCAAAACGGATCAGAGGGAGCAGGTGAGGCAGAGGGCGCAGTGTGGAGCAAACCGATCCCAAAACATCCTGGAGAAGGAAGGGGGCATTGCTCCTTCCAAGGAGGGGAGAAGGAGACTTGCCTCCCACAAAGCAAGAGCTTTCCGGGACCTTGTGATTAGCTCAAAGGGCACAAGGCATTAAGTGGGTATTTTCTGATATCCTTTGCAGAGCAGTGGAAGAAATGGGTGGTGGTGGTGTCGCTGCTGCTGGATTTTTTCCCCTCCAGCTTCATCATCTTTTCCCTTCTTTCTTAACACACACACACACACACACACACACACACACACACACACACACCTTGTTGTTCTGAAATAAGCTTGACAGATTTTGTAACAAAAGGTTTTGAACACACCGTGCAGGTAAAATTTAGCCTGTGTGCTGCTCTCTAACTGATTTTAAGT
This sequence comes from Herpailurus yagouaroundi, assembly GCF_014898765.1. NCBI lineage: Eukaryota > Metazoa > Chordata > Mammalia > Carnivora > Felidae > Herpailurus > Herpailurus yagouaroundi. The sequence continues at coordinate 17,727,794 of NW_024412419.1, read as the reverse complement.
GACTGCTAAGACTGGGGCGGTTTTCAGGGGGTGGCGGGGGGGGGCATGGGGGGATGAATTTCATGGATTTAGGGACTGTCTGGTGGTATGTGTTTGCTCACCACAGGACCTTGGGCATCCTTTTTGAAACAAAAGCCTTCTATGTGAATACCTGGTGATCAGAAACCTTTTATTATCTGCCTGTTTCATCACCCCGTAATGAAGACTGTGGCAGGAATCTAGGGATTCAAATGGCAATCAGCACAGCACAGGACCCATGGCAATGAAAACAGAACTCCATGAAGTCAACAAGCATTCAGGTGTACTGTGAGCCCTGCTTAGCTCTCAGGGAGCAGTTGGAAATACAAAAATGGACTTAGCATAGTGTTTATTCTTGTTGGCTACCTCTTCTAGATAGATTTCCTTTCATTTTATGTAATTTGTTTATATAGTGATATTAGTCCCCAAACATAACTCCTTTAAGGAAAAGTCAGATTGGGCCAAATAAACTAACTGCAAGGCAGCTGTTAGCTGAACACTGTTTTGATACTTGTTAATACAGATCTTCCCGAAGGTTGTGTATCAGGTGGGCTAAAGTTGCTAGCTGTATCGATCCTCTCGGTCCCTGTGGAGGCTGGGACAAGCCTTGAGGCTGCCGTAGCCCCTGGGCTTGTCACCCTTGGCTTCAAACAGTCTCATCAAATTGCCACAGTGTGCTGTACAAATATTAGCATATTCTGAGTATACGATGTCATTAAGGCCTACGCTACCTTCTAAACTCTAGACATTTGATGTCAACAGACATACAAAGGAATAAACAAAATAGTGGGAGCCTTTTCTAGTTCCGCAAGACTGGATTCATACTGCTCAAGAGGCAAATTTTGTCAAAAATTGTCCTGAAACTTTAGATAATTTCTACATGTGGGAATCAATAGTAGCAGCCCTTTTGCAGCTTAATTTTTCCCCCACAAAAGATTACCTGTTTGAGAATTATTGATAAGATACGTGTAGATGATTGATCCATTTGAAGCACTGCCAGTTATACAGCTGACTGTGTCTCTCCATTTTATTTCACTCCGATGGTCATTTAGACTCACAATTTTCACTGTAAGTGACGATGGTGCTATGAATATCTGTATGCAGATATGGTGGAGATACTTCAGGGAAATGGTTCATGGGTGGGGGGTACACTCTCCTCCTAGGATGTGTTTGAAATTGCATGTGTGAGGCTTGTTCCTTGTGATGGCTGGAGGACACTCCTGGCAAATGACCCTAGGGGGCCAGGTACACTTTGCATTCTTCAGTAAATATCTAGCATAATAAAGAATTAGCCATCCAAAACAGCGATATTTCCCCTGTGGATAAACAATGTACTAGGTCGGATGCTTAGAAGTGAGATCGCCGGATGCACTGTATTTAGTAGATTCCTGCTCAACGTCCATCTCAAACAGCTCCTTGCCCCCCTGACCTATAGCAAAACATGGGAAGCGAGAAGCCCCCTTCTACCTGCAGCTGTAGATTCACGTTAGCTTTCCCAGGCAGGTGTTCACATGGAGACTTGGAAGGGAAGCAGCAAGGTGAAGGTGGCCTGCTCTGCTGACAAGCAGGCACAGACAGAGGCCTTTTAGTTATTTATTTTTCCCACGGCAGATGCTGTCCCACTGTCGAGCCAGCATACAGGGAACATTCTTTTTTTTTTTTTTTTTTGCCTGTGAACCAGCAGATGTGTTGTGGCTCTGGAGATGACAGTTGTGGTGACAGCTTCCTGACCCTGCCGTAACAGCTATGTGGGGGTACGTTCTGTCCTGGTTCCCAGGCCCCTCGTTGTGGCGGGGATATCAGTGTCCCAGGTGTGGTGGAGACAGGGTTGCTGTGCACTCATTCCCAAAGGCCCCTGCGTGGGGCTATTCCTTCAGCCTTTCTGAGAATTTTAGATGCCCCTACACTCCTGTTTTGAATTGCTTTCTGCTTCAGACATCTAGATTCGTTTTCCTCACATTCAGCTGAACCATGGCTGAAGCACCAGGTTTTAGGGATTAGATGTCTTTGTTTTTTACTAGATTTTGCCATGTTGGTCTTTCAGAATAATGGATCCATTTACACCACCCCATGTATGAATTCTTGTTTCCCCACACCCTCAATAACATTTGAGATGGTCAGTTGTCAGATTATTGCTGCTTCTCCTCCTCTTTCTCATTATTATCATTATTGTTTCTCCATCCGAAAATTGTACAGGAGCAAACAGGCGTCTCCATTTAAATGCCCTCATTATTTGTGAATCGAACAGTTTTTCATGTTTATTGTTTGCTTTCCTTTTTTTGATAATGCCTGATGATCTCTCAATCTATTGTGCTATTGACTTGTTTATAATTTTCTATATCAATATGTAGACGTTCATTGTATCCCTGCCATGCCCAGTCATAGGCTGGAAGCAGCTCAAGGAGCACGATCTTACGACAACTCAGCAGTGGGTTCCAAGGCTCAACAGCGCAGGCCCTCGTCAGTCCCCACTCTGTGTGGTGAGAGGTCAGTGAAGCACATTCTGTGGCTACCACACTGCTCCCTGCACTGTTCAGAACTGCTTCTTCACACCAGTTTTAGGAGCAGCTCCTCTGCATGTTCCCCGTCCTCCTTTCCTGAGGAGAAAAGAAGAACAGGGTTAATGGGTTAGACTAGAGGCCCCATTGCTACAAATGATCCCCAACTGTAATGACATTTCACTACCCATTCTAAAACCCTTCTGTCCTCAAGTACCCATCCCAGCAAGTCTTGGTGGCTCACCTGGTGGAGTGATCATTCCCACCTGGTGGTGTGACCCAAACCTTCACTTCTGAAGAGTCCAAAGCTTCGATGGCCCTTCTCTTTTTGGTTCTGGATTCCTGCACAGACCCATGTACACTTCAATGCATAAGGGGAGTACCAGGAGGTGACCAAGTTCCATGGGTACCTCTCCTGGATTCCACAGGTATTTCTCCTTGCCCACACATTGTGTAGAAAGAGCCATATCTTGTCCTGATGATCAAGGCCAATTACTCCTGCTAATAAAGCTTATTTTATTTATTTTTAGATAGTGTGTGTGTGGGGGGGGGGGAGGGACAGAGAGAGAAAGAAAGAATCCCAAGTAGGCTCCATGCTGTCAGCTCAGAGCCTGACACGGGGCTCCATCTCATGAACCGTGAGATCATGACCTGAGCTGAAACCAAGAGTCGGATGCTTAATCAACTGAGCCACCAAGGTGCCCCACTCCTTCTAATATAGTGACTCTTATTGCCTGCTTTTCCCTGGTCATAGAGTCCAAAGTTCCCTAGTAGCAGGTATCACTTATAGTTCAGTAGGATTCTTAGCTGTGTCCCTTAGCAAGAATGTACACCTTTGGGGACCAGGATCTACAAACCTGAAGAGCCTAGAGTTATAGGAACAGAAATCATAAGGTCCCCCAATGAATCATTGGTAGTGATGGTAAGTGGAGCCACCCTTGCTTCCACCCCATGGTTTCTGAACACGCATATCCTTCCTAGTGGGGACAAACCATTATATAGAGAGACATTTAATAAATGCATTGTGCTGTGAGGAATCATACTTACTCCTTTCAGACTGTTTCCTCTAGGCTGGCATTTCATTGCACTTGTAGGACATTATTCTTGTGTTCTGTAAAAGGCCAGAACCCTCCTGATGGCATAGTATATGATATAACCAGTGAATCTCACTCCAGCACCTTCTTCACTTCCACCACTGAACATCAGTTTCCTGGTCTGAAGATATATGTAGAGAAGTTCATGCCTATGGATCAGGCATTCTCTAAACTCCCAGATAGTGGTGTTGGCTATGCCTTTTGCCTTGTGGGCAGGAAAGGAATGCCCAAACTCCCAATGTATTTCTTATCCCTGTGAGGTTGAACAGATGGTCTTTTCCGTATAGAAGGAACACAGTGTAGTCAACTTGCCACAGAGTAGCCAGTTTATCTCCTCAAGTAATGGTGTCATTTTGGGTATTCAGTGTTGGTCTCTGTTACTGCTAAATTAGGAATTCAGAGGTATCAATAGATCTGCCTTGGTAAGTGGGAGTCTGTGTTATTGGGCCCATTTATAGCCTCTGGCTCTGTCACTATTACCACTCCATTCATGTGCTCAACACACCAGTTGTGGATGGCTGATAACAAAGGATGGCTAAAGATAACTGGCTCAGTCACATTGTCTACTTGGTTGTTCAGTGTCTTTCCTGTGGTTTATGTTCTCCTATGGGAGTTAACAAAATAATTATATTTTGTTCCCGCTTCTGTGTGACCTCCACTGCCTCTCTCTGGAAGATGTCTCCAGTATTCCAGTTCTTTTCCTCCAAGGACCTTGACTGTCACTTTGAGTCATTTATCCTTCCACAAAAAATAGGTAGATTAACTGCTCATACTTTAGCCCATTTTGGAAATTATCACTCTTGACTATATTTCAGGACCACCCCTGAATATGGATCTGCAGCCATTGCTTTCTCGGTTTGTACCCACACACCAACATGACCTATTTCCAAACCACGACCAGTCACTTCCTTTCTCCTTCAGCTGATTGCATAGAAACCCCCCTATGGTCATTGGTACAAGTTGATGGAGAGGCACTTATGTGACTCTACAGGTGACACAAGGTTTGGACTACATGTTCATGAATGTAACTTGTGCCTTCTGGCCCTGCTCAGGTTCATTCCCAAATGTAAATTCCCATTGTATTATGGACAATTACTGCCAGACCTATAGGACCTTATGTCTTGGTTTACCTGACAGAACCCAGCTTGTAATGGGAAATTCCAAAGGCATTGTCACTTCATGTCCCATGTGCAAGTGGTCCATCAGTAAGATGCCAAAATATATTTCTTTTTTATTATTTTTGTTTCGGGGGGGGGGGAGGAGCAGAGGAGGAGAGAGACAGAATCTTCAGCAAGCTCTACACTAAGCACAGAGCCTGACATGGGGTTTGATCCCACAACCCTGGGATCATGACCTGAGCCAAAATTAAGAGTCGGACGCTCAACTAACTGAGCTACCCAGGCACCCCAAAAGATATTTATTTCATAAAGGGCTTATAATTCTCTCTTGTAAATAATGTGGCCTCAGAATCCCAGGGGCCTACATGTGATTCTGCACTAGAGCTTGCCATAAACTCCATACTACATCCTTTCTCATCACAGACACTTCTAACAACAGAGTGTTTACTGGTTTGTGTGGCCCAAGTGGTAGCACTGATCACTCTATGGTTTGGACCTGCTGCAATGTGTTTCCTTCTTTGGGGGAGGATGCAGGATGCAACAATTTGCCTTTTACTTTGAAAGGAAAATGGGTGATGGGCATTAAGGAGGGCACCTGTTGGGATGAGCACTTGGTGTTATATATAAGAGATGAATCACTGGATTCTACTCCTGAAGCCAAGACCACACTGTATGTTAACTAACTTGAGGATGTGTGTGTGTGTGTGTGTGTGTGTGTGTGTGTGTGTGTGTGTTTATCGTATTTTTTAAAAAAGAAAGAAATATTATGGCACTCCCCTCACACTAGATTCCCCCACATTCCACTGAAGTATCCAGCCCCTGAATCTTAGTAAGGTTTATTTTCCCTTCTCTGGCATGCATTTCTTTTACTAAGGCCTGTAGAAGACTAGCCACTTCTTTCTCATCTTGCCAACTTAACATGATACTGTTGTTATAGTGGAACATAGCAGTATTCTTGAAGATGTCCAGGTGGCCCGGATCTCTTAGGATTCCTGACATAGGATGAGAGACTTAACATAGTTCTGAGTCATAATCGTGAATAAACATTGTTCTGTCCTATATGAATGCAAGCTATTTCTGATCTTGTTTTCTAATTTGAATGGAAAAGACCACATTTGCCAAATCAATGGCTACATACCATGTACTTGAGACCTTATTAATCTGTTGTAACAATAAGACCTTTCGTGCTACAGCTGCAAATGGGCCTAGTGCTTGATTAAGTCTGTCATAGAATACAGTCATTCCCCAGGATCCATCCAGTTCCTGAAGGGGTCAGATTGTTGAATTAAATAAAGATATGAGAGGGACCACCACCCTTGAATCTTTTAGGTATCTAAAGATTGAACTCCTTTCTGCCATCCCCTCCAGAATATAATATTATTTAAAAAATATTTTATTGATGTGAAATTCACAAAACACAAAATTCATCATTTAAAAATGAACAACTAAGTTGCATTTAGCACTTGTTACTGAATGTTAGTGTTGTACTGAATGTTTAGAATGTTATGCAATCATCACCCCCATCTAGTTCTAGAACATTTCCATCACTCCAAGGTAAAACCCCTTACATATTTTTCCAAAGTTTTTATTTAAATTATAGTTAACATATCATGTAATACTGATTTCAGGGGTAGAGTTGAGTGATTCATCACTTACATGCAATACCCAATATTCATCACAATAGGTTCACCTCCTTAATACCCATTACACACCTAGCCCATCCTCCATGCACCTTCCCTCCAGCAACCCTCAGTTTGTTCTCTATGGTTTCACTCCATAATCCCTTCCCTCCAGCTTGTGACAAGCAATAATCTGTGTTCTTTCTCCATGGCTTTATCTGTAATGAATATTTAATACAAATAGAATTGTACAATATGTGACCTTATGTGTTGAGGGTTCATCCATGTATGTATCAGTACTTTATTTCTCTTTATGGCTGAATAATATTCCATTGTGTGTATATAACACAATTTCTTTATCCATTCCTCCATTGGTAAACATTCCACCATTTGTGAACATTGGTTGTTTTCACCTTTTACCTTCACTATTGTGAATTGTGCTGCTATGAACATGCATATGTGTGTATTTATTTGAGTGCATGTTTTCAATTCTGAGTATATACCTAGGAGTAGAATTGTAGGGGTCATATGGTAATTCTTTCTTCAACTTTTTGAGAAGACAACAAACTCTTTCAACAAGAGTCAAACTGTTTTGCATTCCCATCAGCAATGTACAAGGGTTTCATTTTCTTCACTTCCTCCAATTGCCAATACTTGTTAGTTTCCATTTTTCTGATTCCGGCCTTCCTAGTGGGTATAAAATGATATCTCAAGGTGGTTTTGATTTGCATCTTCATAATGACTAGTGATGTTGAGTATCTTTTCATACGTTTACTGAGCCTTTGTATATCATATTTGGAGAAATGTCAATTTTAGTACTCAGCCCTTTTTTTAATTTGGTTGTCTCTATTGTTGAGTTGAAGGAGTGCTTTATATATTCTGGATACTAGACCTTCATCAGATATATGATTTGCCAATATTTTATCCCATTCTAAACGTTGTCTTTTCACTTTCTGGATGTTTTCTGATGCTCAAACTTTGTTTTTATTTTATTGAGGTCTTATTTATCTATTTATTTATTTTTTGTGCATACTATTTGTGTCATAGCTAACCAGATCATTACTATTTGTGTGATAACTTCACTCATCATAATGACTTTCACATAACAGTCCTGTCATGTGTTTCTACAAACTTAATTTAAAAATGGGTTTTGTTCTGTCCTAATATGGCATGGACTCAATCTAGTGATCATTACCACTTGGAATGTCATTTAAATGACTTTCTTTATTCTTTAATTGTAAAAGTGATATGGGTACTTTGGCTCATCCACATATTTCTAAGTCTAAGAGTTTTCCAAAGGGAAAATTGAAAGTTTCAAAGGTGTCCAGTTTACTAGAAGTTTTAACTCTTGGGCTAGAAATAGATTTGAGGTCTCATATCACAACTTTTACCAATGCAGGATTCTCTTTGATTCTGTTCCTCATGGATGACAATTACCCTTGAATTCTCCCAGTGACCAGAAGACTGGTGCATCAGAAGGGTCATGTTGCATTGTTGAGCAGAATTAATTGCTCAAAACTTTTTAGAAACATGATATAAACTCTAACATATTTCAACTTTATCCCATTTGACCTATTTTTATTATCTACAGTTACACAATATGTTATTCTTTTTTTTTTGATAGTGCTTCAGATGTGTAAAACTGTATAATGTTTTTCCTATGTATCCAAGCTAAACAGTTACCATACCAATAGCTTTTTTCTCATTTCTAATTTGAATTCTAGATGTTTCATCCTCCAGATCACCCTCCTCTAACAGAACTTCATCTTGTCGATGTTCTTCAAGAGTAGGAGTCAGAATAACACAAAATGCTCAACTACGATCAAAGGCAAGAGATGTAATTATTTGTATATCATGATTTTATTAATGAAACTCTGGTTGCTAACTTCCTTATTAGTAAGCCTAATTTAAATCAGGCCCCTTTCATGTTCTGTCATTGATTTTTGCCCTAGTGACAATAACAACCCCTAAGGAGAGCTCCATGTCTGTGCATGTGAATTAAGGTGGTATTCTTCCATTCTGAAGTATATTATATTATCAGGGTTTCCAGGACCACACAGGAAGGCTCACAATATTTTACAAGGAAAATGTACTATTTTAACATCAGACTGCATGAAACATATTGTATCTTGTCCCAAAATGGAACCTATTTGTGTGTCAGTTTCTGATTGATTCTTTTAGAATATATTAGCTTATGCCCAGTCTGCATCTACCAAGAGAATAAATTGTCACTACTCATAGTCTTATATCTTCCTCTATCCAGACTTTGTAGTAGTAGTAGTAGTAGTGGATTGTGTGTGTGTGTTGTGTGTGTGTGTGTGTGTGTGTGTGTGGTGTGTGTGTGTGTGTGTGTTAGAGAGAGAGAGAGAGAGATTGTGTTAATGTGTAGAGAATAATATAATTCCTACATGTGGTTACAAACAGCAGTAAAATGAGACTACATGGAATTTCATTCAATTATGCATCAACATTTTTTTGGTTCCTATCTAACTATATTTCCTTAAAAAACTAAGTGATTATGCTTTTTTCCATTTTTAAAAATATGGCAAAATATGCAAACATAAAATTTGTCATCTTAACCATTTTTAAGTGCAATTCAGTGGTATTAAATGCATGCATAGTGTGCTACCATCATCACCATCCATCTGTAGAACTCTTCATCTTGTAAAGTTACAGTCCCATTCCCTTTAAAAATAAACTCCCTTTCTCCTTTCTTCCCAGTCCCTGGGAAACACCATTCTACATTATTCTGTCTCTGTGATTTGACTGCTCTAATTACTTCATACAAGTGGAATCCTACTATATTTGCTGTGTGCGTGTATGGGAGAGAGAGAGACACTTGCTTGTTTAACTTAGCATAATGTTCTCAAAGTTCATCTATGTTGTGGCATATCTCAGAGTTTCCTTCCTTTTTAAGGCTGAGTAACATTTCCTTGTATGTAAACACTGCATTTCACTTATCTATTCATCTGTCAATAGAAACTTGTAGCCATTGCAAATAATGCTGCTATAAACATGAGTGTACAAATCCTATTTTTAATTTTTTGGAGTATATACTTAGAAATGGAATTGCTGGATCATATGGTAATTATATTTTTAATTTTTTGAGGAACTGTCATACTATGTTTCCTATAGCAACTGCACCATTTTACATTCCCATTAATAGTATACAAGGGTTCTATATTCTTTCCGTGTCTTCACCACCACTTGTTTTTTCTTCTGTATTTTTTTTTTGACAGTAGACATCCTAATGGATGTGGGATGGTATATTATTGTAGTTTTCATTTGCATTTCCTTAGTTATTAGTGAGGTAAGTGATTTTTTTTTTTTTTTTTTTTTTTTTGCTTATTTCAGATGAGGTTTGAGGCTTAATAGGTGTCATGTTTGTCAAAGACGTAACCGGTAGTGTTGTTAAAATGTGAACTCATATGTAGTAAAGGAAAAAGTTGGCAGTCACTACCATGATCCTTTGGTCAGCTTTGGTGGATTAATATTCCAGGAATTCTCAGTTGCAGGAACAATCGTTTCTGGTTTCTGTCCTTATCTACATAAGACTTGAAGGGACTTACTCCAATCTTTGGTGAGAATATTCAGAATGAATCAGCATTTGAGTAATGTATATCATTATCAGTATAAAATAATAAAGAATAGAGAGAAAATCAGCTTAGGGCAGTGTTAAAGCTAATTTTCTGTGTGGGTGTGATAAGAAGCAGAGGGAGTTCTTCCTGTGTGATATATCAAGGTGATAATGTGCCCCATTAGGACAATTTGTTTTATATTTCTTAAAATAGATATGACTGAGAAAATGACAGATGGAGGTCAGGAAAAAATTCATGAAGTCCTTCACCTTATATTCATAAATCAATGACTTGGTCCCAGAGAGTTGGCTAAAAATATATTTCTCTTTCAGATGAAGGAGATTAGGTTGTGAAAAGAAGAATGTGTTGACTGGAATGACTGAGAACATCACCTCTGTCATTAGCACTATACTCTAGCATTATGCAAAATACAAGAAACATGATTTTTTTTCTTTCACTTGTACCTTTCCAATAATACACATTCCTTATCCCTCCTCTCTCTCTCTCTCTTTCTCTCTTTCTCTCTCTTTCTCTCTCTCTCACACACACACACGTATGGATTTCTGTTTTGTAGATGAAATCACACATTAATAATCACATAAATAATGTGGGTTCAGTTAAATATTTGGTCCCTGGCAGGGAAATAGTTAAGGAAGAAATAATTTAAATGAATTTGCACCAAGTATTTTCATGGGGGAAGAATTAGAAAAATATACTCAGAAGAGATTATGTTGAAACAATACTAATGCCTGAAAAAAATAGACTTTAGATGTTTTTCACTCTTAGAAGCCAATACCAGCATCAACTCCCAAAAGAGATCAGTATGTGAAATGACAATCGTGGGTTGAGAATGAAATCTTTAAAGTTCAATGTGAAATACTGATTTTTTAAAAATAATTCCTTTTGAAATATCTGTAATCTTTTAAACTTATAATCAGGTACAACCTAAACTATAATGAAGGTACTTAACATGTCAGGAAACAAGGAGAAAGAGTCAAATGGCAAGGTAGCATTATGAATTTCTAGTGAGATTGGCACTCTTGCTTCTGTTTTTTTTATTGCATTCCATAAGCGTCACAGAAAAAAAAATCCTTTAAAGAAATACATTCTACAGCTTATCACTCATGTCGGAGAAAACTCGTTTAATGCTTTTGTTGGCCATGATACTGAAAATAAGTCTTGATTGAAGCAAGCACAGTCACATATTGAAGTACACAAATAGACGCATTTGCTTGGTTTATTCTCCAGCCTTGCTGCAAGAATGCAAATGAGCTTTTCCAAGCCCAGTTTCAAGCTGTCAAGTGACAAAGGGGGGGGGGAGGGGAGCAGGAAAAAAAAATCAATTGAGTTAACCTGGCAC
>NW_024412419.1:17601509-17711509 GCF_014898765.1 Herpailurus yagouaroundi | reverse complement strand
AGTGAGAGGAGCCACAGGCTTTAGACTTCCATCAGAAAACTCCTATGATTGTTAATTTATAAGTCCCACCTTATTGTTTCCATAAAATTGGGAACTATCATTTTCTTCTCTACAACCCACAAATTGGTAACTCAAATTGAGAACCCAAGCTATTGCCTGGACGTTTGTAAAGGCAGAAAAAGGCTGCCGATGACAATTATGCTAACCTTAGCACCAATAAGAGGGAGATGATGAAATAAAACAAATGACAGTAAGTATCTGTTTGTCAGGCTGCATCAGAAGTGGGTGCAAGAAAGCCCAGCTACATAATGAAGAACCAAAGGACCAAGGCAATCAAAATATGTCTGTAGCTACATTGCCAATCACTAGAACTGCTCTAAAGTTTGCACTGCATGTCTGAGTTGTGAAAAGAAAAAAAAAACTTCAAAACTATAGGTGTGTGAGAGCTAGAGTTGATGGTGGTGAAAGTTCAAACCGAACTTCCTTGCAACTTTCGGGGAGGCATCAGCAAACAGGTCCTCATCCAAGTAATCATAATGGAAGAGGTAACATAGACCTGAAGCCTCTGACACTCAATAAGAGAGAACCATTTAAGGACATAGAAGTACATGAAGGAAAGCAAAAAAAGAAAAAAAAGAGCAGCCTCAGAGGTCAAAAGAAAGCCATCTCATGTGGTGTCATAGAACTCAGGGAAAGAACATTTTTAAAAAACACTGAGTGATTAAAAATGTCAAATATCAAGACTCAGAAAGGAGAAGTGGTCTTTGCAACAAAAAGCTCACAGACTGGGGTGCCTGGGTGGCTCAGTGGGTTAAATGTCTGGCTTTTGATTTTGGCTCAGGTCATGATCTCATGATTCATGGAATCGAGCCCTGCTTTGGGCTCTCCTCTGACAGCGTAGAGCCTGCTTGTGATTCTCTTCCTTTCCTTCTCTGCCTCTCCCCTGCTTTCTGTCTCTGTCTCTCTAAATAAACAAACTTTTTTTTTTAAATCTCACAGATAATCACAGGGAAATGAGGTGTCAGGGGAACAAAGTAGGGCAAAGCCAGATTGTTGTGAGTTGATGAACAAACAGGAGGTGTACAAATTGGAGACCATATGAATAGACAATCATTCCAGGATTATTTCATGGAACTTGATTTAAGATGAGAGAGACCTGAAGATATTTAAATGATTACATGATACAGTCAATATACAGTAGCAAATAATTTCTCTATCTGTGGGGTCTCACATTTCTATCTTATCCTAGCCTTTCCATTCTCAAGCAGCATGGTTTTGGACATTTGTCTAGGTGTTCCTCTCTTCATCTGTCAGTGTGGGTCCATATCCTCTTAACCAATGTTAGCCAATTGTGTGTGTGTGTGTGTGTGTTTTTTTTTTTAAGGCAACTGCAGAAAGAGGGAAAAATCAATGTAGCAGAGTCTCTTGGGAGGTAGCAGACTATAGATTCAACAACTCTGGTGAATGAATCTTTCAAAGGAGGAAGGTCTCTCTTACATTGTGGTATATGTAAAAGATAAAAAATAAGGGTTCAGGTCCATTTAGCTTTATGAGTTTGACATTAACAGATTTCCAATTTTAATGGCCTTTGTTTGTTCTGAAATAAGCAAGAGAATTATCAGCTCCCAGTAGGTTACAGGGCAAGTGAGTAGAAGGCCTCAGGAAGATGAAGATTTTAAATAGCTAGTGGAGTGATGGCAAGAGACAGTTTACTGAGATAACAGTGTGTCAGACTATCCCTGTGCCCATTGGATGCCAGAGATAACACGCCTAAAGGAACAGTTTTTTGTGAAGTTCTTGTTTTCTCTGAACAGTGTCCCTAGTCTGGTGCTTGATTAGGGAAGTGCCATTGAAATCTGAAAGCAGAAGAAGTGGGTGAGGGTGGAAGATGACATCCGTTGGTAGGTAATGGAAAAGTAGAGAGGATAGAAGTATGGAGACCTTGGTCAGAGGAAAGGTAAGTTGGAATAAAACTAACTGGAGGCCTAGGAGGGTGGAAAGTTTTAGTGTGAAAAAACAAAAATAACAGAAAAAAAAACTAGGGTTTTATAAGCAGAACTTTTCTAGATTTTAAGGAGCAGGCTTGTATCCGTGTGAATGAGTATATATTTTGGAAGGTTAGAGGTAAAGGTAAGGTCACTCATTTTCTCCTTGTCATCCTTACATAACCATTAAAGGTCCCTCTTTCATTTTGTTTTTCTTAAGCAAACATTTAATGAATTATTTATTTGTAAATCAATAAATAAGCACACTAAACCTAAAAAATGTGAAAAATGAAGACTAAATTCGTTAGTAATCCATAGGCAGGCCAAATGAGACTCCAGTTGTGCAGAGATTTGAATGTTTTATAAATAGCATAATCACTGCAGATATATACCCTGAACATACAGTGTTGATAATCTCATTTATCCCACCAACTCTCCTCAAAAAGGATGAATTCTACTTAGTTCTGGTTGATGTGTCTTAAATTCCAAACTAATGAAGTTTTACTGAATTTGAGGACCACTCTGTGGCTAAAGTACTAATCCCTCCAGTCATTTGTTTCTTGCTTACATAGGCATACATGGGTAAGCACGTGTGTATGTAAGTTTTCATTCTGAAGTTTATAACAACAATATACTATTAGTGACTGGCACACAAAGTTATGCAAAATGACTCCTTCATTCTGTTCTAAACTTACAGTTCAGTTGATGTTATTGTCCTCAGCGGTCATAGGAGATGTACAGCTGTCATAGGAGAAAAACACTGGGACCCTAAATCAAAGTAGTTATTCACAATACTTTGCTTCAAATAAGATTTGCACTTAAACATAAATCGCGATGGGGCATCTGGGTGGCCCAGTCAGTTAAGCATCTGACTCTTGGTTTTGGCTTAGGTCATAATCTCACAGTTTCATAAGTTTGAGTCCCACATTGGACTCTGTGCTGGCAGCACGGACTCTACTTGGGATCCTCTGTCTCCCTCTCTGTCTGCCCCTCCCCCACTCACTCTGTCTCTGCCTCTCTCAAAAAATAAATTTTTCAAAGTTAAAAAAATAAACATAAATCAAGAAATTAGTCTATATAATTTGAGAGCTATTTTAGAATCCTACGCTTTGACTCTGTCTTTCTTGAAGGAAGGTTGATGCATAATTTCTGGATAATTTAGAAAAAAGGTATGACCTTTCTAGCTAGTTTTAAAATGACTAGTTTTTTCTATAAGATTTCCAAACATATCTTTCTGAATTCACTCGTTTCTAGAATGTACCATAAACGAAGTTCTGAAACCTGGGAAAAATGAGGATCTATGTAAGCCAGCCCAAGAAGATACTTCAAATTGTCTTAGATTTGTGTATCAATTTAGAGGAAACAACTGATTCCACCCAATCCTGAAATCACCCATGGAGAAGAGACTGCTAGACCAAGCTATATCTCTCCCCACCAGGACAATTTCATACTCTACTAGGGAGCCTTAAAAGGTTTTGTCTTGTGGAGTATATGATATACGATGCCTATTCCCACAGACTTCTCAAGTGACAACATCTTTACCACTAATCCCTTATACACCAAAGTGGCTGAAGAAGAAGTACACTTTAATTACATAGCACCAAAAATAACTACCAATTTATTTTTTATCTGGAAAAAGTATTTTAAGAGGCTCTGAAAGAGCAGAGAAACTAAGAATCGCAAGATTAAAGGGTATTGAAAAATTTTATATTAAATCTTTCACACAAACTTTTTCTCCTTACATGAAAAGTACTAAATAAGTTACATTTAAACGCCCTACTTATATAAAAGTAAAATCAGGTACTTCTCATTTAAGAGAAAGTGGATAAGATTTAAAATATAAGGCATAGATGTTAAGGATGAGCTGTCTAATCCAAATTACATTAAAAACCAAATATACAATATAAACACAAATTTACATTTTCCTGAAAGGAGGCAAATATTCATTATCTACTCCCAGTAGGTAAATGACACTGAAGACAAGAAATACGCATGGACTAAATACTTTCTTGCTTTGACATATATAAAAAATAATACATTTCATGTTCATCTAAATGTTTTGGGTTATACTGTTAGAAATATGTAATTCTATTTTATGGACAGGTCAACTAGTGGAAATATCACAGTCATTTGAATTGGTTTTCTTTACACTGGGTAGGGCTTATGTCTCTTTCTTTTTAAGGTTACTGAGGTATAATTGATATAAATTACAAAAAATTACACGTGTTAATGTATACATTTTGGTAAGTTTGGACATTAGCATACACCCATGATATTATTACCACAATCAAGGTACTAAACATATCCATCACCTCCAGCAATTTCCTTTTGTTCTTTTGTGTGCATTTGTGTGTGTCTGTGTAAGAACACTTGACATGAGAACTATCCTCAACATATTTTAAGTACCTCATACTGTGTTAACTGTATGCACGATGTTGTACAGCATATCTCTAGGACTTTTTCATCTTGCATACTTTTTTAAGATTCTTTGCACATGCAAAATATGCCATAAGATATTGCAGTGGACAATGCACCTATTTTTAGGTCAACCTTGGCAAATCACACGAGAATCAATTGCATTAAGGAGAAAACTAGATTCCATATTTTATTCTTTGTCTTGTGTTTCTTCGCATTCAAATTCCTTGACATCTTCTTGGCTGCTGTAAGTAATGCAATTAGAAGTTGATGGCTGAGTGTAGTGCTTACTTTGTTAGATTTTGGGAGGCTTGTGTGATCATCATTTTCTTCAACATATGACACTTTGGAATCATCCACTCTAGTTTTTTGTTTGTTCATTTGTTTACAGTCAGGAACATCAAAGCCCTCTTCTACTTGTATTGACTTTTCTAGATAGGCTTGTACAGCTACTTTCTCTTTCTGAAGACAGTTCTCACCAATTGTTCAGCATCTGTTGCAATGGAGTGGAAGGGAAGGATTCCTTTCATAAAGCATACTTCCAGTAGTCTGCCAAGGAAATTTCAGCATCTTCTTCAAGTGAATCTACTTCACTCTCTCCTGCCTGTTTTACCTTGATATACCTTATCATCTTCCTCTGAGAGTTATTCTTCTTCACTAAGGCTACAGTCTTCTGAATTGAGATTCAGCTTCAAATTCTACAGCAATTTAATCTAAAACTGAATCCTGATCCAACCACCCAAATGTTCACTTACCCCAGAATCAAGATCCGGATTTGCTGGAATCTCTGGATTCCCTGCTCTTGCTTCTTCACACTATATCTCCCTTGTAACACATAAAGTGAGGCTTTCATCAAAGAAAGAGAAATACTGTAAGATTTCAGGTGCTTTCTTTGTCATTCACCAGGTAATTCATCCACATTTTTGCCGAGTCAGAAGTTCTCTTTTCTTCTTCTTAATTCTCAAAATGCTCTTAAATCCCAGGCCTGGGGATACATGAGCACCCTAGGTCCAAAGAAGGAGGCCCCTGACAGCAAAAAAAAACCAGCAAGACCTCAGTCAGAGGGCCCAGGGCTGCCCACCAGCTGGGCTTCTTGCTCTGTTTTCATCCCAGTCACTAAGGCTGCACAGGACCCAAGAGGAGCCCAGCTTGCTCAGGTCCCCTAGTGCATCTCCTGGGTATTTGTGCATGTGCACCCAGGCCATGCAGACTCTCAAATTTCCCCTTTAATTTTCAAAATCGTCCAGGTTTGGACACAAATTATTTTTCATACCATGTAAGAATCATTGGTAAGTAGAAGCCAAGGAAAGGCAAGGGCCGGGTGCATGAAGGATCACCCAAATGGGTGCAGAATTCATGGCCCAGCAATGAGGGAAAAATAGAGGGCTTGAGTAAGAATACTTATAAATAAGTGCATATTAATAAAACAGAATTGGATAAAAGCTAAAAAATCAAATTTAAGTCTTCACACACTATAGACAGCAGTCCAGTGGAACATCTGGGAACCTAATATGCAGCAAGCATCTAACATTCACAATGGTGAATAATTCCATGTGATGCTCCTCTGATTTAATTACCTTAAAGAGACCAAATTTGATTCCTTCCAAAAGTTAGCATCTATTGCAAGCCTAACGAGTTAAAAGTTTGAGCTGGAGAATAGAGCCATTACAAAATAAAAGTAATCAACCAACTCTTACAGATCTCCTAAAGCAATGATTCACACAGGATTTCACACAAAACTCCCATTAATGCTAATGAAATTGGGTAAGTTACAGGCTGAAACTCTCCCATACATTGATAGGTGAATAGTTCCCTGAGGTACTTACTTAGATGAGGGAACTTAATTTTCTCTCCACTAATCCTCTCTGGATGAAAAATACGAAATAATGCTTCACAAGTTAGGTTTCTTTTTAAAGTAGATGGCACAAATTCAGAATCATTGGTGTGAATTAATCAAAACCCTCATTAGGACATCGACTAGCTCATTTTCAGCCAATCAAACCATCTTCTATTCAGATACCAGTTGGCCAAAGTCTTAGAAGTCAGTCTTGTTTGTGACTCTGAAAGTAACCGATTAAGTCCATTCTATCTTGTTTTTTCAAGATTCTAGAAAAAAGGAACTGTGCAATTATGTGAGAGAACTAGTTGAAAAGAAATAGACATTCTTGATTGCCTTGGTATGAATTGAAGAGTTCAGTTGCTGATTTAATTAGCTGCCTAGGGAAGGAGAGATCATGAAATGTTGAGTTAGAAACAATATAAGATCATTCAAAGACTTATACAAGTGATAGTACAGGTATAATTAAGCTTCTGGGGCATAAGTGGTTAGTGTGTGTGTGTGTGTGTGTGTGTGTGTGTGTGTGTGTGTTTCAGAATTAGCAACTTCCACTAGCATGTGAATGCTTTTGCTCTTTAATAATCATTATAATGTTTATTTGGTTGTGTACAGCTCTTGACTAGTGCAAAATAAATTGCCTATTCAACTTCTCATTTATTACAACTTCCCAGGATATAGGCAGGGCTGTGGTTACTGTATTACTTTACAACTGACAAAGTGAAGCTCAATTCAGTAAGTTATCTCATAGAAGAATAGTGGTAGGCCCACAAAACACATATTAAATCCAACAAATGTAAATAAAACAAGTATGCTGATTTTGATGATGATAATGATGTCATAGAAAGTAAAGCTTCTTAAAATCCCATTTGGTCTACCCTTCTCTCTTTTACAACTGATATAATTGAGCCTCAAAATGGGAATTTTCTAAAAACCATCCCTAGGATCATAATGTCAGAAGAAATCTAGTATGTGGCTTTTTGGTTAATGACATCTAGAAAATTTCTTGAGTAGGGATAGATCCCTAAATACTAAAATATGTCTTTGATTTAATTATACATGAATGCATAAATAGTTGTTATTATGTGCTGCTTGATGAAAAGTATCTGGTGCTTCTTGTTTTGACTAAGCCCTAAATTACATTGAATTTAAGCATCAGTAGACACTTTTTGGATAATTATATGGTTTTAAATAAATAAAAGAAAATTTGCTAATTTATTAGACATTAAGAATCAGTGCCACTACACACAGCATTTTAAAAATGACTAGTCTAAAATCCACAATTATAGTGAGAGATGTTTTAGTAATTGATAAAATAAGTAAAGTGAAACTCAGTGAGCAAGTGTAAGACATGAACAACAATACTATCAATTAATTTGACCTAAGTGACCTTCATGGGACACAGGGAAAAACCCAACAGAATACATTTTTTTTTCAAGTGCACACACACTCTTTACCAAGGTAGACCACTTGTGTGTAACAAAACTTCTAGACTGAAATTGCATAGCATATGTCCTCAGCCCACAAGGGAATGAAACTGGAAATCAATAGAAAATAATTGAAAATTTCTGAAATATTTGGATCTTTAAAAACATACTTCTGAATCAACCCTATGTCAAAGAAGAAAACAAACATGAAATTAGGAAATGTTTTGAATTAAATTAAAATGAAGCAACTTTTGGGCGCCTGGGTGGCTCTGTTGGTTTAACATCCAACTCTTGATGTTGGCTCCGGTCTTGAGCCAACGTAAACAATCTTATGGTTTATGAGTTCCAGCCCTGCATTGGGCTCTGTGCTGATAGTGTGGAGCCTGCTTGGGATTCTGTCTCCCTCTCTCTCTCTCAGCTTCTGCCCTGCTTGTGCTCTCTCTCATTCTCTCTCTCTTTCTCTCAAAATGGATGAATATAAACTTTAAAAAATAAAAATAAAATGAAACAATTTTTATGTGATGCAGCTTAAGCATTGCTTAAAAATGATAGCATTAGGGAAAAAATGCCTCAAACTAATCTTTGAAGATTCAACCTAAGAAATAAAACAAATTAAAAAAAAAAGTGAATTAAATTTAAGAGAAAAAGAAGAAAGGAAAGAAGAACAAAAATCAGTGAAACTGAAAATATTAAAGATAGAAAATTATTAGAACCCCAAAATTACTAGAACCCAAACTCGTCATTTAAAATTATTAATAATAAAATTGATAAAACTCTGGTCAAAGTGATTAAGGAAAAAAGAGTACAGACATAAATTACCAATATCAAGAACAGAAGAGGGGGCATCACTTCAGGTCCTACAGACACTAAAAGTATAAAGTAACCTGAAGAACAATATTATGACTATGAATTTGATAAGTCAGCTTAAGTGGACAGATTCTTTAAGAGAAATAGCTAAAACAGATGAATTTTATTTTAAGTTATATTTCAATAACCATAACCAAAAATAAATAAATAGATTGGGTTACTTAGGAAAGGAGACAGAGTGTGCTACTGCTATAACAACCATCAATGTGTTTTATTTAATTGTTTTGTTTTTATACCTCAGCCTAACATTTTTGGCAACAGTAAGATCTACAGTGGTACTTGAAGTTTAATCTCTTACTATCTGAGAACACATTTATTTTCACACTCTCTCCTTCCCCCAGTTTTCTTTAACAGAACTTGTATTTAAAACAATGCACTTCCACATTTGAATGGTTTCTACTACAATAAAAACTCTTGGATTTAAGAAATAGAGGTAATAGTAGTTTGTCCTGGCTATAATGTGGTATTATATTGGGCTACTTTAAGTGTTTTTCTTAGTTTAAACCTTAGGGATTTGCCTAAATTGTATTTAACCTAGAGTCTACGTGGACTGATGGATTTTGAGAGGTTTGAAATTACCACATTACTTTTTGCACCTCATCATAGTTGTGAGCTTTGTGTGCTGGTAGTCAATCACTAGTATAAAATAAAAATGCTTTCTAACATGAGCATTAAGTATTCATTAAGTTATTAATTCTCCGATAGATCCAGGAAGAGAAAAATAGATCAAGATAGTTTTTATTAGAGAGATAATAATAACATGATAGCTATAATTTATGGAACACTTGTATGTGCCAGCGTGCTATGCAATTTTCATTCATTACTTCCATTAATCCTTATAATATCATTAAGGCATGAGAATAATTCTCCTTGCATCACAAGGATCTGAGACTAAAGACTAAGAAATAATCTGCCAAATAAATTAGCAAAACTTGAGGAAAAAAAATCCCCAGTGTTGGGAGTGACTGTTGGGAAATGTATATACATTCCAACTTGCATGTAGGTGGGAGCTTAAATCAGTAAAAACTATTTTATTAAGTGATTTTTAATATCTACCAAGAATTGTACAAATGTTTATATTTTGCAAGCCTATCTGCCAACCTAGGAACATACTCTAAAGGAATGATTCAGTCTGTAGGAAAAAAAAAAAAAAACAAACACAAAAAACTTGGGGTTAATGACACTAATTTGAGCAATAGCCATAATGTTATTTTATTTACTTAATGATACTTATTTAGAAATTTAAAATATTTAATAATAGGTAATATTTAATAATAAGTAATAAGGTATAGCCACCTGACTTTATATTAAATGCAATGTGCTATAAACATATATACATGTATGTATGCACGCATATATGTATATGTATAAAAATAAACACAGCTCTATATCTACATGTTCCTTGATTAAAACTATGTTCAAAGTATCATGCACAGACTAGCCTGAAATTGGCTAAGAAGTTTATTTCTAACATTTCCCACCACATAGCTTATATTTCTGCAACAGTGAGTTGCTTATAGTATACCAAATGAAACTGTGGCACGTGCCTTGATTCATAGCATTTCTTTTTCCCATAATGACCTTCCTATCCTTCCTGTCTTATGTTAGCCCAATTTATCCCTTAAAATAAAACCTGGGAGTCCCTTTTCCTCAGAATTTTTCTCTGCCTCCTTTTCATGAACACTTAAGTTTCCCCTAATTCATTTTATCCCAGAGTCTGAGACATTACTCTAAAATACTTTCCTTGTAGGCTTTGTAAGAGACTGCCATCTCCCTGGGGTCCCTTGTGAGCTCAAAGACTATTCCATTTCTTCTTTATATTCCTAGAGTCTAACAAGTCCTGGATGTGCAGGAGCATCATAAGTTTCTCTGAAACAGAAACTGTAGGATCTGAAGTGTAAGCAGTGTTTCTAGCATGATTATATTAAGAGAGTATTGTTCTCTATTTTTCAATTGCTCATAATTTGATACTGTAGTTATATTGTTTTTATAATGATCAAAAGTGCATTTAAACAGGAAGCAAATACAAATTCATGTCTACCTATAATTGTATCCATACCATCCTTTAACCAGCAAATTTTAGAAATACCTAGAGAAATTATGATATATTTCATGACCAACTTTAAATGTGGATATGAAATCTGGGGGCAAAATTGAAGAAAACCTATATAAAAAAGCAATGTGGCATGCCCATTGAGGTCGATTCTATTATGTGGTTGAGAAGTGTAGGAATGCATGAAAACTGCAAATAATTTAGTGAAAGTATTGTCACAAAAACACGGTATATGTAGCTGAGGACAGATTCAGCTAATAAAGCAAGCCAGGTGTCATAAAAAAAATAAAACAAAAGAAGGAACTAATAAAGGGTGACAGTCTGCAATATATAGATATTCCAAATATTTAGCATAATCATGTGATTTGAGTGCATCCTGGCCCACCATAGACATACGATACTACTTGGAATCCCTACAGTTGTGATTTCTGGGAGGTAAGGGAGCAACGACAGTTAGGAAATTATTTTAAATTTCCTGCAGATACTTAGTAAAACAAGCCTCTTAGGTTTACTGCCCATCAGCAGAGACAGATGAGTAGCTATTTTTTGGCTTGAGGGGAGATCGGATTTAGGGAATGTATACTGACTGATTGTTGGGCATTAGAAGAAGAACAAAGCATCAAACCCTGTGCAGGGCTACTGAGCTTCTCTTAGGTGGTACTTGTCTTTCAAAATACCAATAATAGGATACCATCTGACACATAAAAAATTCTGGAGGCCAAAAAGTTTATTTAAGAAACACTATTGTGACACCCTAAATAAAGGAATCTCTAAGAAGAGAGAGCTGAAAAAGTAAACCAGAAAAAAAAAATCACAGAACAAAGGGAGAGATAACTAAGTTAAAGCACAGACAGATAACTAAGCATACAACAGAACATCTTTGATCCTAAACACATATCCAGAAACCATCAAAGGCAAATGTTACAGATAAAAGCAATAAAAAGGATTACCTCAAGAGGGAAGAAAAAGGCTCATATTTAGATGCACTGTTAGAAGAGAAAACGAAACCAGGCAAGCAGTGAAAGATCTGAAAATTGAAAGGGAAAATCAAATCAGTGGCTTTTCTGCCTCATCCATCTGCCGGCATCCAGACAGCACACTTTGGAGTCCAATAGAGTGAAAACAAGATTGGGCAACTTCAGCAGAAACACATCCTCTCCATTTTTAAAATAATGAAAACGGTAACAGAGGCATGACCAGGAACCAAATGGAAGAAATGCCCGGGAAATTGCACAGGGGACAGTCAGAGAGGCAGTGAAAGGGAGTTTATTCATTGGAAGGAAAATTCAGCATGGCTGGACCAGGCCACATGGATCAATGGCCTGGAAGAAATGGGTTGAGAAAAATGTGAATTGGCTAATGATCACATTTGGTCAAGCAAGAAAAAGGGTTCTGGGGCTGCTTAGGAAGAGGTGGATTGAGTTTTTGAAGTGATGTAATGAGACTGTTTAAATTCCCAATCATGGCACTCAGCATCCTCACCATCTACCCACGGCATTACCCCTACGGCACTTCTCTGATTCCTTGGCATGGCCCTTCTGCCATTGTCACAACTGCCTCTGGGAATAAATCCAGAGGCTCTTCTGTGGTTTAACAGGACCTATGTTGTCTGCAGCATACCTTCATGCCAGCCTCTGTCCTGTCATTCTTCCTGGTGTTTACTATGCTTCAGCCAGTCTACTTCCATGTAAATGTGAAGCTCATCCATCAAATCCATGTCTTTTTTTTTAATATTTTTTTTAACGTTTATTTATTTTTGAGACAGAGAGAGACAGAGCATGAATGGGGGAGGGGCAGAGAGAGAGGGAGACACAGAATCTGAAGCAGGCTCCAGGCTCTGAGCCGTCAGCCCAGAGCCTGACGCAGGGCTCGAACTCACAGACCGTGAGATCGTGACCTGAGTTGAAGTCGGACGCTTAACCAACTGAGCCACCAGGTGCCCCCAAATCCATGTCTTTACGTATGTTATTCCCACTGAAAAAAGTTGTCTCCAGGTCTGCTCATCTGGATATCCTCTTACCGGAGAGGTTCCCCCAACTATACTACCTCCCCTTCACTCTCACATCACACTTTGAATCACTTGTAAAATGTATCACCATTTGAGATAGGCATGTATAACTATTTGGTTACTTGTTTTTGTTTTATTTTTTTCTTTTTTTGAATGAACTCCCTCAAGAATATAAGCTCCAAGAAAGCAGAAACCTGGTTTGTTCACTGCTCAATCCTAAGCAACTGAAACAGTGACTACTGTTCTGGAGTGAGAATTCAGTAAATATCTCCTTAATTAAGGAGTTGATTGGCAGAAGACCGTGGATCACTCCAGCCTTGAAGCAAGGATGAGGAAGAACAGATACAGATCGAGGCTCACACTGTTTCAAGAAAGGTGCTGAGTATGACATATACATTATTTCATTGACTCTTCCATAAAATATAAGATAGTTATCATTATCCCCATTTTACAGATAACAAGGCTAACAACAATGAAATAACCAGTTGTGTAACTATTAAGAGGAAGAAATTCGTTTCAAATTGGATTCTGAATCTCATGTTCTACCCACTTCAACCATAGTGACCCTTCTTTCTTACCATTTCCCTCCATAATTTGCAACATCTTCCATGAAGCAGACTATAATAAACGTTTTTATTGAGTGACATCCTATCTAATCATCAATTAGACTTTTAGAAAGAAAAATACATTGACTCAAGATGCTTGGCTACCACTTTTATGCATCTATTCTATTTTTCTGACTAAGCAATAAGGACTTTTAGGGCAATATTCTTGGCTATTTCTTCTTTGCCTGCCCTGTGTCACCCCTGGCCATACTCTACTGCTGGTTCTTCCATGAACCCTTGACCCCCACACCCTGCCCCCAAGCTCTTGGCCTCCTG
Source organism: Herpailurus yagouaroundi (assembly GCF_014898765.1). Lineage (NCBI taxonomy): Eukaryota > Metazoa > Chordata > Mammalia > Carnivora > Felidae > Herpailurus > Herpailurus yagouaroundi. Next base: position 17,698,039 of record NW_024412419.1, on the reverse strand, counting down.
TGCCCCCTACCCTCTCTCCTACCCTGCCCTCCTAGGCATCCCTGCCCTGACTTGTAGTACAGTTCTCTACACATCAAGAGATATCAGCCCAATAATAAGTCCTCATAAAAATAGTAGAAATTGCAGTAAATAAACTTTCGTATTCCAGATACATTCTTATTTAAATGATAATGGCTGGAAGAATGCATAGGACTGCAGAAGAATTGAGAGTGAGTGGCATTCTCAATTGCTTCATTTGTCCACTCTTGGTGACACAGCCTTACTCACAGCTCTGAGGTCATCTCCTTTTGAGAAACAATTCACCTTGTAGTTACAAGCATGTGTCTCAGAGCAACACAAACCAGGGTTCACGTTCTATCACTTTCTAATTTACATCTCTATTTTACCTGGGACTCTATCTCTAAAACGGCGTTCTTAAAATGCCTATTTCAAAAGATTCTTGTAAGGAATAATTAATCTGATTTATGTAGATTTCTTACCAAAAGGTCAGGTGTATAGAAAATATTCTATAGCTACACTGTTCAAAATGGGTAGAAGTTCCAATCCCTATCCCTCTGGAGGGTTTACTCTACCAGGCTGTGGAGAAATTTCCTTTCTCCTTAGAAGACTGTCTCAGATTAGGGCCTGTGGGTGGCTAAGTTGGTTAAGCATCTGACTTCAGCTCAGGTCATGATCTCACATTCTGTGGGTTTGAGCCCTGCGTTGGGCTCTGTGCTGACAGCTTAGAGCTTGGAGCCTGCTTCTGATTCTGTGTCTCCTTGTTTCTCTGCCCCTCCCCTGCTTGCACTCTGTCTGTCTCTCTCAAAAATAAACAAACATTAAAAAAAATTAAAAGAAGAAAAGACCATCTCAGATTTCTCCAAACGATCTCAAAAGAATAAACATGTTTACTTGTTTTTATTATGAGACATTGCCTTCTGACTTCTGGCAAAGGCAGGCTCTTGTTTCTTCTTTTTTTTTTTTTTTCCAGAAGATTTGATACTGACATGAGTGAACAAATGAAAATGTTCTAATTTCAAGGGAAGCTTTATGTGACCATTAGTTCCCTTGGTTGGCTTTTTTTTTTTTTTTTTTTTTTTACTTCTCAGCAATTTTTAAAATATGATTTTTTTTGGTTACAGCTATGTATAACTTCTCTGTCATTCATAGATTTCACATCCACAATATTGACAATTTGTAAATACGATGGATGCCTCTAGTTCTCACTGATAACTGGATCTGTGTTCCTTTGTTGAACAAGACAGAACTGAGGCTGTAAAGCAAACCAAAAATGCATTTCGAGTATTTAGGAATTTGAATCCGGGAGGCAAAAATTCAGGAGGAAACTGAAATGTGCTACAAGGAAGGAAGAGAAAGAGTTGATAAAGGCAAAAACTACAGGCTTATGGAAGTTGTTTTAAAAGAATTATGATTGGCATAAGGAAAAACAGTTAATGTTGGTTTAGATAGAAGAGGCTACTATGCCAGCTGCTAGGTTGGAGTTGAGAGGTATAAGCCCCATTCTGAGAATTGCACCAGGATGTGGCAGTTGGGGTGGTTGGTACAGTCTAAAAGTTCATATTTCATCCAGGTGTGGACGTATATAAGACTAACACCCCATTGGCTATCTAGCTCCATTTAAAGCCTCTTGATGTTCCTGAATTCCTGATTTCATTTCAGATGTTTCTGTACAACTTCTAGTGCTCCTTCAGGGAGTCTGAAATCCCTGCCCCTGGCAGTTGGGTGGGGCCCTGTGAGAACCAATGAAATGTGAGCAAAGACAGAAACAAAAAAACATGTGCTACTGGCTGACACCTTGAAGAGCCCCACCGGATTCTCTAATCTCTTCTTCCTCTGCCACAACAATGGCAGATAAAGCCTTGTCCTCACATGGTAGAACCAAAGGATAGAAGCGGCATGGGTTTTTGAGCTTTTGTGTGGTGATCAAGTGCCTTGCAGTAGTCTTCAGATTTTCAGTCAACTTCACATAAATTGGGTTGGGGGATGGTGGTGGTGAAATACTTTTGTTGTTTTAAGTCAATGAAAGTAGAGGTTTTTGTTGTTGTTACCACAGTACATTCTAACATGCATGTACAAGAAACTTAATTCGGGTTTGAATTACTTAAAATGCACATTCCCAGAAGGGTCTGTAGTGTTGAGTTGTTCTTGGTGGGGTACTATCTGGGAATTAAATTCTTGGAATATCCTACTGATAAGAGTGTGTTGCATGCCTGGAGTTTTGAAGGAAAGGATAGGCAGTTTGTTTACACAGTTTATGCAAACAGTGTGCATTATGGTGGGCATGTGCTTTCGTTTTGGAATTCTGCGGTTTTGGTAAGTTCAAGTCAGTCATAAAGGTATCGTGTGCTTTATGTGTGACCATCGTCAAAACTCTTAGGTTCAAACAAACTTCCCTGGGAGACAGCAGTTCACACATGTAGCTACCATTTTTAAAGCAGAAAAAATTAAGTGTCTCTTGATTGACTCCGTTGGGAGAAAATTCTGGGAAGCTTGCTCCTAGTTTCCTCTGGACTTTGCCTGATGCATCTGTTTTTGTTGATTTTGCTTTGCATCTTTTCGTGGTAATAAGCTATAGCCAAGAGTATAATGACTTCTGAATTTGATGAGTCCTTTTAGTAAAACACTAAACCTGGAGATGATCTTGGGAACCACCAAGATACTTGCCTAATACAGAAAATTACTGCTGAAAGTGGGGTGCTCTCATAAGAAAAACTTCAAATGTGACATTGTTGTTACAGATGCCTAGAAATATGGTGATTTATCATAAGTGGTGAACATTTGTTATATATGATAAAGTGGTAAAAGTCTTAATTTTGGTAGGTAGATCATGTAAACAATGAACTTGTCCTCTTAACTTAAAAGCCTACAGAAAAGACTGGACGAAACAATTTTACTAGCGTATTTTGAGTGAGGTTGGCCACATTTTATAGGACCTTTCAAGAAAGTGATGAGTTCACGAAAGAATCGGCTTTAAAATGGTAGAACCGTGAAGGTGACTGCTTTTGATCCCAAACTATTAGTGATTAACATTACAAAGACTTTGAAAGTCAAAAGCCTATAAAAACAGCTACACAACAATGATTAACTTAAAAACCTCCTTTCCTTTTGGTTAAAATTTCTCTTCAGAAAGAGAAACCCCCAATAAATTAATATCAATATTTAAAATATTTTTGGGTAAATATCAGGTTTATGGTGTAGCCTTTTCATCTACCATTAAAAACAGACTCAATAAGTCAATAAAAGTAAGGGGGCAAAAAAACCCATAATAAAATCAGAGAAAATACTGGACCCGAACACCTGTAAATGATATCTTTAAAGCAACTGGGGATTTGGTTCCTGGCAGATGGATCTGAATAGGTATACATAAAAATATGTATTTATATAGAATCTATCTATATCTATATCTATATCTATATCTATATCTATATCTATTCAAGTATATAAAAGCCCTGCTGTGTGTCTGTGTGTTTATATAGTATGTGCTGCTAAAGAAACTTGTGGCCTAGATGGAAAAAGCCTGTCATTATTTGAGAACTAAAATTACCCTTCGCATTTGTCAAAAATATTGATTATGTTGAGCTACTCCAGGAATCACTTCTAACAATTCCTGGAACAATCCCTTCAACTCAGAAGTATAAAGACAGTAGAAGTAAATGAAACATTACAGATTGGTATCAGACAGAGCAGAGTTTGAATTCAGGTTCCATTATGGACTCTCCATGAAACACTGGGCAATTTAAACAGGAATAATTATGATACCATTTCAGAAGGCTATTGTGAGGAGTGAATGCATGCAATTGCTTAGTATAATTTCTGTCACATAGAAAGCATCCAATAAATGTTAACATTCATTGTCAGAATGATCACTTCTACAGGCAGGTAGTGGATTGAGAAATTGTTAGAGTCTCTAAGAAGAACGTATTCCCCCAAGTCCACTTCAGATATGGACGTGGAGGATAATGAGGGAGGTGGGTAAGGGAGAAAGATGCTTTTAGAAGTTGAAACTAGGAGGCCACTAAGAACACTGGAAAGGGAACTTCTTCGGGGACAGCAGGATAAGAGCCTCATTAAGGAGTAGTCTCTACTCTCAAGATAGGTCATTCACACAATGTTTGCCCACTGGAATTTCAGAATTTCTAAGGACCAATGACTGTTATGTATCTTTCATTTTTCCTTTCAGAATGAGAGTATTTATTACAATTATCCTGTCTATATTCTACCAGTATATACTAAGTGTGAATGGGAAGGATTGGAGTTAGAGTTCATAAGTTTCCAGTCCAAGAAGAGCCACATCCATATCTGACAGACAGACTGTTATTGCACAACACCTAAACTTTAGAGCTGTTTTTTGACAAGGTTAGGGTGGCTTTCCTTGGCAAGGAGGTATATGTTTTGCAGGAAGGTTAAACTTAATATATTAGAACTGAAAGAGCTAACTGTAGCTCTTCTGTAAACTCAGAATTTACCAGTGCTCATCAGTATCCAGTTCTCCTTCCCTGCCTTTACTTAACAGGCACTGTATTTCCCAATCTCCTTTCAGTGAAGTGAGACCATGTGACTTGTTCCGGCTAATAAAATTCATGTCTTTCAAGCACAGGCAGTGAAAATACCCCAAGGATTTTCCAATCTCATTATCCTGCAACTGCAGTTGTTATGAAGTAATCCTTGTGTTGTGATGGATGGCCAAGTCTCAAGAGGGCAGGGTCCAAATGGATGAGCTTTACCACTGAGTTTCCTAGACCCAAGGCAAACTTTTTATAAACAAAAAAATTAGCCTTGTTTTGTAAAGCCAAAATGATTTGTGTCTGTTAAAGCAGCATAACTTAGCTTATGCTGACTGAAACCGTGAACAGTGCTAAATATCTGTGACTTGAAATTGTTTTCAGTATTTCTAAGTGTGTAGTTAAATTTTTTTCTTCGGTGAAACTATATGTTGTTTATTGTCAATTTATCCTCCCAAGGGCCAGCTGCAGCATATTAAACATGGAAAGGGTGGTACAAGAGAAGTTCTAATTTAGGAAGTTTAGATTATAAAGTATTTCTTTCAGTTATGGCAATGAGTGCGGGTTTTTTAAAAAAGCAGTGAAAAGACACTGAAAAATATTAAGCAGAGGAGTGACATATTATATACATTTTATAAATATTCTGGGCCATGTGAAGTTTATAAATGGAAAAAAGGGTAGCAGTTGTAGTGTCTATTGTAGTTATTTAAGATAAACAAAAGATATGCTTTAAACCAGAGTGGTCACAGCACAGTTTGTGAGGTTAGTTTTGACTCCATATGTATTTTGTAGCTAGAAGCAATAAGATTTGCTGATTATGAAAGGAAATGCACTAAAAACTTATTTACCTTCAAGGAAATATAATTTTTAAAGAAGTGAAGAGACTATACAAACTTTTCTGTATTTGCAAAGCTAGAAATTTGCTAAGATCTTGGGATTTATCCCTTGTAAATGTCAAGGGTCTTATGCTATCTGCTTATTGTAGAAACTTGAAAAATACAGATGTACCCAAATGTCATTGAGAAGTGGGTATGAATTACATTTGTGTCACAATTCCATTTTTTTCTAGGCACTTACAGTTTAATCTCCTACTACATTTTCTTCCCCAGCACATACAGAAACCTCCAAGTATCCCCCAATCCAGTGCCCATTATCTCTGGAAGGACTCAAATGATTTTTACCACATCTCTCCAAAGATTTCTGTAGTTCTTCCTCCTCTATTATTTTGCCTCCAGATCCTCAAATTACACCCCCCCCACACACACACACCATATACACACATACAAACAAAAGCTCTTCAGAGAGTCTCAGGTCTGAGGCTTCTATAAATGTTGTCAAGTGATCACTAATATACATGACAACATTTTTTAAAATATTTATTTATTTTGAGAGAGAGTGCATAAGAAATGGAGGAGCAGAGAGAGAGGGAGAGAAAGAATCCCAAGTAGGCTCCATGTTGTCAGCACAGATTCTGGTGTGGGGCTCAATCCCACAATCTGTGAGATCATGACCTGAGCTGAAACCAAGCATCAGATACTTAACCAACTGAACCACCAAGGCACCCCCATGACAAGATATTTTTATACGATAATTTAAATTTTTTCACAGGAAAAATATTTTTTTTCACCTTCTGTCACTTACATCTCATCTAAACTCTCTCAAAAAAGCAATCCATTTATAAGTAGGTCCTTACCACCATATTCATATTTATGGATTATAATTTTTCCTTTATTTTTGTTTTTATTACAATAATTAAGCCCACCATTATCTCTTTCTGGGTCTACTGAAATAGCTTCCTAACAGATATTCCTCCATCCAGCCTTGTTTATAACTAATCAATACTCCAGAATAAATCCACTGAAATGCTGACCCCTACCTGACAAAATCCAAATCCATTAAAATGCTTCTGCTCTATGGATAGATCCCAAGTTTCTCAAATATGCTTCTGGGAACATTTAAATTTTTTTAAGGTTTTCATTTATTTTTGAGAGAGAGAGAGAGAGAGAGAGATACAGAGTGTGAGCTGGGGAAGGGCCAAGAGAGAGGAGACACAGAATCTGAAGCAGGCTCCAGACTCTGAGCTGTCAGCACAGAGCCCAACATGGGGCTTGAACTCGTGAACTGTGAGATCATGACCTGGGCCAAAGTTGGATGCTCAACCAACTGAGCCACCCAGGTGCCCCTGCTTCTAGAAACATTTAGGACTTGCCACTTCCCTACTTCTAAAGACTCATCATTTTATTTGTTCCCCCTAAATCACGCACCGGATGGTCCAATCTGAATACAATTCAGTTCCTCGAATGTGGCAGGGATCTGTCATCTCAGGGCCTTCGTGTGTTCCTGATCTTTGTGGGCATATATTGCTCACATCTCTTTAAGATCTGAGTCTTAATAGCTCTTGCTCTATAAGTCTTTTGACTTTGTCCTAAGCACGATTCTATATTCTTAATATGTAGTTTCCAAATACCTTTCATTGCCCCATTATACCACTTAACACATTTGCATTGTTACTGCACTTTTTATCATCTGTTAGACCACACCTGACTCCACGAACACAGAGCATCTCCATTGCCTAGCACATAGTAGACACTTATGACAAATACTCACTGAAATTTTTGTGTTGCTAGCTCCTTGTACCCTGACTCCCCACTTGCCATTTGAATACGAGACAGTAAGTAACTAAATGTGTGCATTTTATGGAGAAGGCAAAATTATCCCCCTTAGACACTAATGGTGTATGTGTTCCCTCACCAGATGTCTCTGCTACACTGGGAGGCATATGGAAAAAAGTTTAAAAAGCAGGTGGGAGGGAACCCTGAATATCTAATTAGTTTCCTTGCAACCTCCTATATATGCCTGGTAAATAGATTGAAAGCATAATTAGGTGGAGAGATCAATAAATGATACAGATCTAGATGAGTGGGTAAATGATAGTTGTATTTGAAAGCATGACTGTGTGTACAGTTAGTTTTTTGATTTTTGTTTTTGAGCTTATTTTGCATGTTTTGTTTTTCTTTGTTATCCAGTGAACCTTTGCCATTGAATTAAAAATTGTTCTTAATGCCCACATGATATTCATATATATGTGATGCATGTCATTTTTTTAGACTTCATTTCAGTAACATATTATTTTCATTTTTTCTCATTATAAATAATCCCCTAGCAAACATTCTGTCAGTATCTTCCCCCGAATCTGGATATAATATTAATCTTTCACACTTCTACGCTTCTTTTCTTTGGTGCTTTGTCTTTCCATGGGAACTTTGAGATCTTTTGGTGCACCTAAACTGTGACTCATTTTCAGAAGCCAAGTTTCTTTTTAGGAAACTTCTCCAGCTGGTGTAGTACTATCTGAGCTATTGAGTTTGAAAACATCAATCCAGTGGAATTGTGTGAACCTGAAAATTTATTTAAATGCCTCAAATCTTGGTTTCCTCATTCTTAGGACAATAATCACCCTACTATCTGTCCTACTGCTGCATAGCTATTGTTTTTTAATTATTTGCTTCTATGTTTTATTGACCATTAAGGGAAAAATATAAATAAATTCACTTTTTTTAAAATTTTTTTAACATTATATTTATTTTTGAGACAGGGAGAGACAGAGCATGAACAGGGGAGGGTCAGAGAGAGGGAGACACAGAATCTGAAACAGGCTCCAGGCTCTGAGCTGTCAGCAGAGAGCCCGACGTGGGGCTCGAACGCATGGACCGTGAGATCATGACCTGAGCCGAAGTCGGCCGCTTAACCGACTGAGCCACCCAGGCGCCCCTAAATAAATTCACTTTAATCATATTGTGTATATAAAAGTTGTTAAAACTTTTTATTTTATTTGAAATGATTTTCATGCCCTTTGTATCACTTGGATTGAGTTCAGATGCTTGATTCATACACCGTGTGTTTGGATTATGTCCAGGGTCTGAGGCTTGGCATGCAAGGCTCTTCTCAGCTTTACTCCAAGTTACAGCTACAACCTCATTTTGTGTTTATTTTTCTGTGCCAGATGTACTTTCCTTCCCATGTTTTACAAATTTCAAGGTCCTTATAGCATGCAATGTCTTTCTACAAGCTCGTTCCTCTACTTGGAATGTCATCTACAATTCATTTTCCCCCACTGGCAAACTGACACAAGTCAAAGACTGAAAGGTATTGGCAAGTTATTTTCAAACAAGTTTATAAAGACACTGTGTGTGTATTGAGTGTGTCATGTGTGTGTGTATGTGATTTTTCAGAATGTATGTGTGTGAATGTGAATGCAAATGTATATCAAATGTCTGTGTGTGTGCATGTATGTGTTTATGAGTGTGTGGCCAAATCTATATTTAGAATTAAAATAAAACGTGCCTTTTCCCCAGAGTTCCTATGCATCGAAGCTTTCAGCCAGTGAATTTCTAAGTTAATGTAACAATAAGGATAGGCTTATGGTTCTCCTTAGGCTTTTACTCAGAAGACAAATGGGTGATGGCTTACCTGAAGGCTACTTCACCTGAACTGCCCATTGCTATGTAAAGCTGTCAGCTTCTATCAGGAGATGACCTCACACAGCAAGGTGCAGATGCTTTGCTATATTAGGTATAACAGTACATTGGAGAGGGAGAACAGACATGTATTATTATAAGGAAAATTAACAACCAGCATCTGGAAGAGAAAGAATTGAAAATGACAGGCCAGTTTTAAGAGGCCTTTTGTTTGGGCTTACATTTTTCACCTAGAAATGGACACAATTACTGAAAATTAGAAATGAATCTGGGCTTTATACAATGAAATGAGATAATTTCACAGCCAAAACAAGTGGGCTTATGTTGAAAGGAAAGCCATTAAAATATACCTAAGCAGTAAGTTAATGGGGGAGAAATTCAATTCGAAAATGAGAGAACATTTTCAGATAGAAAGGGCAGGCAGTGGAACAGTATGCCTAATGAGGTACAGTAGATATATTCAAGTTTAATCTAGATAATTTTAGATAATTACAGAAAAAGCTTAGGCTAGGATTTTTTTCTTACTTTTTTGCCCACTGTTTGATTCCAAGTATTGGACTGGACCAGAAAAAAACAAAAAACAAAAAACATGATCATCCTATTATCTGTTGTCTTGTGTAAGTTCTATTTTCAAAAACTAAATGTTCAGAGTTTTCCCCCAGGTGACCAGATGTCAGACAGGACCTTCAGTATTTTCACTGCTTCTGATCATATACTTCTGTCCAGAAAGCAAGCCCCCCTTTGGTGGTACTCCTCCTCTCTTCACATCACAGATTATAAGTCTATACTAGGTAATAATGCACTAGAGAGTGGCCATTCTCTGATACTCAAATGCTGCTTCTAAGGTGGTGATGGGATTGCCCAAGGATAAAAAGTTCTCAGAGTTATGCTACGTTGTTTGTAGTGGTGTTTGCACTAATGGTAACATCCTCCTCATTATTTTCTTCAAATCTTTATTCAGGTTTTGTGTTTTCTGCAGGTATTAGGTGAATGTTCATTAGCTTTTTTAACAGCTTATAAGACTATTCTTCTCGGTGCCAGGACTGTACAGATTTATCATGGTGTGGGGATATACCATGACATGCTAGGGGGTATACAAAAACAGTGTGTGCAGGAGGGAGGCAGTCTCAGCTTTCCCATCTACTGAGGCTTCATACCTGTTAGTACACACTTTCTGCCATCAGGCAGCCTCTGGCGGGCATCTTAGGTTCCATCTTAGGTTCCAACAAAACTTACTTTTTTTCTGCTCAGTACTGCTAATATTTCTGTTGAAGGGCTGTATGAACCAGGCTACCTGGGTCCTGCTCAGAAGCACCTTCTCAGCTTGTATGCTGGAGTATTCTACTCCACAGAGAACATTTAGTGAAATTGTTAAGGATGCAGATTTAGGAGACATATAAACCTGGCTTCAAGTTCCTACTTAGCCATTTATTTACTGAGTGTTCTGGGACTAGTTGCCTTATTTTTCCATTGCACTTTGTTTTCTTCTCTTTTAAAAAAGATGCAATGACATTAGCCAATTCTCAGTTTGTCAGGATGAATAAATGAAAGAATATATGAATTATTTTTAAGTATAGACCATAACTCAGTTTAATTTTAAATGATAACTAGTAGACACATTTTAACTGTGCCTATGCTAATAGAGTGATACACTTACTACTCCTATTATAATTATTATTATTTCAGGTCATAAATATTTAGGGAAGCCACTCTAATACATTCTAGTTTAGTCCAGCTCCAAAACTATCTCTATGGTATATATTAACTTATTTAGGGAGATAACAGCTCAAGGGTATTATCACAAAAGAGCATAAATACTATCTATTTTGAGATATAGAATCAATTCCTGGATATGGCTACGGAAATGATAAGCCCCAGATATGGCACTTATGTTAAGGCACACATTCTCGAAAACCCCCAGAAGCCAAAACCAACTGGAAGTGACTCTCAAGGCACTAAAACTAAGCCATAAACCCAGTGAAGGCCACCATGTAGACCATACTAATATATCGATCCCCTTAATAATTTCTTACATGATAACAGCCACGCCAGCTTTCTTTTTTAAAACATAAATGGGTAACTGGCAATACCAAACCAATTCTAATCCATGTTAATAATTAAGACGATGTTGTTTTTTTCAGTGGGATAAGTTATTCTAGTTCTTCACCTTTGAGAGATATATATCTATAATTTTTTCTTTCAATTCCTAACTCTTATTTCTGGAAAGTCAGTATAAATGCTGCTGGCATCTCAGGAATTACTCATCTGCTGGCAAAAATAAGGAAAATTGCTACAAGTTCAGCTTCTATAAATCCCATACCACACCTTTTATCCAGGAAAAAACCCCACATTCTCCGTGTAGTTGTTCTCTTGATTGCTTGTTTGCAAATAGAGATATTATCCAATAACGGGCAGGATAAAGTAGGTTAAAGTTGTTTTTGCCTACCATCACCCCATAGATGACTTCAGGAGCAGCAGAGATCTGCAATTGGCTCCAACAGGTAACAAGTATGACTTTATCTCTCAATGGATCAAGAAAATTCAGAATAGAATCTGCACAAGTAAGATGACCATGCTTTGGGTCAAACTAACAGGAAAGAATAAGATAGCTGTATACCCTCTTGTTATATTTGCATTTTCTGGTCTTATATTTGTGTGAGTGAAGACCCAAGTTAATTTTTTTCTGACACAGAAATCTTGAGGACAGAATGGAGCTTAATGTGAAAATGTTTTCTGTTGGTCAAATGCCTTTCCTTGAAGAACATGGCTAAGTGTGCTTACAAGTTCGAAAAGTAGAGGAAGTTCTACTTCACTGCACTGCCATCGTGGTATTTCCATCAGTATAACAGAACCCCTGTCATCATAATACACAGGACCATTCTCTGGCCTTCCATAACTCATTCCTCATGAGGAGAGAGGGACGTCCACTGCTAGTGAATTTGAGAGACGGAATAGAGCATGTATGGTGCACCTCCTTTCTCTCTCCTACTTGTGGGAGGTTGGCAATTGCTCCTCTCTGTCATAAGGTTTATAGTCATGGATCCTGTTCCCTTCAGTGGTAAGATATGTGAGTTTATTGTATTCTCACATTCCCCACATTGTATTGGAAAGTTACATGTAGAGAAATTCTGAAGAAACCAAGGTACATGGTATCTTATCATCATGGCTTCCTTTAAGACTTGTTAACAACCAGTTTAAAATAACTTCTGTATGCTTAGTAGCCTCTGTTTTGCTTCTCAGCCAGATCTGTAGGTCACTAACAGATTTTTTTTTATAAAGCTTTGAGACTGTAACTACTATGTTTCACCAGAATTAAGGCAAGACCAATTAAATATTGTCTTCTTAGGGGTGCTTAGATGGCTCAGTCAGTTTAAGTGTCCAACTTTGATTAAGGTCACGATCTCATGGGTTCAACCCCCACGTCAGGCTCTGTTCTGACAGCTCAGAGCCTGGAGACTGCTTCAGATTCTGTGTGTGTCTGTGTGTGTGTGTGTGTGTGTGTGTGTGTGTGTGTGTGTGTCCCTCTCCCACTCTCTCTCTCAAAAATAAATAAACATTTAAAAATTTAAAAAATGATCTTTTAAAAATATTAACATAGCCTTAAAATTATACTCCTTATCAGTTGATAACTATGCTTGTGAATATTGGAAATTCAAATGGTAGTCCTATTTACTGGAATATGATGAAATTGATTCATGAACAAATAGAAACAGGAGTCCCAGCAGGTTTGAACATATATTGTTCCTTGGATAGAGATAGAGATGAGCTAATCAGAAATACTTAAATTATTATTATTCAATTATTCCTCAATTATTATTATTCAAGAAAGCTTATCCCTCAGGTGACCTAATCTTGAGATAATGTTGTATAGAAAAAGTGTTGGGGCATAAGAAACAGGTAGAGAAACCGAAAAATGCTTTCTATGAATAGGAGATGGTATTTTAAGAAAAGTCTCTTTGAAAATGGGGATGATTTAGTAGAACAAGCTAAAAGAGAAAAGGCATATACTTCAAAGAAATTCAAGGTTTCAGAGACTCTGACTCAAATGATAGAAATATACTTAGTGTATAATATAACAAGATTTAACTACTTTTAAGGTTTTGACTAGACAAAGGGGGAGTATTTTGATGATAACCAGGCCAGAAAAAGTGGTAGGGGCTTGAGAAAACTAACAGAAGAATATAGTGAACATCAGAGATCAAACAGACATTATTCCCCTGGGATGGAGTTAGGACTCAGAAACCATGGAGAAATGCCATCTCAAAGCCATGGACAGAGGGCATAGTAAAAGCTAATGGAAAACTGCCCTCACTGAAAATTGTAGTGGTCATAACAATAGCTTATAAACTATTGCAACAAACGTAACAAGGTATAACTAGCTGTACTTGTAAAAATGCTCAAATTAATGGTGAGTGAGTTTCAAGGTAAGTTGACTATTATAAGTAGAGACATTGGTATTAACTATTCTTTCAAGAAATATGTTGTGGAAATTGTGTTAAATAAGAAATATAAGGCAAGATAAATGATGGGTGATATAAACTAGGGGAAGATAAGTAGATCTCAAAGGTAGTATCCAGACCTGGGTTACATTTGGGGTTGAGAAAATAACTCTTAGATATGAATACCCTACTCAGGAGAACGAAAACAAACATATTTTGACAGAACTGGAAATGAAAGGCAAAACATTTCTTACTGTAGAGGATCCCAGCAGGATCTGAGGCATATATTACAGAAAATATATATAAAGACCATTCTGCAGAGAAAATTAAACACAACTGCTTTCCCCAAATCTAAACAATTAACACATTTATACATCAAGAGGAACTCCAAGGAATATTGTAAGGGCAACATCCAAGTTGGAAGAGCAGACAGAATTAGGTTGATAGATGTTTAGGGATATCAAGAAATTGAAGACACCCATATATGACTGAATGAGGTCAAGCACTATTTGGAGAGCAAATAACTGAAGTTTCCCAAATTATAAATCAATGTATTTGCCAGTAGGATTGCCTGTCATCAGTATAAACACCCCACTGTCAGGAGAACGTGGCATTGGTGGAAATATTTTAGATTCAGAGTATAGAAAGGAAACTTGAAATTAGGGAGAAAAAAAAAACAGGTACTTAGATGCTCTAAATAATAGCAGGACCAATGATAAAGAGGCTCATTGTTCTCCATTCTGGTAGCTGGTTAGGGCCAGAGTATGCAGAACTGAAAGAATCCTCTGAAATTATCTTGTGGTGTTGTGTTCTCATTTAATAGGATTACATCTCCCCTTCTGGAGAAGAACATGGGAACATGCTCTTCTTTTTCTTCTTTTCATTCCCCTCTACCTGGTCCTCCCCGCTCCTTTGTCTTCTCTCTTTTTAAAGGGACACAGAAATGTATGACTTCTCGTTTTCAGAAAGAAATACATAAGAGAAGGTGACAGGGCATTGTGTTTAATTTTAACATTTTCAGATCGACTAGGAAATTGCGTACTTTTGTATATTTTCTTTGGCTTAGTATATAATTTTATTCTGAGAAGTCGATAATGGAAAGTGATTTGTATTCAAATTAAGCCATAGCTTTATTGGAATCTACATTAATCATGATATTGTCATTTGATCCCATTATGGAATCTCTGATAGACTGTTTTGGACAAAATGCCTTGAAATAATTTGGGATCGAAAATTGTAAGACTCTGGCCTTAGATGCAGTATGGATCTGGAACAGATTTGGTAAATGTTCTTTTGCTATATACATTTGACTTCTGGGTGGCAAAATCTATATCATTTAGTAGTATTCTCAGGAAGATAATCAAAGAGAGTAATTGGTATTATTGGGGAAGTGGCCTTGATAAGTAGAACAGTAATGTTGATCCCATCCATGGTGGAAAAATAACCATACTTTTGGTTGACCATAAGCTTAGTGGCTAGGCCCAGTGAACTAAGAGACAGAAAGGCATGTGGAATACTTGGACGATACTTCCTCCCAAGCTGAGGTGTTTTCACATGGGGTTAGAGTCCTGTTATTGTAGCAATTCTTGCCCTTGGCTATCCTTAAACATAGATGGAATAAGTCATTATATTGGTGAATTTGAAAGAGGAATTAGATTCAGGTAGCCATACCCCTTTATCCTGTTACTGAAGGACATGCTGACTAGAGATGATACTTGGATTTCATTGCTTTTGGTTGTGTGTAGTCAGCACAGAGAAAGCTGACTCTTTTTCATGAAAATAGGAGTAGGGATGCAGTTCTTGAGAATAAATTCAATTTAAGGAATTGTCAATAGCAAGAAGTTATAGAAAGGTCAAGTTCTTCTTGAAGAGCATCTCTGCTCATGTGGGAGCGTCATGATGAACTCTGCCTAATCAACAAAATGATGATGTAATGGGAAAGCAGTGGGGACTGAATGATATAGGTGCAAAACTGTGCTACTAACTCCATAGCCTTAAAGGCAGTACTAAAGTCAGGAACTAATTCAAACAGAAATACAGATGACATCCCAATGCCAGGGTAGGCATTCAAAAAAATTTAAATGATCGAATAAATGAGGACTGATACTATACCTATTTATAAGTGCTGAGGGTAATGGTGGGCACGTTAAATAAATCACCAAGTAATTCCAAGCATTCTATCTTAGAAACACAGTCCACCCTTGAGAAGTCCCACTTACAGAAAATAGACTAAGCAAGAAGACCAAGGTCCCTTCACGCATGTTCTTTGAAAGTCAGGCAATGTGAGGCTGCCATCACAACTCATTCTTGAAACTTATCAGCCGCTATTCATAGTCACTGAGTAGCAATAACTTACTGAAACCATCACTATTGTCAGAGGAGTATAATTTTAATGTTCTTAATGGTTGTCTTTCATAATATCAAGAAGAGGTACGATCTACAGAGAACTATGTACTTGTTTCAAGTATTATCTGGATGAGAGCCAAGACAAAGCAAATTATATTTGCAAGATTTTAGGTTCTAAGTAGTCAGTAAAATAACATTAGTCATGAATACAAATTTTTAAAAACCATTAAACCCAAGTTATATAGAAGTTTGACTTTTGATAGTATAAAAATTATCTACCTTAATTGTTTAATTCAGTAAACCTATACACATTTTATGGATGTTTTCATAATTAAGAATACATTAGCTTATGTTTAATAGATAAATTACCACAAGAGCTTGTATATTTATAATAAATAATAAACTTCATATTGAAGACATGAGAAACTTAAAATATTTGATTCAGTAGCTAACCAGTTTACCAAATCTCTTTAGTAACTTATTCAAAAATTGACAAGAAAAAGATTAATTTGCAAGTTTGTTTTCACTATCTGAATGATGCCTAAGATTATAATTAATGAGCCTAAAGAAATAGTCTAAGAAATAAACCTTTTTTTTCAGTATCAGTAGATGTGTGAAGCATTAAAACATCAATCATTTAATTTATCATGTTTTTCACA
This sequence comes from Herpailurus yagouaroundi, assembly GCF_014898765.1. Classification (NCBI taxonomy): domain Eukaryota; kingdom Metazoa; phylum Chordata; class Mammalia; order Carnivora; family Felidae; genus Herpailurus; species Herpailurus yagouaroundi. Next base: position 17,681,615 of record NW_024412419.1, on the reverse strand, counting down.
TTGTTTGGTAGATCACTGATGAGATCCTTTAACTTAATTTAAAAAATATGTATTGAATGATGCACAGGATACATCAGAATTTATAGAAGAATATGTGTCAATGTCAGAACTTCCTCATCCATGTCTGATTGTTCTCCGTCCTTAACATTATTCAATTTATTTTTCCTAAAGAAATTCATTCCCAGGAGAAGTCATAACTTTGGCAAACTTGATGGTTGGGTGTGTTATCTTTCACATCTGTCTTTTGTTATTAACAATTAATTCACTTCTATACATATATTTCACAGATTAATAAGTTAAAAAGGCTTTCATTAATAATTAGTGACATTTTCTTGATTTGCTGAAGACTAAAATCCAGTGAGATGAGAACTTTCCTTAATCTTTTTAACAATATCTAGCAAAATTATCTGAGTTCCATTATATTGTACTCCTATGATATTCTGGGGCTACATATGTCTTATAGTCAAAATATTTTGAATAGGTTAACCAAATTTATCCAATTTTTATTAAGCTTCCACCTTGACAAAACAGTGTAGGGTATAGAAATGGAAACTTTTTTCCTCAGGTATTTCTTCAAGTAGTATATCCTGATTTACTATATTCCTTCCATTAACTTATATGTTCAAAAAAATAGTTACTGAGCTCTTACCATGTGCCAGTGTCACTCCAGAACCTGAAGATTGAGTGATGTTGAAAATAATGTTTTTGCCTCTTTGCCCTTAAAATTCAGAAGGCAGACAGGGAATAAGCAATAGATAGATAATTTGGTTTGAAAATGTATCTGAAGTTACATTTATTTGCATAGTTTTGTGTTCATAAGCTCCAAATGTATATCTAAAGGGTGAATCAAGTACTATTTTTCTCAGTAGTAAAACAATGGAAATAATTATTTAGTTTTCCAAGAGGACTACCTCAGAGGAGGAAGAATTTTATAAGCTTCCTAGAGATAATGACCACATTTGTGTGATTGATTCATCAGGTATTCTCAGAATACAATAAAAGATTTTTAGTACATAGAGTAAAAATTAAATACTCTTTTGTGATTTAAAAAGTCATGTTGTTGCATATTTACATAAAAATCTGTGCAAATTACTACTTTAATTCGTCCTGACCTTCTTACTGCAATCTCTTTGTACTTCCCAGGTCTTCTGGAAAGTAACATCCTATCATTGTCTGTCTCATAAAACCCTTCAAAACATCTTCCCTTTCTCCATTTACAGATGATCTCTTTCTTTCCTAGTTTACTGAGAAAATACAAGTGACTAGAAAAGACATGTCATGAGGTGCTATTTTTATATCTGACCACCTATCTACATCCATGTTCCAGTGATCTTTCTTCTCTGGTGTTATCACAAATGAATTTCTTGTGCTCCTAACAGAAGTTGATCAACTTCCACGTGAGATTTTATGACTTTGGCCCATTCTAGGATATTGTTTCAGAGTCTGCTCTCTTTTGTACCATTAAAGTTTATCTCTTTCCTGCTCATCTCCCATCAGCACACACACATTCTATTTTCTTTATCCTATTTAACCTCTCTTGCTATTGCCTTTTTTTTTTTCTTTTGAGCAAAACTCTTGTGTTGTCTGTTACTACTATTTGTTTGTTTCTCCCCTCTCTTCATTCAGGATTTCACCCCACGGGACTTCTGAAAAATTTTTTTCAAGGTCATCAATGGCCTCCACGTTTCTAAATCCATAAGCAATTCTTGGGTCTTGTCTTAGCTGGTCCATCAACAACATTTAACAATTGAATACTGTCTCCTCCTAGAAACATGTTTTTGTCTGAATAATTTCCAGGTTACTGCAGTCTTCTGCTCTCCCTCTCACCTCACTACCACTCTGGTTTCCATGGCTGGTTCTTCCTCACCTCCACAAACATTTAAACTTCAGTGGTCAGTCATCTTACCAACGTTTTTTCATTCTGTATATTTACTGCCTTGGTCAAAAAGAATACCTTTTCTTCACTGAAGATCCCCAAGTATATTTCCCCAGCCTGGACCTTATCCCCAAACCCCAGATTTGTACATGCAAGTGCCTACTTGATATTACCACTTGGGTTTACAACTGGCATTTCAAATTAATATGGCAAGAAATTGAATTACTGAGCCATCCATTCCCTCATCCATAAAAATAAAAGTTCATATGCAGTCTTTCTTATGCTAATTTGGTGACAAACTCATCTATTTATTTGTTTAGACCAAACTTTGGAATTATTTTCCATTCTGCTCTTCACTGCATACCTTCACTCTATTCTCTTCTTTCTCACCACATACTTTCCAATAGCAAATCTGTTATCTCTCTACTCAAAACATATCCAGAATTTGACTGTTTTTGGCCACCCCAACTGCCCACCTTAATAAGCTACCATCACCTATCCCTTCATAATGCCAAACTGCCAATGTGCACTGCATTTCTACAAGCAATGTGTTCTACATTCCCAGGACATTTGGTATTGTCAGTCTTTTGTAGTAAATATGCAGTGACATTTTATTCTGATTTAATTTGCATTCCCCTGATTATTAATGAGTCTTCATACATTTTCCTATTAGCCATTTGGATATCTTCTTTTGTGGAATATCTTTTTAAACTTCTTGCTAATACTGATTTAAAGACGTTTTAAAATATATTCTGGGTATAAAACCTTGTTGATTATGTAAGTTGTAAATATGTCCTACTCAGTGGCTTGATCTTTTTGTTCTCTTAATTGTAGTTTTTGGTGAAGGTAAGTTTTGGCTTTTGGTAGTCTCATTTATTGATTTTTCCTTTACAGGTAGTGGTTTTAAGTTTCTTTCATTTTATTTCTTACCCCAATCTTATGAAGATATTCTCTTCTATGATCCTCTGAAAGTTGTGACTTTCACATATAGGTATATAATCTTTGAGAATTTGATTTTGTGTGTACTGTGACAAAGGGACCAAACAATAGTTGTTTTTATTGTTGTTGTTGTTGTTTTGAGAGAGAGAGAGAGAGAGCATGCACAGGGGGAGAGAGAGAGAGAGAGAATCTTTAGGCAGACACCACATGCAGTGCTTGAGCTCAACATTGGGCTCTGTCTCATGTCCCTGAGATCATGAATTGAGCCAACATGAAGAGTTAGTCACTTAACCAACTGAACAACCCAGGCACCCTTGTTTTGTTCTTTGTTTTTTTTTTTCTTTTTTAAAATATGGATATCCAGTCTCCTTTTGGGATAATTTTCCCCATGGGCTCTCTATTCATTCTACTAAAAGTGGATGAAAGGTCTTCTGAGGCAGGTAAAAAACCCAGAAGTCATAAATAAAAATATTGATAAATTTGAATAGATATTATTAAAATAGGTACTGTTTTAAAAGTTTTGGCCTGATATAAATATTGAAATTTAAGTCAATAGATAAGCAAAAAACTGAGGAAAATATGCTTGCTGTATATATATTACTGACCACAGGTTAAGTTTCTTAAGATAAGGGACACTTCTGTGAGTCAGTATGAAGACGATGAGCAGCACAATGGTAAAATAGGAAAAAGAAAATAGGAGTAGGGTTCACTGGGATATGAGTGAAAAACAGTACATGAACACATAAAAACTTATTTTCTCCATAATTAAAAAATAAAATTTAGAGCAACAATGAAATGCAATTTTATTCCTATCAGAATGGCAACAGGTATTTACATGTTAGAGTATTCTGTTACTGAGGATGAGTGAAAACTGATACTTTCATATTCTATTGGTGGGGATGGAAATATTTGGCAATTTTAAGATGCACATCTGTACTGACCTATATATTCCACATGTACATGCACTCAGAAACTCATTTTATCCTCACAAAACCCTATGAAGCCAGTATAATTATAACTACATTTACTCATGAGGAAACTAAAACAAATAAAGGTAAAGTAACTTTCCCAATATCAAAGCTAGGTAAAAAAAAAAAAAAAAAAGAAAAGAAAAGAGCTCCCACTGATTCTAGGTAGTCTGACTCTGAACTCCAGGCTTTTAACCAAATTTTATCGACTTCCATGGAGGTGTGAGAGTTTCCACTGTAGTAGCATTATGAACCCAGTATTGGATATAGCAAACATACCACACAATATAGAAATTTTATTTAAAATGTCTTCATGCAAAGGGCGCCTGGGTGGATCAGTCAGTTGCGTGTCAGACTTCAACTCAGGTCATGATCTCATGGTTTGTGGGTTCAAGCCCCGCATTGGGCTCTATGCTGACAGCTCATAGCCTGGAGCCTGCCTCAGATTCTGTGTCTCCCTCTCTCTCTGCCCCTCCCCCACTCACACTCTGTCTTTCCGTCTCTCTTTCTCTGTCTCTCAAAAATAAATAAACATTAAAAATTAAAAAATAAAATAAAATACCTTCATACAGTGTAATACAAAGCAGTCATTAAGAAAAAGTGTTATAAACCTGTAAATGCTAATTAAAAGGTACATTAGAAACATTAAGGTCAACTTTGTGGTATATATAGAAAATCAGGAGTTATAGGCAGATTTATTTTTCATTATACTATACTATTGTCTGGTTTTAACATTTTTACTATGGGCATTTGATGCAATTATGTATATATGTTTCAAGAAATAAGCAGGATAGCAATTCAAAACCTTTCTCAGTAATAAGCAAATGTGATAAAAACAAATGATCAACTCTGTCCAGGCTATGTCGACCCCAAGGCCTGCACTAGATATGCATGCTCTGTAAGGAAAGCTTTTCACTCATCTTTGCCCATGGTCCATATGGAATCCTAGGAACTGTGCCTAGAGCAGACTTGGTATCCAGAATAGGCAGTGGTTTAGCCCTTCAGTGAATTATTAAGAGAAAAATATAAGTGTAATTGTATCCATGACGTTTGGGAAGCAATTTGCAGAAGTTGTCCAAAGCTGTGGGGCTTCCTGCCGGGCTCTGTCGTGCCTTCCAAGAACCCTAATAGTTCATTCCTCAGAAGAAATGTCAAGCTGCTCATGCTGTCAACAGAGCAGATGCTCTGCTGACGTCTTTGGGGAACAGTGTCAAGTGACTGAAAAATGGATGCCAAAGATGAAATGGAAATTCTTACCCTCATCACTAAATTTCATGTGCCCCATGACCTGGTGCCTACTTACCTACCCCAGGCAACTGTGTTCCATAGTAGCCCCAGCTGGGGAGACTCAACAATGCTACCACTGGAACATCAGAGGACTTAGCTTTCCACCCCTTTCACAAAATGTTTTCTTGAAGAAGAGAATGTATCTATTTAATTTGCGTTGTGAAAATTTCTCCTCTTATCTGACAACTTCTAAGTAGATATCCTCTTTTGTTTTTCACTTTTTCTCATATGTATATTTTTTTCATAGAAAGCTTTTATTGATCTAAGGTATGCAATAAAAATACAGAAATTTTAACCTTTCCCCCTGTGCTTTCTCATGCATTACTTTATATGAAATTAAAAAAAAATAGGGGCGCCCGCGTGGCTCAGTCAGTTAAGTGTCTGACGTCGGGTCAGGTCATGATCTTATGGTTTGTGGCTTTGAGCCTTGTGTCAGATTCTGTGCTGACAGCTCAGAACCTGGAGCCTGCTTCAGATTCTGTGTCTCCCTCTCTCTCAGCCCTTCCCCTACTCGTGCTCTCTCTCTCAAAAATAAATAAACATTGAAAAAAATTAAAAATAAATAAATAAATAAAACACAAGGCTTTCCACCAAATAAGAAAAGAACGTGAGATCATTGAATTTAAATAACTAGTCCAAAATCAGAGGAGCCAAGATGGTGGAACAGCATGGAAGTTTTTTGTGTGTCTTGCATCCATGAAATATAGCCAGACCAACACTAAACCATCCTGCACACCTAGAAAACTGATCTGAGGATTAACACAAGAATCTGAACAACCTGAACTGCAGAATGCAGCAGGAATTCACCCCAAAAGAAAGAGCAGGGAGAAGCAACAGCCAGGGACTTAACCAACACAGATACAAACAAGATGTCTGAACCAGAATTTAGAATCACGATAATAAGAATACTAGCTGGAGTCAAAAATAGATTAGAATCCCTTTCTGTGGAGATAAAAGAAGTAAAAGCTAGTCAGGATGAAATAAAAACTATAACTGAGCTGCAATCTCAAATGGATGCCGCGGTGGCAAGGATGGATGAGGCAGAACAGAGAATCAGCAATGTAGAGGACAAATTTATGGAAAATAATGAAGCAGAAAAGAAGAGGGAGATTAAGGCAAAAGAGCATGATTTAAGAATTAGAGAAATCAGTGACTCATTAAAAAGGAACAACATCAGAATCATAGGGGTCCCAGAAGAAGAGAAAGAAATAGGGGTAGAGGGTTATATAAATAACTAGTCCAAAGTGGCACAACTAATTGGAGATGAAGATGGGCTGAGAGCTCTAGTTGGCTGTACTTTCCTGTATACTAAAAGCTCTGCTAGGTTCTCTGTGATTGTTGTCTTCATCCTCATTAAAAAAAAAAAAGTTAGCTTACGTTTAAAAAAATAGTTTAAAAAAAATGAGATTATCAATGTAATGCAGTCATACTGCAGAAAGTTTGGAGAATTCTGGACAACAGAAGGATAATGGAAGGATAAAGGATAAAAGAGAAGCGAGGAGAATCATGAAGCAGAAGGGAGGAAGAGGACCAGGAAGGAAAGAGGAAGCAAGAAAAAACAAATCAACCAAAGACAAACACTATTAATATTTTCATTCTCTGTTATACATGAATTCTGTTTTATTTTGTAAATTATTATCATATTATCTACAACTTGATACTATTACTTGGTAAAATCAGTTTTATAAGTTTATAGACACTCTTAAATTTTCATTTTCTACCTATATTCTTTTAAGTGGATCTCCCCATTTCCCTGTACATGGAATTTATGGTTAGCTTTCCTTTGCTATTTGTTTTGTTAGTTTGTTTGTTTTTTGACACACACAGAGAGAGAGAGAGAGAGAGAGAGAGAGAGAGAGAGCGCGCAAGAGAATATAAAGCAGGCTCTATACTTAGCATGGAGCTCAACACAGGGCTCCATCCCATGACCATGATATCATGACCTGAGCAGAAATCAAGAGTCAGATGCTTAACCAACTGAGCCACCCAGGCTCCCCTCCCGTTGCTATTATAATTCATATAGTGATTAAGTAATATGTGGTATTTTTGACTAGAGATAGAGAAGGAAAACCAAGAGTTTGATTCTTCAAAGTCTATTAAAAAAAATGTATCAAGAAGGAAAAAAATAGTAGTGCAAATACTGCTGACATGTGTTGACAGTCACTAGAAGAACGTTATTATGAACACAAATCACAACAAAGTTGCCCTGATATTTGTAGGAGGAAAAGACACAGGTCAATGGTAAATTTTCATAGTCACCATCACACAGATTATGTGTTTTTAATACCAGAAAATATGCCTGGTGTCTACTTTTCATGTTGGAAGTTTATAATTCCCAGAACATTTACTTCACATAAATTTTTATTGGGGCACACAGAGAAAAAGACAGAATTGAGAATTATTTGCATTTCTATTTGAACAGCATGATTGATACGTGTCCTTGTACAACACTCATTCATTGACAGGTAATTTGATATAATTCTCCGATAATTTTTTTGAATTGACATATAATTCACAGGCCATAAAAATCACCATTTCAAAAGCACACTCTAGAGATTTTTAGTGTGTTCACAAGGCTGTACACACATCATAACCAATTCAGAACATTTCATCATTACCCAAAGTAAAGCTGTACCTATTATGAGTCATTCTCTAACCTCATTTTCCCTACTCTCCCCCCACCCCACCAGCCCCTGGCAACGCATAATTCCCTTTCTATCTCTATGGATTTGCCTATTCTAAACATTTCATAGAAATGAAGTCACACAATATGTGGCCTTTTAAATCTGGCTTTGTTGACTTAGCATATTTTCAAGGTTTGTCCATGTGGTAGCATATATCAATACTTCTTTCCTTTTTTAATGGCCAAATAGTATTCCGTTTTATTTATTCACTCATCAGTCAATAGACTTTTGAGTTTCCACTTTTTTGCTGTTAGAGTGTTATAATAAATATACATGTAGTTTTGTGTGTATGTGAACATATATTTTTATTCATTTTGCATGTAGAATTAGGATTGAAAATGCTAGATCCTGTGGTGACTCTATGTTTGACTTCTAGAAGAGCAATCAATTTGTTTCCAAAGTAGCTGTAGCATTTTATATTTCTACCAGCCTTTAAAGAGATTTCAACCTCTTTTTAGGTCCAATACTTGTGACTATCTGTGCTTTTTATTTTGGTCATCCTGATGGCAAGAACTGGATTTGACTTGCATTTTCTTAATGATAAATGATGTTGAGTTGCTTGCTTATTGGCCATGTACCTTCTCCAGACAAGTGTGATTTCAAACTCTTCTTACTTTAAAAATTGAGTTATTTGTCTTTTTATTATTGAATAACAGAAGTATATATACCTATTTCCCCTTTATACTAGACTTTATCAGATAGATTATTTGCAAATACTCTCTCTCATTCTATAGGTTGTTGACCCTCTATTTTCTTGATAGCTTTCTTTGACATACAAATACTTGTAATTTTGAAAAAATCTAATTTATTTGTTTTTTCTTTGGTTGCTTTTACTTTAGATGTCATAATTAAGAAACAATTGTCAAATCCAAGGTCACAAAAATTCTCACCTATTTTATTCTAAATAATTTACAGTTTTAGCCCTTACACCTGTTTCTTCAAGCCACTTTGAGTAAACTTTTATATATTGTGTGAAGTAGGATTCCAACTTCATCCTTTTGCATGTGAATATCCAGTTATCCCACCACCAATTTTTAAAAAGATGCTTTTCCCCTATTAAATTGTCTTGGCATTCTTGTCGAAATCAATTTACCACATATGTATGGGTTCATTTCTGGGCTCCCAATTCTATCTGTATGTTTGATCTATATGTTCATCCTTAAGCAAATACCATACTATCTTGATCACTATAGATTTATAACAAGTTTTGAAATCAGGAAGTATGAGTCTTTCAAGTGTGTTCTTTTTTAAGATTGTTTTAACTATTCTGAGTTCTTTGAGTTTCCATATGAATTTTTGGATTAGCCTGTCAATTTCTGGTAAAACTCTACCTGGGATTGTAATAAGAATTGCAGATTCAATGTAGATCATTATGGGGGATATTGTATTCTAATCCATGAACATGAGGTGTCTTTCCATTTATTTAGGATTTTGATTTCTTTCATCATATTTTGTAGTTTTCAATATATCAGTCTTACACTTTTTAATTAAAAATATCCCTACATATGCTAGACTTTTGATGCTATTATGAATGAACTTATTTTCTTAATTTCATCTTGAATTGTTCTTTGCTAATATACAGAAATACAATTGACTCTTACTTGAGTGGCTTTTAGATCACTGGTTAATTACCAGAAACTAAGCAAAAAGTTCCTCTTTCCCTCAATTTTAAAATAAAAGTTGCATTTATTTCAACATATATATGTCTTTAATTTCCTTCTAAAATGAAGGAGAAATTCCTACCTAATATTATAAAATATTTGGCTCAATTTCTCACTGGAAAGATGTTTCTTTCACCACTTCCTCCTGAATTATGGTGGAGAGATTAATCCTGTGTTATGGAAGAAACCTTCAATTTCAAATAAGGATTTTATATCTTCTCTTTGCCTGCTTGTTTCTCACTTGAGGCTGAGTCAAACCTTAATTCCTGCAGCTGCTGGTAATACTGAGGGAGATGGAGATGGGAGATGGTTTGGAGTGTGTGTCTGTCTGTGTGTGTGCATGCACACACACTCATGCATAGGCAAATCTTTATGATCTTCTATTTGAATATTAATAACAGTTATCAACCTGAAATCCTATCATAATTTTTCCAGTAACTACTAGGAATATGTCTGACTTTGAGAAGAGACATTTCCTGTATCAATTGCTTTGAGAAAGAAAATTTAGTTAAGCAGTACCAAGGTGGACAAATGAGGAATGCTGCATTTTAACTCTAATACACAGCAACAAACTCATTGATTTTTATAGATTACAAATGGAAGTTAAAACAAAATAAAACTTGATTTCCTATTCTACGAAAAGCTACTGGAATTTTCTCTCAACCTGTTTTTCTTATTTGTGTTTGTGGAGTGTGATGGACTATTGAATCCTGACAACCTGTTGGATGAGCTCCAACAATAACCAGTCAGATCAATGCAACCCAGACTGCCCTCATGGGACATGACAAGAAATTCGGCTGTTGTTTAGGATGCAATTACCCTGCTGGTTGCTGAAGAGAGTGACCTCCTTTACTCTGGTATTTATTGAATACAGACCTCATGTCTGGTCTCATTTCAAAGTCCCTGTCTGCAATGCCTATCCCAAGGCCAAGTACAGTAGACAGTGAACCACCATAGCTGCCAAGATTTAGTACTTTGAAAAGTGTCTTTGCCAGGAGATTATCATGCCTGTTCCTGTTAGAATCAACATTGCTTTTTCTGGCTCATTTAATGTAAAATGCAATTCAGCTTCAAAGATAAGTACTTTAATTCACAAATGGTTGACAGCAGTAGGATTGTAGTGAAGGCTCTGAACGTAAAAATAGTTTGGGTCTGATTACAAGTATTTCTGTCCTGAGAAATATTTAACAGCATAGGAACTGAATAGAGGATATTAGTATTTGACTTTATCAGCTCAAGAATAAAGACACATTGAAGGTATGACAATTGAATAATGGGATTTGGAACTAAAGCCATGATCTTCTATTTCAGATTAAGAAACATTTTGAAGAAGTAATGTATGGGTTTCATTAAAATTTATGCTATGATTTATTTTATTAAACTTCTACAGTGATTTATTAAATGTAATTGCAAAGAAGAGGTAGTTCAGTTTTTCCCTATTTGGCTAGAAGTTAAGTACTCTTGAGTCTAAACTTGGGGGACATGTCCTTATTAAAATGGAACTCATAATTAACATTTCTGTGCATTTTCTATAAGCCAAACATGCAAGAGGGAACATTTAAATGCCTAGCAATTAAAATGAAAACATTTTACTTTTACTGGCAGCCTTTTAACTTTTCAGTTCATCATATTTATAGTTATCATTATTAGACATCTGGAAAAATATAGTTATGCTTGCTATTTATATTACCAACTAAAGACTTTGAATCACTTTGTAGACATGATCTCATTAACGCTCTCTACATCTCTGTGAGGTAAGTGCAATTATCTTCATTTTATTGAGTTTAAATTACTTTCCAAGGTGTCAAAGAAAATTGTGGCAGGATATGGGGTGAAAAAAATCAAGGTCTCTTAGTGTCCACTCTAATGGTAAATCCTGTTCAATAAAATCAGAAAGAAATGAATCCAGTTTTAAGTGCCTGAGGCTTAATTTTCTACAAATAGTCATTTGATGTAGTTACATGAGACATAACATTTTGTAGTTTTGCCATTTCCAGGATAATTTATCAGCCTGACCCATATTCTGTTGCATTTGACAAACCAATATTTTATGCAATGACACGTTTCCTAAGTGTTCTGCAAGAAAGTTTCACAAAGAGGTGGTACTTAAACTTAACTTTTTCTGTGAATGTTGATGTCACTTAAAGAAATTGTCATTTCCTTTCTAATTGTTTCTACTTTTTTATTTTTATTATTTTATTATTTTTTTAACGTTTATTTATTTTTGAGACAGAGAGAGACAGAGCATGAACGGGGGCGAGGCAGAGAGAGAGGGAGACACAGAATGGGAAGCAGGTTCCAGGGTCTGAGCCATTAGCCCAGAGCCCGACGCGGGGCTCGTTCTCACAGACCTAGAGATTGTGACCTGAGTTGAAGTCGGACGCTTAACGACTGAGCCACCCAGGCTCAGGTTTCTACTTTTTAAAAAAAATCTCTACCATCCACAGCCACATTTGTAATCTAGGCCTGTCTTTTAGGTGGTTATTTAAAATACATTTCTCTTTACATTTTTAGGAAAGGGCAAGAGCTTGCCCATGTTCTTCTTGTGGGTTTATTGAATTATTATGGAATTGATTTCCCTTACTCTAAATACTTCCTACTCCTAGACTTTTGTCAATGCTAAATATTTAGGCTAGCATTTTCCCCTCAAGCATTGCTTTCAGATATAATAACAGACATTATAAATGATTGTTATTATTATTTTTACTATAAACATTAGCCCTCACATGTATGGTCGTGTTGTTGAAAGTTGATTTTCAACAAGGGAACTGAGACCATTAAGTGTGATAAAAGTAATCTCTTCAACAAATGATGCTGGTCAAACTGGATATTCATATGCAGAAGAATGAAGTTGGATCCTTACCTGGCACCACACAGAGTAACTCAAAATGAGTTGAAGACTTAATCTTAAGAGCTTCATGAGAAAAAAAAAAAAAAAACATAGAGAAGAATTTCATGACCTTAGATTTGGAGATGTTTTCTTAAATAAGGCACCAAAAACTTAGGGAACAAAAGAAAAATGATAAATTGATCTTCATCAAGATTAAATAAGTTAGTCCATTAAAAAGCATTATCAACATAGTGAAAAGAAAAACTGAAAAATGAAAGAAAATATATTTGGTAAGAACTTAATATCCATATTATATAAAGAACTCTTACAACTCAAGAAAAAAAACAGATGAACAACCCAATTAAAAACGGGCAAGAAACTTAAGCTGATATTTTTCCAAAAAAGGTATTCAAATGGAAATAGTATATTAAAAAGATGCTCAACATCATTAATCATTAGGGCAATGCAAATCCAAACTATAATGGATAACACTTCACATCTACTGGGATGATAACAGTACAACAACAACAACAACAACAAAAATGAGAATAACAAGTGCTAGGATTGGGAGAAATTGGAATTCTGGAATTGGAATATTTGTGGGAAAGTAAACCAGGATAGCCACTGTGGAAAATTCAGTTCCTCAAAAAACTAAATGTAGAGTCACCATATGACCCAGTAATTCCAATTCTAGGTATATTCTCCAAATAATTGGAAATGAGGATTCAAACAAAAGCTTGTGCACCAATGTTCATAGAAACAGTATTCACAATAACCAAAAGGTGGAAATAATCCAGATGTCTGTCGAGAGATAAATCAATAGATGAATTATTATACCCATATTACATAACAGGATGGAATAACATATTATTCAGTAATAAAAATGAAGTTTTGATACATGTTACAACATGGATGAACTTTGAAAACATACTAAGTGAAATATGCCAGACATAAAAGGACAAATATCTTATGACTCCACTTATATAAAATATCTAAAATTAGCAAATTCATGGAGACAGAAAGTAAATTACAAGTTATCAGGGGCCAAGGGGAGGATAGAATGGGGAGTCATTGATTGATTAGTACAGAGTGGTTTTGGAAATGGTGTTTGGAGTGGTTTTGGAAATAGTGATATGATGGTCGCACATTGTGAATGTAATTAATGCCACAAAATTATACACTTAAACATGGTTAAAATGGGAAATTTATGTTGTATGTATTTTTACCTCGCCCCCAAAATAAAACTTATCCTTAGTATTTCAACCTAAGCTGCATGAGGTCTATTCAAGTGAAACACACATACTTAATTTGCTTTTATAGTTAAAATAATCCAGAAAGGGTTGAACATTTCTCTCCCATTTCAACCCCCTTTAATAAACATTTAATAGTTGTAAAAAAACACACAACAGTTTTATTAGTATATTTGGAACCTCTTTAGCCAAATACACATTGTATATAATAGAAATGTGTACATTTTCTTATATATGAGAACCTAAATTTCTTCCAGGAATAATGTACATAGATTTTAATGTATGTATTTGTGATAACTATTTTGGTTGCTCAGAGATCCTATTAAATTCTTTGTTCAGTCTATTCAGAATAGGTAAAGCTGTATTATGGCTATGTTACAGTACTTATTACATGACATGTATCCCCAAAGGCACGCTTTCCATCTTGGAAGGCAAAAAGCTACTGCACAAATAGAAATTTTAGAGAACCTTCTACTACTAAAATATGAGGTCCATAGTAAAACATCTTCATAGTGAAAAACAGAGCAATTAAATTCTCAGTTTGATTATGAAAACAAGCATTTAGCTATCGGTAGGGGAAAATCCTACAATTTTTTTTTCAAATAAATACTTAGCAAAAACCTAGTGTAGTTTATTTTGAACATTTTTATTGCTAATTGGCATAAAAATATTGTAATCCCAAACTCCCATGTGTTAATGTTATATAGAGAGAGGAGACACACACACACACACACACACACACACACACACCACCAAGCCAGTTTTCAGAAAACAGTTGTTAACGTATCTTTATGTGAAGTACTTACAGAGATATCATCTTTTATGATCTATTTCTCTCTGTTTCATTTTTAAAAAATGATGTCACAGCCTTGAGCCATTAATGGGTCATGACTAACAGCTAGAATACACTGAAAAAGTGAATGTTGGAAAAGGATTCATGGCACGAAGGTCAACAGGAGGTGTATTTAATGGGTAGCTGTACTTTTTCATTCCTGTTGTCAAGTGACAACCCAAACACTGTAATAATCAACTGAGCTATTCTTTGCATCTATACAGTTTTGTGCCAAGGACAGATGAGCCGAGATTCCTAGAAACATTTCCATTATCTGTAGAAAGTAAAAGTATTGTTCTAACTAGCATTTTAATTAAATAAAGTAAAATGCTTTTGGAAATGTACCTTGAAAAGTACTATGATGAGACCTGGACCTTGTTAGCTGGCACTGAAGCTTCTGAGAAAAGATAACTCCTTCTTCCTCCCTCCCTCTTTCTCTTTGTCTGTTTCTCTTTACTTCTTCCATGGAGATAAACTTTTTTTTTTTAATTTTTTTTTTAACGTTTATTTATTTTTGAGACAGAGAGAGACAGAGCATGAACGGGGGAGGGGCAGAGAGAGAGGGAGACAGAATCGGAAACAGGCTCCAGGCTCTGAGCCATCAGCCCAGAGCCCGACGCGGGGCTCGAACTCACGGACCGCGAGATCGTGACCTGGCTGAAGTCGGACGCTTAACCGACTGCGCCACCCAGGAGCCCCGGAGATAAACTATTTAGAGCAATTATTCATTCTCTTGCCTTGCTACAGTGTCTAGGACTTCCAGTTACATTAGAAGATGATGGGAGTCGACATCTTTGCAGAGTTACCAATCTCAACTTTCCAACATAACTTTTCATCCATAGGTATCCACACGTAGGTTCTTTATCAGATTGCGAAAGTTTCTTTCTACTCCTAGTTACTGAGAGCTCTCATATGAATGGATGTTAAGCTCCAGTAAGTACTTTTTCTCTATAAATTCATATCATTATATGATTTTTTGTTTCCATTAATGTGGTAATGTATACTGATTTATTTGAATGTCAAACCAACCTTGCATGCGTAGTATGAATCTATCTTGTTTGTGATATCTATGTAGCTATCTATATTTTGATGTATTACTCACTAAAATTTCACTAAGAGTTTCTTCATCTATGTTCATGAGAGATAATGGTCTGTAGTTTGCTGTTCTTTTAGTGCCTTTGTCTGATTTTGATATCATGGTAATGCTGGCTTCCTAAAATGAATTGAGAAGTGTTTCTTCCTTTTCTATTTGTGGAAGATTTTTTTTAAGAGTAGATTTTAGGGGTGCCGAGTGGTTCAGTCGGTTAGGCGTCCCATTTTGGCTTAGGTCACGATATCACAGCTTGTGAGTTCAAGCCTTGTGTCGTGTTCTGTGCTGACAGCTCAGAGTGAACCTGGAGCCTGCTTCGGATTCTGTGTCTCCCTCTCTCTCTGTCCCTCCCCCGCTCACACCCTGTCTCTCTCTCTAAAAAATAAATAAAACATTAAAAAAATATTTAAAAAGAGTAGATTTTAGTTTTCTTTAATCTTTGGTAGAACTCACTAGTGAAGCCAACTGGACCTGAAATATTCTTCGTTTAAAAGCTTTAAAGTGTGAATTCAATTTATTTAACATATGTCATTCTGTTTAGTTTATTTCATATGAGTGAGCTTTGGTAGTTTGTGTCTTTCAAAAATTTGTTCATTTTAACTAAATTGGAAAGCTTTATTGGAAATTATTTATAACATTCACTTATTCTTTTAAAATTTAAACTTTCCAATGGCTTTATATTTAGAGAAAAGTTGCAAAGATAGAACAGATAGTTTCTATATATCATATACCATTTCTCCTATTAATATTTTATGTCACTAAGTATTTATTGCTTTGTTTTTGCTAACGACTTTATTTCAAACAAAAATTTAAAACTTGAGAGATTACTATTGTCTGTCACAACTAATGAACCAATTATGATACATTATTATTAACATTTATTTATTTTTTGAGAGACGGGAGGGGGGAGAGAGAGAGAGAGAGAGAGAGAGAGAGAACCAGGGAGGGGCAGAGAGAGAGAGGGAGTCACAGAATCTGGAGCAGTCTCCAGGCTCCGAGCTGTCAGCAGAGCCCGATGTGGCGCTCGAACACACAAACTGCGTGATACATTATTATTAACTAAAATCCATACTTTGAGTTCCACTAGTTTTGATGCTGGCATGCTGGGTCCAAGGACCCAGAAGGGGTCCCACAGGACCAGCCGAAAGGGTCGCTGGTTGCATGCAGGATAGAAATCAAAGGGGAACCAGCAGGAGGTGAAAAAAGAGTTCATTGAAGGTATATAGTGAGCAGATACAGACAAGAGTGGGAGACTCAGAAAGGAAAGGAGAGAGCCCTGTCTTTGCCTGGGGTCTGGAGGTTTTTACTGAGGACAGTGGTCTGGTATTTGTGTCCTCTCAGACATCCAGGAACCAGTTAGAACAAAGACAGGGCACAGGTGTTACTCTTTGGAGCCAGGGGGCCTTGGAATTGAAAGGTCTAGCTCTGGTGGTCTCAGATGTGCCTGCAATGGCTTCCTGCCTTTAGTCACTTTCACCTGCTCCTTCTTAGATGTTATCTATTTTAAAGAAATCATTAACTCCTTGTCCCTTAAAAGGAGAAGTATACTATTTGCATTATGAGGCATCTGTAAAGTGGGGGTGCAGGTCCTAGCAAGGACAGAAGCAGGAAAAGGAGCAAAAAGCAGGTTTTTATGGAGTCCTTTGTGTTCTCTGTGCCACTTTCACCCTAATCCTCTTTTTCTTTTCCAAGATCCCATCTAGGATACTACATTGCTTTTAGTTATCATATGCCTTTTGTGTTCCGCTAGGCTGTGACAGTTATCAGACTTTGGTTTGGGTGATCTTGACATTTTTGAGGAGTACCGTTCAGGTGTTCCATAGAATGTTCCTCAGTTTGTGTTTGTCTCATGTTTTTCTCATGGTAAAACTGTGGTTATGGGAGGACAACAGAGATTAAGCATCATTCTCAACATTTTATCAAAGGTACATGTTACCAACACAATCTGTCTGAGAAAATATAAAGCATGTTTACATTTATTTATGTGTCTGGTATGTTTAGCGCAATTATATCATAGTATTCTGTTATCTTCCTGTGCATGTTAAATTCACTGTGGTTGTTTTTGCGGTCTTTGTGTCTCCCTGTTCTCTCTTTTCATTTTGTTCTCAATCTCAGGCTTGTAGATTCATTCTCTTGCTTTCTTGCGCTCTCTCTTTAAAAAACAAAAAAGGAAGATTTTTCATATTTAGGACATTTTCTGTATATGGAGTGGTTACCTTTATTTTAAAATACCTCCTGGAATGGCTTTAGCCCTCTCTCTCCTTATTCATACTTTTTCAACTCGTCTGCTTTGACTTTTATCATTGGGTTTCTACCAATTACTTGTGAGCAAACAAGAAGCTTATTCTAGTTTCCCCTACCTTGTTCGATTCCACTACCATTTAAAAAAAAATCTTGATTTCTGTAACTAAACTAATGTGAGTTTGCTCCTTGGTGAGTTACAGGTAGAGATTACACCACGTGGGGTTGTCACACAAAGGAAACTTTATACACAGCAAATAAGGAGATCATGGGGAATAACTTTCAAAGCTGTGACTCTCCCAGTGGAGTTGAGTGGGTTCCTTTTATTAAGGGTTGGGATGAATATTGAGAAAGGTTAGCTTTGTCTTTGCTTCTAAAGGTGGGCATAAGTTTTCTTAGAAAACAAGCCCTATACTTGGGTAACACGATGTGTTATGGTAATGAGGCTTGTGCTCCCCGCAGCGGGGAGACTTTAACATTATAATGAAGACAGAGAGAACTGTTGGAAAGGGCTGTGGGTGTGCTCCCAGAACAGGTACAAACTGAATGGGGTCCTGGGCTCCCTTATCTCAGGTAAGAAAGGAATGCAGGGCCTTGCTTACTTTTGGAATAGCACTGGGAGTTTTACCACTGATTTGTTGTCTCTGCCATGGTTAGGCTATTTCCAGGCCTGGTAGAGAGAGTTAGCTTTTGCATTCCCTTTGCTCCCTTGGAATCCTTAACTACTGAGTTTTTTTGCTTTTCTAATTCTGATGTGTTCTAGGAAGTTGTGTAAGAAGTGCACTAGGACAAGTAGAGATGGTAAGACATAGATCAAGGAAAACAGCTAGAGACTAACGACCTCACTTTCTTTTTCTGGGTGATGGGGTTCTTGAGCAAACGGCTAAGAAAAAGTTCTTGTGACATCTTTGGTGCAAAAAGGTGATTTTTTAAAGCACAGGGACAGGACCCATGGACAGAGCTACACTGGGGTTGTGAGGAGTGATTGATTATATATTTTTAAGTTAGTGGGGGTTAGGGATAGGAAAAGTCTCTAAAGAATTTGAAAGCAAGGCTTTCAGGACTTTGAAGGGCTAGCTACTGTTCAGATAAGGTTACTTTTAGTCTTTAATAAAACAAAACCATTAAGGAAGTAAGGCAGCCATGAGTTCCTTGAGGAAGGTCACATTCTGCATGTTTCAGGTGTCTGTCAGTGGGCTGCAGGCTGTAAGGAGGTCTAATTTAAGCTACATTTCTCTTGACTGTGTTTCCCTCCCTGGCTCTTTCTGCTTACATTTCGACAGTGTGAGAATTTATAATAGCCTTTATTCTTCATCAGTTCTTGTCTACATTTTTATTTTAATCTTATACCCATAATCAAATACATTTCCTTGCCTACCACCCATTCTTCTTTAGGGTCCAAAGCCCTCTCTTGATTAGGGGCACCTGAGTGGCTCAGTGGGTTAACATCCCACTTTGGCTCAGGTCATGATCTCATGGTTAGTGAGTTGTAGACTTCATTGGGCTCTGTGCTGACATATCAGAGCCTTGAGCCTGCTTTGGATTCTGTGTCTCCCTCTCTCTCTGCCCCTCCCCTCTTTCTCTCTGTCCCCTCCCTCTTTCTCTCTGTCCCTCCCCCTTTCTCTCTTTCTGCCTCTCCTCCATTGATGCTCTGTCTCTGTCTCTCTCTCTCTCTCTCTCTCTCAAAACTAAATAAACATTAAAAAAAAAAGTCCTCTCGATTGAATAAAGTGTATTCTCCATTGCATTCCTAGGGAAGGCTTGTGAGTTCAGTCAGCTGAGTTCTGCATTTCTGTTGTTTTGATATCTTGTTTACAGTTCAACTGGTTTTTATTTTTTATTTTTATTTTTTTTTTTAATTTTTGAATGTTTTTTTAAATTTATTTTTGAAGGAGAGAGAGAGAGAGAGAGAGAGAGAGAGAGCATGAATGGGGGAAGAACAGAGAGAGAGGGAGACACAGAATCTGAAGCCAGGCTCCAGTCTCTGAGCTGTCAGCACAGAGCCCGATGCGGGGCTTGAACCCACAAACTGTGAGATCATGACCTGAGTGGAAGTTGGACGCTTAACAGACTGAGCCACCCAGGCGCCCCTTAACTGGTTTGTAAATCTTAGCTTAGCACTCTGCGCTCATAGAGTTTTGTTTTTGTTTTGTTTTTAATTTTGACCATTCTCTTCTTTATATGCTGTTGTCTAGAAGTTTGATATCAACTGATTTTCTTTCCTTTGTAAGTGACTTGGTCTTCTTGCCTGTAGGCTCAAATAACTTTTTTTTAATCCTATCTTACAGTCTAGTAATTTTACTAGGATGTATTTTGGGGTTGAATGTTCTGTCAATTTTTTTTTCACTAATGGTCCCTTAGAGTGTACAGATTCAGACCTTTTATTTTTACAGAGTTTTCTTGGAGTATAAGTTTAAATATTATGTTTCATTGCTTTCTTTTTCTTCTCCAAGAAATCCAGTTATATATATATGGCTTTTCTTTGCCTTTATTCTGTATCTGTCACTTTTTATCTGATGCATTTTACCTCTTCTATGCTTTAATTTTTATTCTCGTGGCTTTTTTCATGCTACTTCTCAATGTCTCTTAGTATATTTTCCATTGAATCTACTTTCCCTTAGTCACCCTGAAATTTACATTTTTCTACTGAGTTATTTTTTTTTCCTTTTTCCCGTTTCTGAGCGTGCAAAAATTTCATTTCACATCTTCCTGGTTTTTTTTTCTTCCTCCCATTTCCCTCCCCATTAATTAATATTTACTTACTTATAAAATCTCTAGCATACCCTCTCATATCTGCAAATGCTTTTTTAAGTTATTTCATTTTTCTTGGCTATTGCTACAAGTTTTTGCTGTTGTTATTTTGTGACTCCCCGCCCCCCCCCACCTTATTGTTGTTTTGAAAGATATTTTCTTCAGCTGAACTAATTCTCAACTTTTGTTTTCATCTTAGAGTAACTTTGTAAGGGTGTTACTTTCCAGTTTTATTCATTTTAAGTATCTTATTTTTTTTAGTGTTTATTTATTTTTGAGACAGAGGGAGAGACAGAGTTTAAATGGTGGAGGGGCAGAGAGTGAGGGAGACACAGAATCCAAAGCAGGCTCCAAGGTCTGAGCTGTCAGCACAGAGCCCCATGCATGGGCTTGAACTCACTAACCACGAGATCATGACCTAAACTGAAGTCAGATGCTTACTGACTAAGCCACCCAGGTGCCCCTAAATGTCTTATATATTTTTAAACCATCAGTGGAGAGCATCTGAATGCTCTGGGTGAAGGACTTGGGTGAATGAACTGGGTGAAGGACTTGGTAGTGTTACTGTGTTTCTTACATTGAGAGTTATCTTCATCCGTAAAGTGAAACAGTTTCTTCATTGCTTGGCACATTTCTTTGGGATGGGGGATGTTGATGTGCATTCTGATTTTTATCATTTTTTTCCCTCAATTTTCCTTCCTTTTTTTTTTCTTTTGTACTCTGCCTCCAACTGGTATCTTCTGTTTGCAAGTTGTTTTACTCTTCCCCCCAGCAGTAATGCTTCTCAAGGCTGACAACTTTTGATTCTTTAGTAGTTAACATTCTGATCAATGGGGCACTAAACAACAGCATGATAATATTTAACCAATTTCTGCAAAGTCTGTGCTTCATCCAAAGAAGTACATACACTAAACATATACGAAAAGTAATGTACTTTCTGTTATACTAGTCAGATTTCAAGAATATTGATTTATTTACTCAAAAATATACCATGACAATCTACCAGCACTAATAAGAGATAAGTAAAATGAATCCCCAGACTTACATTCTAAAAGATCCAAATAATAACCCACTGGTTGTAGTGTCACAATATTTGTTTTGGAGGCCAGATTTATAGTTATTTTGCCTTAGTTCACACATCAATTGTGGAGAAACAAAGATAAGTATTTTGCTATTAAGCTGAGAGGAGCTACAATACCACAGCCAAGAAAAAACAATTGGTTCTAGCACTCAAAAAGATTCAGAATGAATGCTAGTTTTCTATGTTATTTGTATTAGATTCTGTAATTGCACTACAAGTGAAATATTTTCAAGAACAAATTATTTTTCCCTAGCTGGTATTACACAGAGGGGACCATTTTCAAATGGATCTAGATAATAATATGAATAGTGTTCTCAGTAAAATCCAGTGATGAGTCAATTATTCCATGTACTGTTCACAAACATTTTTAAATGCTTATACTTTGAACATCCTTGGCTTCCTTTAATATATATATATATATATATCCCTTCTTAGAATGCCCTACAGATGGAGGCATGCTGGGTATATTTACTTTTATATTTTCTTCATGTTTTGTAAGAAATATGTGTCAATTTGGCTGTGTCCTAACTTTAGAAACTTCAGTCTAAGGTAAACATAGCAATCATAAAAACACCAACTCAGTTATTAAATTAATATCCATAATCTAAGCTCCAGTGCATCCAGAGATATACCTTAATATTTTGAGCCTGAATGAGTCACTTATCATATATTAAAAACATTTCAAAAGTGTATTAAGGATAATAGCAAACCAAGCAAATTAAAAACCAAAAATTAAAAACCAAAAATTCTGAGGACACCTCACTTGCAGCCATCTGTGAAATTCCTCACAACTGTGTGAAGAAATGTTAGTATGGGATTATTTTTGTCTCTACTGAGACAGTTTTAATCTTAAAGTACGTCAATAAGTATGGGCCTATTCATACTCTTTGCACTGTTAGTAATGATGTTTCTGTTTCCTTTACCTTACCATTGTTTTTGTCAAAGTGACCTCTTCTTCGGATTCAGTTTCAATATCTTCTATCTGCAAATGATAGACCTATTCTCAGTGATTTAGCATCTAATATGTTGTGTGGCAATTAATCATTTAATAAATATTGAAGTAAACCTATAACACTTTATTTTATTCTCCTTCAGAATACAACCAAAAGGAGATAAAAAGTATAGAATGGGGAATATAGTCAAAGATATTGTCATAATGTTGTGCGGTGACAGATGGTTACCACATGTATGGTGGAGAGCTCTGAGTAATGTGGAGAATTGTCAAATCACTGTGCTGTGTACCTGCAACTAATACAGCATTGCTTGTCAACTGCACTAAAATAGTTTTATAAAAAATACAAAAATAAGTTTATAAAATGGTACATCACTCATGTATCCTCATTCAGAACACATATTAATATTGTTTAATATTTAATATTAATATTGTTTAATCAGTTTTTTTTTCTTCACAAAGCATGAGCAGAGCGCAGTTCAATTGAAGCCTCATGTGTTTCCACTCACAGCGATAACCTTTTTTTTTTCTTTTAATGTTTATTTATTTCTGAGAGAGAGACAGAGTGTGAGCCAGGGAGGGTCAGAGAGAGAGAGGAAGACACAGAATTGGAAGCAGGCTCCAGGCTCTGAGCTGTCAGCACAGAGCCCGACGTGGAGCTTGAACCCATGAATAGTGAGATAGGATGCCCAACTGAGGAGCCACCCAGGTGCCCCCCGCATGGATAACCTTTGATCTTTCTCTGATGTAACCATTATTGTGAATTTGATGAGTATTCTGCCTTCTATATTCTTATGTTCTGCATGTTTTTTATAAACACTATATACCATTATTTACTGTTCTTTAGCTTAGCTAAATAACAAGGCACATTTAATGATAAATTAATTGTTTTATGACTTATTTTCATAAATTATTTTAAGATTATATTAAGATTGATTAATCCTGATGTCTCTATATAAAGTGTACCTACTTTGTTGCTATAATGTCTAACATACACATTTTTATGTACTTGCAGGCTGATTGAATTTTGGTAGATTTCTGAATGTTTTTTTTTAATTCTTTTTTTTTAACGTTTATTTATTTTTGAGACAGAGAGAGACAGAGCATGAACGGGGGAGGGTCAGAGAGAGAGGGAGACACAGAATCTGAAACAGGCTCCAGGCTCTGAGCAGTCAGCACAGAGACCGACGCGGGGCTCGAACCCAGGCGCCCCTGAATGTTTCTTGATTACTAAAAATTAAGCAATGGGTCTCATTAAATACATTTCCACGTACAAATGTGCAAAATTTTCCATAGGAAATTTACCTATAAATTAGTTAAGTCTCTTTTAAATGGATGGCATGACAGAGTATGTGCATTTTCAACTACAAGATATTTTTGCTAGTGCTAGTGTCATTTTGTATTCTAAGCATTTTATAACATTGAATGGCACTAGAACCTGTGTATAAGACATTTTCTTTACCTTTGTAGGTGCTTACAAAAAATTATTTTGGAATTTTTTTGCCAAATTCTATACTTGATATGGAATCTACTTCCTTAAAATTTGATTTCTCTAGTTATTGTATATTTACTTTATTAATTGCCTCTTTTAAAAATCACTTATTTGGTTACTGATTTTTAGGAATTTATTCTTTCAACAAAACTTATTCAAATAACACATCAAGTGCCTTCTATGTTCAAGGCACCATTGTAGGTTATAAGATTACAGCAGCAAATAGTACGAAGCCCTTGTCACCGCAGATTTAATATTCTAGTAGAGAAACAGAAAATAATAGGATGAATAGGTGAAACTTAGAGTGGAAGTATATACATTTCTTGAGAAAGAACATTCCAGAGAGAGGATATATATATATAGGGATTTGAGGCAGGAACATGCTTGGCCTTTCTAGGAACAGTAGGGCTGTGATAAAGGAGCAGTCATTGAAGGCAAGGTTGGAAAGACAACTGGGGTTGGACGTGCTAATGACATTAGACTTTAAATGTGTTGACAAATTATTGATGAATCTCAAGGAGTGAGACATGATCTGTTTGCATTTTAAACAAAGATCTAGATCATTGGTTTTCAAGGCAGTGATTTTTGCCCTCCAGGAAACATTTGGCGATGTGTGCATAATTTTTTTTTTCCTTAAACAACCAGATGGGTGCTAGTGTCATCTCGATGGTAGAGGTAAAGGATGCTAATAAATATCCTAAAATGCACAGAGAAACCAGCCCCCTCCCAACAAATAGTTATCTGGCCCAAAATGTTAATACTGCTGGATTGAATACTCTGTTCTTATCATCTATCAATACAAAATCAGTGTATTGAGAGTATTATCTATTAGGATAAAGCAGTTACCCATTTGCTGGTGCTTTCATTTTGAACTTTGCACTAGCTGATCTCTATTTTTTTTTTTTTTCATTTTAGGTTAAAATGCAACATATTTGGGAAAAAATTACATGGCGATTTTAGAGTAATTGACAATTTTGTGACATTATACCTTTCCATAAAAAATGTGGAGTACAAGTACCACATTTCTCTGTTTTATTTGTTCTCATACATATGTGTGTACACATAAATATGTACGTGCACATACATCTGTGTGATTTCTATACAAATTCACTAGAATAACACATACTGTTTTGTATACCTCTACTCTAGAACTTGACATGTTTTATAATACTTCTTTAGTTATATATTTTCCCCTTCCAGACTGTAAATATAATGAAGTCAGGTGTAGTAGTATACTAATCTCAGTGATGGAAATCCAAGATATGGTTATTAAATATTTGTTAAGTATTTTTAGGTCCTCAAAAAACAGGTATATGGGGTGTTTTCCAATTACTTTTCCACCATAGCAATTAAGATTGTGTTTTGGAGAAGAAAATATCAAATAAGTGTAAGAGAACCAGGATAACAGGGTGAATGTCTCAAGGCTGACTTGATTAAGATGAAGTACAATGATGATCAAATATAAGAAGACAAGATGACCCATTGCCATATTCCTGACTCAAGGCATTTAGAATTTACTCCGCCCCTTGACAGAGTATATTTTAATTTCAGTATGTAGTATTAACTTTGGCAACTCGCCTCAGTGTCTACCCTAAGATAATGCCCACAGTGCCTAAAATATGCAGTCTAACCCATTGCTCATGGCCTCCTGAGTAAGGAGTGTTTGGAGTAGACAGTGACACAGCTCTTTTATAATTACTGCATAAGTGATTCATGACCCTTCTTCACAGGTTCTCTTTAGTTGTTTGTGTAAAAAACAACTTTGTGGTCTAATTAATCTGTCCACAGTACTTCCCTCTTCACTTTTTTTTCTCATTTTTCATCTATTTTTATCATTTTTTAGTATAGTTGACACACAATGTTACATTAGTTTCAGGTATACCACCTCTCAGAATCCCATAAAGATAGTTCAGAAGGACAAGGGTACACTCACCACCACAAGAACTCTTAGGGATGGAAAAGTACCAGCCATTCCACAGCTGTGAAGGTTCATCCATGAAAGTTATACCAAGCTTTTCTCTCATCAAACCTTTGGCTATGCCTTTATCTCCAACAAAGAAAAAACAATTAAAAAAAAAGACCAGAGGCTCATAAACTGTATAGACAAGTATATTTTGGCAACACATATACAAAAAGAATGGAGGAATCTCGAAGTTACTATCAATAAACACTCCTGTTAGGAAGGGGAATGATGGGAGACTTATAGAACACACTAGTCCATAGAAATTCCAAAACCCCAGTAGGCAGATTTCCCAGGTATCATTACTTTAAGGATAGGAAGTTATTCGAGTAAGCCCTGATTTTCCTTCTTTAGAGGAACTTCCCAGTATATTTTTTTCTATACCTCTTGACTCTGCTGCTCTGCAAAATTCTTCCTTTGCCTTTATCCTACTAGGCCACTGCTGAAAGATCAATGAACACTTTCCTACTGATGGTTGAGCAGTTTCCTTAGCCTGCTTCTGGTCTGCTGACAGTTGAAGGACCAGCGGTATTTTCATGACTTGAATGGTCTAGAACTCTTTAAAGCAGATTGGCAGTGCATTTGCAAGTATACCTTTCTCAAAAAAGTTGGAGTTTTCTATGATTTGATACTAATTAACTCTTTATACTAAAGCTGTACTTACCATTCTTTTTGAGATGTTTCTATTTTACATGTAATTACTCTTTTTGAGATATGTTTCTCTTTTACATCTAATTATAGCCTATTTGAGTTCATTCACTGGGCTACCCATGTCATATTCTTGTCTTGGCAATAGCAAAGCCCAAGAAAAGAGGCATATTTGTGCAAAATTATTTTAAGCCTCTGTCTAGATTATGTCCAATAACATATTCACCAAAGCTAGTTACATGTCTATCCATAATATCAGACAAGCACAGAAATACATTCTTCCCATGTAGGTCAAAGGGAGGTAGTGAATATTTGTTGAATTTAATATACGAATAATTTAACATACTATACCTATGATAGAAGTGGTAAGCAGGATATATTCAAGGTTCCAGGGCTAAAAGGAAAGAACCAATATCTAGTCACTGTAGTGATTAATTGAATTAAAGGCTGAACAAATCCTACATTTGGTGATGTCACAGTTAGTGACAGAGACTAATTGCCCTATAGGGGTCAGGAATTAGTCATTCTTATTGGCAGAGCAATAGATACAATGGAAAGAATGGAGTAAGACCAAATTTGGATGAAATAATCTATGTGGCTTTGTACAAGTTATGAACCAATCTGTATCTAGTTCTTTTTTTTTTTAATTTTTAAAAATATTTATTTATTTTTGAGAGAGACAGAGCATGAGTGGGGAGGGGGAGAGAGAGAGAGAGAGAGAGAGAGAGAGAGAGAGAGAGAGAGAATCTGAAGCAGGCTGCAGGCTCTGAGCTGTCAGCACAGACCTGACAAGGGACTTGAACTTATGAACTACAAGATCATGACCTGAGCCGAAGTCGGATGCTTAACCGACTGAGCCACCCAGGTGCCCTTCCTGTTTAGTTAAATATGAACACTTACAGCCTACCTTATGTGATGCTATAGTGAATATATGTATTTCAGAATATACTATACAGAAAAAATATACATACATATATATACAGAGATATCGCTACACATTTTATTCTTATTTAAAGGTTACATCCTCCAATTTCCACTTTTAGCACACAGAATGCCTGAATTTGATTTCTTTTTAGCTGACAAAGAAGATTGAATTTCAAAGAGTATTTTTGTTAACCCCAATAGATACAGTGAAGTATACAGTAGTAGTAGTAAGAGAAAGGGAAAATGTTATAAATGAAAGTCTTATATAATTAGAAATAATTATTTAATGTGATGGTAGATAAAATTGAGTACATCCTGGGCTGTGATCGGGGAAATACCTTAAGCTCCACTGTGCATATTCAATCTACATCTACAGTGAATATTTATACCAACTTTAATTATCACACTGGAGATTTATAAATCAGGTTTCAGATTATATTCTTTCTCTA
Source organism: Herpailurus yagouaroundi (assembly GCF_014898765.1). Lineage (NCBI taxonomy): Eukaryota > Metazoa > Chordata > Mammalia > Carnivora > Felidae > Herpailurus > Herpailurus yagouaroundi. Next base: position 17,653,700 of record NW_024412419.1, on the reverse strand, counting down.
AGGGGGGAAAAAAAGAGATAAATCGTTAAACTCTGTGATGAAGAAAGAACTATAGACCAATTTTCATGCAAAAGGCATAAAATCTTAGCACATCAATCTGCACAATGCATTGAAAAAAATACAATTCACAAAGTTCTGTGTTAAACGGGCATTTTGGGCATAGGCCTAAATAAATATCCTCTTCTTGTAGCCAGTGTGTATGATGTTGTATAAAATGTACAAATGCACACATATACATTAAAAACTGTGTGTTTGCATTTAATAAAGAGAAAAATGGAAAGGAAGCCCTTGGTGGTGAGTGGGAGGTGAGGCTGCATTGCCCTAGGGATCTGATATCACTGTTAGGGGCTAGAGATTCAATGCCAAAAGAGTATCAGCATTAGCTCCATGTACATAGGAAGCAGGAACTCTGGGATCCATGTTCATTTCTTGTAATGAAGCTGGAGGTGAGGTTTAGGGCCCCAAGCAATAGGTAGTATCAGTTATGTTCCCAGGAAAACATTTCTTGGTGCTGGAAGTATGAATAATTTTTCTGAGACATGACAGAATCTCTAGTAACTAAAGACTTTTTAAAATCTATTTCCAAGTAAGTGTTCCTCAGAAAGCTCTTCATAGCAGTGATCAGAAAACCATTCATATGTAAGATATATCTGCAACAAATTCCAATGATTTAAGGTTATACAGAACATATCTTTGACCAGAATGAAAAACAAAACAATTATCAACATCAAAATGAGAGCAAAATGACCAATCAAGCAAATAAACAACAACAACAACAACAACAAATATATATATGTATATATATGTGTGTTTCCACATATGTGCATATATATGTATATGTATATATAAACAAAAAAATATATACATGCATACACACACAACAAAGTAAGCTTCTATGTAGTCCCTGGGATAAAACAAAAGCCATAGTTAAGACTGAAATGTTTGTATTATTTTTTGTTTTTTAAAAAATTTTTAGCTTACTCAGATTCAGTAGATTTGTAATTAGAAGCAAACTCAGCCTTAAATGCACTTTTAAGACTATATGTATATTTGAAAATGAATAAGCTAACCATTATACCTAAAAAAAATCTGAGAAAAAAAATCAACAGACTCAATTTTAGGAAAGAAAAATAAAGGAAATAAAACAAATTAAAGTTTACTGAAATAGAATAGGAAAAAACCTAGAAATCAATGAAATAGAATTGAAGGATCCAAAAATAAATCCATACATATATTGTCAATTGATTTTTTAAGAGTGTGCCAAGACAGTTAAATTAGGGAAAGAACAGTTTTTTTCAGTACATTGTACTGAGCCAACTGGATATCCACATGTAATAAATTGAGTTTAAACTCATATCTTATGCCACATACAAAGATTAACTTAAAATGGATCAAGGACCTAAGTGTAAATATAAAACAATAAGACATTTAGAATAAAATAGGTATTATCTCTGCAGTGGTGAGTTATGGAAAGTTTCTCCAGATATGCACTATAATCACAATTATAATTAGAAAAAAATAGGTAAATTGAACTGTGTCAAAATTGGAAAATTTTGTGCTTCAAAGGACACAAGAAAGTAAAAAAACCGACAAAATGTGAAAAATATATTTACAAACCACATATCTATTAAGAGACTTGTATCTAGAATGTACAAATAACTCTTAGCTCAACAATTTAGAAGAAATGACTCAAAAACAGGCAAAGAATTTGATTAGTCGTTTCTCAAAGAATATATTCAAATGATTATAAAGCACATGAACAGATTCTCAATGTCATTAGTCAATATGGAAATGCAAATCAAAAACCACAACACTTCCTATTCACAAGGATGACTGCAGTTAAGGAGACAGACCAATAACAAGTGGCAAAGGTACTGAGAAACTGGAATTTTCAAACATTGCTAATATGAATGCCAAATAGTGAAGTCACTATGGTAAAGAGTTTGTTGGTTTCTCAAAAAGTTAAACATAAAGTTGCCATATGACCCCAACAATTTCATTTCTAGGTATATACCCCAAAGAACTGAAAACAAGTTCCCACAAAAACTTGTACATGAATTTTCATAGCAGCATTATTTGTAATGGCCAAGGAGTGAAAACAGCATAAACATGTATCAACTGATGATAAATACAATGTGATCTAGCCATACAATGGAATATTATTACCTGTAAAAGGGAATGATGTACTGATACATGCTAGGACTTGGATAAAGCCTGAAAATGAAATTGCTCAATGAAAGAAGCCAGGCACCACAGACCTTATATTGTATGATTCTGTTTACATAAAATGTCAAGAATAGCCAAATCTATAAAAACCTAAAGTAGATTAGTGGTTGCTTAGGCCTGGGAGGGCCTCACTCATTGTGAGTGAGAGGTTTTTTGGGATGATGGAAATGTTCTCAACTTAGATCAGTGTGATGGTTGCACAATTCTGTCAGTATACTAAAAACAGCTGAATTGTGGACTACCAGAGGGTGAATTTAATATCTGAATATCTCAATAGAGATATTTTTAAGTTAATAAAATGTAAATAAACACAATAGAGCTAATATGAACTCACCCATTATATTGTTTGTGTGTGTGTGCACATATGTGTATGAGAGAGCAAGAAAAGAGAGGAAGACATCTATTTTACTTAGCATTATGTTTCTCAAGTGGTTCCATATTGTATTGGTATCTCATTCCTTTTTGTAACTCGCATCAGTGTTTCATTCTTTTTATTGACGAGTATTATTCCATGGTATGGACTTGCCACATTTTTTTAATCCACTCACAAGTTGATGGATATTTTTCAATTTTGGCTATAATAACAATGCTGCTACAAGCATTCATATCCAAGTCTTCATGTGGACATATGTTTTCATTCCTCTGTTAGATTCTTTGTAATGAAATTGCTGTTTATTTTTTAATGAGTGCTTATGTGTAACTTTGTAAGAAACTGAAAGATTGGGGTCAAAATGATAGTGGTTGTAGTTTATCCATATCCTCACCAATTCTTGGTATCATATGTATTCTTACTATAGCCAGTGGACATATCGCATTGTGGTTTTACATTACATGTCTAATGACTAACAATATAAGCACCCTTTCATATACTTATTAGCCAGTTATATGTCTTACTTTTTGTTAATATTTTTAAATGTTTATTTCAAGAGGGAGAGAGAGAGAGAGAGAGAGAGAACGAACAAGCAAGGGAGGGGCAAAGAGAGGGAGACAGAAAATCCCAAGCAGGTTCTGCACTGTCAGCACAGAGCCCATCTTGGGGTTTCATCTCAGGAACTGTGAGATCATGACCTGAGCCAAATCAAGAGTCACATGCTGAACGAATGAAGCCACCCAGGTACCCCAGTTATATCTTATTTTGTGAAATACCTAGTCAAATGTTTTACTAAATTTTAATTGGATAGTTAACTTCTTATTTTTGTGTTGTAAGTATTCTTTTTTTTTTTTTTTTTAGTTTGTTTTATTATTTAAGATTGAGAGAAGACAGACAGAGAGTGAGAACCCCAAGCAGGCTCCTTGTTGTCAGCACTGAGCTCGACTTGGGGCTCGGTCTCATGAACCATTAGACTGTGATCTGTGCCAAAATCAGGAATCAGATACTCAGTCAGACACTGACTGAGCTCCCCAGGTACCCAAAATTATAAGTATTCTTTGTATATTCTGGATACCAGTCTTTATCAGACATAATATTTGTAAATATTTTCTCCCAGGCTATTAGATTTTTATTTTTAATGGCTTAATTTTAAGCACAATTTGTTGATCTTTTAATGAAGTCCAACTTATCATTTTTATTTTATGATTCATGCTTTTGGTATCTAAAAAGTTCTTTGCCTATTTCAAGGTCAAGAAATTTTCTCCTGTGTTTTCTTTTATAGTGTTCTTACCTTTAGACTGTGATTTACTTTGAGTTAACATTTGTATATGGTGTGAGACAAGGGGTTACATTGTGTGTGTGTGTGTGTGTGTGTGTGTGTGTGTGTGTGTGTGTGTGTATTTGCCTGTGAATATACAATTGTCAATTTGTTGAATGATGCTCAGTCTTTCTCGTTGAGGTGTCTTGGCACATTTGTTAAAAATTTGTCAAAGATAACTATAAGAGTTTATTTGTGGACTATCAATTCAGCTCCATTAATTTATATGCCCATCCTTTTGCCAATATTATACTATCTTGAATACTATGGTTTTACAGTATGCTTTGTAATTAAGTAACCTAAGTCTTCCAACATTTTTCTTCTCTTTCAAGATCTGTTTTAACTACTCTGGGTCCTTTGCATTTCTGTATAAAGATTAAGATCAGATTATCAATTATTGCAGAAAATCCTGTGAAGATTTACATGAGAATTTCATGAAATATATACATCAATGGAGAAAATTGCTATTTTTATAGTGATATTTAAATTTTAAGAGTCATGAGGGGCGCCTGGGTGGCACAGTCGGTTAAGCGTCCGACTTCAGCCAGGTCACGATCTCGCGGTCCGTGAGTTCGAGCCCCGCGTCGGGCTCTGGGCTGATGGCTCAGAGCCTGGAGCCTGTTTCCGATTCTGTGTCTCCCTCTCTCTCTGCCCCTCCCCCGTTCATGCTCTGTCTCTCTCTGTCCCAAAAAAAATAAATAAACGTTAAAAAAAAATTAAAAAAAAAATTTTAAGAGTCATGAATATGGGAAGTCCATTTATTTAAATCATTGCTAACTTATCTCAGCAATGTTTCATAGTTTTCAGCATCCAAATCTTATGCTTCCATTATTTAGTTTATTTCTAAATATTTAGTGGCATTATTAATATAATTATCTTTAAGATAATTATAATATAATTATCTTTTTATATTAATATAATTATATTTATTTTCAGATTACTTGTGACTACTGTATCATTTAGTTTGAAAGATAAGTAAGACTGTCAATTTTCTAGAACAAATTTAATACAATTTATTCAAAGATAAATATAAAATTTTAATTTATGAATTTATTTTGTTATTGTAAGGCTTTATACATATAAATGTTTATGAAATGTAATAAGACCTATTGATTTGGAGGTGCACTACGTGGGTTAATACTCTTGCAGTGGATGTGTTTATTCTTTCTTTCATGTAACTTTCTTTTTTTCTTAATATTTATTTATTTATGAGAGAGAGAGAGAGAGACAGAGTGTGAGTGGTGAAGGAGCAGACAAAGAGGGAGGCAAAGAATCCGAAACAGGCTCCAGGCTCCAAGCTGTCAGCACAGAGCCCAACATAGGGCTCAAACTCACAAACAGCGAGATCATGACCTGAGCCGAAGTTGGACACTTAACTGACTGAGCCACCCAGGCACCCCTCTTTCATGTAATTTTAGTTTTGCCCCTAAGTGTGCTTTTTTATTATTCTATTCAAAATTATAAAAGAGTTTTCTATAAAGAAAAAGTGAGTAGATAGATTTGATGAGGTTCCAGCTATATAGCTTTCTTATTTTACATGTATGTCACAGTATCTACCATTAAATCCACTAACATAGAATGTTATATCCCTTCAATTACTATTTTACTCAAGTAGGACGAATTTTAAGTATCCTAACTACTTTTCCATGTTTCGATGTGAAACTTACTTTAGGGATGTTACAGGAAAACAGTTTCGCTTCTCTTTGATTAAAAAAAAAAACTGCAAATTTAATAGGTAGAGAACTATTTGCAAATGAAAATACAAGATAAAATGTACTGTAGAACTATTTTCAGAAGTCGCAGAAAATTCTCCAGCATACAATCAAATTATAGCTGATCTGGAAGTCAGTAGACTTATACTATGTATAATTCAAGAAATAACCAAAGAATTAACTATGGTCTCAGAATCCCTATAAGCAAAAAACTCCAAGACTTAGGCAGAATTATTGGAGCAGAGCCCGTAGGAGTTCACTTTAATACCTGTAAACTGTGAGCTAAACTTTCCCACAATCTTCTTAAAACTAAAGCCAGGAGGGGCGCCTGTGTGGCTCAGTTGGTTAGGAGACTGACTTTGGCTCAGGTCATGATCTTGCAGTTCATGAGTTTGAGCCCCACATCGGGCTCTGTGCTGACAGCTGAGAGCCTGGAGCCTGCTTTGGATTCTGTGTTTCCCCCTCTCTCTGCCCCTCCCCTGCTCACACTCTGTGTCTCTCAGTCTCTCAATAATAAATAAATGTTAAAAAGAATTAAAAAGAAAAAAACAAAAAACTAAAGCCAAGAAAAGTCTTGGGCCAATAGCAATGAGGAAAACATGAGAAAATTATTAGAAAAAAATCTATGTACCTTCATACCAGTCCTTGTAATATGCTAAGTTAAAGGAAAAAAACCACTAATATTCACGATATATATTTGTCATAGATATGGAGACCAATTAACAAATATTTATGTTTAGGGTAAGCATTACTGTGAAGCAAGCTATAACAATTTTGATTAACCCATAGCCAAATATTTGCTATAATAGATTTATGCTTAGCTTTCTTTATGGTCCCCATTGATAAGCATATCCAGTATTTACTGTTTTCACCTGGAAAAAAGTTTACCTGGAAATTTGTGCTTTGAAAGTTAATTTTTAGGTATAACACCAAAAGCATGATTCTTTAAAATAATTGATAAATTTTACTTTATTCAAATTAAAAACAACTTTTGGTCTCAGAAGATATTGTTAAGAGAATGGAAGACAATCCATGAACTGTGAGAAAATATTTTGAAAGCACCTGTCTGACAAAGGTCTCATATTCAATATAATTGCCCATTATGGAATTCAAATTGAAATATGAGATCCAACTCCATAACTATTATAATAACTAAAGGAAGAAAATACAGTATCAATTGTTGGCAAGGATGCAGAACAAGAGGAACATTCATGAATGCTGGTGGTAATACAAATAAGAAAGTCTTTTTTGAAAATACTTTGGCAGTTTTTTAAAAAGGCAAACACAGATTCCTCATATGATTCATCAGTCCTCATATTAGGCATTTACTTACATGAGTTGAACCCTTAGGTCCACACAAAAACCTGTTCGAAAGTGTTTATTGTAGTTTATTCCTGATTGCCCAAAGCTGGAAGCAATCACGGTATCTTCACTAAGTAAATAGATAAACCAACTAAGGTATATGCACTCAATGAAATATTACGCTATGATTAAAAAAAAAGAACTATCAGGCCATGAAAAGACATGGATAAATCTAAAACACATATTGTTCAGTGAAGTAGCCAGTATTAAAAGGCTCTATTTTGTATGGTTCCATTTATATAACATTCTGGAAATGGCAAATCTATAATGCAGGTAAAAGTCAGTGATTTTAGGGCTTTAAGGGTTGGAGGAGAATGTTAAACTGATGAAACACAGGGGATTATTTTAGGGCAGTGATATTAGTTTGAATGATGCTATAATGTTGGATACATGTCACTATGTATTTCACAGCCCATAGAAATTTGTAGCAGAGAGTGAAACAATGCATGCAAATTGAAAAGAAAATATATTTATGTAGTCAGAGGATCCTAAGGCAGAATGCTGAATGTGACAAAACTATCTACTTGCATTACAAATTTATGAAAGAACCTTATTGGAGAGCATAGTCGAAGTAAGTACTGACCTAAGTAATTCAGAAATTAGTTGATAAGACTAAAGGCAAAGGAACTTCAAATAAGCACTGCATTGTAGTTTATATTCATTTCTCATAGGGGCACGTGTTAACCATTCCAATACTGCTGTACTTGTATACAGAATCTGAGCCATTAAATACATAAATGGAGAAGGTTGGAGACAGGTCTGTCACTGTTGGAATTGGAGGCTATAAATAATCAAGGGATAAAAGCTAGAATACTCCATGTGCTAATGGATTAGAGCTGAAGATGCCAGTATGAACTCATGTTTAATAGATGGTTACACATAAGATTGGTTGTTTTTGTGTATATGCAAAGCTTACTTTATACATATATAAGTTTTGTTGTCTCCGCTCAGCATACCTAGAGGCAGCGGCACCACAGCAGCCATTAGCACACCAAGGATCTAGATATTGGTTTCTAATACTATTCTCTAATAAAAGGAACTAGGGTTTCTTGAAGAAATGGCTGATTCTAGAACTTAGACTAGATAGATAGATAGATAGATAGATAGATAGATAGATAGATAGGGGCATAGGCATATATAGAGAGATACATGGAGATATAGATTTGTCATCTATCTATATGCTTACCTATCTTTCTATTTACCTGTATCCCTAGTATCTTCTAGTGCTAGAAAACAACACAATGATAGGAGTACATAAAAGGGACATAGGAGTCAACCAAAAGAGCTTCAATGGCCAATACTGGACAATTATTTTCCTATTTTTATTGTTGTTGTTGCCTGACAGTTAATTTCTGAAGTTCCTCTGGGAGAATAAATAGGTGAGGAATTATGTATCAACATGTTATATTTTACACACATGTTCAGTGTGTCAGCCATACAGAACAAAAAATGAGAAAATATAGCATAACAAGATGGGCCATGTGCATACTTCATGCTGAGTATAGTTTTATATGTACTCCACAGAACTGGTGATTTGGTTTGTCTGGAACGGATGGGTGTGAAGAATAGAAATAGTATCTGGGAACCCAAAAGGAAGTATTGGCGTTTCCTCTCTGCTTAGAGACAAAATGCCTATGTTAGCTTTAGTTAGGAATGTGTGTGGGTGTGTGTGTGTGTGTGGGTGTGTGTGTGTGTGTGTGTGTGTGTGTGTGTGTGAGAGAGAGAGAGAGAGAGAGAGACTGCAAGCAAGAGGGAGGGGCAGAAGGAGAGAGAGGAGAGAGAGAGGGAGGGAGGGAAGGAGAGAATCTTAAGTAGGCTCCATGCTCAGCATGGAGCCTGATGTGGGGCTTGATCACAGTGCCATGAGATCATGACCTGAGCCAAAATCATGAGTTGGATGCTTAACTGACTGAACCACCCAGGTGCCCCAGGAATATATATTTATTTCAAAATAGCATAAAATCAGTTCCTCTTCTTTCTTAATATGAAAAGGAGACCATTTTGGGGGCATCTGGGTGGCTCAGTCAGTTAAGTGGCCAACTCATGATTTCCGCTCAGGTCATGATCTCATGGTTAGTGAGATGGAGATCCACATTGGGCTCTATGCTGACAAAGTGGACCCTGCTTGGGATTCTCTCTCTCTCCTTTTCTCTCTGTCCCTGCCCCACTCACATGCTCACTCGCGCTCCCTCTCTCTCTCTCAATATAAATAAACATATTTAAAAAAAGAAAAAAGAAACAGAAGCCATTTCATCAGTTTGCATGGGATCCAAACTGAGATGGACCTATAATACAAACAAGTGTTTACAATGGGATTGGGTTTTTTTTTTCCTTAGGATAAATCATAGGCACAAAAATCCTATCGTTCTAAAGCTGGTTTTTCAATAGTTACACTCTGTTTTTTTCAGGTGAGGGTTTCTTCCTTTGATATCTTGTAAGTCTTATATTTTAAAAGTTAAAATGGGTTTTCAAGATTGATTGGAGGGGAATGAAAAGTAAAATATAGCCTGAAACCAAACATTTAGACTTTTAAGTTATTCTTGTTTTCTTGATTTTTTTTCTTTAAAGGTGAATGGAATTGTCACTACAGAACTATGTTTTTTATTTGTCTCTGGAATGAACCTTGGTAATTCCACAAAGGCTACTGAGAGCTTTTAAAGAACAAGAGAACTGCATGCCTCCAGGGACTTGTCAGCACTTAGTATTGCTTGTTTTCTGTTCCCTTTGTTTTCAGGAAGAAACAAACTTTAGAATTTAAACAAGAAATACAGTCCTCATTAAGTATGAGCCTATGAGGAAACAAAAGAAGCTAGAGACCTTCCACAGGACTTTTAACCAGTGGAGAACCATGTTGGGGGTTATAAAGGCCAGGAGTGTGTACTCTGACTCTTGAGAAACATTTATAGAGGTGTTAAAAATGGAGGTAAATCTGGAAAATTAAAGCCCTGTTTATTTTTCTATACCTGTTCATTGCCCTAAAAGACCTACATGAAGTTAATTAAAAGGCTTGTTTTCTGGAGTCTTTGCCAGTGACTTTGCGCAGAGGGTGAGTGGGCTCCAGTAAGGTTGCCCAAATCCTGAGTGTTCTCTTCACAGTTAATTATATTTATGTTGTATGTTTAGAATTTACAGTATACTTTCACTATAAGAATTTCTCTCTTCTAAAAAGCAACAAAAAAACCTTTTTCTTTTATTACCCAAATCCTGAATTTAAACCTCTTCATTAAAAAAATGTTTTTAATGTTTATTTTTTATTTTATTTTTGAGAGACAGAGACAGAGTGTGAGTAGGGAGGAGCAGAGACAGGGAGACACAGAGTTCAAGGCAGGTTCCAGGCTCCAAGCTGTCAGCCCAGAGCCTGATGCAAGGCTCAAACTCGCAAACTGCAAGATCAGGAGCCAAGCCAAAGTCAGACGCTTCACCGACTGAACCACCCAGGTGCCCCTAAACCCCTTCGTTTTTTAAGTTTCAATTTATATGCACTCTCTATTACCAATCAACCCAGTAAAACTAATATCTTAAATATTAAGTCCATTGGCTTCTTTTCACCTTCCTACTTGACATCTCTAGAATGTGATGACTATTTTCTGAATCTCTGTCTTGGCATGGAATTTTCACTGTGTTCCGGAACCTTATTTCCACAACCCATAAGCATCTGCCCTGTGATGTCCCTTAGACCTTTCACATGCAAAACTGAAATCCTCATCTTTCCTGACAAAACTGCTGCTTTTATCTCGAAAGACATAATCCAATAATTCCACTAGGTATCATGGGGTTATCCTAGTCTCTTCCTTCTATTCTGTTTTTTCCATTTAATTGGCCACGGAGTCCTCTTGAATTTTACCATTGGCACATTTATCCAGTCAGTTACCCTTTATCTGTTCCCATGGACCCTGCTCTGGCTTAGGTTCTTTCCTTCTCTCAGAGCTTTCTGGTTGTTTCCTCTCATGTAGCTTTTCTAAAATTTACATTTCTAAAATTTACATTTCTAAAATTTATCATGTGATTCTGATTCTTGATTGTATCTGTCTCCTCAGTGATCTCAGGACAAAGTATACCCTCTCAGTCCCATGAACTCTGCACATTTACAGCTAGGGCCCTAGGTACATTTAGCCTGAACTCCATGGACTCCAGACCTCATCCTCAGTCCCTCATATGGTCTAATGGGTTTTAATGCTACTGAGTTATTTTAAAATATAATTCTCAGTTTGAAGAAATGGTTCTCATTTCAAAGGCCAATAAAGTATCAGTCAGTAAAGTCTTGTTCTAATACGCTGCTCTATCCTCATTACCCCCCTGCAATAAATTTAATCATTAAGTTCATGTGTTTTGAAAGCATTTTGTACAAATCTTGCCTCCATAACCAGTCCTTTCCCATGGTACTGGGAATTATATTCTGGAATTATATTTTCACACATCCCAGCTCTGTAACTAGCTCCGAGAGATTTCCCCCAGTAATTGGGAAGAAAAAAATGAGGTGAAAAACACCCACATGTTGTTCATTTTTGTATTTCCAGCATCAGGCAGCTTTCTGGTAATTTATAGGCACTCAAATACATTCAAAAAAGACGTGATGTGCACCTCATTAGAAGCTCTACCAAAGAGACAATGTGAGTCTCTTTGGCCAAATTCTTGAAAACATGATATTTTACAAAGACCCAAAGGGTATGACTCAGGCTACACTGAAGATCTCCCTATCACATTTCAACTGAACACTTTTCCTCAGAGCTTAGAAAAGTGGCTTTTCCCATTTCTCCTTTTTTTTTTTTTTTTGCATACCTTTCAAGTCATCAGTAAAAAAGATAATTTGTCTCTATCCATATAGAATTTCAGAGTTTGAAATAGAAAATATCCAAGTTGCAAAGCTATTTTTTACCTGATATTGAAGAAAATTATATTAAGTACTACTATAGTATTGTTATATAATATAAATTATATATAATGTTATAGTTTCTAACCCTTTTATTTTTGTATTTTATGTTTTACCTTTCCCTTCACTAATACCTTCTTGTTTTTCCGCTAACTCTTCACAACGTGGGGGATGGGGCTCCTGTCCACCATGTCTCCTGTGGTTCTCTATGTGGTACCTCTATCCTCTCTTGTACAGAATGTTCAACCAGCCCTCAGTTCTACATGAATTGTTCTACATGGAGATGTGTCTGTAGGAGGAGGTGAGGTATACCTCACCATTTTGGAACTCCTCAGATCTACTTCTCGTTATCAAGGAAATAAAAACTACAAGACAACAAGCAAGTGATGTTGTTCAATATAAAAGAGAGGATTAAAATGATCAAAATTGTAAGAATTAAATTATTAAGTGTCTTACACTAGACTCTATTCTAAGAACTTTACAAAATATTTTCCTTGTATAATACTTCATAAATATATTTACTTATTTAATATTTAAACTAACTCTAATGGATAAGCACTATTATGATTTCCAGGTTACAAATGAGCAACTGAGTCACGGAAAGATTAACAACATGCTCACCGTCAAAGAACTAGTTACAGAGCTGGGATTCCAACCCAAGCAGTTTACTCCATGGGGTGTGTCATTAACCACTATACTATTCTCCTTCCTTGTTGGAAAAACGTAATTCAGGGTATTGAATTAAACATTGAAGTTAGAATGCTTGGGTATCCATACACAGATATTTGATCACACAGGACATATCAAAGGTGAGGCTATAAATAACATGGAACTATTTAAAGTTATTTCCCATTTATACAAATCACTTAGAGGAAACTATAATTATTCTAGAGATAACCACTTATTAATATAGACAACTTAATCATAGTTGTTGACCCATGTGTTGTTTTTGAAAAGGACAGCAGGTTTAATTTATTAAAATTCACTGTGTAATGACCCAGAACCACATTGTAACAACAGGTGATTTAACCTGTATAAAAATAAACCCAATGGTATTAATGAATCAAGGAATCTCAAGGCTTTGGTGTGGGGTGGAGCTCAGAACAAAAGGTCCTTTAGCAGTCATGCTTTACACAATGTGATTTTTCTGTCTAATTTTATGTGATATAAAGGATTTGTTCAAGGACCAAATTCATCCTTTGTATGTCTTGTAAATCGTATTAATTACACGTTACTTCCTTTGTCGTTATGGACAATTTTGTTTTGTTTCTTCCTTCCCCAGACAAATTCATCCTAATAAGATGCTTCTGTATTTGTGTGGCCTAAATACCACACTAAACTTCAGTGTCTTTGATTTTGCTTCTCATGTGTTGTCATCCTTGTCAACTGCAGGCAGATAACACTCTTTATGGATTAGCTGTAGCTCTACAAAAGTGAACTCATTTCAGCATGTTAAAATCCCTTTCCACTATACCCCCTCTTCATTTTCCTCTGTGGCTTTCTTGTTGTCCTGAAATCTTATGTGTGCCTGAAAATTTCTCCTCCTGGTTTTTCATGGTCTTGGTCACATACAAAGAATCCTGGTTGTGTTGTCCAGGGTCTTATCCAGAGTCCTCTGTCCATTCTGTGCTGCACTGGGTGATTGATTCCACACCCATGGGCCAACACATATAAATAGGTTGATAGCTTATAACTATAGAGTTTTAGATCATCTTTTCTAAATTTTATGACTTTAACTGCAGTTACCTACTGGACACTTCTACCCTGGGAAAACTCACACTTTAGTGGGAAAGAGACAAAGGGAAAACTCTGAGAGATATATGAAAGCACAAAAGAGGGGCATTCAACTCAGTCTGGAGTGTCAGAAAGATTCCTGGAGGCTGATATATTGAGGATGAGTAACAGGAGCCAGCCTAGGAAATAGACAAATGGTGCAAAATCACTAAAGGCAACAGAGTGGAACCGTGTGAAACTTCGTCTGCCAGCAGTACAGTGAGCGAGAGGATAATACAGAGAAACGTGGTTTCAGAGGTAAGCAGGGCCAGATCCTAAAAGGCTCACCCTTTGAAGTCTGTTGGATACATGCTTTACAAATGGAACTCTTAGTGTGGCATTGAGATTATGTTTTCAAGTAGCAAGACAGGAGTGAAGACCAGCTATGAATTTACTGCAATAGTTTGCACAAAAGAGATGGATTGAATTAGGGTAGTTCGCTCTTACACTGGAGAAAAGTAAACGGAGTCAAATAATTAATTAATTAATTTACAATATGAAATTTATTGTCAAATTGGTTTCCATACAACACCCAGTCCTCCTCACAACAGGTGCCCTCCTCAATGCCCATCACCCACTTTCCGCTCCCTCCCACCCCCCATCAACCCTCAGGTTATTCTCAGTTTTTTTTTTTTTTTTTAATTTTTTTTTTCAACGTTTATTTATTTTTGGGACAGAGAGAGACAGAGCATGAAGGGGGGAGGGGCAGAGAGAGAGGGAGTCACAGAATCGGAAGCAAGCTCCAGGCTCTAAGCCATCAGCCCAGAGCCCGACGCGGGGCTCGAACTCACGGACCGCGAGATCGTGACCTGGCTGAAGTCGGACGCTTAACCGACTGCGCCACCCAGGCGCCCCAATTCTCAGTTTTTAAGAGTCTCTTATGGTTTGGCTCCCACCCTCTCTAACTTTTTTCCCTTCTCCTCCCCCATGGTCTTCTGTTAAGTTTCTCAGGATCCCCATAAGAGTGAAAACATATGGTATCTGTCTTTCTCTGTGTGACTTATTTCACTTATAATAACACTCTCCAGTTCCATACATGTTGCTACAAAAGGCCATATTTCATTCTTTCTCATTGCCGAGTAGTATTCCATTGTGTATATAAACCACGATTTCTTTATCCATTCATCAGTTGATGGACATTTAGGCTCTTTCCATAATTTGGTTATTGTTGAAAGTGCTGCTATAAACATTGAGGTACAAGTGCCCCTATGCATCAGCACTCCTCTATCCCTTGGGTAAATCCCTAGCAGTGCTATTGATGGGTCATAAGGTAGATCTATTTTTAATTTTTTGAGAAACCTCCACACTGATTTCCAGAGTGGCTGTACCAGTTTGCATTCCCACCAACAGTGCAAGAGGGTTCCCATTTCTCCACATCCTCGCCAGCATCTATAGTCTCCTGATTTGTTCATTTTGGCCACTCTGACTGGCATGAGGTGATATCTGAGTGTGGTTTTGATTTGTATTTCCCTGATGAGCGACATTGAGCATCTTTTCATGTGCCTGTTGACCATCTGGATGTCTTCTTTAGAGAAGTGTCTATTCCTGTCTTCTGCCCATTTCTTCACTGGATTATTTGTTTTTTGGGTATGGAGTTTGGTGAGTTCTTTACAGATTTTGGATACTAACCCTTTGTCTGATAGGTCATTTGCAAATATCTTTTCCCATTCTGTCGGTTGCCTTTTAGTTTTGTTCTTTGTTTCCTTTGCATTGCAGAAGTTTTTATCTTCATGAGGTCCCTATAATACATTTTTGCTTTTAATTTCCTTGCCTTGGAGATGTGTCAAGTAAGAAATTGCTGTGGCTGAGGTCAGATAGGTTTTTTTTTCCTGCTTTCTCCTCTAGGGTTTTGATGGTTTCCTGTCTCACGTTCAGGTCCTTTATCCATTTTGAGTTTATTTTTGTGAATAGTGTAAGAAAGTGTTCTAGTTTCATTCTTATTCATGTTGCTGTCCAGTTCTCCCAGCACCATTTGTTAAAGAGACTGTCTTTTTTTCCATTGGATATTCTTTCCTGTTTTGTCAAAGATTAGTTGGCCGTACTTTTGTTCTGGGGTTTCTATTTCTATTCCATTGGTCTATGTGTCTTTTTATGCCAATACCATGTTGTCTTGATGATTACAGCTTTGTAGTAGAGGCTAAAGTCTGGGATTGTGGTGCCTCCTGCTTTGGTCTTCTCCTTCAACATTACTTTGGCTACTCAGGGTCTTTTGTGGTTCCATATGAATTTTAGGATTGCTTGTTCTAGCTTCGAGAAGAGTGCTGGTGCAATTTTGATTGGGATTGCATTGAATGTGTAGATAGCTTTGGGTAGTCTTGACATTTTAACAATATTTATTCTTCCAACCCATGAGCACAGAATGTTTTCCCATTTCTTTGTATCTTCTTCAATTTTCTTCATAAGCTTTCTATAGTTTTCAGCATACAGATCTTTTACATCTTTGGTTAGGTTTATTCCTAGATATTTTATGCTTCTTGGTGCAATTATGAATGGGATCAGTTTCCTTATTTGTCTTTCTGTTACTTCATTATTAGTGTATAAGAATGCAACTAATTTCTGTACATTGATTTTGTATCCTGCAACTTTGCTGAATTCATGTATCAGTTCTTGCAGACTTTTGGTGGAGTCTGTTGGGTTTTCCATGCATAATATCATGTCATCTGTGAAAAGTCAAAGCGTGACTTCATCTTTGCCAATTCTCATGCCTTTAATTTCCTTTTGTTACCTGATTACTGATGCTAGCACTTCCAACACTATGTTAAACAACAGCGATAAGAGTGGACATCCCTGTCATGTTCCTGATCTCAGGGAGAAAGCTCTCAGTTTTTCCCCATTGAGGATGATATTAGCTATGGGCTTTTCATAAATGGCTTTTATTATGCTTAAGTATGTTCCTACTATCCTGACTTTCTTGAGAGTTTTTATTAAGAAAGGATGCTGAAGTTTGTCAAATGCTTTTTCTGCATTGATTGACAGGATCCTATGGTTCTTATCTTTTCTTTTATTAATGTGATGTATCACATTGATTGATTTGCGAATGCTGAACCAGCCCTGCATCCCAGGAATGAATCCCACTTGATCATGGTGAATAATTCTTTTTATATGCTGTTGAATTCGATTTGCTAGTATCTTGTTGAGAATTTTTGCATCCATATTCATCAGGGATATTGGCCTGTAGTTCTCATTTTGCTGGGTCCCTGTCTGGTTTGGAAATCAAAGTAATGCTGCCTTCATAGAATGAATCTGGAAGTTTTCCTTCCCTTTCTGTTTTTTGGAACAGCCTGAGAAGGATAGGTATTATCTCTGCTTTAAATGTCTGGTAGAATTCCCCAGGGAAGCCATCTGGTGTTGGACTCTTATTTGTTGGGAGATTTTTGATAACTGATTCAATTTCTTCTCTGGTTATGGGTCTGTTCAAATTTTCTATTTCTTCCTGTTTGAGTTTTGGAAGCTTGTGGGTGCTTAGGAATTTGTCCATTTCTTCCAGGTTGTCCAGTTTGTTGGAATATAATTTTTCATAGTATTCCCTGATAATTGTTTGTATTTCTGAGGGATTCATTGTATTAATTCCATTTTCATTCATGATTTTATCTATTTGGGTCATCTCCCTTTTCTTTTTGAGAAGCCTGGCTATAGGTTTATCATTTTTGTTTATTTTTTCAGAAAAACCAACTCTTGGTCTCCTTGACCTGCTACAGATTTTTTAGATTCTATATTGTTTATTTCTGCTCTGATCTTTTTATTTCTCTTCTTCTGCTGGGTTTGGGGTGTCTTTGCTGTTCTGCTTCTATTTCCTTTAGGTGTGCTGTTAGATTTTGTATTTGGGATTTTTCTTGTTTCTTGGGATAGGCCTGGATTACAATATATTTTCCTCTCAGGACTGCCTTTGCTGCATCCCAAAGCATTTGGATTGTTGTAATTTCATTTTCATTTGTTTCCATATTTTTTAAAAATTTATTCTCTAATTGCCTGGTTGACCCATTCATTCTTTCGTAGGGTGTTCTTTAACCTCCATGCTTGTGGAGGTTTTGCAGACTTTTCCCTATGGTTGATTTCAAGTTTCATAGCATTGTGGTCTGAAAGTGTGCATGATATGATCTCAATTCTTTTATACTTATGAAGGGTTATTTTGTGATCCAGTGTGTAATCTATCTTGGAAAATGTTCCATGTGCACTTGAGAAGAAAGTACATTCTGTTACTTTGGGATGCAAAGTTGTAAATGTATCTGTCAAGTCCATCTGATCCAATGTATCATTCAGGGCCCTTGTTTCTTTATTGATCCTGTGTCTAGATGATCTATCCATTGTTGTAAGTGGGGTATTAAAGTCCCCTGCAATTACCACATTCTTATCAATAAGGTAGCTTATGTTTGTGATTGTTTTATATATTTGGGGACTCCTGTATTCGGCGCATAGACATTTATAATTGTTAGCTCTTCCTGATGGATAGACCCTGTAATTATTATATAATGTCCTTCCTCATCTCTTGTTACAGCCTTTAATTGAAAGTCTAGTTTGTCTGATATAATATGGCTACTCCAGCTTTCTTTTGACTTCTAGTAGCATGATAGATAGTTCTCCATCCCCTCACTTTCAATCTGAAGGTGTCCTCAGGTCTAAAATGAGTCTCTTATAGATAGCAAATAGATGGGTCTTGGTTTTTTTTAACCATTCTGATACCCTATGTCTTTTGGTTGGCGCATTTAGTCCATTTACATTCAGTGTTATTATTGAAAGATATGGGTTTAAAGTCATTGTGATGTCTGTAGGTTTCATGCTTGTAGTGATGTCTCTGGTACTTTGTGGTCCTTTCAACATTTCACTCGCAGAATCCCCCTTAGGATCTCTTGTAGGGCTGGTTTAGTGGTGATGAATTCCTTCAGTTTTTGTTTGTTTGGGAAAGTCTATCTCTCCTTCTATTCTGAATGACAGTCTTCCTGGATAAAGGATTCTCAGGTGCATATCTTTTGTGTTCATCACATTGAAGATTTCCTGCCATTCCTTTCTGGCCTACCAACTTTCAGTAGATAGGTCTGCTACTATTCTTATGTGTGTATATTTGTAAATTAGAGCCTGTTTATCCCTAGCTGCTTTCAGAATTTTCTCTTTATCCTTGTATTTTGCCAGTTTCACTATGATATGTCATGCAGAAGATTGATTCAAGTTATGTTTGAAGGGAGTTCTCTGTGCCTCTTGGATTTCAATGCCTTTTTCCTTCCCCAGATCAGGGAAGTTCTCAGCTATGATTTGTTCAAGTACACTTTCAGCCCCTTTCTCTATCTTCTTCTTCTGCAATTCCTATGATACGGATATTATTCCATTCAATTGCATCATTTAGTTCTCTAATTCTCCCCTCATACTCCTGGATGTTTTAATCTTTTTCTTAACTTCCTCTTTTTCCATAATTTTATCTGCTAATTCACCTATTCTCTCCTCTGCCTCTTCAATCCGTGCTGTGGCCCCCTCCATTTATTTTGCACCTCATTTATAGCATTTTTTAGCCCCTTGTGACTATTTCTTAGTCCCTTGAGCTCTGTAGCGATAGATTCTCTGCTGTCCTCTATGTTTTTCAAGCCCAGCGATTAATTTTATGGCTATTATTCTAAATTATTGTTCCATTATATTGCTTAAATCATTTTTGATCAGTTCGCTAGCTGTTGCTACTTCCTGGAGTTTCTTTAGAGGATAATTCTTCCATTTCATCATAAGTGGAATCAAATAATTTAAAAGGAAAAACTGATACAACTTTGCTATTGGACACCAGGTATATGGAAAAGGATATCTCAAGAATGACATAAAATTATATGGCTTGAGTAACAAGATAGATTCAACCTGCGAACGTAGGACTTTGTGTTGGAGATGGAAATTAGGATTACATCTGAAATATGCTAAATAGGGGTTATCTATGCAACATGCAGGTGGAGGTGCCCAGTAGATACTTAGTTATTTGGGTCTAGGTCCCAAGATGGATATATGAGCTCAAGATTGGTTTTGGATTTGGGGAGGGGCTGATATAAAGAGCACATCAATGGTTGATTCTGAATAGGTGTCCTCCTAGACTGGAAGGAAAAGGCAAGGATATAAATGTATTTGTTGTTAATGGGCACACAAGAAGTTGAGATGGGACATATCTTAGTTCTTCATGATATAGGAACTAATAGTGTTTACTAGATATAAAGTAGATGGGGCTAGATGGTGGATTGAGGACTGTGCCAGATTTTGGAATGGTAATAGAGGCAATGGAGAATGGAATTGATTAAAAGCAAGTAAGAGAGTTACTAGGTGTTATAGAGTGCTGTGCTGAGTGTGCAGAGTAGGAATCCATTGTGGTACTTTGGGATAACAGATAGTGATGTGGTCCAGTTTGTGGCCATGGCCCCAAGGTAGTGATGGATGTTACCAGAATCAGTGTGCTTATTATAAGCACAACTATAACATAAACCCAGTTTGCCAATAACTTCTGTAGTATGTGCTACCTTTGAAGTCCCTAAAGCAATTACGTATAGTAATACTACTTTCATTTCTATTTTAAAGATGAAAAAAATATTTGGAGAGAATAAGTGATTTGCTCAGGGAAACCCAGAAAGTCAGTGGTGAAACCACATTATATATGGACAAATAATCTGTTTCTTAATTTGGTAAGCTTGCTTTCCTCATAAAGTGACTTCAGTTCTGTGAGAGACACTGGCCATCAATCTGTAGTCAGAGTTAGTCTCTGATCAGATCAGTGACACCCACCTAGAGACACTGGAGGGGTTTCTCCCTAGGGCAGAGTTGGATGTGAGGACCTTTGAAGCTTCTCAGTTTTAAATTCTGAGTATCCCTCCTTTAAATGCCATTGACAGTGGGTTTTTTTTAAAGTTAATTTCACAATGTAAAATTCCAGAGGTGTCTGAAATTTTAACTAACTTAATTGCCTTCTTCACTTGCTGCTAAGATGAGATACGAGTTTGTTTAGTGTGGTTGTGTGTGTGTGCACAGAGCCAGAGATTTGACTTTTGCTCTTTATTGCATTTCTTAAACTAGCTACACTTGGCAATTCATTTACATCAATAATTGAAAAGCCATCAGTCTCCTCTTGTCTTAAACTCCTTGCTATGCACACTAATGATATGCATGATTGGCTATTGCCATAAAAATGCACCATAAATTTTTTAAAGATAATTCAACTACAGAGAATGAATCAATATGAACTATAGTGATAACATATGAGACAATCTCTATTGCCACTTCAAAGCAGTTAGTTCTCCTCTTGATGAGAACCTATCATTGCTTCCCCAACCGGAAGCAATGACTTAGGCAATGGTTTAGGACTTTCCTCTTTCAAAACCTTCCAAAGGTACCATGTTCTCTTCAACCCAGTTTTGTATATCACACACCCCTGGTGCTTGCTTCTGTTCTATGCTTTCTTGTTTTTACTATTCTTAGGTGCCCTGTAACTGGGAAAGACCTGTTATGTCTTACATGTGTCATAAAATTGGGCATAATAGACTCTATTCATTCATTCATTCATTCATTCATCCATTCATTATTTCACAGACTGTCATTGTCCTTAAATTGATAGTAGCTTAATATATGAGATTGTCATCCATTAGAAGGTAAAAATTGAATAGAAATCCAAAATGAAACCAACTCTGAGCTGGTCAATGCTCAGAGGTGTGATGTCTACACTGAATGAGGATATTCTGGCCACTAAGTGTGTGATGATTTCACTTATTTTGTTGTAGAATGCTGGGCAATGCTATTTTCAGGTAATTCATCAGGCTGAAGAGCCATCCCAGGAAAGGAATCAGAAGACAGAAAAAACTCCTTCTCCTAGCATTGTCTGTCCTGAGTCAGTGACAACAAATCTGTTTATAGAGACTGAGCTTCACACTTGAGCATTTTTTTTTAGGTTTGTTTACTTATTTTGAGAGAAGACAGAAAGAGCAAGTCAGGGAGGGGCAGAGAGAGAGAGGGAGACAGAATCCAAGCAGGCTCTGCATGGTCAATGCAGAGCCTGATGTGGGGCTCAATTCATGAACCATGAGATCATGACTTCAGCCAAAACAGAGTCAGACCTTAACCTACTGAGCCATTCAGGCACCCCAACACCTCAACATTTTAAGTAAGGAAGAGAATACGACCCATGCTTAACCCCCTTCTCTATATTGGTGTTTTTATAGAACATCCCATCATTAGATGGGAATGCAGTTCTGGTTGGGTAGAAAGATTTCCAGGTTCTTTTCCATTTTGCCTTATAGGATAGCCTTCTGTAGAAATGTACCTCTGTAGCACATACACACAAATACATGCAAACAGACACACTTTGGAACTCAGTTTTGAGGTATGTGATTCACTCTCTAGGGCTGTCCTACATGTATTTGCATAGAATTAGATCCAAATTTTTTTTTGTTGTAGTGGGATAAATAAATTTTCTTAAACCGCAAAGTCATTTCTATTTGAATCTCAGGTGCTAAAATCCAGTTTATTATATTTTTGTTACCTAAAACTATAATTATTGATTAAAGGGATGTCTTGATCTCTTCTTATATCCCTCTTCCTCATTAGATCTCCATTCTAAGGTATGTATATCCATAAATATGTATACTAGGTAGTGTTGTTTGGCATGGATGACTTTAAACTGCATATATATTATTGTGCTTTAATCTCATTATATTTCTTACATTATTCTTTAAAAGTATATTTTGGAATCTATTTATATTGGAATGTATGCTATTTAATTCTTTGTTTCCATAATAGATTTCACTGGATCCATAATATATTAATTACCCATTCTCCTGCTAAGTATCCCTCAACTTTGTGTTTACAATAATATATGCATATACATATACCTCACTGCAATTAAATACTTTGTACAGATCCCCTCATAGAGCTTCTCTGAGATGAGTGCCTCGGAATGGAAGTGATTCATCATAAGGCATAGGCTTAATTACATGAAGTCCCTTCTGATTACTCTCCATGGTGGCTGAGGACTGACATGATCAATGTGCCTGAGTCCTTGTCTGGCCTCATCTTCACCAGAACCTGGCATCGTGCACCTTTCCAATTCTTGCTATTCGTATGAATGTTGTCCGGGAGCTCACTGTTGTTGAATTTGCATTTGTCTCCTTCCAACTTAGTTTGAATGGTTCTTTAGAAACATTTCAGATATTTTAGCTTATGTTCCTTTGGCTGGTTTTGGCTCATTTTGTTTTTTCTGTTGGGTTTCAAACCTGTTTTTTCAGTGTTAGGAAAAAAAGATGTTGAGGGGAGGCATATCAAAGTAGTGGTAAAAGCAAGGACTCTGAAGTCAGACATGAGTTCTGGATTCCTGGATTTACTATCTACAAGCTACATGCCATTAAGCAAATTGTTTAAGATTTTATTCTTTCTTGGGGCGCCTGGGTGGCGCAGTCGGTTAAGCGTCCGACTTCAGCCAGGTCACGATCTCGCGGTCCGTGAGTTCGAGCCCCGCATCAGGCTCTGGGCTGATGGCTCAGAGCCTGGAGCCTGTTTCCGATTCTGTGTCTCCCTCTCTCTCTGCTCCTCCCCCGTTCATGCTCTGTCTCTCTCTGTCCCAAAAATAAATAAACGTTGAAAAAAAATAAAAAAAAAAGATTTTATTCTTTCTTCTTTGTGAAGTAGGTAAGGTCTTAGTGGATGCTCAGTGTAGGAATCCGTTTACTGTTAATACTGTATGGCCCACATGGACCATTTAAAATGCACTCTCAACAATAGCCAAATTATGGAAAGAGCCTAAATGTCCATCAACTGATGAATGGATAAAGAAATTGTGGTTTATATACACAATGGAGTACTACATGGCAATGAAAAAGAATGAAATATGGCCCTTTGTAGCAACGTGGATGGAACTGGAGAGTGTGATGCTAAGTGAAATAAGCCATACGAGAAAGACAGATACCATATGTTTTCACTCTTATGAGGATCCTGAGAAACTTAACAGAAACCCATGGGGGAGGGGAAGGGAAAAAAAAAAAGAGGTTAGAGTGGGAGAGAGCCAAAGCATAAGAGACTCTTAAAAACTGAGAACAAACTGAGGGTTGATGGGGGGTGGGAGGGAGGGGAGGGTAGGTGATGGGTATTGAGGAGGGCACCTTTTGGGATGAGCACTGGGTGTTGTGTGGAAACCAATTTGACAATAAACTTCATATATTGAAAAATTAATAATAAAATAAAATAAAATGCTAACTGGCGTTATTTCTGTTAAAAAAAAAAAAAGCCCTAATATTCTCTATCTTTTCCCCTCCCTACCTTATGGGAAATTTTTTCCAAAATGGTGAGGTAAATGGTGTTTGACTATCACCTTCATGTTTATTGTTCTATTGTTACTTTCTTTCCTTTTTGACAAAGTAATATTGTAATGAGGTATAATTTATATATAAAATGCACAGATCTTAAATGGTCATTTCCATAAATTTTGACAGTTTCATACATGCGTGTAACAACTACTCAAAACATTGCAAACATTTCCATCATCTCAGATAGTTTCTTGGTACTTCCTTCTGGTCAATCATCTTCACATTTACACCCCTGGCAAAACTGTTATTTTGATTACCACATGACTGACCTGCCTGTTCTTGGGTTTAATATAAATCTGTGTGTGCCCTGCTGTGTCTGGCTTCCCTGGCTTGGCATGAGGTTTCCTAATCCACTCATGTCATTACAATTATCAGCAGTTTGTTCCTTTTCATCACTGACTAGTACTCTATGGTATGCATGTGCTGCAAATGGTTTATATTTTCTCCTTTTGATAGACACTGGGGTATGTCCAGTTTGGGGTCATTATGAAAAAGGCTGCTAATGAAGATTCTTTATTAGAAGCGTGTGTGTGTGTGTGTGTGTGTGTGTGTGTGTGTGTGTGTCCGTCCGTCCATCTACCTATGCTTTAATCTATTTGGGGAAAATACCAGGAGATGCACTAACTGGGGTTAGGGTAGATATATGTCTATGTTTATTTTGAGAAACTGCTGAAGAGTATTTAAATATAATTATACCATTTTACATTCTTAGCAAAGTAGTAGAGCTCTGGCTGCTCCACATGTTTGTCAACATTTGATATTGCCTATCTGTTTTACTTCAGTCATCCTACTGGGTGTGAAAAGTATGGTGGTTGTAATTCCATTCATTGATGACTAATCCCCTATTCGTGTTTATTGGCCATTCCCTCTGCAGCGTTGGTCTGGCAGATCTTTTCTGCCCCCACTCTCCTGGTTCATTCGAACCCTCCACCAGTCCTCCATCTCCAGCCTTCTGTCATCCCTGGAGGGGGGCTCTGGTGGTTGTGGGGGTGATGGGTGGGGCTGGTGGGGGACCACATGTCTTCATTTGTGGAGTGTCCAAATCTTTTTCTTCATTTTTGTTTACATTAGTTTATCTTCTCTGTTGTTGATTTATTTGTAGGAGTTATTTACATAATCTTCATACAAGGTCCATCTATGTCTATATCCATATATCTATCCATCTATCTATCTATCTATCTATCTATATATGAGGAAGTGAAAACATCCTCAAACCTGTGGCTTTTTTTTTACTTTTTAATATTATATTTTAATGAGAAGAAATTTTAATTTCAATAAAATTCTATTTTTTTGTTTTGTGCTTTGAGGTTTATTTTCTTTTTAAGATATCTTATTCCAATGTCATGAAGATATTCTTTGGAATTTTTCCTTCATAAACTTCATTGTTCTAGCATTTAGGTTTAAAATGTTTCAATCTATGATTCATCCTTTTTGTTTGGAGTGGAGTAGGGGTCACACTTTTTTCTTTACAAATGTAATTCCAGTTGTTTTGACATTCATTTTTGTTACAAGGCTTTTCTTTTTTCCTATTTAATTGACTTGGCTTTGGTAAAAAATCAATTGACTGAATATTTATGAGTCGTTGTGAACTCTCTTTTATTGATTTTAGACCAATGCTACACTGTATTACCAGGGATTTATATTAATCTGAAATCAGGTAGTATTAATCCTTTAATTTTTTCCAAGATATTTTTTGGCTATTTTGGACAATATGCATTTCCATGTAAATTTTCTGATCATCCTGTCAGTTTCTTCAACAGCCAAAGCTCGGTGGGGCTTTCATTGAAGTTGAGTTGTATCTATAGAAATTTAATGAGAATTGACATCTTAACAATATTTAATCTTCTAATCTTAAACATGACCCAACGTCCCAGTTATATAAGTCTTTACATTTCCCTCACCAGTGTTTGGTAGTTTTCAATTAAGAGGTCTTGCACCTCTGGGGTGCCTGGGTGGCTCAGTCGGTTAAGTGTCCAACTTCCACTCATGTGATGATCTCATGGTTTGTGGATCCAAGCCCCATGTCAGGCTCTGTGCTGACAGCTCAGAACCTGGAGCCTGTTTCACATTGTGTGTCTCCCTCTCTCTCTGCCCCTCCCCTGCTCATGCTCTGTCTCTCAGCAATAAATAAATGTTACAAAAAAAATAAAAGAGGTCTTGCACATATTTCATTAGGTCTATTTCTAGGGTTTTGTTGTTTTTTGATAATTTTGTAAATAGCAGTAGTCTAATATAATTTTTCAGTTTGTTGATATTATGTCAGATATCTGAGTTATATGAAGTATTGATCAGTAATTCTTTTATTGATTCTTTAAGTTTATTTGTATGTTTTTAGCGAGACAGCATGAGCAGGGGAGGGGCAGAGAGAGAGGGAGCAATAGAGAATCCCAAACAGGCTCCATGTTGTCAGCACACAACCCCACTCAGGACTGGAACTCCCAAACCGTGTGATTATGACTTCAGTTGAAACCAATAGTCAGACAACTGATTGAGCCACCCAGGTGCCCCTAAATTTCTTTGTTTTAGTTCCAGTGTAATTAACATGCGGTGCAGTGTTAGTTTCAGGTGTACAATATAGTGATTCAACAATTTCATACAACATCAGGTGCTCTCACAACAAGTGCCCTCCTTAATCCCTGTCACCGATTTCACCCATTCTCCTCTCTCCCTCCCCTCTGGTAATCAGTAGTTTGTTCTCTGTAGTTAGGAGTCTGTTTCTTGGTTTGTCTCTTTCTCTCTTTTTTCCTTTTGCTTGTTTGCTTTGTTTCTTAAATTTCACATATGAGTTATCATGTGATATTTGTCTTTCTCTGACTGACTTAGTTTTTAGAATTCTTTTCAACATTGGAATTATGCTGGCCTCCTAAGACTGGGAATTATTCCCATCTATTTCCAAGAGAACTTGTGTAAGATTGGCATTATTCTTCCTTAAATGCTTAATAAAATCCGTGGGTAAAGCCATGCAGGCCTGGAGATTTCTATTAGGGGAATGTTTATGATTATGATTTAATTATTTTAATAGCGATAGAGCTATTAAAGTTAAGTTCTACTTGTATCACTTGTTTTTGAAGAAATTTATTAACTTTATATAAAGTATTAAAAATATTGCCATAGAGTTGTTTATAATATCTCCTTTATCACGTTAGTCTTTGTAGGATCTATAATAACGTTTTCTTTGTGCATTCCTAATATTAATAATTTGAATTTTGTCTTGTGTTCCTTGATAAGTCATCTTGGGTTTTATCAATGTTATTAATTTTTCAAAGAAACAGCTTTACATTTACTGGTGTCCATACCATTTCTCCATTTTTTATACAGTTTAAATTTTTTTTTAATTTTTAAAAATGTTTATTCATTTTTGAGAGAGAGAGAGCGAGCGCATGAGTAGGGAAGGGGCAAAGAGAAAGGGAGACACAGGATCTGAAGCAGGCTTCAGGCTCTGAGCTGTCAGCACAGAGCCTGAAGTGGGGCTCAAACCCACGAATGGGGAGATCATGACCTGAGCTGAAGTCAAATGCCCAATGACTAAGCCATCCAGGTGCCCCATCCATTTTTTATTCATTTTTGCTTTTATTATTACCGGTTTTCTTCTTACTTTGGACTTACTTGAACACACTGGAATATTATTAATTTTTCACTTCCTTTTTCTAACATAAGCATTTAAATCTATAGAATTCATTATAATTAATACTTCACTGCATTTCATCTATTTTGGTAGTCTATGTTTTCATTATCATTTACTTTGAAATATTCTCTACTTTCCCTTATGATGTTATGTTTTACTCATGGATTATTTGAAATTCTGTAGGTTTAATTTCACAATACTTGAAAATTTTCTTCATGATCTTATTGTTATTGATTTTTAACTAAATACCATGTGGTCAGAACATGTTCTGATTACAATTACATAATATTTATTAAGCTTATTCTATGGCTCAGCATATTGTTTATCTTAATGCTACATGTTCCTTTTAAATTAATGTGTGTTTTTGGTATGGGAGTGTAATGCTCTTTAAACTCCAATTTAGTCAAGTTATTTGAACAACATTTATTGTTTTTGTTTATTCCTACATCCTCTGTCCTTAATGATATTTGGTATAAATGTTCAGTTATGGATTGTTGAAATTGTAGATGTATTTATATTCCCAGTATAAAATTTATTTTTATTTCCCTTGAGTTCTATTTTTTGCTTTGTGTAATTTTTAATAAATATTGAGGTGAAATTCATGTAACAAAATTGATCACTTTAAAGTGAAAAATTCAGAAGTATTTATTACATTCACGATGTTGCCCAACTGCCATTTTTATCTGCTTTTAGAATATCTCCATCACTTACCCATTTAACAGTCTCTCCTCATCCTTCCCTCACCCAGGCCCTGGCAACCACAAATCTGTGTTCTGTCTCTGTGGGTTTATTTATTCTGGATAGTTCATATAAATGGAACCATACAATATTTGTCCTTTTTTTGTTTGGCTTCTTTCATTTTGCATAAAGATTTTGAGGTACCTCCAGGTGGTAACATATGTCAGTACTTCATCCCTCTTTTTGGTTGCATAACATCCCATTGTGTGTGGGGGGGGGGCACACAATTATTTATCCACTAATCCATTGGTCAACATATGAGCTGTTTACACTTCCTGGCTGTTTTGAATAGAATGCTGCAAACATGCATGCACATGAACTTGTTTAAACCTGTTTGTTTTTAATTTTAAGTGGTATATGCCTAGGAGTAGAATTATGGGATTATACAATAATTCTGTACTTAACTTTCTAAGGAACCACCAAATGTTTTTTCCCCCACTGCAGCTGATCCTTTTTGCATTCCTTCCAGTAATGTAAAAATGTTCCAATTTCTCCACATCCTTGCCAACACTTGTTATTATTTTCCATATTTTTATTATTGCTATCATTGTGGGTATGAAGTGGTACCTCTGTACCACTTATTTGTATTAGCCTAATTACTAATGGTGTTGAGCATCTTTTCATATGTTTCCTGGGCTTTTGAATATCTTCTTTGGAGAAATGTCAGTTCAAGTCCTTTGCCAATTTTTAAATTAGGTTGTCTTTTTGTTGTTGAGTTTAAGACATATTCTGGGTAATACACCCTTATAGGATATATGATTTGCAATATTCTTATAGGTTATGTAGGTTTTTCATTCTGTATTCATTTATTTTTGAGAGGGAGAGGAAGGGAGAGAGAGAGAGAGAGAGAGAGAGAGAGAGAGAGAAGAAGCAAGCGCAAAAGCAGGGAGGGGCAGAGAGAGAGAAGACAGAGAAATTTGAAGCGGGCTCCAGGCTCTGAGCTGTCAGCACAGAGCCCGATGTGGGGCTTGAGCCCATGAACAGTGAGATCATAACCTAAGCTGAAGTTGGACACCCTACCGAATGACCCACCCAGGCATCCCCAACATTTTTAATTTTGATGAAGTCTTATTTATCTGTTTTTTCTCTTATGCGTGTGTGTGTGTGTGTGTGTGTGTGTGTGTGTACACACACACAACTGATTGCCAGATCTAAGGTCATGAAGATTTATCTCTATTATCTTCCAGTGGCTTCATGATTTTAGTCCATCGAATTAGGTTATGATCCATTTAGAAGTACTTGTATATATGGTGTGAGCTAGGGTCCAACTTCTCTCTTTTATATATGGTTATTCAGTTGTCCCAGTACCATCTGTTGAAGAGACCCTCATTGAACATCATTTGGTAGTAGGTATATTGGCATACTTACAGACTCTAAATTCTATTGCATTTTTTCTCTCTTTCAATCCTTATGTCAGAACCACACTGTTTTTTGTTTTACAACTGTTGCTTTCTAGTAGGTTTTAGAATGAGAAAGTATGAGTTAGCCAGCTTTGTTCTTTTCAATATTAATTTAGCTATTTAAGACCCCTTTGGCTCTGTATGAATTTGAAGATCATCTTTTCCATTTATTCAAAAAAAAGGCCACTGGAATTTTGATATTATTTGCATTGAATCTGTTAATCACCTTGGATAATATTGAAATCTTAACATTACTGAGTCTTCCATTTCATGAATATGAGATGTCTTCCAATTATTTTAGGTAGTCTTTCATTTATTTTTTAAAACATTTTATAATTTTCCACATGCAAGTTTTTTCCTGTTTAGTTAAATTTACTCCTATGTATTTTATACTTTTAGATCTATTGTACATAGAATTAATTTCTTAATTTCCTTTTGGGACTGTTTATTTTTGGTGTATAGAAACATGACTGCACAATGTGTTCTAGTTTCAGATGTCAGTGCCAGGAAAGGTTGATTACCTTAAACAAATAGGCTTGTCTTTGATTTGTTGATGTAGATCTGTGGAATGCTCATAGTATTTCCCAAGCCTCTCAAATTTGATGAGATAACCTTCAAATTCCAATTCCCCTGGGGGTCTTTTCCCCCCCTGGGGGCTTGTTAACTTTTGGTTTTAGTGTTCTTTTCTTTATTGGTTTGGGGGTTTGTTTTTGTTTCTTTGTGTTTTCCTGGTTTTAATATTCTTCACATTGGGAATAGGGCAAGTCTTACTCTAATTGGTGACTTTTACTCATAAGCAGTAGCCTTTCTGTTATTTTAGCTGACTGCTATGGCTGTTAAGAATTTGTTGATGAGATAAGTATACAAGAATTGAGATCATACCATGCACACTTTCAGACCACAATGCTATGAAGCTTGAAATCAACCACAGGAAAAAGTCTGGAAAACCTCCAAAGCATGGAGGTTAAAGAACACCCTACTAAAGAATGAATGGGTCAACCCCATTCATTAGAGAAGAAATTAAAAAATATATGGAAACAAACGAAAATGAAAATACAACAATCTAAACGCTTTGGGATGCAGCAAAGGCAGTCCTGAGAGGAAAATACATTGCAATCCAGGCCTAGCTCAAGAAACAAGAAAAATCCCAATTACAAAATCTAACAGCACACCTAAAGGAAATAGAAGCAGAACAGCAATGACAGCCTAAATCCAGCAGAAGAAGAGAAATAATAAAGATCAGAGCAGAAATAAACAATATAGAATCTAAAAAAACTGTAGAGCAGATCAATGAAATGAAGAGTTGGTTTTTTGAAAAAATAAACAAAATTGATAAACCTCTAGCCGTGCTTCTCAAAAAGAAAAGGGAGATGACTCAAATAGATAAAATCCTGAATGAAAATGGAATTATGACAACCAATCCCTCAGAAATACAAGCAATTATCAGGGAATACTATGAAAAATTATATTCCAACAAACTGGACAACCTGGAAGAAATGGACAAATTCCTAAACACCCACACACTTCCAAAACTCAAACAAGAGGAAATGGAAAGCTTGAACAGACCCATAACCAGCGAAGAAATTGAATCAGTTATCAAAAATCTCCCAACAAATAAGAGTCCAACACCAGGGGCGCCTGGGTGGCGCAGTCGGTTAAGCGTCCGACTTCAGCCAGGTCACGATCTCGCGGTCCGTGAGTTCGAGCCCCGCATCAGGCTCTGGGCTGATGGCTCAGAGCCTGGAGCCTGTTTCCGATTCTGTCTCCCTCTCTCTCTGCCCCTCCCCGTTCATGCTCTGTCTCTCTCTGTCGCAAAAATAAATAAACGTTGAAAAAAAAATTTTTTTTTTAAAAAATAAAAATAAAAAAAAATAAAATAAAAAATAAAAAAAAAAGACTCCAACGCCAGATGGCTTCCCTGGGGAATTCTACCAGACATTTAAAGCAGAGATAATACCTATCCTTCTCAGGCTGTTCCAAAAAACAGAAAGGGAAGGAAGACTTCCAGACTCATTCTATGAAGGCAGCATTACCTTGATTCCTAAACCAGACAGAGACCCAGTAAAAAAAAGAGAAATACAGGCCAATATCCCTGATGAATATGGATGCAAAAATTCTCAACAAGATACTAGCAAATCGAATTCAACAGCATATAAAAAGAATTATTCACCATGATCAAGTGGGATTCATTCCTGGGATGCAGGGCTGGTTCAGCATTCGCAAATCAATCAATGTGATACATCACATTAATAAAAGAAAAGATAAGAACCATAGGATCCTGTCAATCGATGCAGCAAAAGCATTTGACAAAATTCAGCATCCGTTCTTAATAAAAACCCTCGAGAAAGTTGGGGAAGAAGGAACATACTTAAACATCATAAAAGCCATTAATGAAAAGCCCACAGCTAACATCATCCTCAATGGGGAAAAACTGAGAGCTTTCCCCCTGAGATCAGGAACACGACAGGGAAGTCCACTCTCACCGCTGTTGTTTAACATAGTGTTGGAAGTACTAGCATCAGCAATCAGACAACAAAAGGAAATCAAAGGCATCAAAATTGGCAAAGAGGAAGTCAAGCTTTCACTTTTTGCAGAGGACATGATATTATACATGGAAAATCCAATAGACTCCACCAAAAGTCTGCTAGAACTGATACATGAATTCAGCAAAGTTGCAGGATACAAAATCAATGTACAGAAATTAGTTGCATTCTTATACACTAATAATGAAGCAACAGAAAGACAAAGAAACTGATCCCATTCACAATTGCACCAAGAAGCATAAAATACCTAGGAATAACTCTAACCAAAGATGTACAAGATCTGTATGCTGAAAACTATAGAAAGCTTATGAAGGAAGTTGAAGAAGATATAAAGAAATGGGAAAACATTCTGTGCTCATGGGTTGGAAGAATAAATATTGTTAAAATGTCAAGACTACCCAAAGCCATCTACACATTCAATGCAATCCCAATCAAAATTGCACCAGCATTCTTCTCGAAGCTAGAACAAGCAATCCTAAAATTCATATGGAACCACAAAAGGCCCTGAATAGCCAAAGTAATTTTGAAGAACACCAAAGCAGGAGGCACCACAATCCCAGACTTTAGCCTCTACTATAAAGCTGTAATCATCAAGACAGCATGGTATTGGCATAAAAAGACACATAGACCAATGGAATAGAATAGAAACCCCAGAACTAGACCCACAAAAGTATGGCCAACTAATCTTTGACAAAGAGGAAAGAATGTCCAATGGAAAAAAGACAGTCTCTTTAACAAATGGTGCTGGGAGAACTGGACAGCAACATGCAGAACAATGAAACTAGACTACTTTCTTACACCATTCACAAAAGGTAACTCAAAATGGATAAAGGACTTGAATGTGAGATGGGAAACCATCAAAACGCTAGAGGAGAAAGCAGGAAAAGACCTCTCTGACCTCAGCCACAGCAATTTCTTACTTGACACATCCCCAAAGGCAAGGGAATTAAAAGCAAAAATGAACTATTGGGACCTCATGTAGACAAAAAGCTTCTGCACAGCAAAGGAAACAATCAACAAAACTGAAAGGCAACCAACGGAATGTGAAAAGATATTTGCAAATTACATATCAGACAAAGGGCTAGTATCCAAAATCTATAAAGAGCTCACCAAAGTCTACACCCAAAAACAAATAATCCAGTGAAGAAATGATCAGAAAACATAAATAGACACTTCTCTAAAGAAGACATTCGGATGGCCAACAGGCACATGAAAAGATGCTCAACGTTGCTCCTCATCAGGGAAATGCAAATCAAAACCACACTCAGATATCACCTCACGCCAGTCCGAGTGGCCAAAATGAACAAATCAGGAGACTATAGATGCTGGAAAGGATGTGGAGAAATGGGAACCCTCTTGCACTGTTGGTGGGAATGCAAACTGGTGCAGCCACTTGGAAAACAGTGTGGAGGTTCCTCAAAAAATTAAAAACAGACCTACCCTATGACCCAAAAGTAGCACTGCTAGGAATTTACCCAAGGGATACAGGAATACTGATGCATAGGGGCACTTGTACCCCAATGTTTATAGTAGCACTCTCAACAATAGCCAAATTATGGAAACAGCCCAAATGTCCATCAACTGATGAATGGATAAAGAAATTGTGGTTTATATACACAATGGAATACTACGTGGCAATGAGAAAGAATGAAATATGGCCCTTTGTAGCAACGTGGATGGAACTGGAGAGTGTGATGCTAAGTGAAATAAGCTATACAGAGAAGACAGATACCATATGTTTTCACTCTTATGTGGATCCTGAGAAACTTAACAGAAACCCATGGGGGACGGGAAGAAAAAAAAAAGAGGTTAAAGTGAGAGAGAGCCAAAGCATAAGAGACTCTTAAAAACTGAGAAGAAACTGAGGATTGATGGGGGTGGGAGAGAGGGGAGGGTAGGTGATGGGCATTGAAGAGGGCATCTTTTGGGATGAGCACTGGGTGTTGTATGGAAACTAATTTGACAATAAATTTCATATAATAAAAAAAAAAAAAACAATTTGTTGATGAGAACTCTCCCTACTGGCTCAGCAAGTACTTCAACATCCCTCAGCATTCTTTTCCCTCAATAGTGATCAACCCCTAGTATCTGTGTTCAGGTCTCAACCTCATAGTGGCTGCTCTCAGGAAGTCTTGGTTGGTCTGTTCCTGATCACATATAACCAGTCATCAACCACAGACTTGTGGACAATTCTGAACCCCTTCTCTTCACAGCCTCCTTTCCCCCAATATTCCAATCCACAGATTTGATACATTTCAGCAGCTTCAAATTCTGATTTCTTCTTAATTTCAATAGGACAGTCTTACTCTACTAGATCTGCATGAATTTTTGCCCAAGTAGGGATATTTTCCCCAAGCAGGTGATCAAGGAGCTCAGCTCATGAGTTCCTCTTCTCATAGGTTTAGTCTTGTACTACCTATTTTCCACTCCCTGAATAACATGTAGCGACTAGACCCAGTTTTATAGCTGTTATGGCAGAAGAGATAGTCTGGTAAAAATCATTTCACCATAACCAGAAGTGGAAAACCCAGCGTAATTATTTTAGTTTCCCTGTCTGTTAATTCCATCTAGGCCATTTCTTGAATGTTTTCTCTCTGAGTATGAGGTGCATTCACTTTCTTCATCATATGCCTTGAAATTTTTTATTGAATGCTAATAGTCATTTTGTGTAGAAGAATAGTAGAAATTGAGATAAATGATGCCTGACTCTAAAAGAGGGCATTCCACTTCTTCTTATAAGCTAATATTGTAGAAGAAAGCTTGAGTGACTTTAACTTTTTGATGACTTGGGTCTGGGCATGACTGTAGGTTTAATTGATTTAGATTATCTCTAATTTCAAAATTGTGTGGGCCATATCAGGAGTTTTCCTTTGGAAGAACTTGGGGTATGAACACAAGAGATATTCCAGAGATCTTTTTTATGCTTTATAGATAAGTGTCCAGCTTTCTGAATGCTAGGAGATCTCCCTGTACTTTACAGACTAGCTCTAAACTTTTAGGTTGCTGAAAAATTCTCTTTGTTATCTACTTCCTATCCACCTCCTGTTTCCTGTGCCTATAGAGATCTCTTTACTGCCTCATTCTAACTTTCAGAAGACAGCTACAGTATTCTCGTGGAAAAGTGATTTCTCTCAGCTTTGCTAATAGGTCTTTGGCACATTACCCTTTTCATTTGGTACTGGAATGAGTTTTTGTGTGGATGCAGGCTTAGTCTATGGCTAGGGCTCCTTAGAATTCTAATCTGTCTTGCCAGCCCCCACATATATTTCTTAAATTTGTAGAAATTTGTATTTTTCTTTAGTATCCCAGCCTATGGCGAGTTTGTTCTCTTTGTGCTTCTCTATTAGGGATTATAGCAGTCATGGGTCTTTTGTTCTACCATCAAGTGCCTGTGACTATTGGAAATGTATTTTGCTTAATTTGTGTAGGCTGTCTAGTGGGTTCCCAAAGAGCTAGCTTGTTCTCATTGTTAGGTAGAAGTAATATTCTCTTGAAAATATTTCCTCTGTGTTTTTGGTTTTGTATACATGTATGTTTATTTCTGAAATCAGGTTTCCCCCCAAAAAATGCTCAGATAGGGATCCACCATGCTTTGAGTCTTCAGGTAATCACAAATTAGAGTTCATAAATGTGGTATTCAAAAGACAAAATTTTGAGCATGATCTAGCTAGTATTTAGGGGTTTGGGAAGTTTAATGTACCTTAGAAGCCTAGAAAGCATGTATAACTGTTCTTCTGGGCTATGAGCCCTCAGAGTTCTCCCTTCTGAGTACTTAATTTACTGACTGCATAATCTATACGTAACTGTTCCTACATGACAACTTCCTAGGATAGTCCCTTGACTCCCTTGAATGAAGCAGAATGAATGAAGGAATGAGGAAGACCCAAAATGGGAGAACTCTAGAGGGAAAGGGGTAGAGACAGAGGTAAGTATGGGGATAGGCAGAGAGGGAGGCTGGAACACTGGAAATAGAATAGGCAGGGAGGCTCTGGGAGAGAAATCAGGCAGTCTTCCTAGCAGAACAGGAGGCTGATGGCTCTAACCCAGTAACTCAGTTCCTATGTGTCCTCAGTATCATCTGTGGAGAAAGTCAGTGAGCAAAGGAGGGGAGGGTGCCTGGCCTGTTCCTGTGAGTTATTTCTGGATGCATTATTCATATTTGATAAATCATTTAGAGGCAGCTACTTTATTAGCTTATAAAGCACATTATATGGTTTTAAATTGTTAATACAGGCTGTTGTGATGCATATTGTACCTCAGAAAAACCATGCATCACTTTAATTCATAGCCTCATTATAAAGCTTGTTACAGAGTGCTGCATTACTGCATGAAGAATAGTGGAGTAACATTTCTGCAAGAAACCTGAATGTTTTATTTACATCATTGGTGGCTTGGTATAACATATAAGAAATGCTTTTGAAGATGGAACCAGATCAGATTCTGAATTTTGAGGACAGATACCTAACATCTGCCTCCTCTAGACTTATCTTAATACAAACTTAGCACCTGGTTTGAGGCTGCATACATAAGTATCCAGAAAAGTCTTGCTTGACTTGCTTGGTGCCCTTGGATGAGTTGGCTTGTCCACTTCTTTAGGATCCCCAGAAACATTAGTGCAAACCTGATCCTAGGACTTGCTTTTCTTTATTCACTTAAGAGTCCTTGATCTCTGCCCATGTGCCAGGTAATGTGCTGGACCTAAGATATAAATGATTAGTAGCATAGTCTTATTGCCTGACTTCATGAAGTTTGCCAGTGTTTCCAATTAAGAAGGAGAGAAGGGTGGGTTTGTGCTGGAGTGTTGAAATTAACTGAGTTACAATCTACATCTATAATTTATAGGTGACAAGGGTAGTATGCTAGTAAATAACCAAATTTTCAGAAGTCTGAGTGATCAGTAGGCTTTTATTCAAACTGAAATTCAGACCACCTCCTCCAGGAATCCCACCTCAACAAAGGCAAATCTAAATTGGAATCTTGATTCATTTACTGGTTGTTTGTCCTTGGGTAGGTCATTTAGCCTCATTGGTACTGAGCTTTCTCATCTGTAAAATGAGAATAATTGTTGCCTTATCTCACTGACTCACAATGAATATTAAATACAAAGCTTAGCTAGGAGTTAGAGACATTGCAAGTGCTCAGTAATTTGTTGGTGTTTCAGTCATTCAGCAGCTGAAAGTAGAACATGGCAATGCTCTTCAAACTCCCCCTGAAACATGCTTAGGTGCACACCATGGAATTCACAATTGTAAAGTATCAAGTATGAAATTATATTTTAGATTAGTGGTTAAAGCCACTAAAAATTAAAGGTTCTCTTTAGACAATGTATAATCTAATTTAATACCTGTGCTTTGGCATCTCTCTCCCCTTGTGAATTGCTACTCTGTGCATGGCTTTCTGGAATTTAAAGTAGGGAACTGTCTCTCATTTGAAATCAGTGGAAACTCTAAGTAGTTCATGGTGAGGGTTCATATTGAAGAATAATTGGGAAGGATGTAGGTTGGAAGAGGAAAAGTGATGAAAGGCATTAAACATTAGTTCAAATAATACAGTCTTGAGGAAATGATAGTAGGTAGCCAATGCTGGTCCCCAAAGATTTAGAAAAAGGACTACAACATCAGAGCTTGACTTTCAGAGGTCATATGAATTGGTGTGTGACTTGGTATGGGGGTGGGGGAGGGCTAAATTAAGGAAGACCAAGTGTTGACCAGTTTAGATGATAGAGCAGTCTTAGCATCTTCCAGATTCTGCAATTACTTCCTTCCCCAATTTTCCTGACCTCTGAACCACCAACTCATATGGGGCATCCAAGTCCCATATTGGCATAGTCTTCCCTCCATGATACAGAAAAATTATGCCACCTGCAACTCTCATTAAGAAATAAGTACTCCTGTGGGGCGCCTGGATGGCGCAGTCGGTTAAGTGTCCGACTTCAGCCAGGTCACGATCTCGCGGTCCGTGAGTTCGAGCCCCGCGTCGGGCTCTGGGCTGATGGCTCAGAGCCTGGAGCCTGTTTCCGATTCTGTGTCTCCCTCTCTCTCTGCCCCTCGCCCGTTCATGCTCTGTCTCTCTCTGTCCCAAAAATAAATAAACATTGAAAAAAAAAATTAAAAAAAAAAAAAAGAAATAAGTACTCCTGTAAGTTTCTTGAGGATCTCTAGGAAAAGCAGAGTTAAGAAAACTTTGAAAAGGAAAGAAATTAATACCTGAGTGATATTATTATACTGTACTAAACTTTGGAATTATAAAATGCTTCCTTCATATATAATGAAAAAGTACAATAACATTTGCCTTTATGTTTATTGTTAATGTATGGAATGATGGAATGTGGATGTCTGTGCCTCCAAATCAGCTTCATGCTGCAAGGTTAGTCTTACTAGAAATAATTTTTTTATGATTTATGAAACACTTTTTTGAATGTTGAAAACAGAAAAAAAAGACAAGTTTCACATATTTTAGAGCTAATGAGGCTCAATGTTAGCTAGTCATTTACATCAAAAATAAGCATAGGAAGAAGAGGAAGAATCTGTGCAAATACTTTTTTTAGATGGAATCTGTGCTAACAGGTGAATATCCAGACCAAATAAACTTTTTTTTTAATCTGGCACCCTTTGATTTCTGAATCCATAAAATAGAGTAAGGGAGAGAAGTGCCAACATCCCAAAGATCCTCTAGAAAATGAAGTTGCTAACATTGGCTGACTTTCTTCTAACTTTTTACTTACAAAACCAGTGCTTCCACATGCTTTCACTCTGATTTCAAGACTTTGGCATTTTTATTAAAGTAAGAGGCAGATGAGTGATGAATCCTAGTCACATTCACTTGGTGTTACACAGGCAAGTAAGCAGAAAAACTAGTCTTTTTTAAAAAATTTTTTTAACATTTATTTATTTTTTTTTTAATTTTTTTCAACGTTTTTATTTATTTATTTTTGGGACAGAGAGAGACAGAGCATGAACGGGGGAGGGGCAGAGAGAGAGGGAGACACAGAATCCGAAACAGGCTCCAGGCTCTGAGCCATCAGCCCAGAGCCTGACGCGGGGCTGGAACTCACGGACCGCGAGATCCTGACCTGGCTGAAGTCGGACGCTCAACCGACTGTGCCACCCAGGCGCCCCAACATTTATTTATTTTTGAGACAGAGAGAGAGAGAGAGAGCATGAACAGAGGAGGGTCAGAGGAAGAGGGAGACAGAATCTGAAACAGGCTCCAGGCTCTGAGCTGTCAGCACAGAGCCTGATGTGACGCTTGAACCCACAGACTGCGAGATCATGACCTGAGCCGAAGCCAGACGCTTAACTGACTGAGCCACCCAGGCACCCCGAAAAACTACAGTCTTAATTAAAATGCAGGAACTCATGGATCCATACAGAAATCATGACATAATCAACACAGTATCTATCTGTCCAAACAATGTGCTTAGGAATGGTTTCTCTCTCTCTCTGTCCTCTCTCTCTCCCTCTCCCCTCCTCCTCCTCCTCCTCCTGCCTCTCCTCCTCCTTCTCCTTTCCCTTCCTCTTGGTTAAAACTGAAATACTTAGCTAGGGAATGTCCTCAGTCAGCTCCAAGGCTATATTTACCAAGTTCAGTGAAGCTTCACAGGAGTCACCAGGAAATGGCTCCCAGGGGACAGCTGCATACTGTTAAAGGAATAGAATTTCCTTCAGATTTTGAACTGTGGACAGTTGTTTCATTCCCCCTTTGTTGTTACTTTATCCCAGCTCCCAAGAACTCCGGGACTTGTCTGCTGCTTTCCGCTCTCTTGTTGGGGTTCTTCTTCCTCCTGGAAAAGGGAAGAAAATAGAATAGTTTCCTAAGTACAATTTTTGTTTGAAAACAAAGCTTGCAAGCTCCTTTTACATTTTTCTGAGGTGTTTACTGCTAATAAAAACAAACAGGGGATGTTAAGAAGAAACATGAGACATGCATGCACCTGCAAACACATATTATCCTTTACATATATGTTGATCTTTATACTGTGTAGACTCATTCTGTAGGTAGGATCTTACTGGGAAGGGACAGCATTACTAAGTTTATACTCACTTCTACTTTACAGATGAAGAAATGAAGGTCCAGAGAACTTGAGAGATTTACTCTGTCGCTAGTAATGGTGGAACTGGTTATCAATGCAGTGGGAGTTTTATCTACATGACTTCTAACAGAGCAGGAGGGATATTTAAAACTGCCAGTAGGAGTTTCTCTAGAATTTGCTAAAATATTACTGGAATAAAGCTGTTTTTAATATAATTATTATCATCTTTAAGCATTTATCATCTGCTAAGTGATATATGTGTATGCATGGACAAATGCATGAACATTGAACCTAACAACAAACTTACAAGGGAGGAATTTTCTCCCTAATTTTATAGACTAGAATTTTGCTGTATTCTAACTGCACATTTCTGAATGATGAACTGAGAGTCCCCTCATTTCCCTCATGCCCCGTCATGGGGCATCCCTCATGGTCTCTCACCACAGGCCACTCCATAGGATGGTCACACATGATTATATTCCTGCTCTTCTAGGAATGGATTTCTCCTATATCACTAAAGGGAGCAGGGCAGTGCAGGTTGGGAGTGGGAGGTAGCTTCTCATTCCTCACTGCCTGCCCACATCTGTCTTTCTAGACCCATCCTCTAAGTGCCGTCTGATCTTCTTAGTAATCACTCTGTCATCCTGTAACATGGCTCAAGGCTGCCACGTGAAGTTACAATGGTTGTACACTGCAACTCCGGGGGCGCCATTTACTTGTGTAGTTATAACCAAAGGGTGTTTTCTGGAAGATGGCAATAAAGAGTCTGGAGGAACAGGTGGCTTTTTCTCCTTCATACAAATGCACCATTTGAGCTGTGTGGCTCCTTGTGACCCTAGTTTGGCTGTGCAGTCTGAGGTAGGGGCCACAATTCAATCATCTGGCCATGCCTCCTGCCTATCCAACTTGTCTTTTTCAGTGATCTGAATGGCACATAGTCCTTGTTCCAGATAGAAGGTTCACAGTCTAATTATTAGAGGTTATAGGTATATATTATTGTCTACACATAACTAGATGCAAAATTTTAGTCAAGTCTAAACAGGTATCCTGTTCTCACAGAAACGATTGGTTTACATTTGTCAAGTCTTTACAGTTCTGTATTTCCTTTGCATTACAAAAAAAAAAAAGTTTGTGGCATGATAACTAAATTGTCCAAAGTAAGTTTATTAACTAATTTTTTAAAAAACAAGTTTCCTTCTTTCTTTGACTACAAGTCACTGGTAATATGTTTTTATAATCTTTTTTCCTATTTCTTTTTGATAATTGACTATATAAAGTCTTTAGACTATTCTTTGGGAACAGATCTGCTATATTTCTTTACATGAATATTCTGAAATAGAGTGACCACACCTCTTTATTGGACATGCAGAGTGTTTCCATCTTCATTTTGCTATTATAAATAGTGTGACCATCTTTTTGTATGTTGAAATGATTTTTTTCCTTTAAGATAGATTCTGAGAAATGGAATCATTTGGTAAAACAGCAGAAATATGTTTAACGATCGTGAAATGCGGAACCAAACTGATTTACAAGGAACACTGTTATTTTATTCTCCTAACAGAAGCATTTGAAAAAGCCTGCCTCATTGCACCATTACCAACCTTGAAACAATTTGATAGCAAATAGAATACCCATTTTTTATATGCTTTTCTTTCTTATTTTTTAGAGATGTTAAACATCCTCTCACATGTTTATTAGCCATGTTATAGTTCTTATTTTTAAAACACTTGTTCCTGTTCCTAGTGCATTTGTCTCTTATTATGTTAGGGCTTTCCTTACTTATTTTCAGGGGCACATTACTTATTAATGGCATTATTTATTTGTTTATCATATATTTAAAATATATTTCTGAGTTGAGATTTTTAATCTTCTTTTGTTTTTCAGCTAAGAGAGTCCGCTACTCTAAAGTCACCACAGAGGTCAGTGACATGTTTAATTACATATGATTTTAGAACAGTATATATTTATTCTTTAAAATAATACCTTAAGTTGTATGGCATTTATGTGTCTATGTGACATGCATCTTGGTGATGTGGTATAATTTGGTTATCCAAATGGTCAATGTTGCTGTCTCCTTCTCCTAGATACCCAACTTTTCCCCATTTGTTTGTAGTTTTCCTCATTTCCTGGGGAATCAGTTCACCTGATGCCCATCTGCTCACTCTGCTCATAGCACTCCAGCTCATCCCTCAAAGAATCCACCTTTCTGCCCTTTGATTTGAGTTAATAATCCTAATAATCACCTGAAATTTTTTAAAAGAATATACTGTGTACCTGAGGTCAAAATACTAATACCCTCTCAGATGTTTAATATTTTAAAAATTTCATTAGGTAACTGTATGTCTTGTCTCCATTTTCTTTTAAAAATAACAGAAAAAATATCTAGTAAGACTGATGAATCAGTAGTAATATACAGGTAGATTAGGAAAACATAGTAGGGAAATGGCCATCCACATCACTGTTGGAAAGAAATATAAAGGAAAACTTTTTGGTAATTAGAGACATTTGGAATTATGTTTTTATGTTACCTGAAAGCATTGAGTTCTCTAAGTTGTCTGATATTCCCTAAGGAGGTAAACTCCATAACCATAAATATGAAAAAGAGTAGGTTTTGAGGCTTTGTGGACAATGGATGAGCATTAGGAGAATGCAGATCTTTAGGAGAATTGACCAAGGAGAAAGAAGACTGTGGTCAGGGTGACTGTAAATCAGGTTAAGAGCAGATGTGAGTATATATCAACTATCGTTTTATCTCATCTATTGGCCCCAAAGCTAATCTTAGCCTTTGTTTTGGCATTTAGTTATCTACATTTAGCTGTTTTAATACATTTATAT
Organism: Herpailurus yagouaroundi; assembly: GCF_014898765.1. Classification (NCBI taxonomy): domain Eukaryota; kingdom Metazoa; phylum Chordata; class Mammalia; order Carnivora; family Felidae; genus Herpailurus; species Herpailurus yagouaroundi. The sequence goes on along the minus strand of NW_024412419.1, from coordinate 17,610,595 downwards.
ATTTATTCACATATTTCTTTTTTATATATATATTTTTAAGATTCTGGAATTCTGTTCTTTCGAGGAATCAGAACTGTTTTCTCTGACCAAGTAGTGGCCCCTGCTACAGATTTAAGGACTCTCATATAAAAACAAAATAACAAACAAACAAACAAACAAAAACCCTCTTTAGTCAATACACAGGTGCTTAAATCATTATGGAAGGTGGTATTGTGTGGATATTTGAAATTCAGACTCTAGAATCAGAAAATAAGGGTTCTTTGTATTCTTCTACCATTTATTTACCAGACAATTAAACTACCTATGCTTTAGGTACATTCTTCATAAAGTAGGACAGGTAATCATGGTACCTACTGTATTTGGATTTTTTTTGGAGGGGTGGGCAGGGAAGAATTATATAATTCTTACTCTGGTACTGAGTATGTAGCAAGCACTCACCATACATTAGCTGTGCAGTAGTAATGCCCCGCCCTCTGGGGAATGTTAGATGTTGTCTTACTGACATGTGGAAGAGAAGAAAGTCTATATGACTAAGGCTATATGTCTCCTTGAGACAGCATTTTATCATAGCAAGAAGAAAAGTTTGCAAATAAGTTCTTTGAGAGCTAAGGTTGTTCAGAATACAGTCCCTTGTCTTTAGTAGGTTAATAATAAATATTTGTTCAATTGGGAATCAAATCCACCATGTTTTGACCTTGGTAAACAATCATATCTAGGGTCTTTATTGACTCTACTCTGCAGCAATGAGGGCTGCCATGACTCTTTTTAAGCCAGCTCTTGTGGATCTCATTTTCTTTATGGGTAATATGAAGGGAAAGAGAAGATACCCTTTCTCTAAGCTCCATACCAGCTCTATGATGCTGAAATTCTCTGACTATCCCTAGTACACTATGATAAAATTGTACTCTCTGGGAATACAACAGGGAGCACCAAAACTGGGGTGGGCACAAGGTGGAATAAATCTGGAGGTGCAGAGATGTTCTGTCCTGCCTTAGGACTTGAAGCCTAATGCACATCCTGTTTCACCTCCTTTCCCTTCCAATTAAATGGAGTTCTGCTGCATTCCAAGTGCAAGATAAACAAGGCATTTATCCCAGTCAATTTCAACAACCTTCCCTTTGTACATTTGCATATAGCTTAACTTTCATACAACCACGGGAAGCTCATAAAATCTCAGCCTGTGCTGACCATAAAAAAAAAGGTATTTTTGTATATTGTTGGGTTTGTATACTTCCTTGAGGCACTAGAGGAACTGCAGGAGCCTTTAAAACTAATTAACAGCCCCCTGTTGGGGACATGGCACTTTGCAGTGATTTATCCTGGGTGGGAGTGCAGACCTGTGCTGCAAGAACTTCCAAAGCTGTGTGCAGATCTGAGGGGATTTGTGAAGCGATGTTATTTACCACACACCTCCCACTACCCACTTTTTGGTGGAGAGTGGAATCGAAATATTTAATGCATCCCCATCTTAACAGGAGAGATGACAACAGGTAATTCTTTACAATGGTGCTGCTGCTACAGTTATAGCCTCCCAGAACTTAAGATGAGTTCCCCCTCCCACTACATATGTTACTGTGTGTTTTAGCAAGTCAGGTTAGAGTGCTGCCTGGTACTTCTGACGTGTTTTAAAACATGTATGACTCTAGAACCTGGTGTAGTTATTGCTGTCCTAACGCTTTGGGCTGCAAACAGTTTCCCTTTCTCCCAGTAATAGAATGCTCTGATGCTATTAGATACTAGATTTTTAAAAGCACTTTTTCCCTCAGTAATTTTCTAACTGCAGAAGCAGACTTATTTTCAGTGGCTAATTTCCCCCCACAAGTCCCTGAAATAGTTATGAAGGGCATGGGGGCAACATGGTTGTTTCCATTCCCACTAACTCCCTCCCCAGTGCTCCCTTCTCACATAAGGGAGTTTATTTTTGACCAGCAAGTAGACTTGAGATCAAGCAAGAAAAAAAAAAAAGAAAGAAAGAAAAGAAAACTAATTTAGTATAAAAGAAAAAAACATACAAGCATTCCAGGGACGAAGATCCAGAATGACTGGAGTATTCTTGGATCCACCTACATCATGTGCTAGCTGAGTAGCCATCGAGAGTTACTACAGCTTTCCAATCCTGAATTTCTTCATCAATAAAATGAGAATTAAATGAAACAATCTTTTCATGAATCTTAGCACAATCAGTATCCCATGGATACTTTGATTGGAGAATTTCTGGCATCAGAGAATTTACATTTGAACTAGACGTGGGCATTATTCTTACATTTATAGGTCTACCTGGTGTGTCTGAATGAGAAAACAAGTAGGCTTTGGCTTTGTCCCTCATCTCCACTGCCTTATCACCTATTCTACTTCCTACTTGTGCTCCCAGGGAGTCCTCACCCTTTGCCCCTAGTCTACATTTGCCTTCTGAGAGGCCACAGGAGCTCACCAACTTTTTTGACTCATTCTTATATGGTTCCATGATTATCTTAGTCTTCAGTATTGAATTGTAAACCCTCACAGCCAAGACAGGATCCCATGTGAACTGTGCTATGGCCATTGTAACATAGATATACCTCAGGTAGAGCTACCATCTTGAACGGTAAGAGGATAGAGTCAGATTTATTCTTATCTATAAAAAAGCATTAATTTAAAATATATTTTTAACTTTCTTTTTTAGTATTTCTATTCTTTGTTAAGTCTGAAGGATATGAAATAGAAGGAAAAGAGAGAATATGCACAGAACACAAGCTCAGATAGACATAATATGGATTCATTCTACTAAACAAACAAAACCAAATTTTGATTCAGTCACGGTTGGATATGGCACTTTTTTACTGAAACAAGATCATTGAAAAAATATGACATGAAAATATTTAGTGAAACTCTTGAACACATGAAAGGCATTGAAAAAAGAAAAAGTTGGGGTACCTGCATGGCTCAGTTGGTTAACTGTCCAGTGCAGCTCTTGGTTTCGGTTCAGGTCATGATCGCATGGTTTGTGAGTTCGGTTCTGAGCGGATAGCACGGAGCCGGCTTGTGATTCTCTCTCTCCACCCTCTCTCTGCCCTTCCCCCACTCATTCTCCCTGTCTCTTTCTTTTGAAATAAATAAATAAACTTTAAAACAAAAAGGAGAAAAAAAAGATTAACAATGGAAAATACCACCTTTTATTTATACAGCATTCTACATATTTTAAAGATTTTTTTTCTTTTATGACCAATAAAAGACTGAATCCCACATTATTTGTGAAAGACCAGGGAGGGTATTTTTTATCCAAATTTATGGATAAAGAAACAGTTTCAGGGTCCAAGGTCATATGATAAATAAGAAGTTCCTCTCTGTGGCAATTAGGCTTATGAAAAAAAATCCTCAACAGAGTCTAGAAGTTTTTGTTTTTGTTTTTTTGTTTTTGTTTTTGTTTTGTGTTGTGTCTTTAAATTGGCATATTCTAAATCCAGCCAGAAAAATGAGAGGGTAAAGCAAGTCAGTTAGAAGAGAAAAAGGACATTTCTCTTTTTTTCTTCTTGAAATGTATTAAATGCAACTGTAGTTTTGAGAATCTGAATATACAAAATCTGAAATTAGCCAGTTTTGGAAACACACAGTACCAATTTTGATTTATAAGATTAAACAGGGAAACATTTTTTTCATACTTTTAGATTGATATACCAACTTTGTTTTTATTAGTTTAAAATAATTGTATAGATATATGTGTATTGACAAGAAATGATATGGGATGTTCATTATATACATTTAAGGAAAAATATGAAATAAATTTTAATTCTGTTTCTGTTTAAAATACCTATATTTACTTATATGTAGAATTCAACAATAGAAAAAGTCTGAAATAGCAGCATGAACATTTTTTTTCAGCTTTACTGAAGTATAATTGACAAATGAAATTGTCTAAGACATTTAAAGTGTACAACATGATTTGATCTATGTAAACATTGTGAAAAGAGCACAAAATTTTAATAGCAGTTATCTTGGAGTGGAAAGATGATGGCTGGGTTTTTTTCTCACATATTTACTGTGTGTGTGTGTGTGTGTGTGTGTGTGTGTGTGTGTGTGTGTGTGTGTAAGAACATTTCAATTCTACTTTCTCAGCAAATTTCAATTATACAATATAGTGTTACCAATAATAGTCACCATGTTATACATTAGATCCTCAGACCTTATACCTCTGTCTACTTCCCCTCCCCAAAGCTTCTGGCAACTACTTTTCTACTCTCTGTTTCTGTAATTTTGACTTTGTTTTTAGATTCCACATATATGTAATTCCATGCAGTATTTGTCTTTCTCTGGCTTATTTCACTTAGCATAATCCCCTCTGATGTCATCCTTGTGGCTGCAAATAATACAATGTTCTTTTTCAAGGCTGAATAATATTTCATTATACACACACACACACACACACACACACACACACACACACACACACATATATATATATGTTTGTTTGTTTGTTTTGTTCCATTCGCTAAAAATAATGTTAACCTCATAGAGCCAGAAACATTATTTGGGGGCTGCAGTCACAACATTCAGATCATGTAGAATCACACCAGAAGAAAAGTATTATGCACTTAATTGGTTATTGGGATTCCTTTTGTAGGTATTTTATCTATGCAGATTTCTTTTTCCTTTGTGACAAGTTGCTGAGCCCTGATCCTGAAAAACTGAAGTTTTGTTGGAATTTAGGAGGGAAAGAAGGAATAACTTTGGAATTCCAAATGCTTCCTCAGATTCAAAACTTAGCCATCCCACTTACTAGTTTTGTGCTTCAGGCAAGTTTGTCAACATTTCTGTGGTTTAAGTAACAGAATTGTAGTACCTGTCTCCTAGGGTCAGTGAAGAGTACATGAGATAATGCAGAGTACCTTAGTGAGCATGAAAAATGCTCAATTTCATCATCACTTGGCAGGTATGATGACTTGATTGTAAGCCCAAGACAATGACAGTGCTGAGAACAGAGAAAAATGTTGCATTAATAATTAATAAGATGAACTTGATGGCAAGTAAGGGTAGCTTTAAACAATGTTGGTATTTAATATCCTATGTATTAAACAGTCCAGTAGTAGCCTTTCTAGGGTTTGTTTCAGCAGCTCAATGATGACACCAAAGACTCAGGAGCTCAATTATCCTCAAATATTATTTTGTCCCATGCCTGATATGTTGCAGCTTTAGGCAGAAAGAATATGGTGGAAACCAAATTATGTCTAAGGAAAAATTTTCCCAGGAACAGTACCTCATCCTTCTTCACCCCAAAGATTTTACTTTATGCCTTATTGTGGAGAAATGGGTGGTGCAGCCACCCATAACTGTGAGAAAATCCAGAAAGCAAAAGTATGGTAAAAGAGTATTGGATTGCATTATTCATTCTCTGGAACTGGACACATTGTTGTCTGGACAGAGTAGAGGTGTCTTGAGCATGGACAGAGGAGGGTGGTGGAACACTTTAGGTATGTAGTGTTTGTCATGGAAAGACTTAATTGGACCTGAGATCTGAGTACCACGATGGAGGCATTTTGGCTGCCATTGGCACTAGGAGCTTGGTATTCAGGGGTGGACATAGCCAGTAAATACCACATCGTTAACACCATGGCACATTTTGCCTTGCCTTTTTGGAAAAGGTATTACAAATGTCACTCTTTACAATAGAGCTCAACTTGTGTAACTGGTTGTTAAATTCTGGCCAATATTCTTCTAGGTGGCATGGAGAAGTACCTACAATTAAACAAGTGCTTTTAATAATAGTGCTGCAAAGGCAATGAGCTTGCGTCAGAGGATTTTACAAAGAAATTTGGGGTTTTTGTGGGGTACTCTTTTTTTATTTTTATTTTTTGCTTACCTAGGTTTTACAGCAAAGACAAAACTTTCTTAATTGATTTTATTACTTGTTTCACCAAAATCTCATTTTGCAATGCTTTGCACATTACCACATTGCTTCAGAGCCCGAAATCATCCCTGATTTAGATTTATGGGAAGAGTTTGCATATTTTACAAACATGGATTTTCTTCTAGTTCTAACAAAGTGCATTTATTTTGTGTACAAACCAATAATATATCTATTTTGGAATGTTTTTATTTAAATTCCAATGATTTATGGGCATCGTGGTTTGGCTGCCCATGTAGCATATTATCTGGCCCTTTCTAGAACCCTAAGTCTTTAATTGAGCAAGGCTATACTGCAGAAGCTCATTGATCACTATCTTTTGGCTTCCAAATTATCTCTTTTGGGGGAAGGAGGGGACAGGTTCCATTTAGTTTTTGTTTGCTTTTATTATTTCCTTCAAATCTCTGGCTGGTTATTGCATTCCTGTATCATTTTGAAATTTATAGTCTATTTAATAGCATTTTTATTTTTTATGATTATGTCAGTCTTACCCATAAGAGGGTCTTAGGGAATATGTTTTGAGTTTCTTTCAATAGCAACCACATCTAGAAACTACCTAACTGAATTATGAGTTTTATTTTTTTACCGGAGGGAGCTATGAAACGGAAATGATTTTAGATGTAGATTATAATAATAATTTGGAGGCATCTTTATGATGTGTGAGTTTCATATGACTCTCAAGCCTCATGCTCCTTTGATTATTACTGTTCTAATAGAGCACTACAAAACTTCTAAACATATCCAGTAGCAATCTCCACTTCAGGGGTAGGTGCAAGGAAGCACGGGTGTGTTTAATACCGAATCATTCACCAAAATGTCAAGAACAGTTTGTTCAAACAACCCTAAAGGGCAGCACAAATTGGTGTTTCTTCCTCAGAGATTAAGTGTTTACCAGTGTTACTAAACATTAGTAGTGTTAAGTGTTACTAAAACATTAAAGTATCATTGGCGGGGAGAATAATTTATTGGAAGGATACAGGGATGTTTCAGGGCAGCACATGTTCCTCTTATGCAAGATCAGATCAAGACACTAGTAGGTTAACCAAAAACAAGATGTCCTCCTGTCTGTCCCTCTCACATGTGGTAGTGGGTCATCCTCATAGATGGATACAGACATATTACAGTGGATTAAGAGGATAGTCATAATTAGAAGTAACATTTTAGAATGTGTACCATGTTCCAGTCCCCCTTCTAAGTGCTCTACCTATATTAGCTCATTGGATCATCACAATGACCCTATGAAAGATGAAATTGGGCAGGGAGATATTAAGTAACTAGTTTAAGGTGGCATAAACTGGTAAATAGTGAAAAGTGGAGACCTGACTTGACCCCAGCTACCCAGTTTCAGATGTTCAGAGTTCTGTATGTTCTTCTTCTCTCTCTGCTGACCTTTCTTTTCTATTTTTCTGCTTCATTCTGTACCAGATGGCCCCAGACCCAATATTGCACATTTTCCTGGTTCAGATGTCTGACAGAGATTGACTAGATTCTCTGGATTCTAATTCTGAATTTCTTAGAAGCACAGTATGTTTGGTCAGTCTGTGGGAACAGATCAATTGACTGTGGAGAGGGAGATGGGGTCATATTGTTCAGACCTAGTTGCCTGATTTCACCGTGAGAGATTAGAACAGATCTTATAGATAGGACATGGCTGAGTAGTTCCTTGCAAAAGCTGTCTCTTATAATTTATAACTAGTAATATAAATATCCACATCTGGGGAGCTCCTTCACATGATCTCCAGTATTTCTCTATATATCCTTAATTATTAATTTTAAATCAATTTAATTTATATATCCTCAAGAACAATTTCTGAAAGGCAAATTAATGGTGATGTATATATTTTCTGGGGTCATTTTATATCTCTTCTTTGCATTCATTGCTCTCCAGATGAGAGTAAGTTTAGAAACCAAATAAGCACAATGAAGATCTGGCAGTCTAAAGTTGCCCTTAAAGATAATAGCTAAAATTAATTAACTTTATTTAATCCTCACAACAAATCTATGAGGCAGAATCAATGAAGAAACCGAAGCAAAAAGGTTTAAATAAATGATCCAGGTCACACTTTTAGTAAGTGACAGAATCCAGGTCCAAACCCAGGCTGAACGCAAGACCTGAACTTGAAACATTTATACCATATTAATACATGTGCTTGTTTTTACTTATTTCAACTAGTATTTGGGGGTGGAGGGGATGCATCTGAAAATACCTAACAATCTCAGACGTAAAAGTGGTTCATAGAGCAAGGTCTCCTCACACGTATCTGCATCTGCTAGCTCTTAGAAGAGGTACTTTCTAGGAAGGAAACTAGGAAGGAAACTTCACAACTGTCTACACATCTGGCAGCGCTGGCGCCGTCTCTGGGAAGCTTTGGGAACTGCAAGCAGTTTATATTAGTGGCTGAGAGGTGAGACAGGGGTCTGAATTCAGGCCATCAAGATTGGAATGTAAGTACCTTCTTTTTTTTTTTTTTTGTATTTTAACGTTTATTTATTTTTGAGAGAAAGAGACAGGGGAAGGGGCAGAGAGAGAGGGACACACAGAATCTGAAGCAGGCTCCAGACTCTGAGCTGTCAGCACATGTGGGTCTCAAACCCATGGAAAGCGAGATCACGACCTGAGTTGAAGGTGGATGCTTAACTGACTGAGCAACCCAGGCACCCCGCTTAAGTACCTTTCTTAAACGCGGTGTAAATTTGAGCAAAGAACCAAAAGACTCCACTTCATTTTTAAAATCCGGGTGATGACGCCTACCTCCTGATTTCTGTGAGGATTAAATGAGAGGTGATACATGTTTAGTTAATTTGGCTGCTAATTTTAGGGCATGCTTAGTGCTTAGTCTCAACTGCCTCCTGTCTCTTCCTTTTCTCCACCTACCAGCATTTAACACCGTGGTCCTCACCGGCCCTGGCACATTTTAGCATTAGAATTTCTAGTTTAATTGTGTGGCTTTTCAGTTTGCTCTCTGTATATCTTCTACTGTCAAATTGTAGCTTCTGTAATAAGTGACTGAAACTCAAGAACTCGTAAATCTTCCTGAATTCTTTGCATAGGAAGGCTCAAGAGGCAATACTGTGATATCTTAACTGGCGTTTGGATTTGCAAAAAGCCAAAGAAATCATCATCCACTGGAAATAGCTTCCAAGGAGAAATCAGCAGAAGAGAGAGAGAGATGTTAGGCCATCTCTGCCTTTTTTTTTTTTTTTTTTT
>NW_024412419.1:17578299-17601409 GCF_014898765.1 Herpailurus yagouaroundi | reverse complement strand
TTTTTTTTTTTTTTTTTTTTTTTTTTTTTTTTTTTTTGAGAGGGCTAATATATTCAGCCATCACAGATTTTTCCTGGGTGGAATATTTAGGAAATATGACACTTTATGTTCTAAAATCATATTTTATGATCAGCAGAATCTGTGAAGTCTTAAATCTGCATTAATAATAATATAGATCTAATTTCTATCACTCTTAGTTTTTGTAGGATACTTTTATATAAATTTTTCTGTCAGTCCTTAAAAAATGAATGAAGTATTTGTTATGATCCCTATTTTATAGATGGGAGAATTGGTTTCCAGAAAGATTAATGGCTTCTCACTTCATTGTTCAAACCAATGGCTCTCATGCCTTGCAGCATATGGCTCAACAGCATAGAGTTTGGAATCAAAGGGACTGGTTTTCATCTGAGTTGGCAAGCTGGCAAAAATAAAGAGAGGAGCATCTCCTTCATAAATGGGGAATGTGTTTGGCCACAAGTACCAGAAAACCAATTGACAGAGATGTAACCAAATTGGGGATTATAGATCTCACACAAAAAGAGACATGGGCCCAGTCAACTTCTAGTACTGGTTTCCTCCTTTAACAGTGTTGTTGACAACCGATCTGCAGTTTCCTTGGCTTTTCCCTATCCTGGTCACCACTTCCAGAGCTTCAGACATGCTGTCTGTGTCTGGGGTAGAAGTAAGAAGGGGGAAATGTCCAGTCTCGTTGTTTCCTTTCATACACAATGCAAGGGCTTTGCTTCCTCTAAGTCCTCACCCCCATGGACTTTGCTGCTCTGTCACAGTGTGAACTGTTACTTGGCCACCTCTTCCTCCCAAGGACTCTAGGAAAAAGAATGTTGACCTTGGGACTGCCAGTGTTACTGCCCAAGTAGAACTGGGCCATTGTTAGTAAAAACTGGGGGAGAGGGGGTCTTAGCAGGGCCAGCAAGTGTGTCTGTCTCACACGGCTTTTAGAGAGTTTATTCGGTGTAACTTTTTTTGTTACAGAATGGGTATGTAATAAATAGCATTGTGTGTAGTAACATCTGTAAGATTAATAACTAATAATATGATGGCAGCACAGTTTTTCTTTTCCATAGACAAAGCACCTTTGAAAGAAAAATGGTAGTTAATAATAATTATCAGATTTGAATGTTACCTTTATTTTTATTGTGTTGAATTCTCAATATCTTTTAACTTGTTTTTAGCCCCATAATATCCCTCTAAATAATAATGGAGAGTATAATTATTATACTTTACAGACAGGAAAATAGATCTCCACAGAGGTGAAGGGAATTGCGTAAATTAATGGCAGAGCATGTGTTTTTACTTCAAATCTTGCAGTCTGATCTGTATTAGTACTGAAAAGCCACTCCTTCCTCCAGACTAATAGAGGGAGTGACATACATGGTAAGCAGCAGTCATATTGTTGATGATTCATTGCTGGAAAATTAGCAATAGATAATATTCTCTTGTAATAGGAACCCTTGCAATTTAAAAAGTATTTCACTATTTGACATTTAAAAAACATGAAGTAGATATTTGATTTGCTTGTGTGCTCTCTTAGGTAAGTTTGTGACCCCTAATTAACTTACAGAGAAGTCATTTCCTGGTGCTAGTCACTGGAGCAGATGACATAGCATTTTTCCTTTTCATTTCTGCAATTTCTTTGGGATCTTTGTAGATTCACAACACGAAAGGAAAATTTGATCGTTTTCAAGTTAGATGGAAAAAAATGTACTTGTCTTTAGTCTGTTTGGCAGTAATGGGTGTATACTAACTGCATTCAGTAACTACTGGATATAGATTTGATGTTGTCAGCCTAGTCTGGGACAGAACAGTGAAGTTGAATGAGGCAGCTAAAAATAAAGCGAGGGATGTAGATTGTTGTATGAAGCAGGCTCATGCGGTACAGGCTCATCTGCCACCAAAGCTCAGATTCAGGCCATCTGAGGACCACTGCTTGACAGAGAACTCCATACTCATCCACCATTAATAGGAAAGGAGGCCTTCTTAAAGGAGTTGACTTATCACTTGTTTTCCCCCCACATAAATATAATTAACTATGAAAGGTAGTGATGGCAGCAGAACATCTGTCTTTAGCTTTCAGATTTTTCACAGTCTGTTGATTAGGTTATGTTTTGTATTATTCCAATGTCCACAGCTGTCAAGTGAGATGGGAGCAGGCCTGCCCGAATCGGGGAGCGGAGGTCTGCAACGGCTCTTCACGTTCCACGTGGTAATAGCCGGTGACAGCTTCTACTCCGAACAAATTGTTTTCCGTTGGTTGATGGGTCTCAGCTGTTCTAACCTGGGAAGTGATGAGTTTTGCTTTCATTTGGAAAGTAAGATCTGTTCAAATAGAGTTGCTGGCTTCTTTGGGTATTACTCTTTGTTTGAATTTTTTTTTTTTTTTTTTTTTTTTTTTTTTTTTTTTTTTTTTTTTCTTTTTGAGCTATGTGTGTATGCCCATGCAGTGGTGCTTTGGTCCGTTTTGACAGCAAGTTCTAAACTTACCAAAGCGTGATATGTGGAGGCTTCCAAGGTCTGTGCTGTTCCTGATACATGGGAGGGGGTGATCAACAAAGGGCACAGGAGCATTTTAATCTCACTCCCACCAAGCTCTCTGAGATTGATTTTCCATCTTGATTCAAGAGCATTTGTTCTCAGGCTGCTACCTTTTCCTGGAAAGTGAGATTAGCTCACACCAATATCCTTGGTAATGCCAAACAGTGGAGTGCTTATTAAAATAATAGGATGGGGAAACACACAGGGTCTTCTTTCAGCATTGTTAGATCTATAGACTTAATTTTATATGCTGTAAGTGGGAGCACATAGCACGGGAGTTGAGTATGCTTAAAATGGGTAAGTCGAGAAGATTTTCCTCAGTTTCTTCCTGTTCCTTTCCCCCTTTCTCCATATCAGAACATAGCCTTAGAAAAGGATTTAAACATTCTTTGTCCCAAAGGTATAAATCACGAATGATTGCTTGGTTACATGCACTTTAATAAGAAACAAGGAAAGGTATCTATTGCTATTCACTACAACTTTCTGTGATGGAAGAAATGTTCCATAGGAAATGTGTATAGTATGCCAGAGGGACTCAACTTTTATTTTCATTTCATTTCAATTAACTTAACTTTAAATAGCCACATGTGGCTAGTGCCTACCATATTGGAAGTATGGAAATAGACCATTAATGATGAGCTTTATTTAAGGCCTTCAGCTATTTCGAATGCAGTGTGTATTTTTTGAGGAGGGCTTAATTATCCTGACATTAATGAAATGGTACCATTACCACCTGAAAGACTAACTCTGACCAATTCTAGTGTCTAGCACAGCAGTCTTAAATCATAATAGGCAACAACAAGAATGAATATATGAGTATAATGCATTAGATCTCCAGTGTCCCTTTCCTTTCTTAACTTTGATGATTACATTTAAAATGTCTACATGTAACTAGCAAAGAGTAAATACTCCATTAAAGGCAGCTGCATTCCTTTTTACTATCATAATTATATGACATTTCTATACACTCTAATTGCCCATGTGGCATCAATCAGAAGGGTCATTGAGTCATAGAATCCCATAAGTGATTCTGCACTTAATGTCACCAATGACAAAAGTATCACAAAATTATAGTTCTAAAGATTTAAGCATCCCAAAGAGAGTACTAAAAACATTACGTCCCAGACAGAAGAGCTTTTGCTGTATGTGATTCTATTCTCCACTCAAAATCAGCATTACTACTTATGAATATAGTTACCAATATCACAGAATTTTGGACTTTTAAAAAATCCTGTACCTCCTTGTCTGAGTAACTATTGTATGGTGAATTTGGTGGGGGCAGGGAGGGGGAAGGTATCTGTAAACTATATTTAATTGTTAATTAAGGGTGGATTGAATCTACCCTCGTTTCCACTGAGTGTAGCTATAAATTTCTGCCATTCATTCTTCCTGAAATGAATTCATTCCTCTATTTCCTAGTGTTCCCACCCATAGGACTTGTCAGCCACTGCTCCAGGCATTGAGATTGGTGGAAACTTATCCACTGGTTATATTAACATGGGAAAAAATTCTACCACAAGGCACTAGCTGTCAGCCATATGATCTGAAGTAAATTCAATGGAATTGATTTGTTTTAATTCTTCAGTATTTCTAATTGGTCCCAAGCTGATTTCCAGTTAGTGTTTATAGCATTAAATTCAGGTTAACCATTTGGTTGTCAATCTTTGCATTAGCAATGGACTCAGTAATGTCAGGGCTCCTCAACTTGACTGTAACTTCTTAGTGACCATATTAATATTTATTTTCTATTCCTCTTGTGACATATAGAATGATTCTGATGACACGAAATATATTCAGTGGGCCTCTAATAGATTATTAGCAAAACAACTGAATTCCTTGGAGAAGGTGTCAAGATGATGATTTTGTTGTTGTTGTTCTGTAGCAAAGAAGACTTGCAGGTATGGTCTGCTGTGCAGAGATGGAAATACAAAACTACAGTAGAGATCATCAGGTTTGTGAAGCCTGGAAAACCATGAGTAAGAGGGCAGACTGGTCATTGGGCAGGGGAATTGGGTGGAGAGCCAGTGTTGGAGGCTGAGACTTGAGAAATGTCAAACATCTGAGTAGAGTGAGGAAAACATTGCTGGCCCAAGAATCAGTTTGGGATGGAAAAATAGAGATGAGGCAGAGTGAAAAGATGAGTCTGAGTCCTCCTTTGCTAGAGAGCTAAGCTTTATCTCTGTAAACCCAGGCACAGCATCTGAGACTGGATAAGTAGGACACCGGATTCAGTTTATTTTGTACATTTTTTTCTTTGATAAAAATATAAATCTCTACTCACTCATTTCCTTCATTTACATTCACATTGATCAGTTAAGACAAACAGTTGAGATGGGGATAACTTTCCAGTTGAGCATGTGTCAGCATGATGCTAAGAAATGTAGTTGGTGCACTGTACTCACCCTCCAAAAATTTGGATGTATTTCCTTTATGTAAACAGGCCATACAAGAGGTGATCTTAATAAGTAATAAGGAAGGAAGAGATAACAAATTTTGAAAAAAAATTAACTCACAGGCCAAATCAACAGCATTTCATTGAGCAGGATGATGGTCCTTCTTCCCTACCCTGCTGTAACTATAAGGGAAGGAAAATCACACTGACTTGGTTCTGAAATTCTCTCCAGGGGAGCCTGTTCATCTAAGGCTATACTTTTGCCTGTAGTGAGTTTTTACCAACTGAAATTTAATCTGAAATTAAAGGAGGGAAAATCAGAGATGATTATTCAATAAATTGCAATCATAAGTTAAAGGAAGGCAGGCCAGCGATCCAGGTTTGAATAAGGTGGCCATGAGAAGTCAGAAGCTGCCAAATATTACAATCACAATTTCATGCTTTGAAGGGTCAGCTGAGTTGATGTAGGAATCAGGCAGCAAGGGTATAAAAATTTTTCACAAAACGTTCCGTGAAGAACATTCTCTGTTACACATCTTCATTGTGTTCAGGAAGCAGAATCTTATGCATGCTCTCAGAGCATGAAAGTTTCAAAAAAGACCATTATAGTCACAAGACCACATTCTTTTTTTAAATGTTTATTTATTTTGAGAGAGAGAGAGAGAGAGAGAGAGAGAGAGAGAGAGAGAGAGAGAGAGAATCCCAAGCAGGCTACACGCACTCAGTGCGGAGCCTGAAGCAAGTTGATCCCATGACCCTGGGATCATGACCTGAGTCACAATCGAGAGTCAGTCACTAAACCAACGGAGCCACTCAGGCACCCCATGAGAGCACTTTCTTTAATCTACATATATATACATATATGTGTGTGTTTCCTCCAAAATAGTATCTTACTTTTGTACTGTTTTATAATATGCTTTTCTCACTTACCAGTATATTTCCCATATAAATGTTGAAATCTAAATTCATATTCATGGTTCTATATGGTTCCTAACAAGAAAAAATATGCTGTTTTATTTGTAACTATTAGTTAATTTTATTGATCTCATGTTATCTGATAGATCATCATTGGAGCTAAAGATATAGTGATCCAAGATTAGCAAACTTTCACAAAGGTTTAAAGGGCATCAATATATTCTACTTTTTCTCTATCCTACTTCCAATTCTGTTTTTATCCCTTATGATGATACTCAAAGGCTATAATGAAAAATATAAACATTACAATGCAGATTGGAGGAAGGGAGAGTCTAGGGTTTGTTGGGTCTGGAGCCTCAACTTTTTCTATGCTATTACATATTTGTAGGGTTTATTTCAGATTTCATAGGTTTTTATTTGAAAATTATATTGAGATAAGTATAGATTTATATTCAGAAGTAAAAGAAAAATACAGAGTGATTCTTTGTTTATTTTTCCCTGTTTCCCCCAAAGGTACCATTTTGCAAAACCATGGTATAATATCACAACCAGGATATTGACATGAATACAATTCACCGAGCTTTCATAAATTTCCCATTTTATTTTTACTGGAGTGTGTTGTAAAAATACATGATTATATTCTTTACTAATGCATATTTAGTAAAGTTTTTTTACTCTTTGGTCACCTTCTCCAAGTTTGAATATTTAATGTATTTTACCTTTTGTGTTTGGTGTCAGATATAGCTAGGGTTTCTTTTTTCTTTCTTTCTTTTTAATTTGAGTATAGTTGAAATGCAGTGTTACATTAGTTTCAGGTTCAGTTCTTTTTATTTTTATCCTTTTATTTTTTATTTTCTTTTATTCCTTGAGTGGATAGAATTTTTTTAAAAAATGCCTCTTTCTCTTGGATTTGAAAGACTTACATGATCATATACTATGATTGTAATACATTGGTTCCCCTGACTTTTCCAACATGTGGCACTGATACATCTGCCTTTTCTTGGCCTCATCCAACATCCTCCAGTTAGTATAGCTTTAAAATATATTTTATTCTGTGGGAGAGAAAAATCTACTCTACTGTCATTACTCTATTTAAAACGAAAGCTTATTTGCAATCCTTAGACATTTATTCTTCCATATAAATAATTCATATAACTTGGTATTTGTTTTCATTTCTTAAGGAAATCATGTCAGTATAAGATTGGTTTGTATTATGTTCATGAATTAATACTTGGAAACTTTTTCTTTCTTTTTTGTCTTCTTAACATTTTTTCAATATAAATTCTTGCCATTTAACTTAATGCCATATCTTTCTTTTTTGTTCAAGTCTTTTCCACGGACCTCAGCAGAGTTACTCAGTTTGCTTCACACAGGTTCGGCACATTTCCCAAGAGCCTTGAAGAAGGTCCTGTAGCAATTAGATTGAATGCTTAAAAATGGGTCTTCCTCACATGCTTCAGTACATTTCTCTTTAGACTTGCTAGTGGCAGGGTGGCCACAACTGTTGGAATGTTTCCAGTAAGTGAAGGGAAGACTGAGTGACATGATTGTTTCTCTCTAATGGAAACTCGGGGTCTAATTTCGACCAAGACTCAAAGTTGTTACTCAGTGGGACAGGACTGATTTCTGAGCAGGCTAAATGATCTCAGAAGAGTCTACTGCTTTCAATATAAGCTGTACATCTCCCTAGTTGTGTTCTCTCCGCAATTCCATTTCCCCCCACTCCATCTATGCCTTCACAATACAGAAAAGACAAGAAAGTGCTCTGTCACTCAGAAAAGTAGGCAAATGACTCTCACATCAGGTGGGAAAGATTCAAAGATAATTCAAGTAGACCATATCAAAGTAAACAGAGGATGTGGGAAGTGGTTTCTTGGAATAAAGCAGCCTTTTGCCACTATTTTTGCCATTCAAATATGATCATATGACTTAAGTTTTGACCAAAGGGATTTGACCTCCAGATTTTTCTTAGTATGAGAGGAAAGTAAACTATTACCTTGTTAACTCACTGTTATTTTGGGGTTTTCTGATCATTGCAGCTGAACTTGATTTTAATAAATATAGACTGAGACTTTTGCAGAAAAATTCATACATAACAGCTGCTGCCACAACATATCCTCAACAAATTATTGAGCTTCATGAATGGAGAAAGAAATTTTCAATCATCCAATCAGGAAAACAACTATGTGAAAAAAAATCAAGTTTACTTTCTAATTTATAAGAACAATGTTGAATTTTTACAAAAAGGCCTAGGTCTACAAGTTAAGCTTGAAATAGTACAATACCAAATGATTATAACAAGCTGAGTTATGTCTCCTATCCAAATCTTAGAAGAAGACATTCCAAAAAATGGTGATAAACTTGGAGATAACTGTTCTGTGGGAGAATCTTGGGGAGAATTTCTAAAGAAAGAAAGAGAGAGGGAGGGAGGGTGGAAGGAAGGAAGGAAAGAAGGAAGAAAAAAACAAGAACACCTGACAGTGAAATCTATCCAGAATCATGAATGGGAAAACCGTGGTAAAAAGGACTGGTGAGGAACACTGGTGGTGTTTAAATATTACACTGTAAAGAAATGGCATTGGAAGACATGATATTTTTAATCTTACGCATAATGAATAACAAAACTCCCAGAGTGAGAAAGGGGAAAGTGGGAGAAATCATAAAGTCTACTTGTTCCAGAGTTCTATATCAAGTCTTGATATATTGTTTGGACATCTTAAAGTCAATGTATATAAGGCCAGATTTGTGGTCTTTCTCCCCAAATGTGGGCCCTTTTCATTTTCCTTATCAGTGAATAATATCATTCGTTCCCAAACCTGTCTGAAAGATTCCAGTGATCACTTTCCATAAGAGGCTTAGTGTTCTTGGTGCTTAATCTCAGGCACATGCATGCTTTTTCCTCTGTGTCTTTCTGTCTCTCACCTTACCCTGTTTCTCACTCAGATATGGACATGCAGGAAAGCAGCCTTTCACTTCTACTTCCTGGGACAGGATCATAGGGCCAGGACTCCTACAGATGCCTTCCTTGAGTGGATAGATTTAATTCAGGGATTAAATCTATGTCCCCAGTATAATTTTACCAAATAGGCACTGTATCGTACCTCATCTGTATTCTTGAGTAAATTCTCAACATTGTTCAGAAACAAGAGAGAGAGGCTTATAATTAAGCTCTGCCCCCTCAAATCACATCATTATCTATTGTTTCTGCCTGTGTGGGTGAAGGACATTTTACCAACCCACTGTAACTGAAGACTTTGATAACCTTTCTGAATCATTTAAGTGTTTCTCTTGTATGGAGTACATGTGGGGTTTTGATTTGTGGTCCAACTGATATCGTTTCTTTCAGATAACAATTTTTTTAATGTTTATTTTTGAGAGACAGAGAGAGGTTGGAGGAGGAGTAGAGTGAGGGAGACCGAGGACCTGAAGCAGGCTTTGCATTGACAGCAGAGAGCCTGACACGGGGCTTGAACCCACAAACTGTGAGATCATGACCTGAACCGAAGTCAGGCGTTTAACCGACTGAGCCACCCAGGCACCCCTGATATCGTTTCTTTCAATTAGTATTGTAGCCAATTTACACATGCACATAATATAACAAATATGTTTAGCTTCAGATTTTTTGTGTGTGATATGTTTCTATGCTCTTTAATCTTCATGTGGTGATTTTATTTACTATGTTTTGTGTATGCATTCTGATAATTTTGAAGGTCTGTACATTTTCTCCTAGTAGGTTTGTAAAGGTAACTATAACTAATACTTTATGTAATATAATTAACATTTTTTAAAAGTAATATCTATTAAGAAATAATAGCCTTACAAATTTTACTTTCTCTTCATTTTTCTGTTCTTAACCTCCTGCTTTTCATTGAACTTTGGTTTCAAAACATGAAGAAATTAGTATCTATATTCTATTTCCAACCATTTATTTGGTTATAGCGTACCTACACTCTCAGTGTTTATGACTAAATCTAAAACTAAAGTTTATGACTAAATTTAACCATAATCCCCACATTTCTTGTACCTCAGTTGCATAATTAAATGAATTCAATGCCACTTGACTATAGACTTAGTTTGAATCTTCAGTAGGTTAATAATAATAATAATAATAATAATAATAATAATACACAAAGGACCATGGGAGAATCTTCTTTAAGTTAGCATTGAGATACTTGAGTAGCTCCCTAAAAGTATTAAGGTAGCATTTTAATAACCGCCATAACACAACTAATATATTTTTTAATTCCCTCTACTCATGTTTGGTTTGTGAATTGGTCAGCGTCTGTAGAAGAGAGGAGAGATGTTCATTACTAACATGCAGAATTCCAATAGAGAACATAAAATATGCAAAATGGTGGTTAAAATAATGGCTACAAGTTGTGGGATCAATGGCCTGATTTGAAGCCTTAACTTTACCACCTACAGTTTGAGAAAAGTACTAATATTTCCTATAAAATGGAGATTAGAAATGAGACCACAAGTTAAATGAGCAGTATAAAAAAAATAAAGCATGTAGAAAAATGTCGTCACATAGTATGTACTCAACAAAGGCTGGCCATTATGGTATTATCCTTCTTTTTAATGTTTGCTGGTCTGCTAGATGAAAAATGGTAGCAAGCTGTTGTTTGTATTTGCAGCTTCCAGATCAATAATAAATTAAACATCTTTTTAAAAACATGTTTATTATCCATTTATATGCCTTCTATGAGTTGCTTGTTAATGCTCTTTGCCCATTTTTCTCCTGGGTTATTTTTCCTCTTCAGATAAATTTGTTGGAGATTTTTTTTACATTAGACACAGTAACCTTTTCTGTGTGTTATATCTTTTTTTTGTAAACTTTACTCTTAGCCTTGTTTATGCTTTTAATTTTTTTTAGTAAAGTGATCTACATTTAGGAAAATTTACATCTTGATGAACTTTCATAATCTGAACAAGGCTGTGTAGCTAGCACCTACATCACAGAAAAAAGAAAATAATCCAGCAGCCCAGAAACTTTCTTCTTGGTCCATCCTAGGCATTACCACATCCAAGTGTAATTATTATCTTCACTTCTGACAATGTAGATTAATGTGTTTAAGTGAATTGAATCATATGGAATTGAACTCTTTTGTGTCTGGCTTCTGTCACTTTAATTTAATTATGGCACCTCTCATTTTAGTTTAGTGTTTTTTGATGTTTTAAATAATTTAATCTCTTAAACACTCAGTGAATAAAGAAAATACTTTTTTACACATGTTTGTAGAAAAGGAAAATTTAGTAAATTTTAGTATAATGTGATTTTTTTTAGTAATTTTATCTCCTAAACCAGTGTTTTTCATAAAAAAGAATGAAAAGTCTTTTAATCATTGGGATTCTAATTTTCAACAATATCTCATCTAATCTTCATTATGTAGTTTTTAAAGATTTCTATGGTCTGGTTCACCTGACCTTTGCATCCATATTATGTGCTACTCTCTGAAGCAGTCTATAAAGGCAGAACTGTCATTATCTTCCACACCTAAGGTCTCTTCGCATCTTTCATTCTGTTGGAATTGCCCTCTTAGTGCCCCTTTGCTATTCAAATCCACATTATCCCTGATAGCTAACTCTACAGTCACCACGTCTTCAGGCCAATGCATATTTATTGTGAAACTCTGGTGTTTCACAAAGGTCCTGAGGTTAAAATACATACATACATACATACATACATACATACATACATACATAAGCAAGCAAGTTAGAAAGTCATTGTTATTAATGTGCTCACAATCTACAAAGAGAAATATTATTTAAATGCATAATTATAATCAAATAAGTTTGGAAATATGTGCAAGTTACAAAATTTGTATAAAGGAAAGAGTGGTTTACTTTGCATACATCAAAACACATTGCAATTGTGAAATGAAAGCTTGACAGTCAGAGTGATATATGAGTGTTAGGAACAATGCCTACGAATTCCCAGACAGCGGGAAGGGTGTATTAAGAAGAGGGAACAGATTGTGTAAACCTACAGAGGACTGAAACATTCTAGCAGTTACAAGTGCAAGTCACTGCATCCTAATGGAGAAGGCAGAAATTGATCTCCATTTGGAAAGGAATCCACAAAGCACTGAGCAAGATTAGGCAAAGGGGCATTTATTAGGAGGTAAGGTTGAAGAGGTAGATTCTGCGCATATCACGAAGGGACATGTCTCATAGAAAAAAAAAGGTATGAATTTTCTCCTATTGCTGGTAAGGGATATATAAGGGATGACTCTGCTTTAATAGATCACTTTGCACTTAGGGTAGGTGCAAAGTGACAGGGCTGAGGGGAATAGTTGTGCCACTAACAGAGTAGGGTGGTACATCTGAAATCCTCTCTCACTAGAACCATCAGTGAACCATCATTGGTATCTTCCCCTGGTCTCCTGGTGGCCCAGGCCTGGGGGGTGCCATGATCTGCACTCTCTATTTGCATGCCTAGGTGATGGGTAAGTTTTGAAGAAAACACCACCATGCCTGTAGTTGACAAACCAACCCATGTCCACTCCTGAAAGAGTCTCAGCATCACTCAGCAACCATTGTAGTTTTTTCTTCCTAGGAAGGATTGCTCTCATTTTTTGTAGTTACTATTTCAAAACTTAGATCTTCTCTTAAACCTGCTCTCCAACTACATAATTTTATTCTCAGCAAAGAAATTTGCCTTTTATTTCTTGAAGAATATTGGAGACTTCATGAACAACCTCTCTAAATATTTCCTCTCTCCTATATTTATCTCCTTCCTCTGGACGTCAGAGATATGATGTCCCTTTTCTTGAATGAAAAAATCCTATCCAATTGTGTTTGTAACCCCATATCTCCGTATTTCCTTTAGGGGTTTTCCCCGCACTTACTCAGATTCTCTCTTAGAGCATAAATTCCACATCCCCATTTTACTCACATTAGCTTATATTATTGAAGACCACATTCTAAATTTAAACCTAGAAACACTGGGCTTGTGTGTCTTTGCTAGAGTAGCATTCCTGGAATGCTGGAAGGAAGGAAGGAAGGAAGGAAGGAAGGAAGGAAGGAAGGAAGGAAGGAAGGAAGGAAGGAAGGAACAGTAAGCCACTTCTCTCAGTGGAAGCAACTTCATTCCATGTGTCCTTGGTTCCCAGTACTCTTGGATACTGCCATAGAAATAGACTCTTCAGTTCACACGCCATGCATGGTAAAAGTTCCATGTGAGGGAGGACCATGACTCATTTCTATGTTATCAGTTAAGCATTTCCCCATCACTGTGTCACAGCTAGATCTTGACTTTCAGCCCTACCACTTGGAGCCTAAGAATACAGATGGGATAACATTAAATTATCCTACTCATTTACCCTTGTGGACAACTCTTTCTTTGCTTGTGGGAATTCTTGGGTCAATTAACCCTTTTTTTTTTTTTCTCAAGCTGAACCTATTTACACTTGGTTTTTCCCTGATATCAAGTGCTAATGAATATTTCCTAGTTTTGTGTGTTTTTGGTAAACTAATCCAAATACACTTCCTGGAAACCTTTGCCTCGTGTAGTGGTCGAGATTCTGAAAATACAAATATGAATAAGGCAACTTTCATGAATTTGTGGGTCTTACATTTGGAAGAGTGGGTGGGAGTGAGTAGCATGCCAAGAGACAATACACAATGTTTTAAGATAAATAAATGCATAAATGGGTTTTTTAAAAGGAACTAGGGCTATGAAGGAGTATTTAAAATCACTTTGTTTTCTTCATTTCATACCGCCTGAATGGAGTTTTCACACTTCTGTGCCTCCAGTCTTTGCATCTTTGTAGGTATGTTCTGCAGACCTCCGCACAGCTCATTTTTGCAGCCAAGGTTTTTCAGGATAATGTGATCATCCTTGACTTTGAGAAAATGTCTCTAAGATCATCCAGGTTCTGTGCTACAAACCGTCTTGTTTCTTTTCATATCAATTTGTCAATCTATGCTTCAAAATATTGAAACTCTCTTTCATTCCATTAAGCTAATTTGGGATGAAAGCCCTTTCACATAAGAGAAACTCCTTACCCAGTTCTTGGCATGAACTTTTGGTTTCCCACCTGTGCTCGGTATTAGTAGGAAGGACAGGACTGTGCCTTCCTGGCATCACAGTTCAATGTTGAACAAGGTGTGTGATAGATGGGGCAAAGGCATTTTTTTAAGGGAAAGAACTTTACACTGTAAGAAAGCAGCATGAGAAACACTCACCGGGCTAATTTGGCAAATTCAGAAATCGGTCAAATCAATTAGGCGCAACACGAGGACCAAATCTCTAGCTTGTTCAACTATAGTTTGTCTTCCTACCATCTGTGTTAGCCTTCTGTGTTATAGGAAAGATTTAAGTGGCTTCAGGAAGCTGTTTTTTCATCTTTTACTTTGCTAATGGCCAATCAAAGAGCTTTGGCAAAGAAGTGAGGATGATAACAATATGCTCAGAGTAGATTCCAGCCTTCTATCCAACTTGAGCCAAGCCTACATAGTGGAAGAAGAAAACCTGTACACAGATAATATGTGGAGCTTTATATATTTTAGCCCCAAAACTGAAACATTGAACTAACACTTTATGGCCATTTATCTCTGGCCTTTAATGAGCCACGGCTGAGGCAGGTTTTGTCATTTCCACCAAAGGCTCACAATAGGCACTGAGTGGTCAGCAAAGATTAATGACACAGAATGAGAAAATTTAGTGTTTAGCTACAGTGCCATATCCAGGCTTATATTCAGGAATAGGTGGAAATAAAATGTGGATCATAGGGAAGGCATATTTCACAAATACCAAGTATTCACTGGGCTTTTTTCTCCATGCACATGGTGAGCTCAGGCAAACCGCTTTCCAGGTAATGGCACAAAGCATGCTCTGAAGGAGTAAAATTTCTTCTTCTTCCACTGTCAGAGCACTTATGTCACCTACTACTGAATGTTGACATTCATGCCTTTCTATACATGTGATGCTTAATTTTTATGTCAACTTAACTGGACCACAGGGTGCCTAGACATTTGGTGAAGCATTACTCTGGGTATGTCTGTGAAGGTGTTTCTGGATGAGGTTAATATTTGAACGTACATACTGAGTAAAGCAGATTGCTCTCCCAGTGTGGATGGGCCTCATCCAGTTAGTTGAAGGCCTGAATAGAACAGACATACAGCTGAACCTCCCACAAATAAGAGGAAATTCCTTCTGACTTATTGGCTTGAGCTGGGGCATCAATTCTTTCCTGTCTTTGAACATGAACTGAAACACTGATTCTTTCTGGGTCTCCAGGATGCTCAATCTCTCTCTCTCTCTCTCTCTCTCTCTCTCTCTCTCTCTCTCTCTCACTCTCAACTATTGGATCTTTTTCTCTGGAGAGCCCTTACTAGTATAATAGTCATGTGGCTCTGTTCTAGGGCTGGTGTATGTATTTTGAAGGGAAGGATAATGGACACGAGGAGACTGAGGAACATTTCTGAGTTTTTAAAAGGCTCATCCCTTCCTCTGCTTCTTCTTTGGTTTTCCTCTTCCCTGACAAAGGGTTTTTGTTAATTTGCATTATGATCTCAGGGATATCTCTGTTTTCATCCATTTCTTCATTCCAACTTATTATAAAGCTAGAATTCTTTATGTAGTCATCAAGACTCTATAACTGGATTCCTGATATTGCCCCCAAATACCTAACATTACACACAGAGTAGTGGCTAGTGTACCCAGAAATAATCACAGCAGATTTCTGTATACCCAGAAGCCTCATTCTTTTTATCCAGAAAAACAGTAAAATCCATCCAGAGATTTCAAAAAACAAACAATGATATGGAGGAGTATGACTCAGTACATACTGAAAAGGAAAGGAAGGAAGGTAGGAAGGCAGAAAGGGTGGCGGGGGGTGGGGGTGGGGAGAAGAGTATGTTTGTTTACACAAGCCATTATATCTATGAGGTAATGTCACTGAGTTAAGTCAGAAATAGCATCTTATTTTCAGGAGTAAATAAGCCAGTGAAAGGTGGGAATTGTACACAATTAACTCCAAGCATAAAGTAATACTCTTAAGAAACTTTCTTAGCCAGTGTGCTTGCCAGTGAATCTAGATCATTCCTAGTTTTCATTAAGTGAAACATTCCAAACGTCAGCAAAGCTCTTCTTTTCTAATGCAAGTAGATGTCTGACTCAGACTGAAATAACTTTTATGCTGCATATTATTTCCAGTGATAAAGTCGACAATTCCAGAAAGCAGCAGGGCATTTGTTTACTAAAAAGAAGTGTAGGAAGAAAGGAGAATACTCGAGAAATAGCGCTTAGATTGTGTTCCCCTTTGTTCCATGTGTTTAGACATGATGACAAGACCCTAACAAGCCGTGGTGTCTCAGGAGCTTAGAATTCAGAACTAGTGTTCCTACATCACCCAGTGAGGACCACCAGAATCTATTATTAGCTATTCCCATAAACAAGGATCTGTGATTCAAAATAATTTATATTTATGAATAAAATTCACTGGGTAGACATTTTTACCCTAGTAGAGTTGTCTTTCTAGTATACCTAAGTTTAATACCAAAGTATAATGTCTCAAGCACTAGAGAAAGTACTTTATCAACTGTTTCTTATTCAGGCTTCACAATAAAAAGGAAAGATGAATGATATTTTCTCTGTTTTACCGATGAGAAAAATGAGGCTTAGAGAGTTAAAATGAATTACCCAAGGTTATCCAGCTGTCAGGCGGGAACATTAGAATTTAATTTCAAATTTGCCAGGATTTGGGACATGGTTCTGGACACCAAACCATGGATCCTGAACTCATACTCACATTGCAGTGGACACTAAGGAAGGGGTGAGGCTGTAGACAAATCAAGATGAAAAAAGCCCAGCTCTCTTTTCATTCAATCATTTATTCATCAATTTGTCCATTCATCATGTATATTTAGCCTCATTTTATACCAGTCATTGAGCAGGATGTCACAGCACATATATTAATCATAGTCCATGGCTTCAAATAACTCACAAATGTATCCTTTGAATTAGAAGCATTTTGCTTTTATAGCTCTCTCCTCTTCCCCTCCTCAACTTCTTACTCCCAACCCTGTCCTTTGCTTACTCACCTCCCTTGTCCCCTGATGCTTAATATCCAGGTAGAATTCAAGCCCCAACATTTCTAGTAAACCTACCCTGAGTGCACCTACCCTCCTCAGATACTTAACACAAGTTGCAGCCCAGTAATTAATTGCCTCCTAAATATCCTGTTTGGTTTTTCCAAATGGACCGTAAGTGATGGACAACAAGATCTATGTTAAGACATTTCCCCTTATTTAAAAGCACAATACTGGACCCATAACAGCTGCTAAATAAATTCAGTATAATTTTCAGCTA
Organism: Herpailurus yagouaroundi; assembly: GCF_014898765.1. NCBI lineage: Eukaryota > Metazoa > Chordata > Mammalia > Carnivora > Felidae > Herpailurus > Herpailurus yagouaroundi. The sequence goes on along the minus strand of NW_024412419.1, from coordinate 17,584,232 downwards.
GGTGTACTTCTTAAAATTCAGCCATACGTTACTGGGGCCTCACTTAAGGTGCCTAGTCCTTTGTTTAAAATATTGAAGTTACTGGCATCCTTCCAGTTACTTAGGTCCTTCCTTAACTCCTGGTAGATATTCAGTCTTCAGTCTTGTCTGACTTCTCCCAGTTCCAAGGAGCATGATTCCATTAATTTGCAACCACATTTGTTCTCCATAATAACAAGAATGAACTCTGAAATTCTACTGGAAAACAGGTAGCTGATTATCTAAATGGTTCTCATGCACAGCAATATAATTTTTCAACTGGGCTTTAAAAATTGCAAAACATGATACTCCACACACAAAACTGCTGATGTACATTTTTTGTTTAATTTTGCCAAATGCACTGGGCCCAAATCTGGAAGAGAATTCCTCTTTTTCTATCAGCCAATATTTTCTTTTCTTGCTAGCACTCTGGAAACTTGTATCTTATTGAGATTTGATGGTGACCTCACAGGTACCTTATTAATAATAAACCAGAGGGGCTCAGCAGAGCTTGGGTTTGGTGTAATAAATCATACTGTAAGTAAGTGCCATGTTTGCAGTTTTGGAATTTAGAGGAATATAATAACCGAGATTGAGGGTCTGGCAGGTGGGAAGAGTGAGTAGGGGTGGGGACTGGTCTTTTATGGGTCTGACACATGCTTCTGGTTATTAATTACTTTTGCATTTTACATTGCTAATTGTCACTATTCTTTCCAGTTACAATGTAATTGAATTTTAAAAAATGAAGCCTCAAATATCAGGCCCAGATATTACATTGTGCCTCTTCCGAAGGAAGTATATACGGTTTAAGTTACCTGAAATGATGGATAATAAAGGTGACTAATGATATCCAAAATGGCAAATACACAGCATGAGAGATGCCAGGGGGTTATAAAGGAGAAATAAGATCTCAAAAAGTTAACATGCGGAATTTTGCTAGCCAGTGAACCAACATGCAATTGAGTTGTTCTGTTTATCGAAAAAATTCTTTAAGTCACTAAGGAACATAACTGCTAGTGTAGATCCAAGTCCGTATGTTTTAAAAATACAGTCTATTTTCCATGCATTTTGTTCCCACACTGTGCCAGGTGATGAAGGTGACAGCATCTGTTAAAAGCATGTCATCAGCCATATGAACATTGCTATGAGGGCTACTTAGCATAGTTCAGTGTTTCCTAACAACTTGGATATGAACCTCTTGGACAGTCTAAGGAAAATGTGGAATTCTTATGCACATGCTTATAAGCACAGATACAGTAGAACTTGTCAACAAATTGGGGAGCACAGGTAGGGGATCCTTGTATGTCTGCTTTCATCCATCCCAGAATAGGAATGCCTGGTGCAGGGGTGAGCTATATGGTGACCCAGCAGCTATGTTATCACCCCAACGCAGTAATCTATTGTCATAATAATGACCCTTGGTTGCTATAAAAGATTAAACCATGTCTTTTGTCCTTTCTCAAGAAGGCAGATAGATAGGTAATTCCTTTGTTGGTTAAAATTTTCAAATAAAGTGACTTTTCTTTAATTAAGCTCTATAGAGTAAACTTTGATGGTAAAAATGCTATTTATTACAATGACAGTTTACTCCTTGACAGTAATTGCTAAATAAGGAACTAGTGTAACTCAAAAGACCACCTGTCCAGGGTTACCTTCTGCACATGGGAGGCTTAGAGCAAGGTGCTGTTCTGCCAATTCTACTACCTCCTCTCATGAAGTCAGAATCCCCTGTGTGATTTAGGCCTGTGCCCATTTCTGAGAAAGATTAAATTGCCCCCACACTCTACCATTCACATCTTGAAATACACATTTCCCCTATCCCCTTCCTCATCACACCCACTACCTGAGACTTCATCATCAAAGAGGAATTTGATTGGAGCCTGAATTTCACATAATCATAAATCTCTTTTTGTAAAGATGAGAAAACAGAGGCTCTAAGGAGGAAGGGTAGTGATTCTCCTAAATCTCCAGGAAGCATGATATTGGAAATGAAAGCCAATCCAGTGCTCTCAGACTCAAACCACTGGGAGTTCGGTTCCTTGGGATTTAGCAAACCTGTGGTAACTGCTTTCAGGCAGAAAGCAGCTTGAAAACAACATTATTGACCTCTGTTAGAGAAAAGCCTGCTCGCAGATCTAACAAAAGTTCATGTCTAATGGATGTGTTCTTCAGTGCCTCTCTGTAAGGCAAGATGCCTTTAACAGCATCTTTGAAATTATAGTACTTTGTTCTAGTTTCACAGTAAATGCTCCGATGGCTGTGTGGGCTCTCTTGGGTTTCTTCTTTCTTTGCTGTGCTGTGAAAACACACACTGCATATACATTGTTATTATCATTGTTGCTAAGAAGTAAGAGAGCATGAGTTTCTACCCCATCATCTGTGCAGAGCAGAGGCAGTGAATCCTACTGGAGCGTAATAACAATCTATAAGTAAACCAGTCATGGTAAAATCTATCAAAAATGTGGCAATTTACGAAAATATGTCCCTCAAGCACACCAAAGTTGTCATCAAAGTGAGTTAGCTGCCAATTAACTTCTACATCTTGCACAAAGGGCACAGAATTCTAGTGTAAAAATAAAACCAGTTAATGCATATCTACTGTCTATGAACAATAAATCAGAAACAAAAATGAACATACCACTTGGTGCTTTTTCAATGTATGTTACCATCTTATGGACTGCTGCTGTTCAGGCGTCTGATTTAGGAAGATTACTTTCAAAGAAGACAGTAATAAAGATATTTTTGCCTAAAACTTTGAACTCCAAAGTTCTGCCACTGAGCACTTAATTGAGTGCCAAATATGTTCTAGGCATTGGCTCACAAAAAAACAGAATAATTTGTTAAAAACGCTTAGCACTGCTATTCATTCCCATCACAGATTATAGTCAGTATATTTATATTTTCAGCAAATAATTTCATTTTCACATTGGGCATTCAGTTAATTCACTTTTGGCAAATTCACCTAGACCCCAAATAGTAGTATGTAGAGGGTAGAGGATGCTACATTTATGGAAGAGAGAGAGAGAGAGACAGAGAGAGAGAGAGGGAGGAGAAGCGAGAGAGAGGAGAGAAGAGAATGAAATGGTCAGGAAAGGAGATATTTATACTGGCCCTTGAGGGATACTTAGGTTTCTATCATTTCCAGCCAACCTATTAGTGTGTTCTTGTTCTGCTTCACTGATTCAGCTGAATTCTCTCAAAAACAAAGAAATAAAAAATAACAACAACTATCTCTGTAACCTGCCTCCCAACCCTGAGCTTACTCACTCTGATGAGTTTCTGGAACACTTATCGTCTGTAGCACAAAAGGTTGCACATCTTTCTAGCATTCCATTATCCCAGTATCATGGGGAGTCTCTTGAAGTTTTATGACGGACTCTAATACAAGACTTTCTCATCACACTTTGCCCGTAAGAAAGTATGTAATTAGTCACTGAGGATACAGATTAATTTTTCTCTGCCCACATTCATCCACCCAGCTCTTAGGCAACCACTTATTCACTCATCTTGATGGTGACACCATGTTTGATAGGCTCTTCCAGGAAATCCCTATGCATCCTGCACATCTACTACCCAGTTCACCATCAAACCTTCCGTGACTCTCCGTGTCTGTTAAAGTAATCCTCTCACCTAAAATCTCATCACTCATCAGTTTTACTTCTTTTATGCTTTGATCATTTTCTTCAATCATGTAATTCAATAAATATGTATCGAGATGACTGCATTGTAGGTATAATTGTGGAAGCTTTGAAAAAATACTGAATTAAAAAACAGATCTTTGCCCTCCTTGAGTGTATAGTATATCGTGGGGAATGAGATGATAGACAAATCAGTAGCATATATTTTAATAAGTGCTCTGGAGAAGACTAAATTACAACACAGAGAAGGAGTGCTTGAGTCCTATGCAGTAGTAAAGAGGATGTAAAGAGCAGTAAAGGGGATGCTTCATGGAGTAGGGAATATTCAAGAAAAATCTGAAGGAAGTATAATTAGACAAGCATTTATCAAGCAGCTGTTGTTTTACTACTCCCTAAGATTGTAAAATAAATATATGATAGGTAGATAGATCAGTCTCTTGTCTCTATATTATTTCAATCCTACATTAGGCATTAAACAGCTTGAGACCTATTCATTATTTTTATTATTAGCATCCAATACAGAATCAAGTACTTAGTGCTTATGAAAAGAATGGATGAATAGTTGAAAGCATGAGCAAATGTATGCTGATCTACATTTTCTAAACTTTTTAGGTCTTAGTCCCCCTCCCAAAAAATGTTATGGAGGATTCAGTAAAATAAATCCAATATTTCATGAGCTCTTCCATATTTACCAACCTCCTTTGGAGTTAGCAGTGACAGATGACTTTTTATCCAATAAAACACAAGCAGAAGTGAAATGTATCACTCCTAAGCCAACGCATTTAGGGGACAATGCCTGACCCTCCAACATTCTCTTCCCTCTACTTTGGATATCTTGAAGGCTACATGTTGAAATGAGATTGTCAAAAACAGAATATCACGGGTAGGTGGATGGAGAAGAGTCTGATTAGCTTGCAGCAGATTTTATGAGAGAGAAATAAACTATTTTGCTAAGTCATTAAGATGCTATAAATTATTTGCTATCATAACATTGTCTAGTTTATTCTTATCAAATGAGTATAAGGATATCATTGTTTGGAATATGTAATCAATCTTTTAGACATCACTAAAAATATAGCAGAAATAGGACTAAATGCACTAAAAGTTCTCAATAATTATGTTGAGACACTTTGGTTACTTGGAAAGTCATAATATTGGTGTCAGATCAGTTCTAGGAAGGTAAGGGGCTTTTCTGAAGATGTCCATGTGGTATCTGGAGACCCTTTAATAATAAGCACCCCACCCAACTAAGTTGCTTTAGTTGAGCCTTTAGTTGCTATTCCATCCACCCTAAGTTGCATGGTAGAAAGGTGAAGAAATAGGCTTATTTAGGTTTATTTAAAATTCTGAAGTGCTCCCAGGGAAAAGAGTAGACATGAAGTGTAGAAACACTTATTGCCTTGGGAAGGCTCATGTTGAGTATACATGCTGCAGCTGACAATTTATTCTCATAGTTTTCACCAGACTACCTTGCTGTCCTGTGAATTCCTTCATAACGGGAACTTTAATCTGTTATTGCCCCACACTGAACATCACTGAACAAGAGAAGGGTCAATAAATTATTGATAACTGTATTTGGTTACCTAGTTCATCAGTTGGTTGCTTACTTGGGTAGTTGAAAAGCAATGAAATAAATAAAAGAAAGAGACAAGACTAGTGAGAACACAAATGTACTTTTAGATTACTTAAGATCTCCAAGTTTGAACCTGGAGTTCTCAAATACTAAATTAACTACTCATTTATCTTTCATTGGTCTAGATGTTGAAGACCAAAATATCAGTAAGTATACTCATTTGAAAACAAACTAACTCTGGATGATTTAAGCAGAAAAGACAGGTGCATGGAAAGCTAGGATAAAGCCAAGAACATGTTCACATCACCTTCAGACACGATATGGTGAGGATACCAACACCAGACATCACACTGGGCGCTAAGCACTAACAGTTTACACCACCAATATCCCCAGCCCTGACACTGGAAGGTACAGCCAGCATTACGTCACTGCTTCCCAGAAGGCTATTCTCTCTGTAAGCTCCTCCTCTCCAAACCTATTTAACATCTCTTATGTATTCTTTTCTTTTTTTATTTATATATGAAATTTATTGTCAAATTGGTTTCCATACAACACCCAGTGCTCATCCCAAAAGGTGCCCTCCTCAATACCCATCACCCACCCTCTCCTCCCTCCCACCCCCCATCAACCCTTAGTTTGTCTCAGTTCTCAACAGTCTCTTATGCTTTGGCTCTCTCCCACTCTAACCTCTTTTTTTTTTTTTT
>NW_024412419.1:17577170-17578199 GCF_014898765.1 Herpailurus yagouaroundi | reverse complement strand
CTCCCTCCCACCCCCCATCAACCCTTAGTTTGTCTCAGTTCTCAACAGTCTCTTATGCTTTGGCTCTCTCCCACTCTAACCTCTTTTTTTTTTTTTCCTTCCCCTCCCCCATGGGTTCCTGTTAAGTTTCTCAGGATCCACATAAGAGTGAAACCATATGGTATCTGTCTTTCTCTGTATGGCTTCTTTCACTTAGCATCACACTCTCCAGTTCCATCCATGTTGCTACAAAAGGCCATATTTCATTTTTTCTCATTGCCACATAGTATTCCATTGTGTATATAAACCACAATTTCTTTATCCATTCATCAGTTGATGGACATTTAGGCTCTTTCCATAATTTGGCTATTGTTGAGAGTGCTGCTATGAACATTGGGGTACAAGTGCCCCTATGCATCAGCACTCCTGTGTCCCTTGGATAAATTCCCAGCAGTGCTATTGCTGGGTCATAGGGTAGGTCTATTTTTAATTTTCTGAGGAACCTCCACACTGCTTTCCAGAGTGGCTGCACCAATTTGCATTCCCACCAACAGTGCAAGAGGGTTCCCGTTTCTCCACATCCTCTCCAGCATCTATAGTCTCCTGATTTGTTCATTTTGGCCACTCTGACTGGCGTGAGGTGATATCTGAGTGTGGTTTTGATTTGTATTTCCCTGATAAGGAGCGACGCTGAACATCTTTTCATGTGCCTGTTGGCCATCTGGATGTCTTCTTTAGAGAAGTGTCTATTCATGTTTTCTGCCCATTTCTTCACTGGGTTATTTGCTTTTCGGGTGTGGAGTTTGGTGAGCTATTTATAGATTTTGGAGACTAGCCCTTTGTCCGATATGTCATTTGCAAATATCTTTTCCCATTCCGTTGGTTGCCTTTTAGTTTTGTTGGTTGTTTCCTTTGCTGTGCAGAAGCTTTTTATCTTCATAAGGTCCCAGTAATTCACTTTTGCTTTTAATTCCCTTGCCTTTGGGGATGTGTCGAGTAAGAGATTGCTACGGCTGAGGTCAGAGAGGTCTTTTCCTGCTTTCTCCTCTA
>NW_024412419.1:17566721-17572170 GCF_014898765.1 Herpailurus yagouaroundi | reverse complement strand
GCCGCCATCTTCCCTCTCCTCCTCTTATGTATTCTTTATAGTCAATCTTCTAAATACACCATTTGCTGCACTCATTTGTTCACCTCGCCTTCATTTTGCAACCCCAAACAATTGGCTTCTTGCTTCATCACTTCACTGATGCTGCCCTTTGGCTGAGATGTCAGTGACTTTCTAATTAGTAAATGCAATGACCACTTTATCCAACTATATTCTGATAGATTTAATACTCTGGAACACTACCTTTGTCATCAGCACCTATTTTCCTGCCCGTGCCTTAAAATGCCAGTATCTCAAGGGCTTAGTCTGCAACACACAGGCCCACTTACTATAAACTTCCCAGGGATCTCACCCACTCTTGAGATTTTAACTACTACTTATATGGTGATGGCACCAATCTCAATATTTCTAGCCTCATCTTCTGAACTTCAGATTTACATATGAAATGCTGGTAAACATCTCTAATTGGATACATCATAGGAACTTTAAGATAATGTATCTTAAATTTAACTTACCATGAACTTCCAAATGTAATTTCATTTTTGTGCTCTTTGACTCCATGAATGATACCATTATTTACCCAGGTTCCCAACGAGAAACCTAGCAGCCATCCTTTTTCCTCTTGCTTACCCCCAAAACTAAATCAGACAATCTCATGTACTTTAATGTTGTATTCTCTCGAGTCTGTTTGGTGAAAATGAATAACCTCTTAGTTCACCATAATTTTCAATAACTTGTGCAGTGGTTCTGCTAGCTGGGACATGTATTGCCAAATGGAGTGCCACCTGCTCTTCTTTTAAAGTGAAATCTTATTTAAAGAGGTAATATGGTTGAGCTCTTTGCCTCTGTGAAACTGATTTCTCTGTCCATAACTGCAGGTTTGGTCTTGAAATTAGGCATTCCATGCTTATTAATTTACTGAAATAAATTATACCTCTGGGATCATTTATTTATTTTATAAAACATATTTAAACATTTTGTTTGAGCATATACAATGGACAAGGCTGTATGCTTGACCATTGGGGAAATATATGACAGTCCCTGCTATCAAACAATTTACTGTCAGTAGAGCCAGGGACAGATATGTGTAAATATTTACACATGATGAAGGCCATAAAAGGGGTACAAACAAAATACTATGGGAATTCTGAGACAGGAAACTCACTGTCACATTAGGATCAGGGGAAGCATTTCTGTGAAAGTGTCACTTTAAGGGGGTGTAGGAAGACAGTGCTGAGTGGCTTAGTGGGAAGTAGACAAGCTTGTATGGAATGGGCTTGACAAAGTTTGACTTGAACTTCAGCCCTTGTTGGTCCACCAGCTAAGGGTTTTACAGTCCATCCCCACACAAGTTGTGTATTCCCAATAATATTAGTCATTCCTCCCCCACTCTCAGCTCCATCTACTCTCCCAGGAACCCACAAACCCTATTTACTATCTAACAAGTTAACAATCTCAACTGCCACGTGCTCTCATATACATATACCAAAATTTGGCATTTGTATCAATGCTAGAGAATTATGAAAATGATTTAGGTTTTAGTCCAATAGGATATTATTGTGGAGTTGTATAGAGAAGTGAAAAAGAAAGATGCATGGATTCCAGAAATGATCTGGATTTTTACACTGTTTTTCCAGGCACTCCTGCTTTTCTAGGACAAAGATGGGAGTGAGGATGGGAGGAGGCAATCTGAAACTGACTTTGGCTAAGCTGTAGCTGGCTAACATGTCTTGTTAATATATCTATACATCTATTTATACATACCCACACATATGTACATACACATATATCCAATTTTAAATTTGCAAAATTATTTTTCTTAGTTAAAAATGTATTTATAGAAGCTATTATTTACAGGTTTATATATATATAGAGAGAGAGATCAGCCCAAAACAAGAAAAAAATGTCCTTACTTGGACTTTCATTGTAATTAGAAAATAGGCATTAAATATAAATATAATATGATATGATTTAGAATAACTCCAAATGGTAATACATTCTATAAGGAAAATTAATGAAGAAAGGTTATTTTAGATTGAGGAGGTTAGGAGAGACCCAGAAGTAACATATGGGAAGAGAAATGAATTGAGAGGTAGAAGGAACTATATGGAATGTGGAGACAAAGCATAGTAGACAAAAGAAAGAGCTAGTGAAAATGCCCCCAAACTGGAATAACCCTGATGTTTTGAGAAACAGCAAGAAAGCCAGTGGGGTTTAAAGAGAATAAATGAAGAGTAAAGAATATGAAGTCTAAGACATAGAAAAGGTCCAAATCAGGTGGGTCTTTGGAGGTCCAGGGTCAGGAGTTTATCATTTATTCGGAGTATTACTGGAAGCCACGAGGGTCTTTTAGAAGACAGTAGTTAGGTTTCCATGAAGAAATGACTATACTGGCCATGGGAAGGAACAAAAATGGAGCAGAAAGAGAACTTTTGTGGCATTTGCCAGGATGTAATCTTAAACTCAGTCATTGTACAGGAAGGAAGATTTAGATAAATTTAGGCTACATTTTGAATGTAGTGTTGGAAATGAGGAGTGCGAGAAAAAAGAAGTAATTTAAGGATGGCTCGCTATATATGACCTGAGCAACCAGGGCAATGATGTTATCCCTTAGTGATTTGGGGAACATGGAAGGATGCAGCAGGGATGCATAGAGTAGATTTCTGTGGGGGGGAGGGGTGGAATTTGAAACATCCTCATGTGGATGTCAGGTTCACAGTTGGAACTTGGGAAAAGGTAGGGGGAAATTTGAGAGTCATCAGAATATACATGGTATTTGAAGACAAGGATTGGATGAAATCATCTAGGGAGTGAGCATACAAAAAAAGTTCAAGGATTTGAATTTGAGACACTTGATCATAGAAGTTTAATCAAGTCTTCCAAACACTTTGCAATATGTGTTCTGTATATTGTCATTTAACCTTGCCTCCCTCTTTTCTGTCCTCTGAACTCCAGGAGGCTGATGCCTACGGAATGCTTCAAACAGGCCCCATGGCTTTCTTGCTTTAGTTTAGTTTAGTGTAGTTTAGTTTAGTTTAGTTTCACCATTAGGTGGAATCAATAGGAAATTGGAAAGGAAAAAGAGGTTGGAGTATTTATTTCCCTTGCTTCCTCAATACGAGAGTTCTTGGCTGTGATAAGTGGCTATTCAGAATTGAGGTAACTAATTCCCATATATTTGCTATGATATTAACTAATCCCGTTTAACTCCAAAGTCACACATGAAAACATGTTAAAAAATGAAAGCATTTGTCTCTGCTTAGAAGTTTAAGGGTAGCTGGGTGGTTCAGTCAGTTTATCATCTAACTCTTGATTTCTGCTCAGACATGATCTCCCGGCATGTGTGTTCCAGCTCTGTATTCAGCCTGCTTGGGATTCTCTGTCTCCCTGTCTCTCTCTGCCCCTCCCCGCAACACAGGCACATGTGCTCTCTGTTTCTCAAAAATAAATAAACATAAAAATAAAGAAGTCAAAGGGAAGAAACAAGTATCAGCTTATTACTATCTTCCTCACTAGCTTAAACATTCTGTACCAGCTGCTTCTAGGTATATTTGATGAATGAATGGATGTGTGTCTTTAGTATTTTCCAGAGACCCAGAATTAAGATTGCCAGGGTGAAAAAGCAAGTTGGAACAGAAACTAGAGTTAGGTTGGTTAGTTCCTGGGAAACTTGGAAAGAAAAGATGGAGACAAAATATCTCCGTGAAAACATCTCATTAGCCTTCAGGAAGAAAGAACTCAGGGCTGCAACATGGTCTATAGATCTTGACTTGGACTTTCACCTACCTCTAGACTCTTCAGTGTCTTATGGGAAAAGAGCACTGGAAATTTGTATGTTTTATTTTGAATCCAGTTATCTGAAGAAAAAAAAAATCTAAAGCCATAGACTTGGATATTTTTCTGCTGCCTGTGCTCACATAATCCCCCTGCACCATTTGTGCCATGCTCCATGGCAGGCCAAAGTGTTGGCTAAACTGACAAAATCAGTTAAAGAAAGAGACTGTCCAATATGAAGGGGTGGGCAGAGAGTCTCCCTCCTGTCCAGTCTCATGCATTTCTCCTTGTAATAGGCTGATGCAAACTTGACCAAGTGGGAAAGGTTGATAGACATTTATGTGTGTGTTTTACACTGGATCACATGCCAGAGTAGCCTTGCAGCTCCCTGATGTCCAGTGATAGTGATCAAGACCTTCTCCAGGAGTGCTGAAGTGACTGGAGTTCAAACCACTCGGCTGCAGGTTAGCACTAACAGACTCATGCTGATGGGCCCTGGCCTCCAGGTCAGAGGCTCTCCAAAGCAACACTGACTCCATTCCATTTCCTGACAGTTCCAAGGAGTCCCAGCTGTGCCTGTGATTGATTTCAACACGGCTTTCCAGCCACATTCATTTTGGCCAGAAGCTGATGTTCTTGTTCACCATCGTGTGTTAAATCCTCCGCACGAGAGAAGATGCTCTCTGTCTGAACGCAGGAAATAAGTTGAATTTTTGAATTGAAGTCATTTCACAAAATGGATTCTTAGGAGGACCATCTCTAAAATAATAAAAACAAGATATCTTGTTAGTTATAAGTTTGCCCCAGGCCAGTTTTCTGAGATGTTATTATTTAGCAAACAAACTAGTCCTTGGTAAAGTGAGTGAGATGGCGTTGATCTAAGTGTAAAATCTCTTTTTCCTTTTTATAGAAGCTATCACATAGCATCTGCAACAATCTGGCAGACTTTTGTTTGTGTGTAAAATATATCTGTATTGAATATTTAATTTTGCCAGTAAACATTATTTATTTGCTTATTTTTATGGTAAAGATGCAAGAATAGGTTTTTTTAGCTTTATTGACATATAATCGACATATAAAATTGTAAGATATTTAAAATATGTACATCATAATGATTTGATATACATAAACATTATGAAAAAGTTTTCTCCCATCTAGTGAATTACATTTATCACCTCACATATTTACCTTTTTTTTTTTAAAGAACAGTTAAGTCCTAGCCTCTTAAAATGTCAATTATGCAATACAATGTTATCAACTATAGTCACCATGTTATATATTAGATCCTCTGGCCTTATTCATTTTATAGCTGAAAGTTTGGAGCCTCTTACAAGCCTCTCCCTAATTCCCCTACCCCCCAGTCCCTAGCAACCAAGTGTCTGCTCCCTGTCTGGTCTGTTTCACCTAGCATGATGCCCTCAAGGTCCATCCATGTTGTTACAAACGGCAGGATTTCCTTCTTTCTTGTAACTGAATATTATTCCATTGTATGTATAACTTCTTTATCCATTCATCCAGTGATGGGCACTTAAGCAGTTTTCTTATTTTGGCTACTGTGATTAATGCTGGAATGAACATGGGGGTGCAGATATCTCTTTGATACTCTTGTTTTCATATCTTTTGGATGTATAACCAGAAGTGGGATTGATGGAGCACTTGGTAGTTGTTATATGTTTAA
>NW_024412419.1:17563689-17566621 GCF_014898765.1 Herpailurus yagouaroundi | reverse complement strand
CAGCTGCTTCCATTATGGCCTGGCAATGTGAGCATGGTCAAAGTATTCACTGTACTCATATATCAAAATTATTATACTAACAACATGTGTTACTTCCTGTAATTCACACTGTTATGTGTATGCAATGAGATATTCATGGAAAGCACTTTAAAAATACTTTTTGCAAATATTAAATCTTTACATTAAAAAACTATTATTACATTAGCATTTTTAGATAAAACATTTGGCTACAAAATACCTAAGGGCTTCCTTTGTTCAATATACAGAACAGAGCAATATGTAAGTAGAGGCAGGTTAAAGGAATTTGACGTTGATGGACCAGAGAAAATAATAACTTAAGCATTTTTGGGGTGATTGGATAAAAGGAATCCAAATTCTTTTAAGAATCTAAGGTTCACTAAGAGTTGGACCACGGCGGGGCGGGGGATGGGGGAAAGTTGGCAGGTCTCTTATCCCAGCCTCAGCATATCCATGAAGAGCTTTTGAGGCCAGCAAAGAAGGAAGCAGAGTTTTTTGCTTTATTTTGTTTTAAACTGGGGCTTTAATCTCTGACAAGGCTGATGACTTCTACATCGCCATTGTTATCCAACCAGATGGCAGTGGTCTTGAGGATAGGGGTCATTTTATCTCTTCTGAAGCAGAACAGTAGAGGGAACAAGCTAGGTGTTTGATAATGACCCCTCGATGGCTTCTCTCTCTTCATTTCAGTTCCATTTCTAAATAGAATGTAAAATGCCATCTGATGCCTAAACATAGCAACACTAAATATTTTTACAGATTCAGTACCATGGATCTTGTGATATGAGGACCCATAAATTGCTCTAAAGATACATTCCCATGCAGAGCCGTGGCTCTGACCGGCTTTGATGTGCTCACATCAGCACAGATCTCGTTCTCCAGCATCCGTGTTTATTAAAGATGGAAGAAATACCTCTTAGTGCTTGTACCCAAACCTAAAACTGCTGCTGCACTGCACAATAACTGTCTACTGTTCCTTATCCCTCTTCTTCTATTAATAATACATTAAACCTCAGTTACAAAAAAAACTCAGAGAAAAAAGAAAAAGAAAAGATAATGATTTCTTGACAGATCTTGAATGAAAGGCTTTAGCACAGCTTTAACTGAGCTTGACACACCATTTTTTAATGTGCACGTCCCTTCTATTTCCCAACCTCTTCATACTTAATTGAGAAGTCCCACTTAGGGATGAAGCAAAGAGTTTAATGAACCTCCTCCCTAAAATCATTAATTCAAAATATCTGATGTTGATTATGCATTTTCTGGTGATAAGTACTCTCCCTGGTGATGTCTGCATAGAAATGGGCTGAATAACCATGTTTTGTGAATAGAACCCACACTGTTCAAATTGGAATGTTTTATTAATCACAGTTCTTAAAAGATATTGAACATTGGAGGGGGTAGATCAGGAAATAAATAATACATACTCTTGAAATGGCCCTGAGATGAGTAGCTGTTCTCTTTATAAATATTACAAACCTCACATAATCCCTTAGGTAAAGACACAATATTCAACACACATAATGATAAACAACAAAAAAACCTAGCATTTTAATTTGAACCAGAGTAGCCCTGGTTGTGGTTTGCTCATTCTGTTAATACAATATTCCCGTAGGTCTTATTAACTAGGCTATTAGTAGCCCCAAATAATAGATGATTACCCTGAGATACAACAATCGACCGACATAGGAATACATTTGGTCACTGTCAGTGATTAAATGATATGAAAAAGAAGAGATAATCCATATGCAGGGAAGGTGAGGGTATCATTTTCTTATCATGTCTACTACCAAATTTATGTTGGACATATATGTTTTTATAGCTTCTTTAATCATTTACCTATAAAAACAGAACCTGGGTGTTGCTGAAATTTGGAAAATATTTTTGATTGCATTTATTCTTTAGTAAGAATTATTATGGCATACATTAGCACCGTGAAACTAATTGCTCTAATTTGCAACTGCTATCGGGACAAACTAACACAGAATATTCTGTTTTCTACAACTGTCATTGATAATTTTTTAAAAGAAGAAATAAAAAGAAAAGGAGTTTTCAAGTAGCCATCATTTTCTCTTGGACCAGAATGACTCATGTTCCTTTTTCCCTGATGTTGGCTCCAGCGACTGAGATCAAGGATTGTACTGGGGTACCTCAAGTCCCTGGAACCCCTTCTTCCCAGCAGTTCTTACATTTCTGGCTTCTATTTTCAGCTGATCTCCCACGATCTTTATAGCTAATTATCTGTTGACATATTTCAAGCTTGTCCTTTCAAGTAGAATTAGGGTGTCAACTATGTCTAATTTATCTCTGTATGACCAATATTTGAGCTTGGGATAATGTCTTTGTACAATGTCTCTACATGTACAATAGTATAATAGTACATTCACAAAAAAGACAAGCTGGTTGGCTGTTATTTGAATGACAAATCAATTTAAGGATAAGCAAGGGTTTTTTGGGGTTTTTTTCTTCTGAAAAATTAGAAAAAAAAAGCATTTCTGCTTATATTATGCTTAGGTAGAAATGATGTATCATATTTGCAATTCCTGATCTTATTCAGATTGCAATAATAGCAGATAGCCCTTCAAGTTTCTCTTATAGAGGATTATACTTATGAGAAGATTCTGTGCTATTTTACTAAAAATTTTTGAGGACCTACTATGGTCAAGTCATTGAGGATGCAAAAACAAGTAATATAAGGCACTGTCCTCAAGGTACACTTTGGAGAATACAGAGAAAGATATATGATGGAAATAAAATAGATATCATACAACGAAAAGAATTTTAAATAAACACACAATAGACATGCTATTGTCTGAAATTTGTGGTTGTTACACACCTGTTGAACTCAGAAGATCCTTTAGTACAAGATATATATATATATATATATATATATATATATATATATATATATATA
>NW_024412419.1:17522819-17563679 GCF_014898765.1 Herpailurus yagouaroundi | reverse complement strand
ATATATATATATATATATATATATATATATATATATATATATATATATATTTATTATGTCTCAATTCCCAGCAAGTCCTACAAAGAAAATCATATTATCAGACATTTATCCAAAAAAGGATACTCTCTAGAAATCTCTCTTCTGCTATTCTTTTTTGTAGTTTTACAAGCTAATAACTGGCTCATATAGTCAACTCCTATGGTAAGATTAACAGATTTATATCTGTATTTTTCTTCTCATTGTGTGACTGGTACCTCAGTGGGAATAACACATGGAGGTCAAGAGACAGATGTTCTCTTACAAATTGCTCAGCTTGTTCAAAAGGAACAAGGTGTTTGGCAAGGGAAAAAGTCAATTTAATAATAATTTATTTAATAATACTCTATTTTATCTGCAAATGCTTTATTTTCAAATAAATTGAGAGTTCTACAAAAGTAAAAATATTATCATAAATTGAGTGAGTGACTGGATAGATAAATACTCTCTGTTGTATGTAAGAGTCAACAACAGCAGACATGAAATAATTATAAAAATGAAATGAACTTTGATTAATTTGCCGCCAAATTTGCCTGTCTTGCTTTTTTATTGGGGCAGGGGAAAGAGAATTGCATGTTGGAAATGTGGGGTTGTAAATGCAGTTACAATAGTATGGCAAACATCACAAATCAGAGTGCTTTTTTTCTGAAACTGGTCACTGTTTGATCTTTGGTAAGGTTAGCATTTCCAAGCACTTCATACTGATTTCTGTGTTTGAGTTGGTTGAAATCCTTCTCCCATACCATATGCATGTGAGCATGCATCCCATCCCATCCCATATGGATGTTTGCTCATCCCATAGGGTGAGCAAACCCTTCCCAGGAGCTAAGATAGAAGAACTAGATAGAGAAACTCTGCACAGAGAGTGGCAGAAGCCTCTAGAAGGTACTGTGTTTCACAGTGAATTAAAATGCATCGTGGTAACTTCCAAACTAGCAAATCCCTACATGATTTGCTCTTTTATAGAGTGAATGCTCTCTGGGAATGAGAAAACTTATCCTCAAATCTTTTGTTAAACTCTTCTTGGGTTGTGCTTAAAGACTAGGATCTGGTGTCTGTTCTTGAGTTTTCTGGGTTTATGCATTGTGCTGAAAACATAGGAGATCCAGGCAAGCCACTCTCCTCCCCCTGCATTAGAGCACATTACTTTTTGTAGACCCTAGGAACATGCAAACCCTCTCCCACTGCCTCCTCATGAAGCCCTTAACATTTTCAAGAAAAGTTTTCATTGGAGCCCCGACAATGAAGAAGTCAAGGAATGGAATCCTGAATTTGTGCTGATTCGTGAATTCAAATGCCCAAAGCACTTCAAATAAATCTAAATCTTTGCTGACAACTGCATGCAACCATCAATGTGATCTTGCGCAAGTTACCAAACCTCCCTGTGCCTCAGTTTACTCATATGCAAAATGGTGCCAGTGGTGTACCAAGCTCAGAGGAGTGTACAGTAAGGGCCAAGAACATGCCCTGACAAGTATCAAGCATCCCATATGTCTAAGGCATGCTTCTCATACTGCTTCTGGAGGCAGCTGTCTGGAGTCTATTGGAAATCCACTGTATCACTATAGGAATGGGACTGAGAAAGCTCTGCATCCTTGGATTCCTGATTCCAGAGCTTGACAACCACTTTCCTACCCTTCCTTCAGTAAAGGGCATCATTCTCATCTCAAGTCATGTAATGAGGAGTAGTGAACCTGTCTTCTCCAGGCCACACTGTTCTTCTCTCCCTTGTTCCTCAGTGCGGGTGCCCCCACAGCTCACCACATCACTTCTTACTGGGTCCTTGTGCTTCTTCCCTGTTGTCCCACCTAGACTGGAGGACTCACCAGTCCTTGGTGTTTTAGTAACTTGAAATTCTTTAACGTTATAGTTCACACATGCAGAGTAGATTGCGGCTTGTTAAGCCAGTATCTGGTAGGAAATACATTTGTGTGTGTGAGGGGTGCTGTGGGGGGCATATTACTCTTCTTACCAGTGTGGGTGCCAGAATTCAATGGTAATTGCACGTTGTACCTTCCTTGCCCTAAAACCTATATTTAGCAATCCCTGAAGGGTCTCTCAGAGCTGTACATAAAGGCAATAAAGATTAAGTAACAATGGCTAAACCCAGTTTATGGAAATAACTCTATGTAGTTTTCTAACTTAGCATAATTATGTAGTTAGCAAACTATAAATTGATGTTGGAAGTGTGCAGAGATGTTTCTTTCATTGTTAAAGCACTGCAGAGGCTTTCAAACTACTTTATTCTATTCTGTTTTAATACATTATTTATTTTTTACCTGCATGCCTCTTTCTTCTAACAAAATCTTATGCTGAGAATCAAGTACATAAACAAGAGAGAGAGAGAGGGAGGAATGAGTGTGTGAGGAAGAGTGAGTGGTGGAGAGCTGCTGTCTCTAAACAGAGAGCATGAGTGGCAGTCCTAAGACCTCCTCAGTCATGGGCACTGTCCATGGATATTTAGGGAGCAGTGGAACCGACCAGCTTTAAAGAGAATGAGCTGTGGGATGGGACAAGTCTTGGTTCTGTCACATGCATGCAAGAAAATTATCAAATGATTAAGTCACAGGAATAAAAGCACAGCATAAGAAATGACTGATGATGACTGTGATAGCATTGTGTGGTGAAAGATGGTAGCTACCCTTATGGCAAGCATAGCATAACCAAAAACTTGTGGGGTAACTATGTTGTGCACCTGAAATGAATGTAACATTGTGTGTCAAATATAATAAAAGAGTTAGAAAAAAATTATGGGAAAGTCTTTTGATATCTATGAGCTACAAGATGAAGATAATAATAGTTAATATATTAGAGATGGCGGCGTAGGAGGACGCTGGGCTCACCGCGCGTCCTGCTGATCACTTAGATTCCACCTACACCTGCCTAAATAACCCAGAACACCACCAGAGGATTAGCAGAACGGAGTCGCCGGAGCCAAGCGCAGATGAGAGGCCCACGGAAGAGGGTAGGAAGGGCAGCGAGGCGGTGCGCGCTCCACGGACTGGCGGGAGGGAGCCGGGGCGGACGGGTGGCTCGCCGGCCAAGCAGAGCCCCCGAGTCTGGCTTGCAAAAAGCGGAGGGGCCTGACGGACTGTGTTCCGACAGCAAGCGCGACTTAGCGGCTGGGAGGTCATAAGTGAACAGCTCTGCTCAGAAAGCGGGAAGGCTGGAGGACAAAGGGAAGGAGAGCTGCTGAGCCCCCGGACGACAGAGCTCAGTTTGGTGGGGAACAAAGGCGCTCGCCAGCGCCATCTTCCCCGCCCATCCCCCAGCCAAAATCCCAAAGAGAACCAGTTCCTGCCAGGGAACTTGCTCGCTCCTCGCAAACACCCAACTCTGCGCTTCTGCGAAGCCAAACCTCCGGCAGCGGATCTGACTCCCTGCTGCTGCCACAGGGCCCCTCCTGAAGTGGATCACCTAAGGAGAAGCAAGCTAAGCCTGCCTCTCCTGCCCCTGTGCACCTTGCCTACCCACCCCAGCTAAGACGCCAGATCCCCAGCATCACAAGACTGGCAGTGTGCAAGTAGCCCAGACAGGCCACCCCACCCCACAGTGAATCCCGCCCCTAGGAGAGGGGAAGAGAAGGCACGCACCAGTCTGACTGTGGCCCCAGCGGTGGGCTGGGGGCAGACATCAGGTCTGACTGCGGCTCCGCCCACCAACTCCAGTTATACACCACAGCACAGGGGAAGTGCCCAGCAGGTCCTCACCACGCCAAGGACTATCCAAAATGACCAAGCGGAAGAATTCCCCTCAGAAGAATCTCCAGGAAATAACAACAGCTAATGAGCTGATCAAAAAGGATTTAAATAATATAACAGAAAGTGAATTTAGTCATAAAATTAATCGCTGGGCTTGAAAACAGTATAGCTGACAGCAGAGAATCTCTTGCAACAGAGATCAAGGGACTAAGGAACAGTCACGAGGAGCTGAAAAACGCTTTAAATGAAATGCATAACAAAATGGAAACCACCACGGCTCAGATTGAAGAGGCAGAGGAGAGATTAGGTGAACTAGAAGATAAAGTTATGGAAAAAGAGGAAGCTGAGAAAAGAGAGATAAAAAAATCCAGGAGTATGAGGGGAAAATTAGAGAACTAAGTGATACACTAAAAAGAAATAATATACGCATCATTGGTATCCCAGAGGAGGAAGAGAGAGGGAAAGGTGCTGAAGGGGTACTTGAAGAAATAATAGCTGAGAACTTCCCTGAAGTGGGGAAGGAAAAAGTCATTGAAATCCAAGAGGCACAGAGAACTCCCTTCAGACGTAACTTGAATCGATCTTCTGCACGACATATCATAGTGAAACTGGCAAAATACAAGGATAAAGAGAAAATTCTGAAAGCAGCAAGGGGTAAACGTGCCCTCACATATAAAGGGAGACCTATAAGACTCGTGACTGATCTCTCTTTTGAAACTTGGCAGGCCAGAAAGAGTTGGCACGAGATTTTCAGTTTGCTAGACAGAAAAAATATGCAGCCGAGAATCCTTTATCCAGCAAGCCTATCATTTAGAATAGAAGGAGAGATAAAGGTCTTCCCAAACAAACAAAAACTGAAGGAATTTGTCACCACTAAACCAGCCCTCCAAGAGATCCTAAGGGGGACACTGTGAGACAAAGTACCAGAGACATCACTACAAGCATAAAACATACAGACATCACAATGACTCTAAACCCATATCTTTCTATAATAACACTGAATGTAAATGGATTAAATGCGCCAACCAAAAGACATAGGGTATCAGAATGGATAAAAAAACAAGACCCATCTATTTGCTGTCTACAAGAGACTCATTTTAGACCTGAGGACACCTTTAGATTGAGAGTGAGGGGATGGAGAACTATTTATCATGCTACTGGAAGCCAAAAGAAAGCTGGAGTAGCCATACTTATATCAGACAAACTAGACTTTCAATTAAAGGCTGTAACAAGAGATGAAGAAGGACATTATATAATAGTGACAGGGTCTATCCATCAGGAAGAGCTAACAATTATAAATGTCTATGCGCCGAATACCGGAGCGCCCAAATATATAAAACAATTACTCATAAACACAAGCAACCTTATTGATAAGAATGTGGTAATTGCAGGGGACTTTAACACCCCACTTACAGAAATGGATAGATCATCTAGACACACGGTCAATAAAGAAACAAGGCCCTGAATGAGACATTGGAACAGATGGACTTGACAGATATATTTAGAACTCTGCATCCCAAAGCAACAGAATATACTTTCTTCTCGAGTGCACATGGAACATTCTCCAAGATAGATCATATACTGGGTCACAAAACAGCCCTTCATAAGTTTACAAGAATTGAAATCATACCATGCATACTTTCAGACCACAATGCTATGAAGCTTGAAATCAACCACAGAAAAAAGTCTGGAAAACCTGCAAAAGCATGGAGGTTAAAGAACACCCTACTAACGAATGAGTGGGTCAACCAGGCAATTCGAGAAGAAATTAAAAAATATATGGGAACAAACGAAAATGAAAATACAACAATCCAAACGCTTTGGGACGCAGCGAAGGCAGTCCTGAGAGGAAAATACATTGCAATCCAGGCCTATCTCCAGAAACAAGAAAAATCCCAAATACAAAATCTAACAGCACACCTAAAGGAAATAGAAGCAGAACAGCAAAGGCAGCCTAAACCCAGCAGAAGAAGAGAAATAATAAAGATCAGAGCAGAAATAAACAATATAGAATCTAAAAAAACTGTAGAGCAGATCAACG
Source organism: Herpailurus yagouaroundi (assembly GCF_014898765.1). Lineage (NCBI taxonomy): Eukaryota > Metazoa > Chordata > Mammalia > Carnivora > Felidae > Herpailurus > Herpailurus yagouaroundi. Next base: position 17,557,901 of record NW_024412419.1, on the reverse strand, counting down.
AAACTAAGAGTTGGTTTTTTGAAAAAATAAACAAAATGGACAAACCTCTAGCCAGGCTTCTCAAAAAGAAAAGGGAGATGACCCAAATAGATAAAATCATGAATGAAAATGGAATGATTACAACCAATCCCTCAGAGATACAAACAGTTATCAGGGAATACTATGAAAAATTATATGCCAACAAATTGGACAACCTGGAAGAAATGGACAAATTCCTGAACACCCACACTCTTCCAAAACTCAATCAGGAGGAAATAGAAAGCTTGAACAGACCCATCACCAGCGAAGAAATTGAATCGGCTATCAAAAATCTCCCAACAAATAAGAGTCCAGGACCAGATGGCTTCCCAGGGGAGTTCTACCAGACGTTTAAAGCAGAGATAATACCTATCCTTCTCAAGCTATTCCAAGAAATAGAAAGGGAAGGAAAACTTCCAGACTCATTCTATGAAGCCAGTATTACTTTGATTCCACAACCAGACAGAGACCCAGTAAAAAAAGAGAACTACAGGCCAATATCCCTGATGAATATGGATGCCAAAATTCTCAATAAGATACTAGCAAATCAAATTCAATGGCATATAAAAAGAATTATTCACCATGATCAAGTGGGATTCATTCCTGGGATGCAGGGCTGGTTCAACATTCGCAAATCAATCAACGTGATACATCACATTAACAAAAAAAAAGAGAAAAACCATATGATCCTGTCAATCGATGCAGAAAAGGCCTTTGACAAAATCCAGCACCCTTTCTTAATAAAAACCCTTGAGAAAGTCGGGATAGAAGGACCATACTTAAAGATCATAAAAGCCATTTATGAAAAGCCCACAGCTAACATCATCCTCAACGGGGAAAAACTGAAAGCTTTTTCCCTGAGATCAGGAACACGACAGGGATGCCCACTCTCACCGCTGTTGTTTAACATAGTGCTGGAAGTTCTAGCATCAGCAATCAGACAACAAAAGGAAATCAAAGGCATCAAAATTGGCAAAGATGAAGTCAAGCTTTCGCTTTTTGCAGATGACATGATATTATACATGGAAAATCCGACAGACTCCACCAAAAGTCTGCTAGAACTGATACATGAATTCAGCAAAGTTGCAGGATACAAAATCAATGTACAGAAATCAGTTGCATTCTTATACACTAACAATGAAGTAACAGAAAGACAAATAAGGAAACTGATCCCATTCACAATTGCACCAAGAAGCATAAAATACCTAGGAATAAATCTAACCAAAGATGTAAAGGATCTGTATGCTGAAAACTATAGAAAGCTTATGAAGGTAATTGAAGAAGATTTAAAGAAATGGAAAGACATTCCCTGCTCATGGATTGGAAGAATAAATATTGTCAAAATGTCAATACTACCCAAAGCTATCTACACATTCAATGCAATCCCAATCAAAATTGCACCAGCATTCTTCTCGAAACTAGAACAAGCAATCCTAAAATTCATATGGAACCACAAAAGGCCCCGAATAGCCAAAGTAATTTTGAAGAAGAAGACCAAAGCAGGAGGCATCACAATCCCGGACTTTAGCCTCTACTACAAAGCTGTCATCATCAAGACAGCATGGTATTGGCACAAAAACAGACACATAGACCAATGGAATAGAATAGAAACCCCAGAACTCGACCCACAAACGTATGGCCAACTCATCTTTGACAAAGCAGGAAAGAACATCCAATGGAAAAAAGACAGTCTCTTTAACAAATGGTGCTGGGAGAACTGGACAGCAACATGCAGAAGGTTGAAACTAGACCACTTCCTCACACCATTCACAAAAATAAACTCAAAATGGATAAAGGACCTGAATGTGAGACAGGAAACCATCAAAACCCTAGAGGAGAAAGCAGGAAAAGACCTCTCTGACCTCAGCCATAGCAATCTCTTACTCGACACATCCCCAAAGGCAAGGGAATTAAAAGCAAAAGTGAATTACTGGGACCTTATGAAGATAAAAAGCTTCTGCACAGCAAAGGAAACAACCAACAAAACTAAAAGGCAACCAACGGAATGGGAAAAGATATTTGCAAATGACATATCGGACAAAGGGCTAGTCTCCAAAATCTATAAATAGCTCACCAAACTCCACACCCGAAAAGCAAATAACCCAGTGAAGAAATGGGCAGAAAACATGAATAGACACTTCTCTAAAGAAGACATCCAGATGGCCAACAGGCACATGAAAAGATGTTCAGCGTCGCTCCTTATCAGGGAAATACAAATCAAAACCACACTCAGATATCACCTCACGCCAGTCAGAGTGGCCAAAATGAACAAATCAGGAGACTATAGATGCTGGAGAGGATGTGGAGAAACGGGAACCCTCTTGCACTGTTGGTGGGAATGCAAATTGGTGCAGCCACTCTGGAAAGCAGTGTGGAGGTTCCTCAGAAAATTAAAAATAGACCTACCCTATGACCCAGCAATAGCACTGCTAGGAATTTATCCAAGGGACACAGGAGTGCTGATGCATAGGGGCACTTGTACCCCAATGTTCATAGCAGCACTCTCAACAATAGCCAAATTATGGAAAGAGCCTAAATGTCCATCAACTGATGAATGGATAAAGAAATTGTGGTTTATATACACTATGGAATACTACGTGGCAATGAGAAAGAATGAAATATGGCCTTTTGTAGCAACGTGGATGGAACTGGAGAGTGTGATGCTAAGTGAAATAAGCCATACAGAGAAAGACAGATACCATATGGTTTCACTCTTATGTGGATCCTGAGAAACTTAACAGGAACCCATGGGGGAGGGGAAGGAAAAAAAAAAAAAAGAGGTTAGAGTGGGAGAGAGCCAAAGCATAAGAGACTGTTGAGAACTGAGAGCAAACTGAGGGTTGATGGGGGGTGGGAGGGAGGAGAGGGTGGGTGATGGGTATTGAGGAGGGCACCTTTTGGGATGAGCACTGGGTGTTGTATGGAAACCAACTTGACAATAAATTTCATATATAAATAAAAAAAAATAATAGTTAATATATTACCATGAAGAGTTGTAAGAACCAACCAATATGTGGTGTGGGATATAGCGTGTCCTTCTACAAGGTAGATACATACTATTATTCTTTTCTGTGCTGGAAACCTTGTTCTAGCCCGTGTTGAAATGGCTGCTTCCTTCAACAACATGATTGCATAGGCCCTAGTGGAGAAAACAGAAAGAGATCCGTCACCACTTACACCTGATGCTCATTGTTCCTAATGCTCCACCTGCTTTACCACAGCAAGTCCACAAAGTACCAGCTGAGAGATCTACAAAGCAAAGGTGTGCCCCCTGGTTGGTGTTCACTGCTCTGGCATCAGTCTCATCTCCTGAAGGTGTTGCCAAACTAGTGCTACACATACGTACCTTTGCTCAGTCATCTTTTTTTTTAAGTCACTCTCAGATTTCCTTGCCCTTGAAAATACTCCTTAGTTGATGATGAAAGTAATCTCCAAATGGACCTCAATATAAGAGAAACCTTTCACTACCCAAGCAAAGGTAGGCATATGGCTTTTCAGTACTGCTTGTGACTGGACTTCCACAGAAGATTTGCCTAAATTGGTTAACAATCATTATTGATATGACCTAATGATCCAGGTAGCCCAGGGACTCCTGGCTATGCTGGAAGATTCCCAGGCAGGTCAGAGTTCTGCATTCATCATCACTGGTGTCTCTAGCATCCACCTGCCCTGCTGATTTCAGAAAGCGAGTAAACAGTGTGACTTGGCCATGCTCAAACAGGAACCAGGCCAGGGTTTCTTGCATTTGAGGGTGTCATTACACTGGATGATGCATCTCTTTCAACAGCCACATGCAGTTCTCTCCTGGGTACACACAGCCAGTTAGAAGGATCTTAATGACTTCTGGCATAAGGTTATATACGGAATACTGGAAATGCAGTCACTGCTATGATATGGACTACACCATTATTTGATAATGTTCATTAGTGGTTCTTATGATCACTATTGTAGAGTATATGGGTCCTGAGCAGGGCACACAGCAAAGGTCACTTAGGACTTAAGAATGGATGAACCATTTTAATATGGCTCTCAAGTGTGCATTGTCTGTAATTAGAAATGCTTCGGGCGAGGTTCCCTTCCCACTTTCTCAGGTTTTTAGCTGGGAGGGAATTTGCGTGGTCTACAAATTGCATCTGCCCTCTTTCCTATTTTCTTATAAATTCCTAAATGGAGGTTTTGCACCTTTGGACTTGTTGGTAACCTTGGGATTCTGCCAGGGAGAAAAGAGAGGGATTAGCTTAGAGTTCTCCCCTGGCAACCAGGACTGGCTTGCAGAGATGCAAGGGTGGGCAGAGAGTCATTCTGGGCTCCACAGTCCATCCTATTTCCACTGGGCCTTTCTTTTCTGACTGCAATTTTCACCTCACCCAGGTGTGAAACCTTTCCTAGGGGAAGGAAGGTGGAAGCTCTTCTATCAGCAGCAGGTTGAAGTTACTGTCCTCCTTGTTACTGAGGAAGTAGGTCTGTGGCATGGCCTCTACTTTTGCTCAGACACTTGAACTATTCATACTCTATTAGACATGTATGAAGGAAGGAAATTGGACTTTCTCAGGTTGTAGATGGATCAGCGGGGATGTACGACTGAAAATTAATTCCCTGACACAGACTGATGAAGCCAGCAGTTTCCTGAAATACTGAGATTCATTTTATATTTTTATAACACATAATCTCAATGCCACATATTTTCCCTAGTTCGAAGTGCTATTGATATTTTGACAAGGGGACCCAGAATATTCTATTTTCATACACACACACATACACAAAACCACCTTTCTTGTTAATTACTCAAAATGTCAAGAGATTGGTCAGTGTGTCTAGTAATGAACATACTTTAATGAAATCTATGGCTCTTTTAATGAACACAGAATGTCACTTATAAAGCGCTAGATGAACTAATGCCTTGTTAGATATAGAGTTTAGTTACAACTGAACTCTAAAAACTGAAAGTCCCTTTTCTTGGTATTTTTATTTATTTCTAAAATCTTCTTTTCTACATGTGATTTTTTTGTCCCTCATATAGTAATAGTGAAAGCATCACTAATCAGTCAAGATTCTTTCATGATGGATGTCATTCTTAAGCCAACCTTGCTAATTTTTAAATGTGATCTTATTTCGTTTTCATTTTTACTCTTACTTATTATGCTAAAGTTTTATAAGAAATCTTTGGTCATTAAATTTTACATGTGACTGTTATCCATGGCTTCTAGAGTAAGTCCCTTTAATTTCCTGATCCCTTGTCCACTTGAGAGAAAGTAGCATATGCTTTATTTCACATGGTTGTTTTGATGAACAAATTGCTGATGTATTTTATAGAACTTCAAAATCTATGAAATATTATACAAATTTGTAAGACTATTGCTATTTCTGTGTTATTATACTAACCCATATCGTGCTTTGTAGCAGAAACAATAATCTAATCAAGATGATTAAAATCTATACCAGGGAATAGCATCCAGAGGATGCTCAATATATTGACTGAAAGGTAAGACTGAAGGATTTAATGAAAGATGGCAGGATTCTCTCGACTGTGCATCAAAGCCAAATAATTGGGATATTTCTATGATACAAATATTTGACATTAGAGGGATTTTTAGGAACCAAGATCTATGTTGGAGATAAAAGGCAGAAACAAAGAATCAACAAGACACAAGGCTTACAGACATTCCCCAAAATGCATCCAAGAACAAATTCTCATCAGCTCTAGCAACAGCCCATGGCAGACCTTAATTCAGAGATAAAAAGCAATAGTTCCTTAAAATATTGAGTAATATTGGTAATGTGACGCTTGTAATCACCTATCAGACAGATCTCTGCATCTCTCTGGGTTTCAAACAAATTACTTTGCAGAAGGAGTCTTGAAAGGAGTTTGAGCAGACCAGACAATCTTACTACAAACATATGAAGCAGCTCATTGTCCTCCCAGTAATGGCTTCTCAGAACTGATTTTGGTGTGTGTGTGTGTGTGTGTGTGTGTGTGTGTGTGTTCATGCATGCATGGTTGTTACCTTCTAAAAACCAGAGACATTATAACTATAGGCTAGTGTTTCTGAATGCAGTTCTCTCTACAACTCAATTCATTTTGTTTAAGATAAAATATGGAATAGCAATTAGAGAACCCTGTAGTTATTGGAATAATGACAGGTTACTTACATTGTGCTTGTTGGTGGATAGAATCAGGAGAGAAAACGTGACTAAATGAAGCACCAATGATAAAGAAGGTAGGAAGTAACTGATACCATTCTGACTTATAGTGTGTTGTTTCTGGTTTGGAAGGATCACTGGGAGAACCACTAGGAAAAGGCAGGGGATGGTTGCAGTGGAATCCAGAGAAAAAGGTCATCTTTGAGATATTTTCATATACTAAGGTACTTACTCGTTTGTTAGAATATGGAGACTTGCAGTGCAATGGCCACTGAAGGCTTTCGGAGTTCACAACCTGTCAAGCTTCAGTGTGCGTGCCAGTTGGGATTGGGGGTTCATTCTCCCTCACTGTCCTACAGGAAGGAGCCATTAGGAAGTTCCAAAAGCAATCTCCTGCATTGTGTCAACTCTTTGATTGTTGTTCTTTTTCTCTGTTTAATCTTTTATTATGAAAATAGATATAAAAATATAGTAATAGTTTCATATATATCCAAACATGAATTAAACTTTCTTGAATCTGTCTATCTCTGTTTTGTGCTAGGCATATGGCATGTACTCAGAGATGTATGCTACAGTAACAGTATAAGAATAAATTCCACATCTTGAGCTTGAGGAATTAATATTTTGTTGAAATGTATGCATATATGTTAAAAAAAAAAGATGGGGATGCTGCAGTATCTATTACAGACATAGTGCATTGTAAAGTACCTAACAGCTAGTAGGGCTTAGAGTCAGGTACCTGATAAGGCAGACTCCAATTCAGTAAATGTGTATCAAATACCTCTCTCATCTCTTTGTAAACACTTAGGACATCAAGATGAGTCCATCACAGCCCTTGTTTTCTGCTTGCCTGTAAATCTTTAAAAGAGGCTTGGGCAAATAAGAAAACAAAAATAAAAGTATACTTAGTAGGTGGGCTATTATTTTTTTATATGGGGGAATTAGAAATTAATTTTACTCCAGAAACAGCCTGCCTGCAACATTTAACCCTAGTGCCATTGCTTTCATAAATCAAAGGTCCAAATTGCCCAGGATTTCACAAACTGAAAGTTGGGAAAGACATGGGCTGGGTCAGCCTGATCTGATAACCAACTTGATTTTCTCTCCAATGTTCTTAGTCATTTTGAAATCTCATTCCCATGGGTTGAGACATTCTGGAATGCTTTTTCTGTCCATTATTACTCTAAAGACCTTTTGTTCATAGAGGGCAAGAATTGGAAAGAACAAGTTTGGAAATCTCACTGTAATGGAAACCAAGACCTACTATTCCTCTTCATTTTCCTCTACTTGACATGCCAACAAAGTATTATTAAGCACTATTTCTCAGAAAAGTGAGAAATCATGCTTGGATTGTATATCAGGAAAGACTTCACAAAGTAGTTAGAATTTGAAAAGAAATCTAAATACAGATTAAGATTTTCATGGGAGACAGAGTAGAGAAGACATTTCACTTGCAGAGAATATGAGTGGAGATACAAAGATAAAATAGTGTGAACCATGATAGGGACGTGTGTAATTACATTTTGTGGGAACTTAACCGCATATTGATGAAAAAAAATGAAGTAAGTTCTTGAATGTAGGTGTCAACCACATTTTGCACAGTTTTAAATGTTAAGATATGTGTAAAATCCAATAGACATACTGGGGGAGTCATAGAGGTTTTGCTGGAGATAGTTATGTGGTTGAAGTTTATCTTCACCAAATTAGTATGGCTGTCATATGTGAATTATCTAGAATAAGGCAAGTAGGTGTTAGAGAAACCAATTAATGAGCTATTAAAAATGCCAAAGCAAAATATAATAAAAGCCTAATTAATTAGATGGCAGTGGGTAGGGAGAGGAGTGGGTAAATGAGATGAATATTATGAAGGTAGAATTCTGTATGACTTGGCATATAGATTTAGAGTAGAGTGAGTGGCTGTAATGAATGTAAAGAAAAATTGATGGGTAAATGAATATGACTCCAGGAATTGGTTGTTTAGGAATAAGAGAGGGCCATTACTGGAAAGTAGATAAGCAGGAGGAGAAGCTAGTTGAATGATGGATGCATAGCCACATGGAGGGCTAGAAGTTTTAGAAGTAGGAGTGTATTATTTGTAAAGCCATATTTTAGAATGATCAATTTGGTGAGAGTGAGAGAGGATGGATTGAAATGGGTAAGTGCTTTGAATGGTAGTTGGTTTATCATTATCAAAAGCTTCAAGAGGATAGGGGCACCTGGGTGGCTCAGTCAGTTAAGCATCCGACTTCGGCTCAAGTCATGATCTCACAGTTGATGGGTTTGAGCCCCAGCATTTGGGCTCTGTGCTGACAGCTTGGAGCCTGGAGCTTGCTTCGGTTTCTGTATCTCCTGCCCTGTCTAACCCCTTCCCCACTCACACTCTGTCTCTTTCTCTCAAATATAAATAAATACTAAAAAAAATTTTTTTAAAAATAAAAAGGAAGCTTCAAAAAGACTATCACAAAATGGCAGGATATATAGTTAGGAAATAGTGGGTCATCACAATAGACAAAGATGATTTGTGATTATGTAACTAAACAGACTTTATGTCTAGCAATCGGTTATGTATTCCCACTGATTTTTAAGAAGAATTTACAGGGGCACAGAACCTACATAATTTTCATATAGAAGTCAGTTTTCACACACACACACACACACACACACACACACACACACACACAAAAGCAGTCCTTACTAATCCTTCTGGAAGACACAAACATATCCACAGGAGAGGAGGGGAGAACTCCATGTATTTTCATTGAGCCCCCCCCCATACTCAAAGGATAAAGACAAGAAAGACACATATTGATAAAGAAATTTTAATAACTGGAAGGAAAGGATAACACTTTTCAGCTTACAGAACTTGAGTACAATTACCTGACATCTATTTTTTAAGAAAGAGAAGGAAATTTAATTGAATGCACAGTTAGACATCTATCAAAATGAATTTTCTTTAAAAACCTCATATAACAATATCCCATTTCTCTCTCAGCATAATGATTTCTTACCAACAAAGCCTGTCAGTGTTTCCTAGAAGCAACATTGAAGTGACTTCTTGCTGGAAATTCAGCAAATGAACTTTTTCTGCTCCCAGAATCTCTGTCCTCATTAGGCTAGTTAGAAATTCGCCCGGGGCTCCCAGCCCTTCTTGTCTCTGACGGATGCTAAGTGTAGAGGAGCTAATGGACACTTTAACTGTTAGGGGGCTTTCGATTCAATCCCTTGCAGCCTGGCAGCTCATTCTAAGTCTTTTCAGAGGAGCTGCAATCATATGCTCAAATATGATAGTTAAATATGGGCTAGAAGGGAAATAGCACCCCCCCAACCCCTGCCCATGACCAGAGATACTTGTGGAAAACAGGAAGTAATTCCTGAAGTTTTCCAAATGGCTGGGAAGCTCACCAATTCAAGGTGATGTCCCTGTAGCAATTTGCTCCTTGTAAGGAGAAAAGGGGGAAGGAAGATCTTTCTCTAGTGCCAGCTATGTTGATACAGCCTCCTCCTATGGGCTAAGGTCAGATATTTCTTCTTCCAAATGTCATCTAATAGCAATTGTTAATAGAATAAAATAGCCTTAAAATAGTTTGAATTTCAAATAAAGGAAAGCTGACAAGCACCTTGTGAACATGAACCATGCTTCCAGGTAAATGTGTATTATCTGAGAATAAGTGTAATTAGCAGTTTTCCCAGCTACATTAACTTTCTCTGATCCCTACCCCCACCCTTCTTGCCCCAATATCTGCACAAATACATTGTTCTCTGATTGTGTCCCCTGTTTCTGCATTTAGCTGGAAGGTTTTTAAGTGATTGTTTCTTTTCTTCCACTTCTCAGTTCGCCCCCGACAGACCTGGCACTGAAGCTCTGATTTTACAATTCTTGATTGCATTCTTAATCTACAGGTTAAATTTGGTTTGGGGAACATTGTCTTGATGTTTCAGATGGTTTAGATTCAATAATCCACAAATGTCTAGACATTCAAATGAGGTCAGGAAAAAAATCTATTCTTTGAAATTTATTTAGCAATTTCAGACATCGATTTGGGGAATGTGTCTTCCATAGGCAACTGAAAGAGAAATCTGTACTGGTTCTAAATATGAATCAAAGTGGCAAGACCCAGACTGTCTTATCTTTCTAAATGTGAGCTTTTTGAAATCTGTAAAGATGCTCCTGTGAATTTGGCTGGTGCTGAAGTGTCAAGGCACAATTTATCCAAAATGACTGCCATTGCTGGAAGTCAAGAGCTGAATGTAAAGAGGCACTGGCTTGCCAAGGCACTGGAGTTCAAAATTCAATATTGATGGGATTGTTTTCTCCAGAATGTTACCTCATGATTTCTTCAAGCCTATTGACTATTTTTCTCTTGGAAAAAAATATGATATATCTTGTATGGTGGCCCCAGAACTTAATGGTACAAGATCCAGCTCATGTATCTCCCAGAAGTGTGTAAAGACCAAAGGCTTTTGAATCTGTGGCAATCTATATGCTGCTGTTCTGGCAATGGCATGTCTCATTGTTAACTCTGATGGCATGACCTAACATAATATGACACATACTAGAAGAAGTAATATGACAAGTGGATCATGCAGGCAATGCTACACATGAAAAATATGACATCTTATCTGAAACCAACCCTGCTTTTAGCAAAGATACTACCTCAAAGGACACATCACTTTTGTCCACATCCTTCAAGCTTTTTGATAATATGAGACCCATGTGAAGACCACACTGGATATGGGCACAGAAGTAAGCAATCTCCAGAAAGTGACAAAAGTCAATCTTTGAGAGCTGACATGCTCTAGCAATCAGTCAGAGGAGGTGTAATTAGGCAGTGAGCATAAAGAGGGGTATCTCTCTCCTACACTACCAGGTCTCTAGAACTGAGATCTACAACTAAGAAATAAAGTTATTCTTCAAGAAGATAGTTGGGATGAATGCTGTTGAGAAAGCATTAATCTGTTCCCCTAAGATTTCATTGCAGAGTTTGACAGCTTGGTCCTAATTCATGTCCTCATTCAATTGATATAATTTGTGTATATATTATATGCATCAGCCAAGGTCCAGTAAGGAAGATAGAAACCACTCTCAGAATTTCAAACAGAAGAAAATTTAGTATAGAAATATATTTACAAATTGTTGGAAAGGGATATAGGGAAATACAGAAAATGGTGGTAATACTCTGAGATCAGAAAGTAGAGAAAGCCGCTATCCCCCTCCTCCCAGGGCTAGAAAAAGAAAAGTGAGAAAGTAGAATTAATTCCTTACACTAACCCCCAGATGCTATTGGAGCCCACATTTTCCCTTTATCTGGTACTTCTTTTGGTAGGACCCAACCCCAGAATCCATCTGATAGAGGAGTCCAACAAATGTCTTTCTAGTCTTCCAACCCCAAAATACAGAGCATAGGACATTTGTCAGGAGTGGCAGGGGAAGCAGGATTTAGTACAAGAAGACAATATTTGCTATATTATGTTTTAGTTATTGTAATGAACGGTGAAAGAGGCAAGGAGATGTATACATACATAAAACAAATTGTGAATGTACTATAGGCAAGTAACAGGTAAATGTGCATTTATCCTTAGCTATCTTCGTACATCGGGGCTGGACAGTAATACCTGATAGGCGTTTTCATTAGTGGGATACAGAGGATGCAACATTATCGAAAGATATGACATGCTTAGCTACAGTGCACATCAAATGCTTTAATATGGCTTATACTTTAATCCTATTTGCCAAAGGTTTGCAAATCATGTTAGCACTATAGTTCTCAAAGTTTGGAATGGATTTCAAATAGTGAGTTAGAACTTATGTTCTGTTATTTACTGTCTTGTCAACTGAAGCCCAATAAATATTTGATATTCAACTTAAAGATTGACCTTAACACCCATGGAAGAGATACACATATTTAATATTTTACTACAAATCTTGTAGAACACCACATTTTTCTTTTTGGAGCAGCAAAAAAAAAAAAATGTAGGAAAAAATTACAGAAAATTAAAAATTTACATTTAACTCTCAAATAATTTCCTACAGTAAGCTTTTTATTTTTATTTTTTTAATTTATTTTTATTTTTTTACATGGCACAGAAATGCCTAATTATATTGATTATCAGTGGGAAATGAGGTGTTCCACTTAGCTGGTTTCTTCACATACGCAAACACTAACTTTTTAATTTATTTTTAATCATTGGAATATTTTTAGAGTTTATTGTTTTCCTGCATACAAAATTAATATCTGACAGAGGAGCTGGATCAAGATTACAAACTTAGGTCATTTTTCTACTTCCATTCCCACTGAAAGGTAATGGACGTGACAGAAATACCATTAAGAAAGAATACTTCTGTATAAACACTAAAAAGTAAGAAAGGATTCAAAGCATAAACCTTCTTCACTTCAAAGTGCAAGGTAGGATTATCTTCATTCTGAAGATACACACTTTTTTTTTACTTTAGAGCAGTGCCACAATTTTAAGTATTTTGTCAATGATCAAACAGCATGTAAAGTTGTGCATCCAGGGTTTAATCCAAGTCTGTTTGTTACTAAAGGCCATGTTCTTTATTTATTTATCTTTTTAAATTTATTATCATAGCTTAAATCATCAAGAAGGTGTGACTTAAACTAGGGCTTAAAAAGTGGAAAGAATTTTAACACTCAGAACGACAGGGGTAGGAATACTAAAAGGTGAGAGAGAAGTTGGAAAACAATTCAGAATCAAGAAATCACATACCATTTGGGATACATCTATTTTCCCTGGAACATATGTGGATCAAAAGTGGCAAATAAGGCAGTTAGAGTGAAGACACTGCACCCCAAGCTATTATACCCCAAACTGATGGAAGTAGACATGATTCTGTAGGAGTTAAGTGTCATTAAAGCTGACACATCTTTGTAATCTAGTATGTTTGGAGTGGAAGAGATTATAAAAGTAATAAGGCATATTAAGAGAATTTTTTGATTGAGGTGAGTTGTATGCAGAATAAAATCAAGCTTCATTTAGGGGAATTGTTGAAGAAGTAGTTAAATACAACACTAAGATTTATATATTGCTGACTTAAGTAATACTCATATTACTTATGTCATCATGTTAATCGGAGAAGTAAGTATACTCTTATTTTAGAGTAAAATGATGTTTAGTTTTGGATATGTTGAGAATGAGGAGATTACAGTTACCCAGGAGATGATGTCCAATAGACATTTTGGAATTAGATCTATCAGATAGCTGAGGGCTGGATTTTGGAGTATTCTATAGAGAAGTAGTCATGTATTCAGTACATAGTAATTGCTCAGAAATTAATGAAACTGAATTGAATTGCATTGGACTGAAATTAATTGAACAAGATCATCAAGTACACCAGAGAAAAAGTAGTCAAACAATTAGCAGGAAACCAAGGTAGTTAACTTGCTGTGTTACAGAACCTTAGGGGGAGTAATAAAGTATTACATGGGGGTAAGGCAGGGTAAATGCTGGAAAGAAGACTCTGGAAATGGGGCCATAGTTCAAAGACTTTTGGAATATGTGAGTGATTTTGCATTAAAACACATGTATACTGAATGTCTACTACAGTAAATACAACACACAAAATAGTGAGATGCTTTTACATGGATGTAGGAGCTTCCTGTTTACAAGGCAGGCAACTCGGCTGGGTACTTAGTACTGAAGTGAATCCAGTGTTTGGTCTGTGGAGGTGGAACGCATTTGTCTATGGGAGGTGGAACAAGTGCAGGAGTAGAGAAGTAAAAGTGTCTTAAGAGAAGACAACAATTTTGCCTTTCTCCCAGACATTGCTATTCTAGTAACACCTGATCTTTGTCATCAATTTCTGATGAATTAACGAGAGCATAAAATTACACTCTTCCTTTGTTAGACTGTAAGCTCTGTGAGGTCAGAGACTGTGTCTGCCTTGTTCATGCTGCTTCCTCAGCACCTACAACAGAACCTGGCACAAGGGTTGCTCAATAAAACATTTTTCAAAAAAAAAATGAACTGGTAGATGGATGGAAGGATGAATGCAAGAATAGTTCCCTGACCATTGTTCACAATGTGAATACTGCTTTACATCACCCAGTTTCTTTTTTTTTTTAGTTGTATTTACCATTGACATATTTCTATTATTTCAATTCTTATTTTGAAAATAAAAAAAAAGATAGTAAAGTACTCAGCAGCTCTCCTGTTTGAAATCTGCCACATTGTATCTCTCAACCTTGTGTCCTTGATTTGTTCCTTCAACATCACAGCAGCAGCCAAGGTACCTTAAAAATACAATAAAAGATAGTTAGATTCTTTGGAAAGATAGAAAATGCAATTTTCTTCACTTTCTCAAAATCATATAGCTTTTGAAAATGTTAGACTTTTGACCAACTTCTGAATTCAGAACTAAAGAGTTGCCTTTCAATTACTTCCCACATGAACATAATGTGATTTGATATTGTCACCTGGTTTGGATAAATGGGAAGCTATTTGCAGTTAGTCTGAGAGGTACTGAAGGACTCTTTTTGGAGGGATGATCAGATTTTGCTAGACGTTGAAGTCCTTGGGGTCCCTGCAACCACCCAAGTATATCAAATTGTTTGAGAGAGATGAGAAAACTTGTTTTGATTAAGCTGGGGCCATTCCCTGACTGTCTAAGTCTTCAGACAAGTTAGGACCTAATGCACACTGCACATGTCTCCTTCTGAAATGTTCTCCACCTTAGTTTTTATATAAGCATGAAAGTACAGTACTAAAATACATGAAGAAATCTGTATTTATACATGAAGGATTCTGTACATACAGGAATGGTGAGACATAAATCTCAGGAAGGCATCTTATTTAATAATTTCCCAGTTGATTTCTGCTATTGTGTGAGGCTGGGCTCTTCATTTGTATCAAAATCAGTCGGGAAGACTTCTGAGATGACCTCATGAGAAACTAGTACTCCTGCAGATTGGACCAAAGAGGCCAGCGCCCTACAGGCCAGATTATACGTTTACAGAGTGATGTGCTTTAAAGTTAGATTGTAAATGCATGACTAAATTTGTATATTTAGCATCTAAATTAGTTGTTAATAGGCTTCATGTGAGAAGGGACCTTGAGCCTACCCTTGAGGACTTTTGTCTAGGAAAGTCAGATAGTCCTGTATCTAGGGAAGTATATGGTAAAGAAAGGCCAGAGAATATGATATATCCTGACATATCATTTTTTTTTTCCATTTCCATGCACTGGAGAAAGGAGAGAAAGATTTGTACAGTAAGCATGTGAGTGTGGAAGGCCAGGTGTATTTTAGATCAACAGAGGAATGGCCACGGTACTCTAGTGAAAGAAACAGCATTGAGGCTGAGATCTGAGAAGGGTCTCAGAGACGGGAGAGGCAGTGAAGAAGCCACGTCTAGCAGGAGTGTCCAGGAGAAGGAGAGGCATCTGGATATGTCCATATTCAAGGAATTTTCTGTTTATTTTTTAAGATATGGATGGTTTTCTGCTAAGTGAAAATGCCTGGGCTTGATCTCTACACATATGGAAGAGCATTATGATAAAAGTAATGTTTGAAATTAAATCTGAAGTACTTATTGTTGACAGCTAACTTTTTTTAAGCATATAACTCATGCCAGGCACTATTCCTTTATATTTATGAATTAATGTAAACCTTAGAACAATTTGATGAGATTGCTACTATTAGCTCTATTTTACAGAGGAGTAAACTACGAGTCAGAAAAGGTAAATAATTCGCCCAGGACTACACAGGGAATAAAAGGCAGGTGCTATGAACCAAGCCTGGACACTTGTACTCCAGAGTCTGCTAAATCGTTCTGCTGTACTTTCAGTTTGTTCAGTATCTGTCACAGACCTTTAAATAACAGTGAAGTTTTTACAACAAAATAACTCTTAATAGTTTCATATTATTGTTTGTTAGGAATATATGAAGTTATTCACTCAGTTCTCTCTTTGGTCAACAGTTAAGATTGTTTTCCATTTTTGAAAAATGCTACGATAAACAAAGCTGCATGAATTTTTATATTTGAAAGCACACCTCCAGGAAAACTAACTTTTTAGCAATGAAATGACTGGATCAAAGGACATGCATATTTTTAAGGATTTTGACATATGCTATCATGAATCACTCTCCAGAATGCTTGTCCCAAATTGCATTGCACCATCAGAGTCTGAGATGATCAATATTCCTAAACCCTCAGCAGAAGTGATCATCTTTTATCTTTGATAATAGCAATATAACTCACTGTGTTTCATTTTGAATTTTTTATTGCTAATCAAAAAGTTGAATATTTTCATTTTTAGTATTAATTATATCTCCTTTTTTTATGAATTAGGTGATCCCATTGGTGATTAATTGCAATGTTTTATAGAGTATGATTATCCCTAGAGATTTAATTTTATATCATATATATTTTTTATTTTTTTTAATTTTAATGTTTATTTATTTTTGAGAGAGAGAGACACATCATGAGTGAAGGAGGGGCAGAGAGAGAGCGAGACACAGAATCCAAAGCAGGCTCCAGGCTCTGAGCTGTCAGCACAGAGCCCGATGCAGGGCTCGGACTCACGAACTGTGAGATCATGACCTGAGCTGAAGTCAGATGCCCAACCGACTGAGCCACCCAGGTGCTCCATAATGTTTATTTATTTTTGAGAGACAGAGAGACAGAGCAAGAACAGGGGAAGGGCAGAGAGGAGGAGACACGGAATCTGAAGCAGGCTGCAGGCTCTGAGCTGTCAGCACACAGCCTGATGTGGGCCTCAACCCCATGGACCGCGAGATCATGACCTGAGCTAAAGTCGGATGCTTAACTGACTGAGCCACCCAGGTGCCCCAAATTTTATAATTTTTCGATGTAAAAAAGCTTTTTAAAAATTTACACAAACACATCAATATTTTTCTTTAAATTCTCAGCACTTGTTTGGATAGTTGGAAAATCTTTCCCTAATGTCAATATTATATAAATATTTGCTCTCATTTTGTATGTTTCTTTATGGTGGTGTTTTTTTTTTAAAGTATCTGATTTATTTTGATGAATGAGATGAAGTAGGTGTCTTGCTTTTTGTTTTTTCTCAAATAATTAGCACTTGTCCCGCTTTTCAAGTGACTTTTTAGCCACTAGTCATTATGATCATAATTTTTATTCATACTATTAACCTGAATTATTGCATTATTAACATATATTAATATATTGATTAATGTTGAAACATACAAACTTCATTAATTTAGATGCTAATATGAATCAGCTCTTTTCCTTGAGATATTTATCTTAATTATCATGGTGCTTTTGTTTGGCTACTAGAAAATACGTTGTTTCTAATTACACAAATAATGCAGATTTATTGCAGAAACAAATCAAACACACAGTAGAAGAAAAAAAACAGGTAATAATTACTATTAAGTTCTTAGGTTAGATCCTTCCATCTCTGTTGGCTCTTGTTTTTGATATGCAGTTTTTAAGATACTCTACATCTTGATTTATAATCTATTTTTAAATTCAATCATAGCAGAATTTTTTTCTCTACCTAGATATATATCTTATAACATCAAGTATAATGGCTATATAGTTTGGCAAACATACAAATGTGCTGCAGTTTATTCAACCAATCACAGATTTTTTTTCTTAAATTTAGTCATTTTCCAAGGTTGTTTTTTCAAACAATGATATAGCCTTCCTATATCTACATCTTTGGGGAAAGATATGCTTGGTTGTAAGAAGATAAAGCATAGTTTTTCAAGGGAGTTCTAACATTCTTCTCCTTCATTCTGCATAACATATCTCAACCAAAGTTGAGGAAAATGCTTTTCCTAAAGCATTGTTTTCAACACAGGAATAGTTTATTTTCAGTGAGGTGCCTACATTGGAAGTACACTTCTTTTGAGATCCCATTTACATCCAAGACTGTGTAAACCTCCCACAGAGGAGGCTCTGTCCTGCCTGTGCCAGTCTGGATCTGTTTACCTTCAGATTTGTCTCTCAGCTTCCCTGCCTGCCCCCCAATTTTCTTTACCTGGAAGCCTGGACTGCTGGAGCTAAGGATGTCTTTGCTGTCCCTTGCCCCCATTACTCTGAGGAAGGAGGAGGATATTCCAGCACTATTTTTTCCAACTGCCCCCTAAGCTTTTGGATACTCAAGTGCTCCATGAAGGGACATAGGGATATGTTGGCAAGGTGATGGATTCCTGTTTGGTGCTTTGCCATTTGGGGACTCTACACTATCACACCATGTCGGCTCACACATGGTCAATTCACAGTTTGGTGGATATTTTATTTTCTTCTAATTGGGTAAATTTGACATGTAACACTATATAAATTTAAGTTGTACATGGTGTCATTTTTATATTTTTATATGTTGTAATATGGTTGCCATTGTAATGATATTTATCACATGTACTAATAGTATAATACTGTCTATGTTCAATAAGCTGTACATTAAATCTCAATGGCTATTTGAGCACTTTAAATAAATTTTTACTCTTAGACACAATCAATCTTATCCTACCCACCATCCCCACCACTTAACTGTTTTTTTTCCACGTTTAATTTTTTTAAGATTCCACATTAAGTGATATATAGTACTGTCTTCTCTGTCTAGCTTATCTCATTTAACGTAATGTGATCAAGTTCCATCAATGTTGATGCAAATGGCAGGGTATCCTCCTTTCTCCTGACTTTATAATATTCCATTGTGTGTATATATCATATCTCTTTTATTCATTATCCATTGATGGGCATTTGGGCTGCTTCCATATCTATTGTGAATAATGTTGCAGTAAACATGGGTGTTCATACATCATATCTCATCAAATTCCTGTTTTCATTTCCTTGGCTATATTCCCAAAAATATAATTGTTGGGTTACATCATAGGTCAATTTTTAATTTTTGGGAGGAACTTATCCTATTGTTTTTCATAGTAGTTGGACTAATTTACATTCCCACCAAGGCTGTTTAAGGGCTCCCTTTTTACTACATCCTTGCCAGCACTTGTTGACTTGTCTCGTCTTCTTGATGATAGCCTTTTTTTTTTTTTTTTTTGTAAGTAAGCTCTATGCCCAACATAAGGCTGGTCTTGAACTCCTGACTCTAAGATCAGGAGTTGCATACTCTACCGACTGAGTCAGCCAGGTGCCTCTTGATGGTAGCCATTCTAATAGATATGAGTTGATATCTCATTGCGGTGTTTATTTGCATTTCTCTAATGATTAATGATGTTTAGCATCTTCTCATGACCCTGTTGGCCATTTTTATGTCCTGGTTTATATTTTCTTAGAAGATTCCTCCTCCTCCTGCATTGGCAAAGAGGAGAGAAATGGTCTCTTCTTTCTTATAAGGAGAAATCCACTCTATTGTTAAGTTCATTTTAGTTTCTTTGTGTCCTCAACCCTCAAATGTTTTTCAAAAACTATGATATTATATCTTCTCAAGCTTATTTTGGTGTTTTCTGGGAGTTCTATTGTCTCTTGTAATTTTCTACATCAGAACCTAGTGTAGGACTCCTCATGTTTTTGATCTCGGAATATAGATATAGATGTAGATACAGATATGTATGTCTATCTATCTTTTGTCACTTTTTTAAGAACATTTTTTAAAGTTATTTTTGACAGAGAGAGACAGAGCATGAGTGGGGGAGAGGCAGAAAGAGGGAGACATAGAATCTGAAGCAGGCTTCAGGCTCTGAGCTGTCAACACAGAGCCGAATGTGGGGCTCAAACTCATGGACCACAAGATCATGACCTGAGCCAAAGTTGGATGCTCACCCGACTGAGCCACCCAGGCGCCCCTCTTTTGTCACGTTTTAAAAATAAGGAAACTTTCCTAGAATACTCCTCAGCAGATACTTCCTCAGTACTCAGTGGCCAGAATTATACTGTGTGCCCAATCCTAACTAATGGTATGGGCAAGAAGATGAAATTACTGTTAAGATCACCAAGATTAAGACTTTGGGACATTAAAGGCTGACTTCTGATCCTGTAAAAAGAAAAAGAAAAAAAGTGCAAATTTCTATTAAGAGTAAGGGAGGGGAGTGATTTTGGGTAGATGACAAATAGTGTATGTGGTATAGATACAAAGATTGGAGATAAGAGTGAGAGAACGGGTCCCAAACTATTATGGACCACACATCCTGGGAAATGGGAAAATAGATTGTTATTGAGAGAAATATGAAAAGAACAAAAAGATGTCAGTCTTGACAGAAAGATGATAGCTTTGGTTTGGCACAAGTTGGTCAGAGATGGGATTTTCAAAAGGAATTGCAGGCACATAGTTACAAAATTTGAAGCAGAGTACATATTGACTCTTGAAAACTTCTTTATAGATGTTTGTCAATGCCATGGAAGTAAGATTACTGAGAATGACACTGGAAAAGAACAAAGCCTGAGCATTAGGAATCATCCCTAATTAAGACTACAAAGACTGAATAAATGAAGAAGGTAGAGGTGGAAACAGAATAGATATTATTTTTAAAAAGCCAATGTCCCTCCCTTGCAAACACAGACTATAAGACTCATCAATGAATTATTAACATCATCCATCGTTTTTCTTCTCTATAAGCAAATATTTTAAAAATTTTAGCTGTTCCATCTAGGGGCTGTACATCATTTATTTAATCATTCCTCTGTTTTGGGATATTTACTTATCTACAGTTATGTTTTTTTACATCTGCTCCTTTAATCTAGTTCCAGTTTTCCACCTCAGGGTCTGAACCAAGAGGCATATAGTCCCAGAGCAAGAAAATAAAGATATTTTTTTGCAATACAGTTGGCTTGAAAACAATGATTAATATAAGGAAAACCTGCTTGAAATTCCTCTGGTATATGATGAAATAAGGTTGACCTACTGAGACCATATATTCTCTCAGTTCAGAGTGATACATTTACTCTCACAAAAGCTTAACCACAAGGTTGCATTCAGGAAGAAGGAGAATGTGATGTAAAGAAAGTAAAAATAAAATCCTATCCTCCTTGTCTTGAAGTATTGTGCAAAGAAATGAAGGCAATGGAAGAAAAAAATAGTTGATCAGATGCATTCCCCAATATTCCTTATAGATTTAAACCCAGAGAGGCCAAAATGAGGTGTATTGATTGAAAAAATGGGGGGGGGCCTCAAGAAGCAACTCTTCTTCATTTGGTCCTGTACAAACATGAAGGAGCTTGAATAATGATAAAATTTTTACTCAGAAAGAGAGGATTCTGGTTTGCCTTCCTAAGCTTCCCCTAATTCCTGTGTGGCCTAGACACTGTGGCAGAGGCAAGGTGGCCTTTTGACATAAACTGAAAATCCACTAATAACATAGGAGTTTGCATAACAGAGGAAGTGACACAAAATCAGAAATATCTATCTAGAACCTGAACTAGATCTGAACAACAATTGAGTTAGCAGAGATATCATTAGGCTTTAAGTGAAATAAGGAAGTGATTTAAATTTTATCAACTAAAGATATCAGCAATAAATACCAGAGAAATGCCAATGGATAATATGATAGTTGTCTCCACAGTGGCCACTATCTATATCTTTTCTACCTGAACATGCAATAATATTCCTCTGACTATTCCCTTTGACTCTGGATTTTCCTTTGGGACTTCACAATAGAATGTGGTCAAAATAATGTTCTAGGATTTTGGAGGCTATATCATTAGAGGCTTTGAAGCTTTCAAGTAGGTCTCTTGGAGCCCCAGCTACAATAGTATAAGAAGCTCACAGCACATAGAGAGGGCCACCTGTGGGCTTACCATCTGACATCCAAAGGTGAGCCTCATCCATGGATAGAATCAACTGTCATCCATCTGGATAAACCATCCTGGACATACAGTCCAGATGAGACTTCAGATGATCTCAGCACTGTAGCTACAGTCCTGAGATATCTGAGGATAGAACCATCCAGTTGAGCCCAATCTACCCACAGAACTATGAAAGATACTATCAATTTTTATTTTAAGTCACTAAGTTTTGGGGTGGTTTGTAATGCAGCAAAAGATAACCAGGCCAGATGTGATAGGTCCAAACATCCCAACAGAGGCCTCTGAAGCCAAACTCAAACTGGATCTGGGGGATGACTTTTTGGTATGAAGAATTTTTCACCAAATAAGCAAGAGGTCATGAAACCATTTTCCTAAATGCATTTTTAAATATAATTTATTGGCAAATTGGCTAACACAGTGTATACAGCGTGCTCTTGGTTTTGGGGGTAGATTCCCGTGGTTCATTGCTTACAAACAACACCCAGTGCTCACCCCAACAAGTGCCCTCCTCAATGCCCATCACCCATTTTCCCCTCTCCCCCACCCCCCATCCACCCTCAGTTTGTTCTCTGTATTTAAGGTCTCTTATGGTTTATCTCCCTCCCTCTCTGTAACTGTTTTCCCCCTTCCCTTCCCCCATGGTCTTAAGTTTCTCACATTCCACATATGAGTGAGAACATATGATATCTGTCTTTCTCTGACTGACTTATTTTACTTAGCATACCTGCCAGTTCTATCCACGTTGCTGCAAATGGCATGATTTCATTCTTTCTCATCTCCAAGTAGTATTCCATTATATATAAAAACCACATGTTTTTTATCCATTCATCAGTTGATGGACATTTAGGCTCTTTCCATAATTTGGCTATTGTTAAAAGCACTGCTATAAACTGTATTTTTGAGTAGAGAAGGAAGTAGGGGATAGACATATGAAAAACTGAACATTGCCCCCACCCCCCAATACAGGACATTACCTGAAATCGTTTTTAAATTACCATATTAGGCTAAATACTAATATAGATTAAATATAGTAAGTGGAAGCTTATGAGGAAGACTACTAGCTCATGTACAGGCAAATAAAGAAAGTGTTTTCATATGGGTCACACTATAATCAAATTGAGCAGGAATCAGTCCTTTGCAGCCTGTTTTTGTCAATAAAGTTTTACTGGAACACAGCCATGCCCATTTGTTTACATATTTTCTGTAACTGTTGTAGTGCTATAATAGTTGCAGAAGAAACTGGCCTGCAAAGCCTCAAGTACTTACTCTCTGGCACTTTAAAGGAAAAGTGTACTGACCTCTATATAAAGTGAAAACTGGAACCATGATTCACACACAGACTTTAAATAACTTGCAATTATATTTTCAGGGTAAATTCCTAGAAGTAGAATTGCTAGGCCACAGAGTTTGTGTAACATTAAAGTCTTTTGTAAATTTTGGTTCTAATTTATCTCCAGAAAAATGGTATCATTTTACATATAATCATATCAATATGAGATGCCATGTTCTCTGTATCCTCACCAGTGTCATAAAATTTAACTTTAGAGTCATATAAAAAGGAGGAGGAGGAGGAGCCAGAGGAGGAATAAAAGGAAGTGGAGGAGGAGGGGGAGGAGAATAGGGAGGCGATAAAGCTCTTGTACATAAATCTTTATCTGTATCATTTAGGATATTTCTTACAAGCAAAATTACAGGGTCAATGTATTAAAAGTGTATTAAGTCCCCCCCATAAAAAAAACATAGTAAGTACCCTGCTATATATTGCCAAATTAATTTCCAGAAGAGTTGTACCAATTTACACTCCTCCTTATATTGTATGAAATGAACACATTTCACTTAACAAGTACATATGTTAGATAAATGGTATATTTATTTCACATAGTAGTGTCAGTTATGTTGCTCACATGTTAGACAAAAACTGTATCCCATATTTGTTTTAATTTTCCCTTTATTCCTCAATACATTTGAATATTTCCTATAAAGTTATTAATCACTTTGGTTAATATTAAAGGTCTCTTACAGTTTTTTTAACCAGCTTTTCTTTGTTTTCCTAATTGTATTTATATAACATAAATTCAAGAAATACATTTTAAAAAATAGGCATATGAGTCTGTTGCTAGACTTTCTGTTCTATTTCTGTGTTGATCTACTTCTATGCTGGTACTAATCAGAAATAGGTATTATAGATTATGATGTGTTTTGGCATCTGGTAAGGCTTAGGTACATTTATTGTTCTTTTTTAAAGTTTTGAGTTATTCATATGCCTATTCTCTTTCAGATTATTTTAGAAACACCCTGTCAAAGTCCATAAAAATCTTTCTGAAATTTGCATGGAGATTGACTTGATATGTTTGCAATTTCACCCAATTTTCTACTGAGATATTTGTTGCAGAAAATTATTTTGAATTGATTATCAATTAAATAATTGTTAATATTTGTGAAAATTATAACGTTTTAATTTTTGATGGTTTTTTGGTAGAAAGTATTTTTATCTTGATTAGCTTATATTGATCTTATAAATTGTGTATTTTTCCTTTATTGACATATTTCAAATGGCAAATACTCTATTGAGCAAGTGGTAAAATAAAAATTTTACCTTCAGAGAAAGAAAAATGGTTTAAGTTTTCTATAATGTAAATATAAACTATAATGAAAATATTAACTAAAAATACAAACTATAATGGAATCTGTTGATACTTTTTAAATAGGGAGGCTAGTTTGGGTATAAATAGAGCATTTATTTTGAGAAATTCAGAGTGTGCATAAACAATTTTGATAGGGAAAAATGGATTCAGGTCCAGATGTTGTGGCATTCTTACTTCACTGGTGTTTGATACTGGGTGGAAGGTGGGGTTCATAGGTCCATAGTGTTTCTGGCTCATTTATGTATCAACCCAGTTGTATCCCGGAGAATGGGAGCAGACTTTCATTCTTGGTCCTAATATGTGTTTTTCATCTGTAGGTTATGTCTAAAGACCCTGGTCATTCGTAAGTATCAGTGACCATATAGTTCTCTTTACTGTATCAGATATTTCTCTGGCCTGTTTAGTTGGCATAGTTATCTTACTATAGAAAAATTACTTTGATTTGAAATAGGTCATCTGTTGCCTCTTCTAGTCTGAATATAGACCTATGTCTCTTCAGAAGCCAGGAGGAATAGGGCAGTCTAACAGTAGAATGCACTGAAACTTAGAGTAAATCTGAGCACTGTTAATGGAAGTATAATAGCAGTAATAGGATCTTCAGTAGGCCTCTAGGGATTAAGCTATCAACCAGCAAATGCTCATCTTAATTCTCCTTAAGATGGGACAGCCAGTAAAGCTGATATCAAAATTCCTAAAAACTTCTGCAAAGACGACTAAAAGTTAATATGAGCCTTTACATTAAACAAAATACAACAAAACAGATCCATAGGCTATACAGCTTGAGACACATGGGCCTATGCCCATCAATGCAGGGGGATGCTAACTTTGTTGCTTTTGTTTTTGGTTTTTTTGTTTTTTTTTTTGTTTGTTTGTTTGGTTTTTTTGTTTTTTTTTTTGTTTTTTGTTTTTTTTTTTTTGTCATCCTTATCCCATTCCTACTGTGGATGAAAGGCAACCATATTTTTTTTCTATTTTTGATTTATTTTTAAATTAGGTCTTTAATCAATGTTGAGTTTATTTTTGTGTTTTTTTTTTTGTTTGTTTAAATTTTTTTTTCAACGTTTATTTATTTTTGAGACAGAGAGAGACAGAGCATGAACTGGGGAGGGGCAGAAAGAGAGGGAGACACAGAATCGGAAACAGGCTCCAGGCTCTGAGCCATCAGCCCAGAGCCCGACGTGGGGCTCGAACTGACGGACCGCGAGATCATGACCTGGCTGAAGTCGGACGCTTAACCGACTGCGCCACCCAGGCGCCCCTTTTTTTGTGTACAGTATTAAACAGAGGTCCAGTTTCATTGTTTTACATGTAGCTGTACAGCTTTCCAGGAACAATTTATTGAAGAAACTGTCTTTCCCTATTGAATATTGTTGCCTCCTTTGTCATAGATTGACTATATAATCATGGGTTTATTTCTGGGTTGTATTCTGTTCCATTAATCTATGTGTCTATTTTTGTCCCAGTACCATAATGTTTTATTACAGATCTATAGATATCTTGAAATCTAATATTGTTATACCTCCAGCTTTGTTCTTCTTTCTCAGGATTGCTTTCTCAGGATGGCTGTTCAGGGTTTTCTGTGTTTCTATACAAATTTTAGTATTATTTGTTCCAGTTTTGTGAAAAATTCTATTGGTATTTTAATAGAGATTGTATCAAATCTATAGATTGCTTTGGGTAATATGGACATTTTAACAACATTAGTTCTTACAACTCATGAGCATGAAATATCTTTACATTTGTTTGTGCCATCTTCAATTTCTTTTATCAGTATTTTATAGTTTTTGGAGTACAGGTCTTTCACCTCTTTGGTTAAGTTTATTTTTAGGTATTTGATTATTTTTTGGTGCAATTGTAAATGTTTTCTTTATTTCTCTTTCTGCTATTTCATTAGTAGTGTATAGAAATGCAATTGTTTTATGGATATTGATTTTGTATACTCTGACCCTTCTGAATTCATTTATCAGTTCTAGTAGTTTTTTGGTGGAGTCTTTAGGGTTTTCTGTGTATGGTATCATGTCATCTGCAAACAACAACAGTTTAATTTCTTTGACAATATGGATGCCTCCTATTTCTTTTTTTTTGTATGATTTCTGATGCTAGGACTTCCAGTACTATGTTGAATAAAGATAGTGAGAGTGGACATATTTGATACCAAAACCAGATAAAGACACCACAGGGAAAATAAAAAAAGAACAAGAAAAAGGAAACTACAGGCCAATATCCCTGAAGAACATAGATGCACATATCCTCAACAAAATATTAGCATCCTACATAGAATATGTTAAAAAATAATTCGCCATGATAAGTTGGGATTTATTCCAGGGATGCAAGGATGGTTCAATATTCACAAATTGATCAACTTCATATACCACACCAACAAAACAAAGGAAAAAAGTCATATAATCTTTTCAATAAATGCAGAAAAATTTTCTGACAAGATTGGACATCCATTCATGATTAAAAACTCTCAATAAAGTGGGGTTAAATGGAACATACCCCAACATAATAAAGTCCATGTATGAAAAACCCTCAGCTAACATCTTAGTCCATGTTGAAAAACTGAGAGCTTTCCCTTTAGAGTCAGGAAAGGCAGCCATCTTTGATAACAATCTTGGTAGCATCCTATAGTCCCCAAATGTAAAAGCAACTTTGCCCAGGATGCTAGAATTATCTGGCTTCCTGCCATAACTGTTATATTCCAATTCAGTTATCCCCTGAGC
Source organism: Herpailurus yagouaroundi (assembly GCF_014898765.1). Taxonomy (NCBI): domain Eukaryota; kingdom Metazoa; phylum Chordata; class Mammalia; order Carnivora; family Felidae; genus Herpailurus; species Herpailurus yagouaroundi. Next base: position 17,530,664 of record NW_024412419.1, on the reverse strand, counting down.
ATTGAAAAGATTATTGGACAAAATGGAGCCTCAGTGGAATTGAGAGTACTTTCCCCAATTTTTGGTCAAAATTATTGTCCTACTTTGGCTCCAAGCTGGAACTGTAATATTCTTTATTTTAGAAATATCATAATCTGCAGAGTGTCCCACATGACCCTGGCCTACACTCAGGCATTAATGTTGCCACCACCTTTGCTCTAAAGGCTACCACCACAGCTTTCTTCTCTCACTCTTGTTCTAACTCATTTTTCAGTTTGCCTATTTTCTCATTCCCTTAACTTTCTCTCAGATTTGTATTCCAGCAGTTTTTCTGTCTTCCAAGGCACAGCACATTTCTATGAGTATAATCTTTTTTGACTAGCTCATGAACTTGATAGTAGAGGTGCAGACAGTCTTGATTTATCCAAAGACTATTCCAAACTATGCCATGGACATATCTTCTTCCTACTGAAAATATATATCCTAATAATATTTTGGGGAGATTTGGAAACTACTTTATCATTTAGTCAACCTTACTCCCATTAAGTTTAAAACTAAAGCCACATATCTACATTAACACTGGTTCTTTTCCATTGCTAGCCACAGTTGTGATTCAGAAGCTCTGATGTGGGGAGGGGTTGTGGCCTAATTCTGGCATATAATTCAGGAGTATTTATTGAGTATTATTTTATGTAAGGGTCAGATCTAGGCAATTAGAGGTCATCAGATACCCTCAGAGAAGGGCCTGCTAAAGTGGAGTAGATGCTATTCAAAGGTTGTTGCCTTATGATTATTACTTTTATTATTGTTTGTCACCTACCATATATTGCCTTGTGTCATAGTGATTTGTCAACATTTAATTATCTTAAATTTCTCAAAGGAAGAAACCATGTCTCAATTCATTTCAATAATTATAAAAAGTCCATCTATTCAACACATGTTTATTAGAGACTTCACTAGGCACTAGAGAAACAATGATGAGCAAGACTGGCATTATCTGTACTTCATGGAGCTTACAGTCCAGGAGAAGTTTGTTTAAACAAGTAACTGTAATCAGTATAATCAATATTAATGACTCTGATAGGAAGCACAGCATGCTGAGGACACATAGCAGTGGAATCCAGCTAAGGGATTACTATCCACTTTGAGAGTCTATATACTCAAAAATATTATTGAATGTATGTATAGCAGAGTCAGGCCAATACCTCTTTCCACTTCAGAGCCCCTGAGTCATAACTGTGACTAGCAATGGAAAAGAGACAGTTTTGATGTAGATATGCTCCCAGGATTTATATAAAAAGTAATATTTAGGGGCGCCTGGGTGGCGCAGTCGGTTAAGCGTCCGACTTCAGCCAGGTCACGATCTCGCGGTCCGGGAGTTCGAGCCCCGCGTCAGGCTCTGGGCTGATGGCTCAGAGCCTGGAGCCTGTTTCCCATTCTGTGTCTCCCTCTCTCTCTGCCCCTCCCCCGTTCATGCTCTGTCTCTCTCTGTCCGAAAAATAAATAAACATTGAAAAAAATAAATAAATAAAAAAATAAAAAGTAATATTTATACCAAAATGAGTAGTATTTGTACAGGCAAATAGGAGAATGGGGTAGAGGCTAACTAGGGAGAGAGTAGTCCAGGAAAAGAGAAGAGATGAACAAAAGTTTAGAGGTGATGGAAAACATTGCATATTGGGATTCTGAAAAGAATACCATTAATTGGAAGGCAAGTCAAGAATAACTGTATGAGACATTTTAGTGGGTTTAGACTATAACTTAAACTATTAAATGATTCAATGAATGAATAAAAGAATCATATTTGTGTCACAGAAGGAAAATTCTGTCCTCTTTGTGAAAAAAAAAAAACATAGATTGAAGAGATGCAGGACTGTATGTGGAGACAAGGACTAAGAAATAGTCTTAGTAATCTAGTCAGTGAAATTGGGCTGTAAGCATAATTATAGCTAGAATGAGAAAGAAGGGATTGATTAAAGTTAAGTAGTAGAATCGATAGGAATTCTTGATTAACTGGATATGACTATTGAGGGAAAGTAAAGACTCTAGGATTACATCTGGGTTTCTGTCCGTGGTACCAATTACTGAAATAAGATACACAGAGAGGAAGGGTTGGGGCGAGAATGATGTGTTCAGAGTAAGTGGAAATAGTTCTGTTACTTCCACGTGGTAATTTCCAGTAGGGAATTTGGTGTAAAAACTTAACAGTGTACAGCCATCTCATGTGCATGATATTATCTGATTTCCAAGTCCTCAGAATTAGGATTGACATGACATTTTCGGAACTAAACTGAAATCTAGACAGATGAGATACTCATCCACATTCAACCAGGAAGTAAAGAGGATGGGCAGGAAAGAAGCTTTGCCCCCTTATTTCTTGTCTAATGCTCTTTGCTCTGTGGCTCATGATCTCCCAGAAGGCACTATGCTAGAGCTTGCAGAATGGGTGAATTTTAATTTGTATAGAATACAGTGGACTATTTTACCACATATATTGTACAAGGTTATTTGTAGATATTGAAGGATGAAGTGAGTAGACCATGAAAAATGAGAAAAATTATAAAGGAGCTGAAAATAAAACTTCTACTTCATTGGAAAGGCACCTCCATTATTTGGCTTTCAGCACATTTAATTCTTTATTTTAAGAGTGTGTGTCAGTGCAAAATGATCTCAAAATGCATTTTTTTCATGCTGCAGATGGAATGCTGCTTTTTAAAGTGCTGGTTACAAATTAATCAACATTATGTAAAATAAATTGTGGGAGGTGGTCAAAGAGAAGCAGAAATAATATTTCCTGAATGGTTGCCCTTAGTATCTTCACAGAAATGACATCTCATATAAGGTTAGCACGAGGAGCACAGTTACAGAATAAATTATAAACAAGATTAAATGAAACAGTGGTGAAGAAAAATAGGGGGGCTTATGACACAATGGAGAGAAAAATGTTGGATGAAAAGTGAAAAATTATAAATCGTGGCACATAAAAATTGCAATTTAGGACAAGGAAACTATTTGAATTTAGAGAAACAAGATTGGAAGGTGGATGGAGAAATAAGTACCAGGCAAGGACAGAAGAGGGCTATGTAACTGACAAGTGTCAGTCTGACTTTCTTCTGGAAGAAGTTGGTCCCTCCAGGACCTGATACTGCACTAAAGTGGCCACAGCCAGAGCCGTGTGACAGCTCTTATTTCCATCATCCCACTACCATCTTCCAAGGCTTTTTAAAATTTTTTTTCCAACGTTTTTTTATTTATTTTTGGGACAGAGAGAGACAGAGTATGAACGGGGGAGGGGCAGAGAGAGAGGGAGACACAGAATCGGAAACAGGCTCCAGGCTCTGAGCCATCAGCCCAGAGCCCGACGCGGGGCTCGAACTCACGGACCGCGAGATCGTGACCTGGCTGAAGTCGGACGCTTAACCGACTGTGCCACCCAGGCGCCCCTTCCAAGGCTTTTTAAATGCATGTCTAAAAGAATATTTTCTCTTTTGAGATACAAAAAGAGTTCAAACTCTGTAAATGTTAAAAATCTTGTTTGTACCATGTCAGTCTTTAGAGTATGATCTAGATTAAGGCCCAATTACTAGAATATAGATGTGTGATCTGAATGAGGGAAGTATCAATCTTAGTACTACCATTGGCTGTATCTATGTGATTAGCTTTGAAACTAGCTCCTTGAGGGGAGCCTGGGTGGCTCAGTCATTTGAGCATTTTACTCTAGATTTTAGCTCATGTCATAATCTCACAGTTCATTAGATCGAGCCCTGCATTGGGCTCTGCGTCGACAGCACAGAATGTGCTTAGGATTCTTCTCTCTCTCCCCCCCCCCCGTCTTTCCCCCTCTTCTCTCCCCCTCTCTCTCCCCCCCGCTCTCTCTCCTCCTCCCTCTCTCTGTCCCCCACCCCAGCTTGTGCTCTATCTCTCCCTCTCAAAATAAATAAGTAAATAAATAAACATTAAAAAAGTGAAAAAGAAAATAGCTCCTTGATAGGTCCCTGAAAGACAGGGGGAAAGAAGGAAGCCTTTCCACCTTAGTACTGGCAGTCCTTGGTTCTAGGTAATCACAAAGACTCCAAAGATGTTGTCATCATCCCCTTGTAAATAAGGAACAAGATGTTCTCCAAAACCTGAGAATATGTTCCACAGAGCCCTTTCAGATTCTGAGCCCTAATTACCACTTTGCCCTTTATGGGGATCTAGATATAGTGGAAGGGTATCAAGTCCAGGAGATAGATGATATGAGCTATTTTTATCTGTGGCTGAAAAATTCTGATTCTAAGGAGCTCCTTGATTTCACATTGACAGAGCACAAAATGATCTGTGCATGCAGTGCAAATAGAGAATACAGTATTAGTGCAAATTTACAAACACTTAACACTTTAAAATGGTTCTCAAACTTAGCTGTACATCAGAATCCTCTGGAAAGTTTGTTAAAACATTACTGGGCCCCACCTCCAAAATGTCTTAATCAGCAGGTCAAAGGTAAGGCCTGAAAATGTGTGTTTCTAACATATCCCAAGGTGATGTTGATGCTGCTGGTCCAGAACCACCCTTGAGAGCCACCCCTCAATATCATACAGTAATAAGTAGCAATGCCAATACTGAAGCAGGGGCAACCTCCCAGCCAGCACAGAGTTCACTCCATGGCAGTATGCCCCTTCCCCCCGTATGCTACATGGTCTGTGCATTCATCAGTCTGTGTGTTTATTCATTCCAGAATTTCCTAGTTTGGATTAATTAAGCTATTACTCAACAAGACAGAGAGGAGGTCCTGTGACCTCTAGCCAATTCTATCTGCCTGATTTTCAGCATTAAAATCTTCAAGACACCTACATATACACACTATTTAAACTGGCCAAGCTCTGCAAGTGAATTACTTTTAAACTGCCTGACCCATGGGGTCAGATAAGTTCAAAGGTGCAGAGTGATAGAGTATGGTCTACCCCTTTCAGTACTTGTGATCTACCTGCTATAACCTACACTCTGGAACATGTGAAAAGCAAATGGTCCTCACCCACTGTCATTTCCATGATCTACCCTGAGTGTGATTCAACTCCATCTGCCCTGTTACTCTGTTCTCACATCTTTTATAGTTTAGCTCCCTTTAATCTCTGTTCTTTTGCCCTCGTATATGCTCATTCGTCTTATATATCACCTATGCAAAAAGTGGTTTATTAATTTTTTTTGAGTTAACTTCCTTTTCAAATAAGATTTTGATATTTACCTTCTGGAGCCACCCACTCCCGTGTAGGCAACAAGACTAACAATAGACAGGGTGCTGCTGGCCACCAACCTGTCACACCTGTCCTCCTGTAGATGGATTCAGGTTATACAGAGGAGGGTCAGGGATAAATAGCATATTGTGCCTACAGACAAGACACTAGAGCTGAAAGACAAGACTCCTCTGAAGCAGATTATACTCCATCACTTTCACTGTTGTTACCATACTGAAATCAGTCAGAATACCCAAGTAAATCCAAATTTTTGAAGCCACTCTGTATTTACCCCTTGCAGGAAGCTTTCTGAAGCAGCACAGTCCCAAAATCTCCCATTTGAATTCCTGATAACGACTGTAATAGCTGTGGAAGGTTGAGTTCTTGCCAAGCCCTGGGTGAAGCACTTGACTTGTATTATGTCATTTAAGAACTGCAATGCCTTTATCAGAGAAGTACTGTTTTTTTCACATTTCACATGTGAGGAAATTAAGACTTAGATGTTAAGTAACCTGTCCAAAATTACATTCCTAATCAGGGTCACAGCTAGTAGTTCAGCCCCATCAGTTGGATGCCAGATATCACACACTTGCTGGTGTGATTTCTGCTTTCCTATGGTACAGACAGCCAATCACACAGCACTTTCACAGTTTTTGTTTGGCAGATTTGAGATGAATATCTTAGGAGCAAATGTACCTCGATTCAACACAGACATGTGGTGCACCAATGGAGTTTCCAGCCAGCTGTGTGCAAGGATCCATTGTAATGGGGAGGTGGGAAAAGGAAACCATTAAACTTGGTCCCTACCTAGGGAAAATGTATATATGCAAATATGCTGTGAGAATAGGATGGAAGAACATATGGCTAAGAGGCCAAATGTGTGAAATGCAAACTGCAAAATTTGTATCTTAGCTAAAACCGAGAACTAAAAAAAGAGGCTAAGTAGGCTAAATAGTATAAAGGCATATCTTCCAAAACCATTGGCAGAGCTGCCCTCAGCCCAAATGGTGACAGACTGGCTGCCTAATGTCCTAGGGACTTAGGCATGTATCTGTTGCGCTGGGGGTATTTACAATGCCCTCCCATTTTAATATTTATTTAGAAGTTAATTACTGTCACTGTCAGCTCTTTTATCTCAACAACATTTCAGAGAAATGTATTCAGGCATTATGTGACTTGTAAGTAAGATTAACAAGAAAGTTCAGAGAAGTGTAATAATCAAGGGATTTGGCTGTTAATAAAGAACTTAATGAAAAACAAATGAGTTAACACCATATTGAATTTGAATTTGGTTAAAGCAAATTCTAGAATTACATACAGTACACTTTCTTAAGCATAAGTCATTGTACACCTAGAATTGAAATTAACGACCAATGACCACATTCATGTGCAAATGGCCAATGAGGATTATTTTAGACTCAAAAGCCAGGGCTTTGCCTGTATTATTTAAACCTTTAAATAAACACAAATGAGCTTTCAGGTGGGTTTCATTGGATGTATTATCTGCATTACGCCCTCATGCACACATACACATACAGACACGCAGACGTACTACTGATGAGTTGATAGAGTGTATTACTCCTGCTCTACAGATGGCTAAAGGGATTAAGCAAATATCGTTGCTGCAGCATGAGGCTGAGCCTTTGTATTCATTTATAAAGTTAGGGAAGTCACTGAAGAGAAAGAAAAATCATGCAACTGGAATGGAGAAGAAAAGCTCCAATTATAGTTCCAGAATTGGCTGCCACCTTTAGTGTTAACAGAGTGTGCACGTTTCTCAGAAGTGACACCTGCATTGTCTATTGGGAAACATTTAATCCCTGAAGTTGTATTAAGGAGGCTGGTGAGCATACAAGTGAATAGAAATGATGTCAGCTCTTTCTCTGATAGAAGAAATTGCACTAATTTAAATAGGGGCATATCAGAGGGTTCTCTGGACCCCTCTTAATTTGATTTCAGTTGCAATGTACCACTGTGCCCCTGCAGAATACCTGGAAATTACGTAAACATGTGACTATGTGAACGTAGGTATCATCCTGATGTTCCCCTGCCCTTTTTATACGCCTCTATCCAGGATTTGATTAGCTTGTGTCTCTTCTAGAAGGGAGGCATTTTGCTTTATTTAACATAGTATGGCCAGTGACCAAAGTGTGCTGTATGCATCTGGTGGGCACCTGGGGAATGTTTGTGGGGCTGTATACTTAGAAAAACACCTCTTTTTCTCAGGGTCACATCCAACAGCTTCCCCTATGATAGACCACAGCTGAGAGCTGGAGATGTCATACAAAGTCCTCCCAAACAGTTAGAATGGAGGCGAAGATGACACAGTGATTGAAATCTGTGCTTCATCTGAAATAAATTCTCTTCTGCCTTCACATAATATCCAACCTCCTGTCTTTATTTTTGTCCCCAATAATTGTAGCAGTGCCTGGAACATAGTTAGTGGGCAATAGATGAATGTTGCACAGGAAAGCATTTGATATGTGTTGAGAGAATTCAGTTGGAAAATGTTGACTGTGCTTAATGTTTGGGCACTTAACATAAGTTCTGGTAATATGACAAAGCCTCTCACGGTAGTGCTTATTCTCTTGTGATTAAAAAAAAAAGTGTGTGTGTGTGTGTGTGTGTGTGTGTGTGTGTGTGTGTGTGTGTG
>NW_024412419.1:17490562-17522809 GCF_014898765.1 Herpailurus yagouaroundi | reverse complement strand
TGTGTGTGTGTGTGTGTGTGTGTGTGTGTGTGTGTGTGTGTGTGTGTATTGATGACTTCCAGGTGGCATCATTTTCTTGTCCCGATCAGAAGACCTGGGTTGTTCAGCCTGCTGCTGAGTTTGCTATGAGAGTGTAAAGTCAAGACAGATGCAGATGCTAACAGGATGCTGACACCTTTTCAGATAACTGGCTTCATCTGTCTGCCTGTTTATGGGGAGGACTGATTATCAGCCATGTGCAAATGCAGGGGAACCGATCTGATCTCTGTGCTGTTTTACACCATAGGCAGAGCCACCTCTCTATCCCACATTCACTCAGAAAGGCAGGAAATATAATTAAGCTTTCATGCATATTCCTGCAGTACCCTGCATAGTCATTCAGTCATTAGAAGGAAAAAAAATGAGTCAGTGTCAGCAATGCTTTGCTTGTTTGAACACACTACCTAAGACTTCAGAGCTCTGAGAGGCAGAAGAGGGGATGCAAGCAATGTGAGGCAGGGGTGTGGACAGTGGGTTTGTCAGGGAAGCAAGAGGGAGGCTGAAGGTAACTGTGGGCATTTAGTCTGCAATACACACAAAGTGGATTTAGTCAGTTAAACAGAAACCAGAGAGTTTTTTAACAAAAAAAAATTAACTTCAACATTGAACTGCTTAAAAGATTACAAAGTCCTGAGGCACCTTGGTGGCTCAGTTGGTCAAATGTCCAACTCTTGATTTTGGCTCAGGTCATGATCTTGCAGTTTGTGAGGTGAGGTCCCGCATTGGGCTCTGTGCTGGTATTGCAGAGCCTGCTAGGGATATTCTCTCTCTCTCTCTCTCTCTCTCTCTCTCTCTCTCTCTCTCTCTCTCTGCCCCTCCTTTGCACATGTGTTCTCTATAAATAAATAAATACATACATACATACATACATACATACATAAAATTGATTTAAAAAAATGATTGCAAAGTCCTTGGCTGTGTGGCATGGGACTTCATTGAGACCATCTGTAGAAGCTGTTCATACAAAGAAATGCTATTGTACCAATGATCATAAGACCTGATTTGGATTCTAGGTTTGTTAATTATTGTGTGAACTTAAGCAAATAATGTAACCACTAGAACATCAGTTTCCTCATGCATGAAATGCAGGTGCTAATTCCTAATCATAGTGTCATTGTGTGGATCAAATAAAACAACATATTATATTTAAAGAAACCCATAAGCTGTGGTTGGTTTTTATCAACGCTTTGTCGTCATTCCCAGAATGAGCTCCATGAAACATTAGTTATACCAAATATAAGTATATAGAGAAATACATTTAGAGAGCACTACATACTAGATCCTTTTTCTTGATGGTTATAGTGCATGCTAGAATTTTAAGGGCTCTGAAGAGGCCTGAGTTTAAAGCTATAACAAAAAATAACAATACCAAAAAACACCTGTGTGGTTAACCCAGGATTTTCCAAATGTATTTGACACTGGACCCTGTGTGTCTCACGTTTTATTCTTACTAATATATCTAATTAGTCACTAATTGTGACTCATGTCACAGAAATACGTCACAAATTATATTTTGAGAAAAGTCAACTTCGTCCAAATTCTTTAGTTTCCAGGCCTCTAAAGTCCCTAAATCAATCTTTATCCTATACAAGTGTCCCCTGCTATCTGAAAGTAGAACTTTCCTGTGAAATCTTTCACAAGCCATAATGGCAAGAAGCAGAGAAGCAATTACTAATAGTTTATATGGAAAATTTTTTGAATGTTCCCAAGCCCAAAAAATAACCTTTCTTAGGCTTTTCTGATATCTTAGGACACATCTTGCTAACAGAGTCACAAAAGGAATTGAGATAAAACACACATGCTCACAGACACGGTTCAAGGCCTTGGCAGTGTGAAGCTGAGATGATGACTGAGTGTGGCTCCAGAGGAAGGAGCCCGGCAGTGCCACTCTCATTGCCCACGCTACGAGCTGCCTCTGTGCAGCTTGCCACAAGACAAATGCTGAACCTTATTTTCGTTTTTAGCCTTTTTTTTTTGTAAAAGTGAAAAGAATCTTTGAAATTCTTTCATTAGCAAAAACAGGTACCTGTGTTCAGTCATTCATAAAAGCAGAGTGGTGTCACGACAACTTTCAGGTTACAGCACTTACCTGAGGGCACTGGGTATCATACTGCACTGGATGACAAAATATAACTGCATCTCAAATTTGGCTTCACAGTGCATTCAGCTAGGGTGCTTTAGAAATTATTGATGCTTGGGTCCCATCCCTAGAGATTATCAAATAATTTGTATATTGGTATACATTGTGGCCTTGGAACACTGTTTGAAACATGATAGGTAATTCCAAAAAGTGGCCAAGTTTAAGAACTAGAGAAAAAAAAATCCCAGGGCTATTATTTATTTCTAACACTGTAGGCATGTTTTTCATTCAGATTTGAGAGTAAGCCTACAATCTTTCTCACAAAGCTCATGGGTATGGTAAATATTCACTGATTATGAACAGTATCATTCAGTCTTTAATTCACTTAATAGTTATAGTCTGGTCACAAGGGCAATAGCCATATTCAACAGGTTTTGTTGAACCTTTACTTCTGGCTACTGCAGTTCTCAAAGCTCTCTTGTTTCTCTGAACTACTGCTCATCTGATTGTCTTTTACCATGCAGAACAGCATATGCAGTTCTGCCCAGTTAATTACTTTTTTGTATGTGTCTAACTCACTCTTCCCTCCACCTAAGCTGAAACCATGCTCTCCTAAACTCAGACACCAGCTATGAAGCGTTAAGGCAGGGATGGCATCACATAAGAAAGAACAAGACCTTTGGAGTAAGACAGACATGAATGCAAATACTGATTCTACCTCTCGTCAATCATGTGGTCTTAGACATTTTCTTAATTTCTCTGAGCTCAGTTTCTTTAGCTATAAAATAGTGCTGATAATACTGACCTGGAAGAGCTGTTATGAAGAGTCAATGGGATAAGGCCCTCAAAGTTCATACACAAAGGGCATAACACAGGAGAGAGAAACAAAGGAAGCTCTTATTACTATCTATGTTGACCATTTTGAGGTTCAGTTGTTTGCACCCGCATGTGTAACAAGGAGAAATGCTGACTCCAGATGGAAACCTTGAAAAATTCTTATCTCCAGGCCTAGGGAAAAGACTTCTGGCATTTATGTAAAGTGACTTTCCCTAAATTCATTATTTTCCTGCTATAAAAAAACAAAAGACAGAATTTAGAGGAAAAACTAATGTGGTCACATTAATACATGAATATGGAGAGGGTATATAAAACAATTCTGGGTAAGTAATGTCCTTAAATAGGAATAAAGCTGATGGAATTTTATTTCTGTTGGATTTGAAGGTATTCCCAGCAAATACCATCAGAGGCCAAGAGAGAGAAAACATGAAAAAGATTGAATCTCCATATAACAAACACATTATTAATTTATTATCCATCTAATGAAAACTATAAAGAAACCAACTTTAATGACTCAGGGAGACCCTAGAGCTTGTGGGAACCTGCATGTGGTTATAGTGTGGCCTCAGAGGTTCAAGACTGCTGTACATCTCTACTAAACCCAAGAACATGGTTATTTGGCATTTATACAGCATCAGTCATTACCTTCTCTTCTATCAGTAGCCCATCAACATCATCAAACAGCTCCATTTCTGGTTTTGTTGGGCCTTGTTGACTCATTCCTAAACTATCTATACGGCACTTGCTCCCTAGAATGGAACCAAAGTTGGGTGTATAGCAGTGGCCTTATGGCCTCAGCTTCACCTGTTCTCCATGTGGCCACACAAAGTTCAGAGCAAAGATTACTGTGGAGAGAAGGAGAATGATAAAGGAAGGCAGGCAATCACTAAATAATCTCTGGCCACAGGTGTGGGGTGGCATGCCTGAATCTTTGATTGCCTGACGAGTTAGTCTCTGATTTCCTGAGGTCTTTAAAGTGGAGTGTTAATGCTTTTTTAGCACAGTGCTGGCAAATATTTAACACTCAATAATATTAGCTATTATTCTATGATGATGATGATGATGATGATGAAACAAAGGGAGGGAGATATAATACCTAGTGATACAAAAAGGTCTAGTAAGATAAATGTCCAAAGGTCATTGGCTTTAGCAATATGGATATCATGGTAACCTAACAAGAACACTTCTGGCAAAGTACATTGAGTAGTAAATGGAAGGGAGGAAACTGGAAAGTAGAAAGCGGTTTTAATAAATCAGCATGAAAAGGAGCTGCAAGAGATTAGGTTGAAGCCAGAGAGGGAACACCAAGTCAATAAAATCATTTTTTAAAATGTTCTTTCCCCTTGGATAGGGAACGTGTGGTAATGCTGAAATATGCATAGTTCCCAGCTGACCTGCACCTCCCCTACTTCCTGGTCTTGTCTGCTTGAGGTCTCTGTGGCATTCATGGCTTTCCTGGTATGTAGGTACCTTCCAAAGGCAAGACCTTCTAGGACAATTGGATATTTTTGTTTATATTGCTAGTCCGTAGGAAAGATGTAAGAAAGGAACAGAATGATGATTTTTCCCCCTCTATTCTTTACACACAGTTGTGACCTCAAGCTGAATTATCAGCAGCCTTTTTTTAAGTTATGACTCATTTACTCGTCTGTCTGGGAACCCAGGAGTGGGTAGATCATTCCGCAGAGGCCTGATGGCCTGAGCCTGAAGAAAGCCCCAGAGCTGCTCATAGGGCAGCTGTTTGAAGGTATCTGCCTAAGAGGCATTGAGTTCCCTTCCCTGGAGAATGACAACTCTGTAGTCTTCCACTAGAATCAGCCGTTCTGGAGGTTGCATGGTCTTTGAAGTCTTCAGTCTTCTTAAAAAGATTTTTAAGAGCTTTAAAAGCTTGGGTAAAAAGCACTATGCTATCAAACCATGTCTACTTTGTTTCTGTTGTACTTTTTGTCTGTTCTTGAAGGAGTAGTGCAAATGAATAGCTGGTCAGTAAAAATCAGTCTTTGGTCATCTCTACTTCTGAAGTCCCTTAAATACATTCATATCATGGTTTTCCTTAGTGTTCATTTCCTCAAACTCTTTCTTAAGTGTGTTAGTGATTCTTTTTCCCTCTTGCTGGTCACATTTGCCTGTTTTCTTATTGACAAAAGAGCTGTTTAGAGCAACCGAGAAGTTGGGCGTAAGATCGTATATATGAATCCTTGTATTCTAAGGTTATCCATACCTAGATGGTTGACACAACTGGAAGTGCCTATTATATAAATGATGTATCTCTGTTTTGAGAAAATAACATAACCAAGACTTTGGAAACTTCACAGATATTGATTAAAAATGAACTCTATGGACAGTTTATTTATTTTTAAATTCAGATGATGTATTCTTTTATTTTTCTTTAGTTTTTTAATGTTTATTTATTTTTGAGAGAGAGACAGAGCATGAGGGGGGAGGGAAAGAGAGAGAGGGAGACAGAATCTGAAGCAGGCTCCAGGCTCGAGCTGTCAGCACAGAGCCCAACGTGGGGCTTAAACCCACAGACTGAAGATCATGACCTGAGCCAAAGTCTAATGCTTAACCAATGGAGCCACCCAGATGCCACCAGATGATGTGTTCTTTTACACCCTCTAGCTCTCTGTTGGCTTTAGGATAAATCCTAAACCCTCTGGCTAGCAAAAACTGTCTAACAACCAAGTCCTGACATACTTTTCTATCATCATCATTTGAGGTTGTCTGAATCTGTATTCTAAGGTACAGTCATACATATTTTCTTTGCATTTGCAAATGCTGTTTCCCTGACTAGATGTCCCTAATTCCATAACTAAGTCTAATTGGAAATTATTTCTGATAATTTTATATATAATTCAAACATTAACTCTTTTGTAAAATTTCTGGCAAATCCCTACATAGATATCTCATTTATATATACCTGTACCACAATTTTATTACATTAATTTTAATTGGCTGGTTTCACTTACTGTGGGCATCTTATATTAATATCTGATTCCAAATGTATAGCTGAGTTTCTTGTAAATAGTAGTTAATAAATGAAGTCTTTACCTTATTTATTGCTTACCCAAAGTAAATTATATTACATCCAAATTTGCATACCTTATTTAAAATATTATAGTCACCAATTAATCCTTGACCAGCTAGTAGTGTCTGACATCTTCCCAAAGGAACAATCATGTCCTTAATTTAGGTCTTTGATTTCCGTTAGAGAGTACCCATTGCCTTCAGAGAAATCAGAATGTGAATGGATTAGCTTTCAGTTTCTTGGCAGTCTAGATGATCCAAAATGAAAATTTGGGGGAAAAAACAACTTAGTGCTTATCTGTATGTATCATCTTATTCTTGCTAAATATGGGAAGAATCAAGGAATGGGTAAGTAGCTGGTCCAAAGCCAAGCAGTGATCTGGAATCCTTACAGGACTAGAATGTAGGTCTCCTGATTAACATTTCTAGGATTACTGAAAATAAAATTAGATTAAAATATTTGAGTCCTATTTTTGGTTATGCCATCAATAAACTGGGGGATTTAAAGCAAGGCTCTTGTATTCTGGGTTTTGGACGCTTTCTCTGCAAAATGAGTAAAACCACACCTGTAATATAAAAATGTGGTGAAGATTAAATGTGATAAAGGAGAGGCAAAGAATACTGTGTGAACCACATCACAATATATATTATAATTGTTATTACAAAATTAATCCCAGTTAATGGTTTTGTGGAAAATAACCCTGTAGGTCACAGCTCTGATTCTCACTGGATTTGCTGCCTCTATAATGGGAGGAGTCTCTCGTTGGAGTAACCATTGGCAGCTTGTCAGGAATATGCCTTTATGTCCCTCCCATTATACAATGCACCAATCAAAGGAGAGGTATATGAATGACTGGATTTCAGGTATTTGGGAGAGAAGAGAATGAAAGGTCTGGGGTGCAGTGGTGGAGTGCTTTTCAGGGAGCTCATTATTCACAATGGTCTCATGTCATCTTAGCAAGCAGTTGCCCTTTCTAGTGTATATCTCCACAAGGCTATGCCTCTCATGCCCAATCAAACATTCTCTCTAACCACCAGGACTGCTGACCCTTTCCTTTAGCCTCTCTGTAGCTGATACATACTTGTATAAAGATGGCAATAAGGGTAGGACACAGGTAGCTTCATAGCTTTCTGTGTTCTGTAGTGAGGGTGGCGGAGTAGGATACTTTGTAGAGGAGAATTTAATATGTGCCCATGCACAAAACCTAGTTTTCAAATCTGTTTAACTCATGCTTCTTCTACCGCTTCATGTTGAGAATATTATATATTATGTTGATATCTGTATCTATATATATATATATCTATAGATATATATAGATATATATATATCTATAGATATAGTATATACTCTCTATTATCTACCTACCTACGTATCATCTCTATCCATCTATTCACAATAAGAATAGAGGGAAGATATTCTTCTACATGGGCAGCATTGTATTTGCATTGGAAAGCACTATGCAAAGCTGGCCAACTCCTCTGTACCCTACGGACTGTTGTCTTTAATCCCCTCTTGTCCAGATTGCAAGTATTGCCAAATGTATATATGCTGTGTGTGTGTGTGTGTGTGTGTGTGTGTGTGTGTATTAGGTAACACTTCCAAAGACACTGTCTGATGGAAAGAGACATTGCCTGGTGAATACCCTGTTATCTTGTTAATGAGATGCCCAAAACTCAGATTAACCCCCTAAGACTTTAAAGATTGCCTCAATAGGCTTTTCTGAAAATCAGAGCATTAAAACCACTAGCTCCCCTTTAGCCACCCATATTGAAATTTGGATAAAAAAGTGATCCCATTCTCTTGTCCTGTTCTATTTCCCCTTGTGGCTCTATTATCACCAAGGGACACCCAGATTTATCCGCCTTAATAGTATATTTCATTGTTTTCCATAGGGCTAGAGATAAATGGATTTATAAAGAGAAATGGAATTGGATTTTTCTCCTTCTTCTGATAACTTAGTAGGAATTCCAAAATTATTACTTGGGAGATTTTCCTCACTGTGACTAGATTATTGTCTGTGCTACATTTTAATTTATTTTGCCTATAAATATATATATATATATATGTAAGTATATATATATATGTATGTATATATGTATATGTATATGTATACATATATATATGTATATGTATATATATATATGTATGTAAGTACATATATATATATATATATATATATATATATATATATGTAAGTAAACTATTTAAAGATATATTGTTTTTACTGTCTCTGGATATTAAAAAAAAGGGGGTTAACAAGTTTCTGTTAATTAAATGTGTGTGCTAGAAGGAGCAAGATACTTGTGGGTCGTTCTTTTGGTTGTTGACCTTGTGATAAGTAAGCTGTGCCCTGTAGTACCTCATGTCTGATTCACTATCGCTCTGGACCTTTAAGTGTTAGTTATAATGGTTTTTAAAATTATTATATGTGACTTTTCCATGCCTCGTTCCTTGGACACTATAAACCACTGCTAAGCTTGTGTTCATGAAGATATCACAGCTCCCATTTGTTTCCTGATGATAAGATGCATACTTCATACAGAAGTATAAAGAGGTGACTGATACAGTTTTCCAATCTGCTAGGTTTTTTCTAAGAGGCTATAGAATGAGGAAATAGAGGGACTGGAAAATTATACGTGACAGGGCAGGGAAAGACTGGCCAGAAATGGGGATGAGGACACCCTACAAAAGCCAAAGAGAGGTTGGCGTTTTAGACTCTGCTAAGATAACTGGGCATGTAAGGGCAGAGAATTGGCCGGAAAGCTAGCTGGCATGCTAAAGTATGCTCCCACAAAATTACCTCCTTGATAATGAATCTTAACCGACTTCCCTCAACTTTGTATGTGTGTGCGTGTGTTTCATGACTTATTAAACAGATTAGCTACATTGATTTTTACTTTGAGATTTCCAGGCAATCACACAATACTTGAATTTTTCAATCATGTTGCTACATTATATGTTAATAAAAGCCAATAGCTAACATTTAAAAAGTTTTCCTAGATTAGGGCCCTTCCAAGAATCAATAATCTCATTGACACGGTTCAAAAAGCTATCAATTCTATGAGGACCACTAATGGCTGAAGAAAGCATGCATGTAAACACCACCAGAAAAATCAATGTTCTCTCTAAGTCATCGATAATTCTTGATGGCAATTGGAATTATAAAAATGTAACATGTGTTTCACACTTTAAGCATTTGAGAAGGATCCGTATCAAGCTATCTGGTATCCTGGTGTTCAGGACAAGGGTTAGGTCTTGTTGATCTAATAACTTATGCATGGACAATACTTTATGGATTCTAAGATTACACCTCACTCATATGACAGCCAGAACAACCCTGTGAAGTGGAGAAGAAGGTACTGTCACCTCATTGCTGTGAGACTTCACTCAAGCCTCAGAACAAAAGAAGTTGCACATTGGCCAAGACACTTAGAGAACAACTAGGAGTAAAGCTCCTCCAATTTTTATGCTTTTGTCCTTGGTGGTGATGGGTGCCCACACTACTGCAACTGGGCATGCAATAATTATTTATTATTTGCCAATTTTCAATAGGCTACAAGTAAGCAATTTCAAGGGAAACCTGAAAAGTGGGAAAGGATCCAGAAGGGTCAAATACATAATGTATCTCACCTACGTTTGGAGAATTAACATAAAAAAAATACTCACTGAAGGATAAGAACTGCATTTTCTCATGTCTTTCTGGTGTCTCGTTAGTCATTGGAGTATCTCTACCTTCTCAAGTGGGCAGTATTTGGCATTTCTTCCCATACATTCCCTCTGTCGTTAGTGAGATAGCCAGCTACTAGCCCCAGCACTGCCTCTTTTAACAACAAAGAAATCTTTTATCCTCTAACAGTGTAACTTCTCTGTAGCTGATCCTGTCTTTGGTTGAATATTTTTACAATTGAATTTTTGTTAAAATAAAAATAAATGTTTACAAATGAAATGAAGCCTCACCCTCAAAGAAACAGAAGTGATAGGAGAAAGAAGTGATTCTGGGAGCTCCTCAATGTAATAATGAATTCAACATTCTTCAATCAAATTTAAAATTTAATTATAGGTAATTGTTCTTTTTTTAATGAAGTACTTCTGACATAATGCTCCATTATTATATAATTAGATAATTAACTCCATTAATCACCTTACAACTTATTTTTCTCTCTGTTTTCTTTAAATATTTATATACTGTGCCCATTTTTATAGCCACAAAGCTCACCATAATCAAGAGTGTGAGTCAGGGTAAGCAATAAAGGAGCTTGGTGAAGGACAGCCACTGCTATTTCCCCATGTACCTCTCATGCTGAGGTACATGACTTATCAAAACTTAAAAGGTTTGCAAAGTACCTTTTAAGTTCTCAAACCTATGACCGTAAACATTTCATCTACCATCTGCTGACCACCTAATATGTGTCATTCATGCACGTCTCTAGTCCTGGACTCAAAGGAAAGGGATCGCAAGAGATACTAAGGCATAACCTTTGACCTAAAAGAGCTCCTAATTTATTGACAGAGAACCCATGAAGGATGCCAATGGCTCCTTCTCTTAAGAAGTTCACAGTGTATAATAGGAATTCAAATGTAAAATCTGTCTCAGATAGGAGAAACAGATTTAGGGCCCCAATAATGGCAGGAGAGTTTTTCTGGCTGCATCCAATCTTCTGGTTATGCTTTACATATTGAGTTAACTCTGCATTACACATGGGTTGTTACAGGTCTATGGTAGACAGCTCATGTCCTTGCCTACATTTTTGGTTCATATACTAGCACGGCATGATACTCATTTTTCTTATTTGTGTGTAACCAAAAAATTATAAACTGCACTTACCTTGCCCAGGGACAGTTATCTAACATGGCTCTTCAGCCTTCCATTGTATAATCTTAGGCAGGTTACTTAACCTTGTTATGTCTCAGTTTCCTCACCCGTAAACTAAGATAGTCATAGAGGAGTGAGAATTTTAGAAATATTAATGTTATATTCATAAGTAAATATAAATCATTCAGAGTAATTCCTAGCACACAGTAAAAATGCAAAATAATAGTTATTATTTCTATTCTATTTTTTTATTAGCATTAGCTAGAGATGCAATAAAAACAGACTCCATCAATATCTTCTTTCCTATCCCAAACTCACATCTGAATATTCTTGAATGATTTTCATGGGAGTGATTCAGGGGGTTGTGTGTATTATTAACCTTCTTGTTTTTAAGAGGCGAGAAAGGACATTTGAACGGACTGTTGTCTTAAAGTATTTTCTCCATTATTTTGATTGTCTTAATGGTTATTACCCATGGGTATTGCACTAGTAAACACTCTCATGACTAAAGCAGTCTTGCAAAAAGTAATAAAAGAAGAAAAGGAAAATGAAAAGGGTGAGCAAGAAGATAGAAAGGCAACCTTTTCTTATTGGTGACTTACTGGAACTTTATTATTTAACTGCTTCAAATCTACTCACATGTGGTTACCCTGGATTCTGTACATCTGATTTGCTGTCATTGTAGAGAACTCTTCAAACTTTGGTAAGCCACCTGAAACCTAAGTGTTGAGAATCTCTTATGGAGGAGCTGTCTGCTTTGTGAGAAAGTTCCTGAAGAAAGTTTTTAGAAATCTCACCGTTAGCTGGGAAATCAAATGATTAAATATTGTAGTAACAAATGTTGTCTCTTGGAACTGTCCCAGAATTTTTCTCTTTTCCATAAGTAATAAGAAAGAAGAGAAACCATCATACTCTAAAAGGAATATTCTTTTTTTTTTTTTTTTTTAATTTTTTTTTCAACATTTATTTATTTTTGGGACAGAGAGAGACAGAGCATGAACGGGGGAGGGGCAGAGAGAGAGGGAGACACAGAATCGGAAACAGGCTCCAGGCTCTGAGCCATCAGCCCAGAGCCTGACGCGGGGCTCGAACTCACGGACTGCGAGATCGTGACCTGGCTGAAGTCGGACGCTTAACCGACTGCGCCACCCAGGCGCCCCTCTAAAAGGAATATTATAATGAATGACCTACTGGATTGCACCGAGGGCTTCATGTTAAGTGTCCATTACATGCTGAACTGACCACAGAATTCATGAGAGCATGGTAAAGGCAGGTTTCACAGGGCAAAGTGAAGTTGCCCTCAGGTTGGCCCTCTCCTCACACCAGTGGGAACTGCTGTTTGCACAAGAAAATACAGCCCATTAGAAATGAGAGGGAGAACTGGATATTTCACTGGGATACTGGGAAAGTTGGGGCAGAAATTGACCCAGTGATTGTTATTTATCTTGTCTCTAAAAATTCTGGTTCATATATTCTTCCTTTTTTCCAAGCATCTAGCTCACTGGTGATGCTGAGCAAAGACTGTTAATTTGTTCATTGGTCATGGGTGGAAACTAAAGTGACAGGTGCTGAAATTAAATGATGCATATGTAGAAAGAGCTCTTGAAGGTTCTACATTTTCATTATGTGATTTAATCCTCACAGCAGTTCTCTAAGGGCAGTAGCATCAGTCCCAAATTGTAGATGAGAAGACTGAGGCTCAGACCGGCTAAATAAATTTTCCAAAATCAAAACCATGTTTCTATCTCAGCTGTATCTTTGCACATTCCCGGGGTGGGGGGGGGCGGGTAGGAGCAGGGAAACAGGTTTATGGTACAAAATAATGATGCCTTTTGCCTCTTTATTATTTCTTTCCCTGTTAATCACTAACGTTAGAGTCCTGTATCTTTTGCATAGAATTATTCATTAAGGTAGCAGAAGTTTTTGAAGGTTTATAAAGAAATTAACAATGGCTGCAATCTGACTTAAGAATAAAAAGGCTAAGGGGTGCCTGGGTGGCTCAGTAGGTTGAGCTTCTGACTTCGCCCCAGGTCATGATCTCGTGGTTTGTGAGTTTGGGCCCTGCGTTGGGCTCTGTGCTGAGGTCTCAGAGCCTGGAGCCTGCTTCGGATTCTGTGTGTGTGTCTCTCTCTCTCTGCCCCTCCCCCACAAGCACTCTGTCTCTCTCTACCTCTCAAAAATAAAGACAACTAGTAAAAAAATTTTTTTGAAAAGAATAAAAAGGCTAAGAAAATACCCAAAGACAAAAATATACAAATAGTATTCTGGAAGTATTCTTCTAGCAAATAGCTTGACCAAAAATGAATCCACCTTTAAATCCAGCTGCTGGGGATACTAAATTATATTCAGTTAACTGCATGGATACCAACAGATGCCCAAGCGCTTAAGTTGTGCTGTTTTTACATTGCATAACGACCCCAGGGACTTCTTGGGGGATGGGGAAAATGGGAGTGGATATTGATTAAAAGCAAGCATTTATAACTCGTCAGATGACTGGTAGTAGAAACTGAGACCTCCCTTTCACAGGCATTTATAATCTAACCTGATATGGGAGACACTCAGGGCTCAGAAAAAAAAATATCTGAACCTCAGTTTCACAGCCTGTAAAATAGGAAAGGAGGGAATAGCAAAAGCAGAGAAGGTATATGACAGTCACATGTTGGAGCTCAGCAGCTCCCAGTTCTCTTCCTTCCCCTCCTATTCTCATCCCTGTCTCTTGGTTGAGGCGTGTTTGCAAGGCATCGCTGACTGTGAAGGTTGCTCTGTCAAATAGTCCTTTTTCTCTTTCTGCTTCATGAAAGAGTGAAACAAGACCTTTTAAATCCACAACTCCTACCAATGTCAAAAAGCACTTTTCACAAATGGGTAGAGCTTCAGGTACAGGGAAGGCCCAATGGGCCAGAATCATTCAGTAGAACGCTGTAGGGAGGGGGCTGGGGAGTCATGAGTTTATCTAATAAGGAAGTCTAAATGTCCGATGGTACTGTCCTGGCCAAGTCAAATGAGAGCCAGACTGAAGGTGGAGGTCCACTGAAGGTGGACCCTTATATCCTACCAGTTAGTTGATGAGCAGGGAAAGTTGGTGATGGCAAAGGCCATTTTCTCTGCATGGAATGGATTCAAAGGCACAGAAAGTACCAGGTCAAAAGTGAAAAGTGGTGCTTGTTCATTCCTCTGGCAGAAGTAGTTTCATAAGGGAGGAGGAGTTACAGCTTGCAAGAACTGAAAAGAGAAAAGATTCTGAAGACATATCAGCCAGCCCCAGCCCCAGCCCCAGCCCCGGTCCCAGTAAAAGGGCAGCTGACCTAGACTCCCATGAGTTACAAAAAGTTTCAGGCTGATGGGATAACTTAACTCTAATGGGAAAAATAAAAAAGGGTTTCCTCTAGTTCTGGCAGCCCAGCAAGGAAAAAGAGGTATTAGCAGAAGTCTGAGCCTTCGGGGGTCTGGCCCACATCCCAGCCATATCCTGAGAAAATGGCAGGACTTCCAAAAATTCTTGTGGCAGGCATTCGCATTTCCTGTCCTAAATGGTTAGGCCATCTGGAATGTCTATTATGGAAGCATTAAACTTACGGAACTGTCCTCACGGGCTCTCAAAACCACTTCAAGTATTCTACAGAATAAAAATAAGTTGAATAAACATAAACTATACAGATTACCAATTTTTCTGGAAGACGAGGCACAAATGTACTGGAGTCATATGGGATTATCAAAATATAAAAACTAAGAACTTTAAAAGTGCATTTCATTGAGTGATTTTGGAGTAAATTTAAGATACGGACCTGAATCTAAGGTCAGGACATTTTGGCCATGGTCTTCTAGAGTTCTTACAGTTACTGACTTATGTATGTTAATATTCTCCACAGGCAGGACAACCTCAAGTTCCCAGAAGCAGCCAAAGTGCTTTGACAATGGAGAGGCAGGCATATCATCTGTCTATACACAAGGCCACATTATTCTTCTTTAGATGTCACGGCCATTTCACAATGTACATAAAAAGGAACTGACAAGTAAACACATGTAATAGGAAATCTAGTCACATTGTAAACATGCCCATACAGAGTATAGTAGTTTTCTGTGTCTGTACAACAAATTACCACAAACTCAGTGACTTTAAATAATATCATTCGCGATCTCCAAATTACATAAGCCAGAAGTCCAAGCAGTCCTGAGTTCTCTGCTTTTAAGGTACCAGAAGACCAAAATGACAGTGTCTTCCAGACTGGCCTCTAACCTGGAGGCTCTGAAGCATCCAGTCTCGGGCTCATTCTGGCTGCTGGGAGAATCCAGTTCTGTGGGGTTGTAGAACCGAGATACCCATTCTTCTTGGCTATCAGCTGAGGCCCCTCTCAGCTCCTTGCATTCCTTCTCATGTGGTCTTCTCTGTCTTCAAACCAGGAAGGCCCATGACTCCTTCTCACCCTGAGAATCTCTCCTGATTTTTCCTTCTGCCTGCAGTCTGAGAAAACATCTCTATTTTTAAGGTGCTCTCATTATATTACTCCCACCTGGATAATCTCACTGTTGCCATATATGGAACATATTCACAGGATTAATGCTAGGGGGCAAAGATCACGGAGATCATATTAAAATTCTGCTTACCACACATAGCTTGTGACTCATTCTAGAGATAGAAACAACTCTGTGCTTTCCTGCCACCAGATGATGACTCTGGTTAAGGAGAACACCAGGGAGGATGCTGAGTGTATTTTTGTGCGGAATGGACAGTCACAGGTAATGTGATTCACAGTGTTAGTTGTGGTTGTTACATTTCATATGGCTGCTGCTTGGTAACCTTTAAAATGATCTCCAGCATATGTTCTACCTATCTGATATAGTTTCTCCCCGTCTTGACTTCCAACCTTACCCTATCACCTTTCGTAGAAGTCTCAGCCCTGAAGCTTGAAGAAACCTCACTTTCCTCTGGCCGCACTGCTCTTCTGAATACAGTTAGTGCTATTGATGTTGCTTTGTCCACATTGATCTCCCTATATAAACCTTTTCTGCCCCAGTCTAGTCTGAGTGCCTCAAGGGCAGTTAGAGTACCTGAGGGGATCGTACTCACCTGTAAATCCCCTGGTACATCCTGCCTGAAACCTGACCCAGAACAGGTGCTCAATGAAGAATTGTAAGATTTAGATAGGCAGTGTCATTACCCTGTACTGTGTTATGTATAGGCAGTAAATTATATGCCCAACAGCTTTGCATGCTGTTATGTTAGCAAAACAGATTAAGGTTTTAAGTCCCACAATAGCCAATCAATATATATTGCAACACAGAATCCATACACTTCTAAATGAGTTTGTACAGTTCAGTTACCTTCTTTCCCCATTCAGGTAATACAATTCTCATATTTAATTTGTTGGCTGATATGTGAGCTCTCAGAAGCCAGGGGATTATCTTCTTTGCTCCTGCAAGTGATATCAGAATTAGCTACAGTGAATATGTCAATGCCAGGTAACCATGATTTGGGGAGTAGGCAGAAATGGTCAGTAAAGTAGCTCTTCCCCACTCAGGTTATTACAAAGTCAAATCATCAACCCATATCAATGTCATTTCAACCCAATGAACATAGGAAGCTCAGGGCCACCTATTAGAATGTGATGTGGATGTCTAATAGGTATAGACAGATCTATGATGAAGGACTGGATAGGGAAGGTACTTACAAGGGTTCACTGCTAGATAGCACTCATGTGTGCAGACGCTTTCACTCAGAATATGGCCTTCAACTGCTGCCCATAAAGCATAAGGAGCATGCTTCATTGGGGCAGCTCTGAGGAAATCCCTGATTGCAGATACCGAGTGTCTCCAGTGACATGCACTTAAATGTTGTCCTGAGGCTAACACAGACTAGGGACTTTTACTGAATAAAATGTGATTGGACAACCGCCAATTAAAAGAAGGAGTGGGGGGAAAACTATTGTGACTTTGAATCATAAATGATCTGCCTTTGGAGGATCCCTGAGACAGACTAGCCAGACCCTCAAATGACCTGCCTCTTTGCATTTCCAATAGATTAAACAATGGATAGATGTCCCAGGAATCAGGGACAGTGGCCAGATTTGGACACTGAAAAAGATTAAACTCTGCTCTCAATGGCATCTCTAGTACCTCAGCAAGGTCACTGAGGGCAATGTAGTAATTTAACACTCTATATAGGTGCCTTCTATACACTGGTTAAGCATTAAAATATGCTAGGCTACAACTGTAAAGAAAATAGATGAGCTGTATATAAACTGATGCTATAGGGAAAACAAGAAAATGAAGATGGCTATGAAGGTGATGCATTTATTATAGGTTAACATATATTCTATTCTAATAATAATCCCTGGCTTTATGCTTAAAATGTTATATATTAAATAAATCTTCTTCTTAGTACTTCAGCATAAGCCCCTTTACATAGGGCTCAAAAATTGTTCAAAATACATTGCAAGTATGTTTTCCAATTAATAAGTACATCATTGAAGTAGTTCTAAATAGACCAAACTTTATAATATTTTGGTAGAAGTGTTCTGTTTTTTGTTTTTTTTTCTTTTTTCCCCCAGGGAGCCCTCTTGTGGGTAACAAGCATATTACTGAAACATAGATTATCAGTGAGTTGGTTGGAATTGGGTTGGGAAGAATGCTTCATGTTTCATTCATGATAAGCCTGAAATATGTATGCACTTTTCTGCCCCTACATTGTTTCTCCATTTTTAGGTTCCCAAATTTAATTTTAGACTTCCAAGCTTTCAGAGAACTTACAGGTCATCTGGCCTGGTAGCTCCCAAACTGACTGATCATCATTATTATCTAGGGAACATTTTAAAAGTACATATCCTTGGGTTTTACTGAAAGATATTCTGGGTTGGTTAAGTCTGGGAAGGGGCTAGCAATCACTAGTGTTTTAAATATGCCATGGTGATTCTGGTTATGAATCAAACTTAACACTGAAACTGTCCAACTCCCCTTCTGATTATATTTGCTGCAAGACAAGGGATATTTATCCTTAAAGTTACTTATTCTCTTGCCAACTCAGCTGTGAATCTGACAGGGATAGTGCCCTGTGTGACTTCCTGTCCCCCAAGAACCTAGTGTTATGATGAGTAGAGTAGATAATAAATGTTTATTAAATTGAGTTAGGTAATTCTATTCTACTAATCAATATTATTAATAGTATTAAAATCATAGTCCCAATGGATTTGTACTTTAGAAGCCCTTAAACAAAGATTTCAGTATAAAATCTAAACATGATCAATCAGTACAATGACATTACAGAATCTAGGAGCATTCAAACAAATACCATGCATATTTGTAGTCCTTATGTTGAATAGTGAGAATAAAGTTGATATTTGTTTTCCCTCACTGATATTTTAAAAGAATATGCCATTATATTCCAGTTAAAGTTAATAAAGTTTTTCAGCTCTTCTCACCATTCAGTGTAATGCACTTGTATAACTGCAGTAATGGAAAAAGACAATCATGGATACTCTCATTTATATGCACAATTTTGAATTCCAAGAAAATAAGAAGCAAGTTACCATGCATTTACCTTTACAAATGCTGAGATGAGGCAAGATTGGATATAAGCAATCGGATCTGACGATAATATATTCCATTTGCAATTGTTAGAGATTTATGCAAGATAGCAGGTAACACCTTCCTTTTGAATTTCAAACGCTGTATAACCTTTTGAAGATAACAAGGGATATTCATCCGAAATAATGGTAGGAAATTTATAACGGAGACCACATAATTAGTTGTTATTTTTTGCAAGTACCATATACTCTGATAAGAACATGGCCAGGAAAAAACTATATACCCCTTAGTCAAAAGTCAGCACCTCGCCTCCCCTCCCCTCTGCTCTTCTCTCCTCCCCTGCCTTTCCCTCCAATCCCTTTCTCTCCCCTCACCTACCCTCCCCTCCCCTCTCCTCTCCTCTCCTATGACTTTAACAGCTTGGTACATAGGGTACCCAATCATTTAGAGGAACATAAATTAAATGGAGAAGAGCATTCTGAAATGCTTATGAGCTCTATTGGATTCTCAGATTTATCTCTAATGTGTGTCCTTATCAAAATAGAAAATTGTATGGGTCTGGGTTAAATTCTTCAACATGATAGGTATCCATCAGTACCAAGCTTAGCAATTCAATATTAGAAGAAAGAAACATTAATTTAATTATCTTAGAGTGACCATTGTTTACGTGATATTTTCCAGCAGAATTCAACACCTCAACTTCAGTTTCAGAGTAAAGCTGCTCCAAAGCAGCTTACTCCAATAGGTATAACTTGACAAGAGTTCCCCTAGAACCATGGCCTGGCAATTCTGTTCATCTAGGCTAGTATTTTAAGCTGGTATTTCCAGATATGACCATTAACTCCCTGTGTGGTTGAGGCTCATGAAGAGTAAACTACTACATTGACTCTTCCCATATTTCTAGAAAGTTCTCCAATGAGCAACAGCTACGACTAAGTGATTGTATTCATCTCTGCCATTTCTACCTTAGTCTTGTGTTCAGAGAGAGACAGCGAGAGGGGGAGAGAGAGAGAGAGAGAGAGAGAGAGAGAGAGAGAGCATCTTCTACTTCATTTCACCAGGCTCTTAATCTTGGTGAAATGAGGTAGAATGACTCTCCTTTTGCTCCCTAGAAGACCTTTTCAACTCCAAGTGCTGAACCAGTAGTTTTGAAGGCAGTTCTTTTGTACCAGACCTTTGGTGCAATTTCAGAGGAAACTTCTTGAGTATTTCTCTGTCACCTTTCTTCCACTTGTATACAGCCAGAGAAAACATTTTCCTAAACATAATGCCAGCTGAATAGTCATTTACTTCTCTTTACATTCATCCAGTGACTTCTTATCTAGATCCTGCTCTCTCAAATATTAAGTGAGGGATGTCTTCCTCCCTTCCTACAAAACACAACACAACACAACACAACAAAACACCCTCCTTCTTTGAGGAGACAAAAAATACAATATGTTAACAGTAATAAAAGTTCTCATAACAGCAGCAAAAAATACACTGGACAATAAAGTCTATGGGAATTCACCATACGAAATGGTTACATGTTACATGTTCCAGAATAGCTGAGGAGATGTGAGTGGGAACTTGGAAGATCAGTAAATTTCAATAGTAGAAAGAAGAGGGGAAGCATCTGAATATCTTTTGTCTGTGGAAAACACTGCCCTCTCAGGCATGAGGACATTAAACCTGGATGCCACTCTGTAAAGGAGACTGATCCCTGGGCTGCTCAATATTTTCATGGACATAGTTGTTGGCTGGGTATACTCAGTCTTATGTCTGTCCTTAAATTAGGACTTAAATGTCAACATTAAGACGACAAAGCTTTAGTTGAAAATCGTTGAGCACATACTACTGAATGTGGATTATATATTGT
Organism: Herpailurus yagouaroundi; assembly: GCF_014898765.1. Taxonomy (NCBI): domain Eukaryota; kingdom Metazoa; phylum Chordata; class Mammalia; order Carnivora; family Felidae; genus Herpailurus; species Herpailurus yagouaroundi. Next base: position 17,502,633 of record NW_024412419.1, on the reverse strand, counting down.
TTGCCAAACACATGACTTGGGAGCATATAGACACTTTCAGATTACAAGTGATATCCAGAAATAACTGCACTGTGATTTTTTGTATTAACTATAATACTAATATTGTGTAATGGCATGATTTTTTTTAAGTTGATTTATTTATATTTAGAGGGAGACAGAGATAGAGGGATAGAGACAGACAACACGTGTGAGTGCACATGAGTTAGTGAGGGACAGAGAAAGAGAGGAGAAAGAGAAAGAATCCCAAGCAGGCTCCCTGCTGTTAATGCAGAATCTGGCATGGGAGATCCAACTCAAGGTATGTGAGATCACAACCTGAGCCTAGATAAAGAGTCAGACACACGCTTAACCAACTGAGCCACCCAGGCGCCCCTGTAATGGAATGATTTAGATCTGAATTTTGCTCCTGTTTCCTAGTCCTGATTCTATGCTTCTCTATTTGGAAGATCACTTCTTTTTAGGGGAGTTCTTCTTTTCTTTCTTTTCCTTCTCCTTCCCACCCCCTTCTTTTTTGTTACAGAGCATTGGTACTATAAAACTCAGTGTTTAAAATAAAGACCCTTTTGGTTTCCACAAGAGATCCCACTGACAATCTTCAATTCTGACTATTTCTGATATTATTTGCTATTGTGTATGAGAGAAAATTCAGTTAAGGCCGCACGCTTCCAGGGCAAACACTGTGCTAATGCCCTCTACAAATTGCTTGTACATGGGTTTCTACAAAATGTTTTCTGTTTCAATAGTAGGAAAGATATTGAAAAACTTCCTGGCTTTAGGTAGAACAAAAAAATCTTTTATTCTGAGTACCCAGGGGAAGGTTTGTTTTTCTCTCTGTAATAACTGGGCTCTTAAAGTTTGCAAGGACGAAATACTCCCAGGTTACATTAGTAAGTGGATTATTGCATGGATACCAAGGAAGAGTTGATATAAAGTGTATCTCCTCAGTAAAAAAAAAAAAAGAAAAAAAAAAAAGAAAAAAAAAAAGAAAAAAATTCATTTAAGGTATTGTATGATACTGAGTTCTTTATTGTGAGTCACTTAACAGCCACACCTTCAAAGAGAGAGGATCTTTATAGATCATTCTTCAGTATGTATCACCCCACTGAACAGAAGTTTTCACCAGAATTCTTTTTTGTATTAATTCAAGAACCTATTATGTGCCTGACACTGCTCTAGGTTCTGAGGTTTCATTGTTTTTTGAACAATACCCTGCCTTCTTTGAGGTTACATTGTAGTAGTCTTTCATTTAAGAAAAACTTGGCCTTTTTTTTGTAGCGAGTCCAAACACAACTGACTTTGGCTCAAGCAGTAATAACCAGAACAGCACAACTGGTTCCATTTGACCCAAGAGGCAGTTGCCACTTCAATGTTATACAGACAAGTTTTCCAAGAGATTTATTTTATTTTATTTTTTATTGGAGGGTATTTTAGCTTTATGAACTCTACGAGCATTGCTCAAGGGACACATTATACTTTGGAACTCTTTTCTCTGTGGTCTTTCCTGCACTCACTCTTAAATGACCCTCTGAGAGGACCAGGAAGTAAGTCTTATTCTTTTCTGGAAAAAATTATACTGTTGTTTCCTATATATTTAATCCCCATGTTTGTATTAGTCACAAATATCAGGTAACCTAAAAATAAATGGAAAGATACAAAAGAAGTTATGCCTTAATTATGAAAAACACGACTCACAGTTTTACTGAAAATAAAATAATAAGTCTGACACACAGACACATCTCTTCACAGCTTAGAAAATAAATTTATATGCATTTAATTTCACCTCATAATAGTTCTACGAGACTGACTGTGGAAGCATTACTATTCCCATTTTACAGATGAATAAACAAGGCCCCATATTGTGAAAACAGGAGAGTTAGAATTCAAACTGTACTTGTCTGGCTAGAAGCCCAGTTCTATTTCCCAGTTACATTCTGCCACCCCTACAACTGCTAATTTGATTCAGCAAATATTTATTAAACGCATGATTGAGTTTTATTTCCCCCATGCTTGCTACTTGATTGACTAGTGGTTGGAACTTATTGGTGTAAGTAGCAGATTCTACCAGGCAGCTTTCATAAAGGAAAGGGGCATTTTCGTGCATGATTTTAAGTGATGATGTTTACACAACAGGCTTGTCAACATACTCTATATTCAGAGATAAGTACCCCATAATAAATTTACACCCTGAGTTTTGAACAAATCATTTGATTAGTACAGATATAATTTCCATCCTTAGAACAACTAGAAGTGGCTTAGGTGAAACGACTCAGGAGCCTGGAGGTAATATGAACATAGGGTGTGTCTGAAATCTCTACCCTTCACCTCCCCTCTGTCCTCTCAGATCCCAGAATTCTGTTGGTTTCATCTGGCTCACTCACCTTTCTGATCATGTAAAGCATGTATTATGAGGCATTCATTTTGCTTTTTTATCACATTGTGCTTTTATGATTTATGAATGCATAGTCTATCTTCTGCATAGCATGACTGGGGTAAAAAGTGTTTTCCTACTTCTCAAGTACCCCCTTAGCTTTTAGCCCAGGAGTTGTGCTCACTACATTTTGGAGAATAAAATTAAAACATCACCAAGCAAGAGAAATGCCCATTATGGACGTAATATAAAAATGCCAAAATCCTAGTTCTCAATTCACTTCTCTCCGCCACTGGAGTCTACTAATTTGGCTGATTAGATTCTAAACATGTGCACCCATGTTTCTAAGGAAAAAAAACATGGAAAGAATTTGTAGTCCTTTTAAAGAAAACATTCTACTTATTGATTCACTAAAATACTCCTTTTCCCAGAACACTTCCCCATGTTTGTTCTAAGGGAAAAACGTGGTACAAAGTCTTCAGGCAGAAATTAAAGAGAGAAATATGCTTCCACTGGGATCCATTGACTATACATTTGAATAATTCTGAAATGGAAAGAAAAGTGTTCATTATTATCCTAATTCTCAAGTGTTCTGTTTCTTCCCTTCAGGGTTATAATAGAAGCAGTTTCTTATGGGTCATGAAAGGGTAGCCTGAGTCTCAGGAATAGGCTTCCACAGGGTCAAGGCTGAATGTCCTTGAAGTGGAACTAGAGAGATTTTACACTTAGCATCAAAAGAAAATCTGAGCAAGCCAATAGAGGTGGATATTGAATGAGCAATATCTATTGAGCATTTTTTGTGTGTTCAGGCACAGTCCCAATTGCTGCATATCCATTGTTTTATACAACCTACGAAAGCCCCTTGAAAATTGGTTATTGTGATCCTATTTTACAACTGAAGAAAATACATTTTGATGATTCCAGTTATTGGGGCATGAATATGGTAGCTCATTATAAGTTGTCCTTCTACAAACCATCTTAACACAAATTCCCTGTCAGCCTGATTGAACTGAACAAGGTTTACACATCCCTCACTTCATTGTGTTATTTATGCTCAGAAGTGCTTTAACTCTAGCACAGTTGGAGTTCTTCATGCCTTATTGTGATGGAATATAGTCAGACACAGAATGTGCTTGATTTTAGTCATTTTAAATTTTGATATAGTTTCTAACTCATAGAAAAGTTGCAAGAATAGTATGAGGAACTCATGTATAATCTTTACACAGATTTACCATATTCTTTTTTTTTTTTTTTAGTTTTTATTTAAATTCCAACTGGTTAACATACAGTGCAATGTTAGTTTCAGGTGTACAATGTAGTGATTCGACACTTCCATACAACATCTGTTGCTCATCACTACAAGTGTGCTCCATAATCCTTGTCGACTACTATACCTATTACCCCATTCACCTCCCCTCTGGTATAAACATCAGTTTGCTCTCTATAGTTAAGAGTTTATTTCTTGGTTTGTCCCTTCACTCATTTGTTTTGTTTCTTAAATTCCACATATGAATGAAATCATATGGCATTTGTCTTTCTATGACTGATGTCCCTTAGTATAATACTCTATAGCTCTATCCATGCCGTTGCAAATGGCAAGATTTCATTCTTTTTTATGGCTTAGTAACATTCCATTTATATACATACACTCATATGCACACACACATATATGCACACACATATATGTGTGTATGTGTGTGTGTATATATGTGTGTGTGTGTATATATATACACACACACACACACACACACACACATACATACCATATCTTCTTTATCCATTCATCGATTACTGGACACTTAGGCTGATCCTAAAATTTGGCTACTTTTAAATGATGTTGCTATGAAAATCTGGGTGCATGTGTCCCTTTGAGTCAGTATTTTTATCCTTTGGCTAAGTACCTAGTCGTGCAATTGCTGGATCTCAGGGTGGTTCTATTTTTAACTTTTTGAGGAACCACAATACTGTTTTCCACAGTGGCTGCGCCAGTTTGCATTCCCACGAACAGTGCAAGAGTGTTTCTCTTTGAACACATCCTCGCCAAAGCATGTTGTTTCTTGTGTTGTTGATTTTAGCCATTCTGACAGGTGTGAGGTGATATCTCATTGTAGTTTTGATTTGCATTTCTTTTTTTTAATTTTATTTATTTTTTAAAATTTACATCCAAATTAGTTAGCATATAGTGCAACAATGATTTCAGGGGTAGATTCCTTAGTGTCCTTTACCCATTTAGCCCATCCCCCCTCCCATAACCCTCAGTTTGTTCTCCATATTTATGAGTCTCTTTTGTTTTGCCCCCTCCCTGTTTTTATATTATTTTTGTTTCCCTTCCCTTATGTTCATCTGTTTTGTCTCTTAAAGTCCTCATATGAGTGAAGTCATATGATTTTTGTCTTTCTCTGACTAATTTCACTTAGCATAATACCCTCAAGTTCCATCCACATAGTTGCAAATGGCAAGATTTGATTCTTTTTGATTGCCAAGTAATACTCCATTGCATATATATACACCACATCTTCTTTATCCATTCATCCATAGATGGACATTTGGGCTCTTTTCATACTTTGGCTATTGTTGTTAGTGCTACTATAAACATGGGGGTGATGTGTCCCTTCAAAACAGCATACCTGTATCCCTTGGATAAATGCCTAGTAGTGCAATTGGTGGGTTGTAGGGTAGTTCTATTTTTAGTTTTTTGAGGAACCTCCATACTGTTTTCCAGAGTGGCTGCACCAGCTTGCATTCCCACCAAAAACACAAAAGAGATCCTCTTTCTCTGCATCCTCGCCAACATCTTTTGTTGCCTGAGTTGTTAATGTTAGCCATTCTGACAGGTGTAAGGTGGCATCTCATTGTGGTTTTGATTTGTGTTACCCTAATGATGAGTGATGTTGAGCATTTTTTCATGTGTCGGTTGGCCATCTGGATGTCTTCTTTGGAGAAGTGTCTATTCATGTCTTTTGCCCATTTCTTCACCGGATTATTTGTTTTTTGGGTGTTGAGTTTGATAAGTTCTTTGTAGATTTTGGATACTAACCTTTTGTCTGATATGTCATTTGCAGATATCTTCTCCCATTCTGTCAGTTGCCTTTTAGTTTTGCTGATTGTTTCTTTCGCTGTGCAGAGCTTTTTATTTTGATGAGGTCCCAGTAGTTCATTTTTGCTTTTGTTTTCTTTGCCTCCGGAGATGTGTTGAGTAAGAAGTTGCTGCAACCAAGATCAAAGAGGTTTTTTCCTGCTCTCTCCTTGAGGATTTTGATGGCTTCCTGTCTTACATTTAGGTATTTCATCCATTTTGAGTTTATATTTGTGTATGGTGTAAGAAAGTGGTCCAGGTTCATTCTTCTGCATGTTGCTGTCCAGTTTTTCCAGCACCACTTGCTGAAGAGACTGTCTTTATTCCATTGGTTATTCTTTCCTGCTTTGTCAGTGATTAGTTGGCCATTCATTTGTGGGTCCATTTCTGGATTCTTTATTCTATTCCATTGGTCTATGTGTCTGTTTTTGTGCATTTTCATGTGTGTGTTGGCCATCCATATGTCTTCTTTGCAAAAATGTTTATTCGTGTTTTCTGCTCATTTATTAAATTGGGTTACTCATTTTTGAGGTATATTATAAATTCTTTATAAATTCTCAGGGATTCTTATATCATGATAAAGGGATACTAACCCTTTAACAGATATGTCACTTGCAAATATCTCCTCCCATTCAGTACGCTGTCTTTTTGTTTCACTGTTTCCTTTGCTGGGCAGAAGGTTTTTCTTTTCATGAAGTCCTACTAGTTTATTTGTGCTTTTGTTTTCCTTGCCTCGGGAGTCAGATCTAACAAGAAGTTGCTAATACTGATGTCAAAGAGGTTACTGCTTATGTCCTCTTCTAGGATTTTGATGGTTTCAGGTCTCACATTTAGGTCTAATCCCTTTTGAATTTATTTTTGTGTATGGTATAAGAAAGGGGTCCAGTTTTATTCTTTTGCATATTGCTGTCCAATTTTCCCAGCACCATTTGTTGAAGACACTGTGCTTTTCCCATTGGATATTCTTTCCTGCTTTGTCAAAGATTAATTGACCATATAATTGTGAGTTTGTTCTGGATTTTCTGTTCCACTAATCTATGTGTCTATTTTTGTGTCAGTACCATACTGCTTGGATCACTACAGCTTTGTATATAATTTGAAGTCCAGAATTGTGAGGCCTCCAGCTTTGCTTTGCTTTTTCAGGGTTGCTTTGGCTATTTGGGGTCTTTTGCAGTCCCATGTAAATTTTAGGATTTATTGTTCTAGTTTTGTGAAAAATGTTGTTGACATTATGATGGGGGCTGCATTAAATGTAATTTGTTTGGGTAGTATAGACATTTTAATAATATTTGTTCTTGTAATCCATGAGCATGGAGTATCCATTTCTTTTTGTCATCTTCAGTTTCTTTCATCAGTGTTTTATAGTTCAAAGTATCCATGTTTCACCTCTTCAGTTAGATTTAATCCTTGGTATTTTACTGCTTTGGGTACAATCTTAAATGGGATTGGTTCCTTAATTTCTTTTTCTGCTGCTTCATTATTGGTGTATAGAAATGCAAGATATTTCTGTATGTTGATTTTGTATACTGTGATTTTACTGATTTCATTATCAGTTTTAGCAATATTTTGGTGGAGTCTTTTGTGTTTTCTACATATACTGTCAGGTCATCTGCAAAAGTGAGTGTTTTACCTCTTCCTTACCAGTTTGGGTGCTTTTTATTTCTTTTTGTTGTCTGATTGCTGAGTCTAAGACTTCTAGTACTATGTTAAATAGCAGTGGTGAGAATGGACATCCCTGTCTTGTTCCTGACCTTGAGGAAAAAACTCTAATTTTTTCCCCCACTGAGGATATTAGCTGTGGGTTTTTTGTATATGGCCTTTATTATGTTATCTTCCCTCTAAACCTACATTGTTGAAGGTTTTTATTATGAAGAGATGTTGTACTTTTTCAAATGGTTTTCTTCATCAATTGAAATGATCATATGTTTTGCGTTCTTTCATTAATTTGGCGTATCATGTTGATTGGCTTGTGAATACTGAACCATGCTTACAACCCAGGAATAAATCCCACCTGATTGTAGTGAATGAGTTTTTTTTTTTAATGTATTCTTAGATTTGGTTTCTAGTATTTTATTGAGAATTTGTGCATCCATGTTAATCAGGGATATTGGAGTATAGTTCTGTTTTGTAGTGGAGTCTTTATCTGGTTTTGGTATCAGGATAATACTGACCTCATAGAATGACTTTGGAAGATTTCCTTCTTTTACTATTTTTTGATCTAGTTTGAGAAGAATAGGTATTAATTCTTTAAATGTTTGGTAGAATTTTTCTGTAAAGCCATTTGGCCACGGACTTTTGTTTGCTGGGAGTTTTTGATTATTGATTCAATTTTTTGCTGGTTATAAGTCTGTTCAAATTTTTTATTATTGTTTCAGTTTTGGTAGTTTATATGTTTGTAGAAATTTATCCATTTTGTCCAGGTTGATCCACTTCTTGGCATGCAGTTTTTCATAATATTATTCTTATAATTGTTTATATTTCTGTGCTGTTTGTTATTTCTCCTCTACCATGTGTGATCTTATTTATTTGAATCCTTTCTCTTTTTGATAAGTCTGGCTAGAGGTTTTTTGTTTTTATTACTGTTTTCAAAGAACCAACTCTCGGTTTCATTGATCTGTTCTATTGTTTGTTTGTTTTTTAGTTTCTGTATCATTTATTTCTGCTCTCATCTTTATGATTTCCTTACTTCTGCTGGTTTAGTCTTCTTTTGTTGTTCTTTTAATAGCTCCTTTAGATGTAAGAGTAAGTTGTTTATCCGAGATTGTTTTTGATTCTTGAGATAGCCCTATATTGCTATATATGTCCCTCTTAGGACCACTTTTTTCTTCATCCCAAAGGTTTTGGACCATCGTGTTTTCATTTTCTTTTTATTTTTTTTCTTTTGTATATGTTTATTCATTTTTGAGGTAGAATGGGAGAGAAGTTGGGGGGGGGCAAAGTATCCAAAGTGGGCTCTGCGATGACAGCAGCCAGCCCAATGTGGGGCTCAAACTCACTAACCATGAGATCACAACCTGTGCTGAAGTCAGATGCTCAAATGACTAAGTCACCCAGGCACCCCTGTGTTTTCATTTTCTTTGGTTTCCATGTATTTTTTAAATTTCTTCTTTGATTTCCTGGTTGACCCATTCATTGTTCTGTAGCATGTTGTTTAATCTCCATGTATTTGGTGAAGTCCAGATTTTTTCTTGTAGTTTCTAGCATTTTCTTCTAGTTTCACATCATTAAGGTAAGAAAAGATGCATGGTATTTCAACCTTTTGTATTTGTTGAGGCCTTTTTGTGACCTAATATGTTATCTACTCTGGAGAATGCTCCATGTGTACTTGAAAAGAATGTGTATTCTGATGTTTTAGGATGGAATGTTCTGAATATCTGTTATCTGAATATCTGTTAAATCCATATGGTCCAGTGTGTCATACAAAGCCACTGTTTCCTTCTTTATTTCCTGTTTAAATGATCTGTCTCTTGATGTAAGCGGGTGTCAAAGTCCCCTACTGTTATTATGTTATTATCAAATAGTTCTTTTATGTTTGTTATTAATTGTTTTAGTTATTTTGATTCTACCATGTTGGGTGCATAAATACTTACAAGTGTTATATTTTCTTGTTAGATTGTCCCCTTTATAGGTACATACTACCTTTCTTTGTCTCTTTACATTCCGTTTTAAAGTCTAACTTGTCGACTATAGGTATTGCTACTCTGGCTTTCTTTTGATATCCATTTGTGTAATATATGTTTCTGTACACCCTCCCCTTCGATATGCAGGTGTCTTTAGGTCTAAAATGATCACTTGTAGGCAACATATAGATGGGTCTTGTGTGTGTGTGTGTGTGTGTGTTTAATACATCTTATCACTCTATATCTTTTGATTGAAACATTTATTCCATTTATATTTGAAGTACCTATTGATAGGTATTTATTTATTGCCATTTTATTACTTGTTTTATGGTTGTTTCTATTGATTTTCTCTGATACTTTCTTGTCATTGTCACTTTTGGTCTCTCCTTTGTGCCCAAACAGTCCTCTTTAATATTTCTTGCAGGGCTGGTTTGGTAGTCATGGACTCCTTTAGTTTTTGTTTTCCTGGGAAACTCTTTTCCTCTCCTTCTATTCTGAATGATAGCTTTGCTGGATAGAATATTCTTGGCTGCCAATTTTTCCCATTCATCATGTTAAATATATCCTGCCACTCCCTTCTGGATTACCAAGTTTCTGTTGAGAAATCTCAAGCTAGTCTTATGGATTTTCCCTTGTAAGTTAAGGACTTCTTTTCTCTTGCTGCTTTTTATATTTTTTAATTTATCACTATATTTAGCAAATTTAATTACAATAGTTTGGGGGCTGGCCTCCTTTTGTTCATTTTGCAGGGTTCTCTGTGCCTCCTGGATCTGGATGTTCTGTTTTCTATCCCAGTTTAGGGAAGTTTTCTGCCATTATTTCTTAAAATAAATTTTCTGCCTTCTTTTCTCTCTTATCTTCTTCTGGGACTCCTATGATATGAATGCTATTATGTTTGATGACATCACTGAGTTCCCTAAGTCTATTCTCATGTTGCATAATTCTTTTTCTTGTTTGTTCAGCTTCATTATTTTCTATTATTTTGTCTTCTAGGTCACTACAATGTATTCTTCTGCTTCTTCTAGCCTCTGTTGATTTCATCAAGCCTGTTTCTAAACTTGTTTTTGCATTTATCATCTCTGACTGATTCTTTTTTAACTCTTTTATCTCTGTGGTAAGAGTCTCACTAATGCATTATATTCTTTCCTCAAGTCCAGTGAGTATCCTTATGAGTATCCTTTAAATTCTACATCAGGCATGCCACTTTTATCTGTTTTCCTTAGATACCTGACCATGTCCTTGTTTGTTTGTTTGTTTGTTTGTTTATTTGTTTTTTCCACTTGTGATAAATCCCTCTGTCTTGGCATTTTGTCTAAGCCTCTGCCTTCTACTGTATGTTAGAAAAGCCAGTTATGTCTCCTGCTCCTGAAAGTAATGGGCGTATGAAGAAGAGGTCAAGTGGTTCCCAGGACCTGGAGCTTCAGAAAGTGTGTCTGGTATGTGTTGCATGCACTCTGCTTTTGTGTTCTGGCTGGTCTGTCCTTCAGACCAGTCATCAGCAGAGGTTCTCCTCACCTGCTGGGTAGTGTTTGGTCCCTGGCCTGAATGTGGTGAGTTTTGACTAGGTATGCTCTGGTCTGCTTGTGAAATGGGACCTGACACCAACTCGACCTGAACTGAGACCCTGCAGAACACTCTGGTTGGGAGATGCAATATGGGCAGGGGTTTGTGCTAGTCTTCTGGGGGAGGGGCACACCACATTAGGATTCAGGCAAGCTTTATTGAGAAGAGCAGTCCCACCATAGCATAGGGAGGTGGGGCTTGGTGTAAGCAAGTTGAGCAGCCAGTGTCCATGCTGTGCTACTTCCCACAGGTGGCTCTGTGTTTATGCTGAAGGGCAGGAGAGGAAAATGGTGCCAGCCAGCTATTTTGTTCCTGGAGAGGTGTCTCCATGAACACTGCCTCTCAGAGACCCACTCTGAAAAGAGAATAATCTCTCCCCTGTGTGCCCCAGGTATTCTTTTTTTTTTCAATATATGAAATTTATTGTCAAATTGGTTTCCATATAACACCCAGTGCTCATCCCAAAAGGTGCCCTCCTCAATACCCATCATCCACCCTCCCCTCCCTCCCATCCCCCATCAAACCTCAGTTTGTTCTCAGTTTTTAACAGTCTTATGCTTTGGCTCTCTCCCACTCTAACCTCTTTTTTCTTCCTTCCCCTCCCCCATCGGTTTCTGTTAAGTTTCTCAGGATCCACATAAGAATGAAACCATATGGTATCTGTCTTTCTCTGTATGGCTTATTTCACTTAGCATAACACTCTCCATTTCCATCCATGTTGCTACAAAGGGCCATATTTCATTCTTTCTCATTGCCACGTAGTACTCCATTGTGTATATAAACCACAATTTCTTTATCCATTCATCAGTTGATGGACATTTAGGCTGTTTCCATAATTTGGCTATTGTTGAGAGTGCTGCTATGAACATTGGGGTACAAGTGCCCCTATGCATCAGTTCTCCTGTATCCCTTGAGTAAATTCCTAGCAGTGCTACTGCTGGGTCATAGGGTAGGTCTATTTTTAATTTTCTGAGGAACCTCCACACTGTTTTCCAGAGTGGCTGCACCAGTTTGCATTCCCACCAACAGTGCAAGAGGGTTCCCGTTTCTCCACATCCTCTCCAGCATCTATAGTCTCCTGATTTGTTCATTTTGGCCACTCTGACTGGCGTGAGGTGATATCTGAGTGTGGTTTTGATTTGCATTTCCCTGGTGAGGAGCAACGTTGAGCATCTTTTCATGTGCCTATTGGTCATCCGGATGTCTTCTTTAGAGAAGTGTCTATTCATGTTTTCTGCCCGTTTCTTCACTGGGTTATTTGTTTTTCGGGTGTGGAGTTTGGTGAGCTCTTTATAGATTTTGGATACTAGCCCTTTGTCTGATATGTCATTTGCAAATATCTTTTCCCATTCCGTTGGTTGCCTTTTAGTTTTGTTGGTTGTTTCCTTTGCTGTGCAGAAGCTTTTTATCTTCATAAGGTCCCAGTAATTCACTTTTGCTTTTA